>NC_083417.1:40000-782478 GCF_020745735.1 Hemiscyllium ocellatum
GGCACATGGTATTGGGGGCAAAGTACTAACTTGGATGGAAAGTTGGTTGGCTGATAGGAATCAAAGAGTAGTGATAAATGGCTCCATTTTGGAATGGCAGGCAGTGACCATGGTGTACCGCAGGGATCAGTGCTGGGACCGCAGCTTTTTATAATATATGTTAATGATATAGAAGATGGTATTAGTAATAACATTCGCAAATTTGCTGAGATACTAAGCTGGGTGGCAGGGTGAAATGTGAGGAGGATGTTAGGAGATTACAGGGTGACCTGGACAGATTAGGTGAGTGGTCAGATGCATGGCAGATGCAGTTTAATATGGATAAATGTATGGTTATCCGCTTTGGTGGCAAGAACAGTAAGGCAGATTACTACCTAAATGGAATCAATTCAGGTAAAGGGGCAGTACAAAGAGATCTGGGTGTTCTTGCACACCAGTCAATGAAGGTAAGCATGCAGGTGCAGCAGGTAGTAAAGAAGGCTAATAGCATGCTGGCCTTCATAACAAGAGGGATTGAGTATAGAAACAAAGAGGTTCTTCTGCAGCTGTACAGAGACCACACCTGGAGTACTGTGTGCAGTTCTGGTCTCCAAATTTGAGGAAAGACATTCTGGCTATTGAGGGAGTGCAGCGTAGTTTCACGAGGTCAATTCCTGGAAAGGCAGGACTATCTTATGTTGAAAGATTGGAGTGACTGGGCTTGTATACCCTTGAGTTTAGAAGACTGAGAGGGGATCTGATTGAGACATATAAGATTTTTAAAGGATTGGACACTCTGGAGGCAGGAAACATGTTTCCACTGATGGGTGAGGGCTGAACAAGAGGACACAGCTTAAAAATATGGGGTAGACCATTTAGGACAGAGATGAGGAGAAACTTCTTCACCCAGAGAGTGGTGGATGTGTGGAATGCTCTGCCCCAGAGGGCAGTGGAGGCCCAGTCTCTGGATTCATTTAAGAAAGAGTTGGATAGAGCTCTCAAGGATAGTGGAATCAAGGGTTATGGAGATAAAGCAGGATACTGATTGAGGATGATCAGCCATGATCACATTGAATGGTGGTGCAGGCTCGAAGGGCAGAATGGCCTACTCTTGCACCTATTATCTATTGTCTTAAAGGCGATTTAGCAATTTGGATTAGAAACTGCCTTTCTGTAAGAAGGCACCGTGTGGTGGTTGACAGAAAATATTCAGCCTGGAGTCCAGTTACTAGTGGTGTGCTACAAGGATCTGTTTTGGGACACTGCTGGTTGTCATTTTTAAAAATGACTTGGACACAGACATAGATGGATGGGTTAGTAAGGTTGCAGATGACATGAAAGTTGGTGGAATGGTGGACAGTGTGGAAGAATGTTGCAGGTTGCAGAGTGACTTGGATAAACTGCAGAATTTGTTCCCATCTAGGAGCAGTGGGAGACAGAACGGAGGTGATGTTGGAGATCAGGAGGTTGCTGGGAAGATAAGGGCTTAGTATATATTTGGGCAGCAGCTAAACCCAAGATACTGCACGTGTAAAATCACCCTCCTGCTGTCCCCTCCCAACCAGAAGAAAAGGACTCTGTAAGGCAAGGTTTTGTTTTTCCTTCATATACTTAAGTGCATTGTTTGGTTTTAGTTAGCTGACATAAAGCTAAGGCTTACAATGGGAGGGGACCTCAGACCCATGGCATGTGTGTCTTGCTTGATGTGGGTGCTCAGGTACATGGCTGACGTCTCTGACTCTTACACTTGCAAGAAGTGTGTCCAGCTGCAGCTCTTGTTTGACCGCATGACAGTTCTGGAGCTGCGGATGGTCTCACTATGGAGCATCCGCGATGCTGAGGAGGTCATGGATGGCAAGTTTAGTGAATTGGTCACACCGCAGATTAGAATTGCTGAGGGAGACAATGAATGGGTGACCAAGAGACAGAGAAAAAGTAGGAAGGTCGTGCAGGTGTCCTCAGCAGTCATCTCCCTCCAAAACAGGTATACTGTTTTGGATTCTATTGGGGGAAATGGCGCACCAGGGGAGGGCAGCAGTTGCCAGGATCATGGCACCATGGCAGGCAATGCCGTTCAGAAGGGCAGGAAAAAAAGCTTGTGGGGCCATAGTCATAGGGGATTCTATTGTAAGGAGAATAGATAGGCAGTTATGTCGCCAAAAACAAGACTCCCAGATCGTATATTGCCTCCCAGGTGCTCGGGTCAGGGATGTCACCGATCAGCTGCAGACCATTCTGAAAGGGGAGGGTGAACAGCCAGTTGCCGTGGTGCATATGGGCACCAAAGATATAAGTAAAAAGCAATATGAGGTCCTGAAAGCAGAATTCAGAGAGCAAGGAGAGAAGTTAAAGAGGAAGACCTCAAAAGGTAGTAATCTCAGGATTGCTACCAGTGCCACGTAGCTAGCCAGCGTAGAAATGAAAGAATAGTTAGAATGAACACATGGCTTGAGGGATGGTGTAGAAGGGAGGGGTTCAGATTTGTAGGATATTGGGACCAGTTCTGAGGAAGGTGGGAACAATACAAATTGCATGGTCTACACCTGAACCAGACTGGAACTAAAGTCCTTGGTGGAGTTTTTGCTGCTGCTGTTGGGTTAGTTTTAATCTAATGTGACAGAGGACTGGGAACCAGAAGAGAAGGTTAGTAGACAGTGAGATGGAAACTAGAGACTGTAAGGATCATGAAGTTAGCATTACCAAGGGAAAGAGTAGGCAGAGAGCGGATGAATGCCAAAGAACGGTGGCCTGAAGTGCATCTACTTTAATGCAAGGAGTATAGAAGGGAAGGCAGGTGAACTTAGGGCTTGGATTGGTTCCTGGGAGTATGATGTTATTGTGATCACAGACACTTGGTTGAAAGAAGAGCATGACTGGCAACTAAATGTTCCAGGATATAGATCCTTCAGACAGGACAGGGAGGGAAGTAAAAGGTGGCGGGAGAAGTTGTATTGCTGGTCAGGGATGATATCATGGCTGTGCTAAAGGAACAACTATGGAGGGCTTGAATAGTGAGGCATTATGGATTGAGCTGAGAAATAAGAAGGATGCAGTTACACTGTTGGGGTTGTATTATAGGCCTCCCAACAGTGAGCGTGAGGTAGAAGAACAAAGAGATAAACAGATTATGGAAAGATGTAGAGCCAACAAGGTGGTGATGATGGGAGATATTAATTTTCCTAACATTGACTGGAATACACTGAGTGCCAGAGGTCTGGATGGGGCAGAATTTGTAAGGAGGATCAGGAAAGCTTTCTAGAGCAGTATGTCAATAGTCCAATGAGGGAAGGGCTATATTGGGCCTGGTGTTGGGGAATGAGCCAGGCCAGGTGGTAGAAGTTGCAGTGGGTGATGTTACATGGTGTGCAGGGAGTTCTAGCTAGGTGGATATAGAACTGGTTGAGCAACAGGAGACAGAGAGTAGTAGCTGAAGGGAGGTTCTCAAATTGGAGAAAGGTGACCAGTGGTGTTCCACAGGGATCAGTGCTGGGGCCACTGTTGCTTGTCATATACATAAATGATCTGGAAGAGGGCATTGTTGGTCTGATCAGTAAGTTGGCAGATGACACAAAAATTGGTGGATTAGCAGAAAGCATAGAGGACTGTCAAAGAATACAGAAGAATATAGATAGACTGAAGAGTTGGGCAGAGAAGTGGCAGATGGAATTCCATCCAGACAAATGCGAACTGTTGCATTTTGGTAAGTCTAATTCTAGAGTGAACTAATTCTAGAAAAGCCTTGGGAAAAGTTGATGGGCAGAGAGATCTGTGAGTGCAGGTCCATTGTACCCTGAAGGTTGCTGTACAGGTGGATAGAGTGGTAAAAAAGGAACATGGTATTTGCCTTCACTGGATGAGGTATTGAGTATAAGAGCTGGCAAGTCGTGTTAAAATTATCCAAAACATTGGTTCGGCCGCATTTAGAATACGGTGTACAGTCCTGGTTGCTACGTTACCAAAAGGATGTGGACGCTTTGGAGAGGGTGCAGAGGTTTACGAGGATGTTGCCTGGTATGGAAGGTGCTAGTTTATGAAGAGAGGTTGAGTATATTAGATTAGATTACTTACAGTGTGGAAACAGGCCCTTCTGCCCAACAAGTCCACACTAACCTGCCGAAGTGCAACCCACCCATACCCCTACATTTATCCCTTCACCTAACACTACAGGCAATTTAGCATGGCCAATTCAACTGACCTGCACATCCTTGAACTGTGGGAGGAAACCCTCGCAGTCACAGGGAGAATGTGCAAACTCCACACAGTCAGTCACCTGAGGTGGGAATTAAATCCGGCTTTCTGGCGCTGTGAGGCAGCAGTGCTAACCACTGTGTCACCGTCCCGCCCATGGTTAGGTTAGGTTTATTGAGATTAGGAGATTGAGGGGGGAACCTGTTTGAGGTTTACAAAATCATGAAGGGTATAGACAGGGTGGCTAGAGACAAGCTTTTTCCCAGGGTCAAGGATTCAATAATGAGAGGTTACGCTTTCAAAGTGAGAGGTGGAAAGTTTAAGGGGGATACACGCATCAAATACTTCACACAGAGGGTGGTGAGCATTTGGAACGCGTTGCCAGCAGAGGTGGTAGAGTCAGGCACGGTAGATTAACTTAAGATGCATCTGGAAAGATTCATGAGTAGGTGGGAGCAGAGGGATACAGATGCTTAGGAATTGACCAACAGGTTTAGACAGTACATTTGGATTGGCTCAGGCTTGGAGGGTCTGTTTCTATTTATGTATTTGGATGTCACCACTAGAAATGACATCACCAACCCAAGGACACCCAAACACATAAATAGAAAGCAGGCTATACCACCAGTGCTTCATCCTGAGACTCACTGAAGATGTTACCTAGTATGGTGACAAAACATCTGAAACCGAACCTTCCAGCTCAGTGAGCAAGCCTACATCCAGAACCTCGACCTGAGCTACAAATCTTCTCAAAACTTGTGATTAGATAAGGTCGACAGTGAGAGTCTTTTTCTTCGGATGATAATATCAGCTTATACACAGGGGCATAACTGCAAATTGAGGAGTGATAGATTTAAGACAGATGTCAAAGGCAGGTTTTTTACGCAGAGAGTGGCAAGGGCATGGAATGCCCTACCTGCCAATGTAGTTAACCAGCCACATTAGAGGCATTTAAACAGTCCTTGGATAAGCATATGGATGAAGATGGGATAGTATAGGGGGATGGGCTTCGATCAGTTCACAGATCAGCGCCACATCAAGGGCCAAGGGACTTGTTCTGCGCTGTATTGCTCTATAGACAATCCAGATATTATTTTGACAAGAATCAGTCCTATGTATTTAAAGTTAAGCTTTGTGAAAACTTTAATTCTTGTATAGAATTTTAATGGACAGAATCATGGGTACATTTTAAAAATATTTAAACCAGTGTTAACAGGATACAAAAAAATCTGTGCCAAAAAAAGCATTTCGTACATGGCAATGGAAGCAGGTTCAATAGTAACAGTCAAATTCAGGCTGGACAATGCTTCAAGGTTTAACTTCTGCAAAGAGGAAAGGTACTTAGTTTTGAAGATGTAGTGCAAATCTCAGTGTCATACCTAAGGAAGGATATTTTGCCCCTGAGAAGAGTTCAATGCAAGTTTACAAATATGATACCTGGATTCAGAGGTTAAGTCATGAGGAGAGATTAGACAAATTAGGTCCGTTTTCTCTAGAATTCAGAAGGTTAAGGGGTGATATAATCAAGGTTTTCTAGTTATTAACAGGGAAAAGCAGGGTAGACAAAGATAAACGATGTCGACGGGTTGAACATTCTAGAACCATGGGGCATACTGTAAAAATCATGGCCGTGCCAATCAGGAGAGACGTTAGAAAACACTTGTACATGCAAAGAATAGCAAAAGTTTGGAACTCTCTTCCTCAAATGGCCATTGTTAATTCAATTATTAATTTTAAATTGGGATATGGGCCCAAGGCAGGCATATTGAGTTAGGCCACAGATCAGACCATAGGTCACATGATCTTATTGAAAGGTGAAGCAGATTCAAGGGGTTGAATGGCCTACTCCAGTTCCTATGTTCCTTTGAAAAACAAAAAGACAAATGGTTGCACATCATGTCTCAAACTCTCCAACCTCTTCATCGGGACAACAGTAATACTCTACAAAGCAGATTTGTCCATCTTCATTCCGGATCATATATTGTAAGGAGAGAAATCCACGGTTATCTGTACGGAGCGAAACTTTACAGGACAGAGCCAAGGCCTTAATAGATGGCTTCAGTAATGAAATTTTATACCTGAGAAGAAAGAACAAAATTAAAATTTAATAACAAAATAGAAGGGACTGCAGTAACAGAATACAATCAATACGTCATCTTACCTATTACATTGGGTCTGGTTGCAATGGAATGCCTCAATCATATCAGAGTCTTTCGGATAATCACAATGTATGCTTCCAGCATTCCCAAAAGTAGATAACCTGAAACAGAAATGGTGCTTAAAAGCAGTTTGTGACCAATTAATAAAAAAAACCCAGATGATAATAGCGGATAACAAATGGTAATGACACAGGAGGGCAGCTTTCCGTAATAATATGAAAAGATAATTTAGAAAGTTGGAAATGGCTAGACGAGATCTGGCTATGACAGGCCGTGTGACGAGTGTTGTTCCCAGGAATATGCACCTTGGTCTCAGCTTTCAACATATTAAATTGAGATGAAGAAACAGAGAATCATAGTAACCAAGTTACTTAGCTTTCATTAGCAGAGGGATTGAATTCAAGAGTCGTGAAGTGATGTTGCAGCTGTACAGGACTTTGGTTAGGCCACATTTGGAGTACTGTGTGCAGTTCTGGTCGCCTCACTTTAGGAAAGATGTGGAAGCTTTGGAGAGGGTGCAGAGAAGATTTACCAGGATGTTGCCTGGAATGGAGAATAGGTCGTACGAGGATAGGTTGAGAGTTCTCGGCCTTTTCTCGTTGGAATGGCGAAGGATGAGGGGTGACTTGATAGAGGTTTATAAGATGATCAGGGGAATAGATAGAGTAGACAGTCAGAAACTTTTTCCCCAGGTACAACAGAGTGTTACAAGGGGACATAAATTTAAGGTGAAGGGTGGAAGGTATAGGGGAGATGTCAGGGGTGGGTTCTTTACCCAGAGAGTGGTGGGGGCATGGAATGCGCTGCCCGTGGGAGTGGTAGAGTCAGAGTCATTGGCGACCTTTAAGCGGCAATTGGATAGGTACATGGATGGGTGCTTAATCTAGGATAGATGTTCGGCACAACATCGTGGGCCGAAGGGCCTGTTCTGTGCTGTATTGTTCTATGTTCTATAGAGAACTCATAGACAATGTATGTGGGAGCAAACTGATCTGGTGGAGAAGTAGAGAACTTTAAGTGCCCATGATCAGAAGTCACAAAACTAATGAACAAGTATATGAAAAAACATTAAAAGGCCATTGGAACATTGGCTTACACTTCCAAGGGAGCAGAAATTATGCAGTTTTATACAGTTCTGGAGCATTGTCTCCAATTCTGTATAAAGTTGCTTCACCTGACAAAGGAGAATTGCTTCGAAAGCTCATAATTTCAAATAAACCTGATGGTTTATATATAACCTGATGTTGTGTGATTTCTGACTTTGTCCACTCCAGTCCATCACCAGCACCTCTGTACACCACATTTCAGTAATGGTAAAAGCAGCATGCAATAGACAGAGATGAATAATTCCAAAAGAACAAAGAAAATTTACAGCCCAGGAACAGGCCCTTTGGCCCTCCAAGCCTGAGCTGATCCAAATATACTGTCTAAACCTGTCGGTCAATTCCTAAGCATCTGTATCCCTCTGCTCCCCACCTACTCATGCATCTGTCCAGACGCATCTTAAATGAATCTACCATGCCAGCAGAGGTGGTAGAGGCAGGCAACGTGTTCCAAATGCCCACCACCCTCTGCGTGAAGTACTTGCTGCGTGTGTCCCCCTTAAACTTTCCACCTCTCACCTTGAAAGCTTCACCTCTCATCTTGAATCCTTCACCCTGGGAAAAAGTTTGTCTCTATCTACCCTATATTCTTCATGATTTTGTAAATGTCAAACAGGACCCCCCTCAATCTCCTTTTTTCTAATGAAAACAAACCTAACCTATTCAACCTCTCTTCATAGTGAGCACCTTCCATACCAGGCAACATCCTCGTAAACCTTCCCTGCACCCTCTCCAAAGTGTCCACATCCTTTTGGTAATGTGGCGACCAGAACTGTACACAGTATTCTAAGTGCGGCCGAACCAATGTCTTGTTAAAATTGTACATGGCCTGCCAGCTCTTATACTCAATACCTTGTCCAATGAAGGCAAGCATACTATATGCCTTCTTGACAACCTGTGCAGCAACCTTCAGGGTACAATGGACCTGCACTCCCAGATCTCTCTGCCCATCAACTTTTCCCAAGGCTCTTCCGTTCACTGTATAATTCGTTCTAGAATTAGTCTTGCCTAAATACATCACCTCACATTTGTCTGGACTGAAATCCATCTGCCACTTTTCTGCCCAACTCTCCAGTCTATCTATATCATCCCGTATTCTCTGACAGTCTCTTGTGCTTTCTGCTACTCACCAATCCTCGTGTCATCTGCAAACTTGCTGATCATACCAACAGTGCCCTCTTTCAGATCATTTATGTATATTACAAACAACAGTGGCCCCAATACTGACCCCTGTGGAACACCACTGGTCACTTTTCAACTCCCTTCTACTACTACTCTGTCTCCTGTTGCTCAACCAGTTCTTTATCCACCTAGCTAGAACACCCTGCACACCATTTGACTTCACTTTCTCCGTTAGTCTACCATGGGGAACCTTGTCAAATGCTTTACTAAAGTCCATGTATATGACTTCAACAGCCTTTCCTTCATCTATCAACTTGGTCACTTCCTCGAAGAACTCTATTAAGTTGGTAAAGCTCCCCTGCACAAACCATATTGCCTATCACTGATAAGCCCATTCTTTTCTAAATATAAATGGATCCTATCCCTCAATACCCGCTCCAGCAACTTTCCCACCAGCGACGTCAGGCTCACTGGTCTGTAGTTATCTGGAATATCCCTACTACCCTTCTTGTCCAGGGGGACAACATGAGCAACCTTCCAGTCCTCCGGCACCTCATTTGTATTTAAGGATGCCACAAAGATATCTGTCAGAGCCCCAGCTACTTCCTCTCAACTCCCTCAGCAACCTGGGATAGATCCCATCTGGTCCTAGGGATTTGTCCACCTTAATAACCTCTAGCCCACCCAACACAACTTCCCTACTTATGTCAATGTGATCCAGATTAATCAAACTTCTATCTCTAATCTCAACATTCATCATGTTCCTTTCCTCAGTGAACACTGAGGCAATCATTCAGAATCTCACCCATTCTCTCAGGTTCGACACTATGGATCAGACTGAATCTCTGCAGTCACACCACATCCAGTTACAGATGGTGGTGGACAATTAAGCTAACTGGAGGAGCAGCCTCCACAAATATCCCCATCCTCAATTAACGGAAGCCCAAAAGATGAGGCCAAAGCATTTCAGTTAGAAATGTTGAGAGAATGATCCATCATGGCCTTCTTCTGTGATGCCCTGTATCCCAGTATCAGTTTTCAGCCAATTCAATTCACTTCATGTTATATCCAGAGAAACAGTTGGAAGCATTTGATACTGCAAAGTCTCTGGGGTCTGACAACATTCCAGTAATGGTACTGAAAGTTTGTAATCCAGAATTGACTGCGCTCCTAGCCAAGCTTTTCTAATACACCACAATAATTGTAGGCAGTTCGTAGGAACATAAGAACCAGGAGCAGGAGTAAGCCGTCCAGCCCTTCGTGCCTGCTCCGCCACTCAATAAGATCATGGCTAATCTTTGTGTGGACTCAGCTCCACTTAGGCGTGTTTTCAACATAACCCTTACTCCTTTATTTTTCAAAAAAATTATCTACCTTAGCTTTATAATTGATTGCTTAATCGGCGTCAACTACTTCCCTGGGCAAGGAATTCCACAGATTAACAATGCTCTGGGTGAAGAAGTTCCTTCTCAGTTCAGTTCTAAACCTGCTTTGTCTAATCTTGAGGCCATGCCCTCTTGTCCTAGTTTCACCTATCAATGGAAACATCCTATCTATTTCTATTTTATCAATTCCCTTCATAATTTTACATGTTTCTAGAAGATCACCCCTCATTCTTCTGAATTCAAATGAATATAATCCCAATCTACTTAGCCTCTCCTCGTAAACTAACCCCCTCAACTCCGGAATCAACCTAGTGAATCTCCTCTGCATCCCCTCCAGTGCCAGTACATTCTTTCTTAAGGAGACCAAATCTGCACACAGTATTCCAGATGTGGCCTCACCAGTACCTTGTACAGCTGTAACATTACCTCATTGCTTTTAAACTCAACCTTTTAGCAATGAAGGACAAAATTCTATTTGCCTTCCTCATTACTTGTTGTACCTGCAGACTAACCATCTGCAATTCACACACCCAGGTCCTTCTGCACAGCAGCATGCTGCAACTTTTTACCATTCAAATAATAATCTACTTGGCTGAGACTCCTACTAAAATGTATGACTTCACATTTACCAACTTTGTATTTCATCTGCCAGACCTTTGCCCACTCACTTAATGTATCTATCTTCCTCTGCAAAGTTTCACAGTCCTTTGCACACTTTGCCACTCATCTTCGTGTCAACAGCAAATGTTGACACCGTACAAGTGGTCCCAACTCCAAATCATCTATATAAATTGTAAATAATTATGGTCCCAACACCGATCCCTGAAGGACACCATTAGTCACTGATGACCAGCCATAATAGCACTCATTTATCCCCATGCTTTGCTTCCCGCCAGTCAACCAATCCCCTATCAATGCTAATACGTACTTTTAACACCATGCATCCTTATCCTATGCAGCAGCCTCACGTGCAACACCTTGTCAAAGGCCTTTTGGAAATCTAGGTACACCACATCCACTGGGTCCCTGTTGTCCACCTTGCTTGAAATGCCTTCATAGAATTCCAAAAGATTTGTGAAGCATGACCTTCCCTTCATGAACCCATGCTGCGCCTTTACAATGGGACACTTTCTTTCAAGATGCCCTATTTCTTTCTTGATAAGAGACTCCAGCATCTTTCTCACTACAGAGGTTAAGCTCACTGGTCTATATCTTTTGTCTACTTCCCTTTTTAAAACAGTGGTATCACATTTGCTATTTTCCAATCTGCTGGGACTGCCCCAGAGTCCAGCAAAATTTGGAAAATTACCGCCAGTCCACCTATTTCTCCTACCATCTCTTTTAGTACTCTAGGATGTATTCCATCAGGGCCAGGAGACTTATCTATCCTTAGCTCCATTAGCTTATCCAACACTAGCTTTCTATAAAATAATTGTTTCCAGGTCCTCACCTATCTTCATCTCTTCGTCAGTTACTGGCATGTTATTAGTATCCTCCACTGTGAAGACTGATGCAAAATACCTGTTTAATGCCTTCACCATTTCATCATATCCCATAATTAACTGCCTCTTCTCATCCTCTAAAAAGACCAACATTTACTTTAGCCATTCTTCTTTGTTTTATATATTTATAGAAACTTTTACTATCTGTCTTCATATTCCGTGCTAGTTTTTTTTGTCATCTCTACCTTACTTTTCTTTATAGCACTTTTTTGTGGCTTTCTGTGGGCCTTTAAAGTTCTCCCAATCTTCTAGAGTCCTGTTGTTTTTGGCCACTTTATATGCCTTCATTTTCACTTTGATAGCCTGCTTCATTTCCTGAGACGTCCATGGCAAATTACCCCTCCTCTTACAGTCCTTTCTTCTCACCGGAATATACTTTTGCTGAGCACTTTGAAAAACTTCTTTGAAGGTCTTCCACTGCTCGTCAGCTGTCACACCATAAAGTCTCTGTTTCCAGTCTACTTTAGCCAGGTTCTCCCTCATTCTATCATAGCCCCCTTATTCAAGCACAGGACCCTAGTATTGGATTTTATCTTCACACTATCCAGCTGTATTTAAATTCTACCATACTGTGATCATTCCTTCCAAGAGGATCCCTGACTATGAGATCATTAACGATTCCTGTCTCATTACACAGGACCAGATCTAGGATAGCTTGCTACTACCTCATCGGTTCCATTACATGCTATTCAAGAAACCTATCCAGGATACACTCAATGAACTCGTCCTCAAAGCTACCCTGAGTGAACTGGTTCAACCAATCTACATGCAGATTAAAATTCCCCCATGATAATAGCTGTATTATTTTTTCAGATATTAGTTATTTCCTTGTTTATTACTCCCCCCCAATGTGATGTTATTCTGGACGGTTTGCTAGCTGAGCTGGAAGGTTCGTTTTCGGACGTTTCATCATCATACTAGGTAACATCATCAGTGAGCCTCCGGATGAAGCACTGGTGGTATGACCCACCTTCTATTTGTGTGTTTAGGTTTTCTTGGGTTGATGTCATTACCTGTTCTTTTTCTCAGGGGCTGGTAAATGGGATCCAAGTCTATGTGGTTGTTGATAAGAGTTCTGGTTGGAATGCCATTTTTCTTGGCATTCTCGTATGTGTCTCTGTTTGGCTTGTACCAGGATGGATGTGTTGTCCCAGTCGAAGTGGTGTCCTTCCTCATCTGTATGTAAGGATACTAGCGAGAGTTGGTCATGCCTTTTTGTGGCTAGTTGATGTTTATGTATCCTGGTGGCTAGTTTTATGCCTGTTCGTTACAGATCTTGCAAGGTATTTTGGAAATGACATTAATTTTGCTTGCTATCTATATAGGGTCTTTCAAGTTCATTAGCTACTGTTTTAATATGTTGATGGGTTTGTAGGCTACCATGATGCCAAGAGGTCTGAGTAGTCTGGCAGTCATTTGCAAGATGTCTTTGATGTATGGGAGAGTGACTAGGGTTTCTGGACATGTTTTGCCTGCTTCTTTGGGTTTGTTGCTGAGAAATTGGAAGACTGCGTTCATTGAGTATCCGTTCTTTTTGAATATACTGTATAGGTGATTTTCCTCTCCTCTTTGTAATTCCTCTGTGCTGCAGTGTGTGGTGGCTTGTCAAAATAATGTCCTAATGCAGCTTCATTTGTGGGTGTTTGGTTCTGTAGTTCAGTATTTGGTCCATATGTGCTGTTTTCCTGTGGACGCTGGTTTGAAGTTCCCCATTGGCTGTTGAAATTGGTGGTGTTTGGTGGGTGTGTTTTTGATTCTTCTAATAGTGTAGTCAGTGTTTCCTTGACCAGGTTGATGTTGTTGGATGTGAACAGGACTGTTAGATCAAAAGAGACTATTATTTCATCCTCTTCTATCTAGGTGTTTTTGATGGTCTTCAGGAATTCTTGGATGGAGTGGTGTGAGTCTTCTACTAGGTGTTTTAGTCTTTGGTGTAGCTCCTTGGCCAATCTGTAAGTTGCTGTTCCAGGTTGCGAGACTATGAGTCTGAGTGGGGCTTCTAGTTTGTGAATTTTGGGTAATCTGTAGAAGCCTGGTGTGTTGGATCTGTTTGGTTTCATTTTTTGGAAGTTGGTCTTATTTATTTCTCTAGATTTCTGAAGTTTTTTGAGTAAGGCTGTGATTCGGTTATTATTTGGTGGCTTATAGACTACATTTATCAGTGTGTTACTCTTCTTGGAATTCCTAATTTCCACCCAAAAAGGATTCAACCTCATGCTCCACAGAATCGATATAATCTCTCAGCACCACCCTGATGTTATTCTTGAATATCAGAACTACACCACCTCCCTTGCATTTCTGAGATCAGGAGGAAGTTAATCCCTGAGGGTTGAGATATTTGGAACTCCTAGCCACAGAGAGCTGTGGGAGCAGAGTCCTTGTACAGATTTAGGGCTGAGATAGACAGTTTCTTGACCAGTGGGGGAATCTAGAGTTACTGAGAAAAGGCAAGAAAGTGGATATGAGGAATGTTGAATTAGCCATGATCCTATTAAATTGCACAGCAAGCATGAGGGGCTAAACGGCCTACTCCTACTTCTATTTCTTGTGGTGGGGGGCAAGTGGCTTCCTCCTGAGGAAGGTACACAGTGAGAATGTTGAAGCAGTGTCAGGTACACATTATGATCCTCCTTTGTTAAGGCCTATTTGAGTTCAAAGTTAACTCAGTACCTGAAATTGGGTTTTTCCGGAGACATTGTGATCTGCAGCACCTCGCTGCTCATATCAAGCTCGGCAAAAGCCTCCCGAAGGCTTTCTGACTGCAGAATTATTTTATTTACAACATTTGTGCTACAGAAGTCAAAGTCAAGAGTCTCCTCTGGTTCCTGAGTCTGAATCTTACAAACTGTTACCACACCACTCTCCTCCAGAAACAGTGTCAATGGATATCCATATCCACGGTAACACATTTTCAGGGCTGTTGTCATTCCTACAAAGAAAGAATAGGAGAGACAGCTCCAGGTCAATATTCAGTCACTTTACTTTTAAAAAGCGTCGTCATTTTAATGGGCTCAAATCTGAAATTATCAAAATACATTTACCTGGCAGGGAACTTGCACTAAATATTGAGAGACAATCAAGGAGAACTGTTAGGTTTACTACAAACATCACAGAGTCCTCCTCAATTCGAAATTCTTGAAAAATACATGCCTAAAAACAAAAAATGGTAAGCAGTGAATCTTCAAATGGAACAAACCATACAGTTCACCAGGGAGAGAGAGTTAATAAGGATATGAATGCGTGCTCCCAGTCCCTTATCCTGTTCCCACGCCAAGCAACCCCACCCCAAAATCCCTCCTTTCCCCCATTCTTATAAGACCATAGACATAGGAGCAGTATAGGCAAAAGTGAAGATGGCAGATGCTGGATGTTAAAGTCGAGAGTGTGGTGCTGGAAAATCACAACAGGTCAGGCAGCATCCGAGGAGCAGGAGAACAGAGGTTTTGCTAAAGCCCTTCATCAGGAGCAGTAATAGGCCATTCAGCCCATCTGCTCTGTCATTCAAGAAGATCACAGCCCATCTATTAATTCTCAACACCAATTTTCTACCCCTTCTTCAAATCCCTTGATTCCCTGATTAGTTAAAAATCTGTCAATCTCAGTATTAAATATACTTTATGACCTATTCTCAACAGCCTTCTGCAGGAAAGAATTTAACAGGTTCACAACTCAGAAGAAATTTCTCTTCATCTCTTCTCTTCATAAATGCACAACCTCTTATTTCGAGGTTATGCTTTCTGGTCTTAGACTCTGCCACAAGGGGAAACAACATCTCCACAGCTTCCCTCTCACGCTCTTGATAAATCTTGCCTACTAAGAATAAGTCACTTTTCATTCTTCTAAATCCCAACTACTGACCTAATCATCTTCTCCTAAAACGACAGTCCCTTCAGACCTAGTGTCAGCCTGGTGAACCTCCTTTAGACTTTGTCCATTACCAGCATATTTTTTTTCCTTAAATAAGGAGCCCAGAACGCCTCACAATATTCCAACAGTCTTCTGGCCAGTGCTTTGTACCGTTTTATCAGAGCCTTACTACTTCTACATTCCATTGAAATAAGAAGCCAAAAGCACACTTGCCTTCCCTCTTACTTGCTGAACTTGGATACTAGCTATTTGTGATTCATAGGTGAGGACTCTCAAATCTCTTTGTTCTGTAATTTTCTGCAATCTTCCTTATTTAAATAACACTCAATTTCTCTATTCTTCAGACCAAATTGCAAAACCTCACATTTCCCATGTAATATTCTATTTGCCATGTTTTTGCCTACTCACTTAACCTGTCTATATCCAGCGCAGGAATAGTAATAGAAATGTACAGCATGGAAACAAAAACCTTCAGTCCAACTCACCCATGTTGACCAGATATCCTAAATTAAATCTAGTCCCATTTGCCAAGATTTGGCCCATGAATCTTCCTAATCATATACCCATCCAGAAGGCTTTTAAATGTTGTACTTGTACTAGCTTCCATCACTTCCTCTGACACCTCATTCCATACATGCACCACCTCCTGCATGTAAAAGTTGCTCCTTAGATCCTTTTTAAAATCTTTTCCCCTCTCACCTTAAACCTGTGCCCTCATTTTTGGACTCATCTACTCTAGGAAAAAAAGACCTGACTATTCACCCTATCCTTACCCCTGCAATGGAAAATTAACAAAAGTGACATTTACTCTGAAATCCATTTACACTGAAATCTGAAAGACATTGCTTTACTAAATTTAAAATTTTCTGACACTTTGCAACTTTGCTGGAGTCTGCAGTCAAGGGACAGCTGATCTTTGTGGAACTTTGTAAACATTCAACAAGAGAAAAATTTAAGTACAGTATGTCCACAACAAGGGAATGAAAAGAATAACTCAAATCTTCACAGTCTTTGTCCTTGAGAGCGTGATAAGAAACAGTATAAGACGAATATCTGAAATATGCTCAGGGCCCTTGCACAAGGCATTTTTGTCAAGTGCATGTGGTTCCTCTGCAATGCAGAGGTTAAAAACAATTAATAAAGCTTTTTGGTTGCTCTTGCTAATAGTTGAGTTGAGTCAATTTAATTTCCACGGCACCCCTCATGATTTTATAAACTTCTACATAGTCACCCCTCCAGGGAAAATAGCCCCATCCTATTCAGCCTGTCCCACTAGCTCAAACCTTCCAACCCTGTCCACATCCTTGTAAATCCTTTCAAGTTTCACAACATCCTTCCTATAGCAGGGAGACCAGAATTGAATGCAGTGTTCCAAAAGTGGGCTAACCAATGTCCTGTACAACCGTAACATGACCTCCCAACTCCTATATGCAATGCACTGACGAATAAAGGTAACCATACCAAACACTTTCTTCACTACCCAGTCAAGTACAACTCTGCTTTTGAGGAACTATGAACATGAACCCAAAGGTCTTTTTGTTTGGCAACACACCCCATGACCTTACCATGAAGTGTGTAAGTCCTGCTCTGATTTGCCCTACCAAAATACAACACCACACATTCATCTAAATTAAACTTCATCTGCCACTCCTTGGCCCATGTGCCCATCTGATCAAGTTTCCATTGTACTCAGAGATAACATTCTTTGCTGTTCAATATATCATGAAGTTTGGTGTCATCTGCTAACCTTCCACCACCACCCTCTGTCTCCTACCTTTGAGCCAATTTTGTATCCAAATGGCTAGTTCTCCCTCTATTCCATGTGATATAACCTTGCTAACTAGTTGACCATGCGAAACCTTGACAAACACCTGACTGAAGCCCTTATAGCCAACATCTACTGTTCTGCCTTCAATCTTCTTCATCACTTCTTCAAATATCTCAACCAAGTTAGTAAGGTATGATTTCCCATATACAAAGCTATGTTGACTGTCGCTAATCAGTCCTCACCTTTCCAAATATATTTGAATCCTGTCCCTCAGAATCCCCTCCAACAACTTACCCACCAGCGATGTTAGGCTTACTGGTCTATAGTGCCATGGCTTTTCCATACCACCTTGCTTAAACAATGGCACCACCTTAGCAAACCTCATCTTCCATCACCTCACCCATGGCTATCCATGATACATGTATCTCAGCAAGGAGCCCAGAAATCACTTCCCTTGCTTCCCAAAGTTCTAGGGTACACCTGATCAGGTCCTGAGGATTTATCCACCTTTATGCATTTTGCCATATCCAGCACCTCCTCCTCTGTAATACAGAGGCTTTTCAAGATATCACTATTTATTTTCCCCAAGTCCTCTACCTTCTATATCTTTATTCAAAGTAAACACTGATGCAAAATATTTGTTTAGTATCTGACCCATGACCTGCTGTTCCACACATAGGCACATAGCTTTAAAGAGCCCTATTCTCTCCCTAGTTACTCTTTTGTCCTTAATGTCTTTGCAGAATCCTTCTGCATTCTCCTTAACCCTATCATGTCCCCTTTTTGCCCTGCTGATTTCCCTCGAGTATGTTCCTATTGCCCTTACACTCTTATAGAGACTCACTCAATACCTGTCTGTACTTGACATATGCTTCTTTTTCTTGACCAGAGCATGAATCTCATTAGTTATTTAGCATTCACTATAGGTACCAGCGCTCCCCTTCACATGAACATCTTTTTAAAGGTTTCCCACTTTCCAGCTGTCCCTTTACATGCGAATATCCACACCCCCTGCCCACCCCAATCAACTGTTGAAAGATTTTGCTCAATGCTGTCAAAATCAGCCTTTCTCCAATTTAGAACTTTAACTTTTAGGTCATTTCTATCCCTTTCCGCAACTATTTTAAAACTAATAGAATTATGATCACTGGCCCCAGATTGCTCACCCACTGGGTGGGAGAGTCCAGGACTAGAGAGCATAGGTTTAGGGTGAGAGGGGAAAGATATAAAAGAGACCTAAGGGGCAACTTTTTCACGCAGAGAGTGGTGCGTGTATGGAATGAGCTGCCAGAGGAAGTGGTGGAGGCTGGTACAATTGCAACATTTAAGAGACATTTGGATAAGTACATGAACAGGAAGGGTTTGGAGGGATATGGGCCGGGTACTGGCAGGTGGGACTAGATTGGGTTGGAATATTTGGATGGCATGGACGGGTTGGACCGAAGGGTCTGTTCCTAAGGTGTATATCTCTATGACATCTCAGACACCTGCCCTGCCTTAACTACCAGCTGGTCACATTTCGTTCCTTCTCTACTGAATAAGAAAACTTTCTTGTATACACTTAACAATTCCTCTCCATCCAAGCCTTAAACCCTATGGCAGTGCCCCACTCCCCCCCCCCCAATCCGGTACCTACCTCCCCTCACCCCCGAGCCGGTACCTGACCCCCCCCCCCGGAGCCGGTCCCTGATCCCCCCCACCGAGCCGGTCCCTGACCCCCCCCCCCGGAGCCGGTCCCTGACCCCCCCCCCCGGAGCCGGTCCCTGACCCCCCCCCCCAATCCGGTACCTGACCCCCCCCCCTCCCCCGCCCGGAGCCGGTACCTGACCCCCCCCCAATCCGGTACCTACCCCCCCCCTCCCCCGGTACCTGACCCCCCCCCCCCCCCGGTACCTGACCCCCCCCCCCCCCCGGAGCCGGTACCTGACCCCCCCCCCCCCGGAGCCGGTACCTGGATGAACGCGTTCCCCTGAACGCTCTTGGCGGCCTCAGCCGTCACCCTGATGCCATTCGCGGAGGCGAAGACCGTCGCCTGGTCTCGGAAATGAACGGCTTTGAGCAGATTCGACAAATGCCGCACATTGTCTAAAGTAGCAACGAGAACAAACCGATCATTTCCCGCTTCAGGCCCGGGGGTTTGCAGCATTGAGCCCGCAATCGGCAAAATCCCAGCCCCAGGCTTCAGGTCCGGTTAGGCCGCAGCTGCTTCCGCGGAATCTCGGCGCCAAGCAGCAAAGAGATACAACAGGTTTGAATTAATAAAGAAATCTTCAGTACTTTCAAAGCCTCTTACTGGTAACGAAACGAATCAATCACATTTGAAACCGTAAAGGCCATTCAGCCCACCGTGCCGGTGCTAATGCGTCCCACTTTCTCCTTTTGTAAATCCGCCCGTTTTCGCGGCCCCCGTGAGACTCTCAAACACAACAACTCGCTGCTGTCAGCATGGCCCTCCTCCTCCTCCTGTTACCCAATGCATGTTTTACCAACTCTCTTAAATCTGTGCATCTCTGCCTCTCATAACTTTATATACTTCAGATCCTCCCTCAGGCTCCTCTACTCAAAATTCAGAGGAACCTCGATTATTCGAGTAAAAACTATCCAAATATCGGATTATCTGAAGAAGAACTCTGAGGTCCAGATAGAAACATTACATCAAGGACGTGTTTCCAACACTGATCACAACCCAAGCCTATAGAACAATACAGCACAGAACAGACCCTTCAGCCCGCGATGTTGCGCCGACCTGTGAACTAATCAAAGCCCATCCCTCAATACTATCCCATTATCATTCATGTTCCTATCCAAGGATTGTTTAAATCTCCCTAATGTGGCTGAGTTAACTACATTGGCAGGCAGAGCATTCCACACTCTTACTAATCTCAGAGTAAAGAACCTGCTTCTGACATCTGTCTTAAATCTATCACCCCTCAATTTGTAGCTATGTGCCCTCATCCTAGGAAAAAAGACTTCCCCTGTCTACCCTATTTAATCCTCTAATCATCTTGCATGTCTCTATCAAATCCCTTCTTAGTCTTCTTCTTTCCAATGAGAACAGACCCAAGTCTCTCAGCCTTACCTCACAAGACCTTCATCCACACTAGGTAACATCCTGGTAACTCTCCTCTGCCCCTTTTTCAATACTTCCACGTCCTTCCTGTAATGGAGTGACCAGAACTGTACACAATATTCCAAGTGCGGCCACACTAGCGTTTTGTAGAGTTGCAGCATGACATTATGGCTCTGGAACTCAATCCCTCTAACAATAAAACTTAACAGACCAAATGCCTTCTTAACAGCACTATCCAGTTGGGTGGCAACTTTCAGGGATCTATGTACATGGACTCCAAGATCTCTCAACACTTCCACACCTACCAATAATGTTTCCATTGACCCAGTACTCTGCCTTCCTGTTATTCTTCCCAAAGTGCATCACCTCACATTTAACTGCATTGAACTCCATTTGCCACCTCTCAGCCCAATTCTGCAGTTTATCCAAGTCTCCCTTCAACTTGCAACATTCTTCCACACTGTCCACTACTCCACTGACTTTAATATCATCTGCAAACTTATTAACCAATCCATCCATGCCTGCGTCCAAGTTATTTATAAAAATGACAAACAGCAGTGGTCCCAAATCAGATCCTTGTGTCACACCACTAGTAACCGGACTCCAGGCTGAATATTTTCAATCAACCACCACTCGCCTTCTTACAGAAAGCGAGTTTCTAATCCAAACTGCTAAATGACCCTCAATCCCATGCCTCTACATTTCTCCAACATCCTACTATGTGGAATCTTATCAGATGCTTTACTGGATACCACGTCAACTGTCCTACCCTCATCCATATGCTTAAAAAACTCAATGACGTTTGTGAGACATGACCCTTGACAAAGCCATGTTGACTATTTGCAATCAAATTGTTGCTTGCTAAATGATTATATATCCTGTCTCTTTCCAAAACCTTTCCTACAACAGAAGTAAGGCTCACTGGTCAATAATTACCTGGGTCATCTCTACTGCCCTCCTTAAACAAGGGCACAACATTTGCAATCCTCCAGTCCTATGGTACTAAACCTGTAGACAACGACAACTCAAAGATCAAAGCCAAAGGTTGCAACACCACCTCCCTAGCATCCCAGAGAATCCTCGGATAAATCCCATCCGGCCCAGGGGACTTGTCTACTTTCACTCCTTCTAGAATTGTTAACACCTGTTCATAACTAACCCCGATCCTTTCTAGTCTAATATCTAGTATCTCGCTCTCCTCTACAATATTCTCCTTTCCCTGAGTGAAAACTGATGAGAAATATTTGTTTAGCATCTCTCTGATCTCCACAGGGTCCACACTCAACTTCTCACTTCTGTCTTTGAGAGGCTGTAATCCTACTCTAGTCATCCCTTTATTCTTTATATACCTATAGAAAGCTTTAGGGTTCTCCTTTATTCTATCTGCTAATGACTGCTCATGGCCTCTCTTTGCTGTTTTTAACTCTTCTCTTTATATCCTTCTTCGCTACTCTGTAACTCTCCATCGCCTCATTTGAACCTCATCTCATCTCATCATCACATAAGCCTCCTTCTTCCACTTAACAAGAGATGCAATTTCTGTAGTAAACCACGGTTCCCTTACCTTATCACTTCCACCCTGACAGGGACATACCTATCAAGGACATGCAATATCTGTTTCTTAAACCACCTCCACATTTCAAACATCCCCATTCTATATATCCTAAGTCTTGCCTAATCGCATTATAATTGCCCTTCCCTAATCGATAACTCTTGACCTATAGCACATAACTATCCTTTTCCATCGCTAAACTAAACTTAACTAAATTATGATCACTCTCTCTAAAGTGCTCACCTACCATTAAATCAAACACCTTGCCTGGTTCATTACCAAGCACCAGATTCAGCGTGGCTTCCTCTCAACATACTGTGTCGGAAACCCTCCTGCACACATTGGACAAAAAACTGATCCATCTGATGTACTAGAGTTATAGCATTTCCAGTCAATGTTGGGAAGTTAAAGTCCCCATAATGACATTCTATCCAATCTCATAACTGAGACTTTTCATCCTGGGTAACATCCTGATGAATCTCCTTGCAACCTTCTCCAGTGCATTCATGCCCTTTCAAAAGTGTAGCAACCAGAATTGCACACAGTATTCCATCTACCCAAGGTTGTAACAAGACATCCTTGCTCTTGTAGCCTACACCCTGACGAATGAAGGCAAGTATCCCATATGCCTTCTGCACCACCGTATCAAGGTTCTTTTGTTCTTCTTTCTTCCTGAGGTAGGGACCAACCATTCATTCTGCATATCTTGCCTTCTTAAATTCCCCCCAAGCGGTATCACCTTACAATTCTTCTGATTAAATTCCACCTGCTATTGCTTTACCCAGTTTACCAGCTGATTTAATATCAGACAGTAGCCTGAGACCATTCTTTTCAATATCAACAACACTCCTAATTTTTGTGTTATATACAAACTTATGAATTAAATATTCTACATTCACATCCAAGTTGTTAATGGAAATAGCAAACAGCAAGGGCCGCAGCCCTGATCCATGTGGTACGACGCTGGTCACAGACTTTCAATTCCAAAAGAACAAAAAATCTGTCAGATATGGGAGCAGAATTAAGCCATTTAATGCTTACATTCTGCTCTGCCATTTGACCATAGCTGATGTATTTTTCAATCCCATTCTCCTGCCTATACCCCATAAATCTTGATTTGCTTATTAATCAAGAACCTGTCACCTCTATCTTAAGTACACTCAATGACCTAGCCTCCACAGTCTTCTGCAGCAATGGGTTCCACAGTGTCACCATCCTCTGTCTGAAGAAATTCCTCCTCATCTCAGTTCTAAAGGGTCATCCCTTCACCCTGAGGCTGGGCACCTCCACCAACCTCCACTATTCACCTATTCCTCCTATTTCTTGGCATATATTTGATACAGTTTGCCAATTTGCCTTGAATTCCATGGCATCTTACCTTTTTGCACCAGCCTTGTGCCACCTTGTCAAAGGCTTACTGAAGTAAACCACATCAATCACACTACTCTCATCAATATATTTAGTCAACTTTTCAGAAAAGTCAATTAAGTTAGTCATTCAGGATTTCCCTATAACAAATCCACACTGACTATCTTTGATCAATCTCTGCCTTTCCAGGTATTGATTAATCCGATCCTTCAGAATTTTTTTTCCAATAAATTCCCTATCACTAGCATCGCACTAACTGGTCTGAAATTACCTGACCTATCCCTGCTGCCCTTCTTGAACAAATGAACCACATTAGCTATCTTTCCTACAGTGTAGAAACAGGCCCTTTGGCCCAACCAGTCCATATCGCCCCTCCAAAGAGTAACCCACCCAGGCCCATTTCCCTCTGACTAATGCACCTAACACAATGGGCAATTTAGCATGGCCAATTCACCTGACCTGCACATCTTTTTGGATTGTGGGAGGAAACCAGAGCACCCAGAGGAAACCCATGCAGACATGGGGAGAATGTGCAAATTCCACACAGACAAGTCGCCCGAGGCTGGAATCGAACCTGGGACCCTGGTGCTGCGAGGCTGCAATACTAACCACTGAGCCATTGTGCTGCCCAAGTCATCAGGCAATTTGAAAAATATTTAATATGTCTGCCAGGGTCCCAGCAATCTCCTCCTTTGCCTCCCATAGCAGTATGGGACACAGAGTCATGGAGATGTACAGCACGGAAACGGACCCTCGAGCCCAACTCGCCCATGCCAACCAGATATCCTGAATTAATCTAGTCCCATTTGCCAGCATATTTAATATTTTCACTCCAAACCTTTACTAATCATAAACCCATCCAGATGCCTTTTAAATGTTATAATTGTACCAGTCAACCACTTCTTCTTGCAGTTCATTCCATATATGCACTACCACCTTCTGTGTGAAAATGTTACCCCTCAAGTCCCTTTTAAATCTTTCCCCTATCACTAGAAATCTACGCCCTCTAGCCTCTAGTTTTGGACTTACCCACCTGGGAAAAAGACCTTGACTATTCACGCTATTCATGCCCCTCATGACATTGTAAAACTCTATAAAGTCACCACTCAGCCTGTGACCCTCCAGGGAAAATAGCCCCAGCCTACTCAGACTCTCCCTATAGCTCAAACCCTCCAACTTTGGCAATATCCTTATAAAATCTTTTTGGAATCCTTTCAAGTTTGACAACATTATAACGTGGATACCAGAATTGAACGCAATATTCTAAAAGTGACAAAACCAATGTCCTGTACAGCCGTAACATGACCTCCCAACTCCATTATTAAATGCTCTGACCAATAAAGAGAAGCGTACCAAATGCCTTCTTCACTACCCTATCTACCTGTGACTCTGCTTTCAAGGAACTATGCACTTGCACTCCAAGGTTTCTTTGTTTGGCAAAACTCCCCAAGATCATCTCATAAGACACCTGGGAATTTATGCACCTGTATACCTGCTAAAACATCTATACTTTCTCCATATTAATCTTACAGTGTTCCAGAACCTCACCATTCCAACTGATATCCCTGGCTGCAGTGTCTTTCTTCTTTGTGATTACAGATGATAAATATTCATCTAGGATCTCACCCACATCCACTAGCTCCACACACAGGTTGTCCCTTTGGCCTCTATTGGTCTCTCTCTTTCCCTGGTAATCCTAATAATATGCCTACAAAAGACTTGGGGTTTTCTTTAATGCCATCTGCCAAAGTTATTTTGTGGCCCTTGTTTGCCCTCCTAATTTCCTTTCTTAAATACCACCCATACTCTCTATATTTTTAAAGGGCCTCCCCTGTTCTAAAAGTGCTATACCAGGTGTATGCGTCTTTCTTTTTCTTCGCAAACTCTTGATATCCCTTGATATCCAAGGTCTCCTGGACTTGCTGCCCTTTCTGATCATTCTTGGAGGAACTCTCACTGTACCTGTACAAGAAGGATGGATTGCAGCTAAATTGGAAGGGGACTAATATACTGGCAGGGAAATTTGCTAGAGCTGCTCAGGAGCATTTAAACTAGTAAGGTGGGGCGGGTGGGACCCAGGGAAATAGTGAGGAAAGAGATCAATCTGAGACTGGTACAGTTGAGAACAAAAGCGAGTCAAACAGGGCAGGCAGAGACAAAGCAAAGAACAAGGTAGGACTGATAAATTAAACTGCATATATTTCAATACAAGAGGCCTAACAGGTAAGGCAGATAAACTCAGGGCATGGTTGGGAACATGGGACTGGGATATCATAGCAATTACAGAAACATGGCTCAGGGATGGGCAGGACTGGCAGCTTAATGTTCCAGGATACAAATGCTACAGGAAGGATAGAAAGGGAGGCAAGAGAGGTGGGTGAGTGGCCTTTTTGATAAGGGATAGCATTACAGCTGTGCTGAGGGAGGATATTTCTGGAAATACATCCAGGGAAGTTATTTGGGTGGAACTGAGAAATAAGAAAGGGATGATCACCTTATTTTATCACCTTTAGCTGGAAAGGAATTTGTTAAGTGTGTACAAGAAAACTTTCTGATTCAGTATGTGGATGTACCTACTAGAGAAGGTGCAAAACTTGACGTACTCTTGGGAAATAAGACAGGGCAGGTGACTGAGGTGTCAGTGGGGGAGCACTGTGGGATCAACAACCATAGGTCTATTAGTTTTAAAATGGTGATGGAAAAGGATAGACCAAATCTAAAAGTCGAAGTTCTAAATTGGAGGAAGGCCAATTTTGACGGTATTAGGCAAGAAATTTCAAAAGTTTATTGGGCGCAAAGGTTCGCAGGTAAAGGGACAGCTGGAAAATGGGAAGCTTTCAGAAATAATATAACGAGTCCAGAGCGAGTATATTCCTGTTCGTGTGAAAGGAAAGGCTGGTAGGTATTGGGAATGCTGGATAACTAAAGAAATTTAGGGTTTGGATAAGAAAAAGAAGGAAGCATATGTCAGATATAGACAGGATCGGTCGAGTGAATCCTTAGAAGAGTATAAAGGCAGTAGGAGTATACTTAAGAGAAATCAGGAGGGCAAAAATGGGACATGAGATAGCTTTGGCAAATTGAGTCAAGGAGAATCCAAAAGGTTTTTACAAATACATTAAGGATAAAAGAGTAACTAGGGAGAGAATAGAGCCCCTCAAAGATCAGCAAGGCGACCTTTGTTTGGAGCCGCAGGAGATGGGGCAGATACTAAACGAGTATTTTGCATCAGTATTTACTGTAGAAAAGGACATGGAAGATAAAGAATGTAGGGGAATAGATAGTGACATCTTGAAAAATATCCGTATTACAGAGGAGGAAGTGCTGGACGTCTTGAAATGCATAATAGTGGATAAATCCCCAGGACCTGATCAGGTATACCGTAGAACTCTGTGGGAAGCGAGGAAAGTGATTGCTGGGTCTCTTACTGAGATATTTGTCATGATTTGGAGATGCCGTTGTTGGACTGGGGTGTAGAAAGTTAAAAATCACACAACACCAGGTTATAGTCCAACAGGTTTAATCGGAAGTACACTAGCTTTCGGAGAGCGAGGTGGTGGAGGGTTGTTTTTCAGACTGGAGGTCTGTGACCAGTGGAGTGCCACAAGGATCGGTGCTGGGTCCCCTGTTTTACATCATTTATATAAATGATTTGGACATGAGCATAAGAGGTATAGTTAGTAAGTTTGCTGATGATACCAAAATTGGAGGTGTAGTGGACAGCGAAGAAGGTTACTTCAGATTACAATAGGATCTTGATCAGATGGGACAATGGGCTGAGAAGTGGCAGATGGAGTTTAATTTAGATCAGTGTGAGGTGCTGCATTTTGGGAAAGCAATTCTTAACAAGACTATACACTTAATGGTAAACGTCCTGGGGAATGTTGCTGAACAAAGAGACCTTGGAGTGCAGGTTCATAGTTCCTTGAAAGTGGAATCAAAGGTAGATAGGATAGTGAAGAAGGCGTTTGGTATGTTTTCCTTTATTGGTCAGTATAGAGTACAGGAGTTGGGAGGTCATGTTGCAGTTGTATGGGACATTAGTTAGGCCACTGTTGCAATATTGCATGCAATTCTGGTCTCCTTCCTATTGGAAAGATGTTGTGAAACTTGAAAGGGTTCAGAAAAGATTTACAAGGATGTTGCCAAGGTTGGAGGATTTGAGCTATAGGGAGAGGCTGAATAGGCTAGGGCTGCTTTCCCTGGAGCATCAGAGACTGAGGGGTGACCTCATAGAGGTTTATAAAATCATGAGGTGCATAGATAGGATAAATAGACAAAGTCTATTCCCTGGGGTCATGGAGTCCAGAACTAGAGGGCATAAGTTTAGGATGAGAGGGGAAAGATATAAAAGAGACGGAAGAGGCAACTTTTTCACTCAGAGGGTGGTATGTGTATGGAATGAGCTGCCAGAGGAAATGGTGAAGACTATACAATTGCAATATTTAAAAGGCATCTGGATGGGTGTATGAATAGGAAGGGTTTGGAGGGATATGGGCCAGGTGGGACTAGGTTGGGTTGGGATATATGGTTGGCATGGATGATTTGGACTGAAGGGTCTGTTTCTGTGCTGTACATCTCTATGACTGTATGACTCTACCAGTTTTAAAAGACTCGCACTTTCCAAATCTGACTGAATCTTACTCCTATTTTACATCTACTCTGAGCCCCATTCCTTTATCCGTTTAAAACGTCCCAACAACATGAGTAAATCTCCTCACTTATCTTACATCTCCCACCATTGCACTCAAAACTTCTATACCCTGGAATATTAGGCTTACCTTCAACCATGTCTCAGTGATTGCGGTTATATCATATTCCCATGTTCTGATTAATGCTCTAAGTTCATCCGCCTTATCAGTCAACTTAAAATAGATATAATTTAGTTTTCAACACCTTCCATGTGCCTTATATTGTCCATGCTTTCCAAGTCTAGAGTTATCTGTGAGAAGCTTCTCCCTGTTTATGTTTGCCTGATTCTGTGTAGTGATATTGAAATTGGCCTTCCCCCAATTTAGACACAACTTTTGCACTGTCCTTAGCCCTTTCCATAATGACTTTGAAACTTACACAGTTATGATCGCTATCCCCAAAATGCACCGGAATTTCAATCACTTAACCAGCTTAATTCTCTTGGGTTAGGTCTAGCACTGCCCCATCTGTAGTATGACTATCTATGTACTAGCATAAGAAACTCTCCTGGATGCATTTTAAAAATTCCATTCCATCTAATCCTTTCACACAAACACAATTCCAGTTAATGTTAGCCAAATTGAAGTCCCTTACAACAATAACACTCTTTCTCTCACACCTTTCTGTGATTTGCCTACATATCTGCTCCTCTAGCTCCTTCTGACTTTTGGGAGGCCTGTAGTATAATCCCAGCAAGGTAGTCACCCCTTTCTTATTTCTAAGCTCTACCCAGATGGTTTCGTTTGAAGACCCTTCTAGGACATCCTCATTACTGCTGTAATGGTTTCCTTTATTAATAATGCAATAGCCTTACCTCTCTTACCTCCCACCCATTGTGCTCAAAACTTCTATACCCTAACTGTTAAGTTGCCTGTACTATCTTTCCTTCAACCATGTCTTATGATTGCAACAATCATCTGCCTTACCAGTCAAGCTTCTTGCATTTAAAAAGATACAATTTAGCTTTCCATACCTCCCATGTGTCTTATCCTGCCCAGGTGGGTGTCCTATATCTCCAAGGTGGTGCCAGCGGAGTTAGCAGCATCCAGGCTCCTCAGCCCAGGATTTGTTCATCCATCCGCTTTTTTCCTTTTTTCATTTCCTTCCTCCTTTTTTGTCTAAGGTATAAGTTTTTTTGAAAAAAAAAGATAACTTATTTTGGAGCAGCTGTCAGCCAGATCGCAGTGGACTGGAACACAGTGGAGTGGGATGGACGCCCGGAGCAGAAAAGCTGAGGGCTAGATCAGAGCTGCTGAGGGCCAGAGTGGAGCAACTGAGAGACAGAGCAGAGCGGCCGAGGGTCAGAGCAGAGCAAGCTGGAGGCATGGAGAAGAGTGGGAATGGTTGTTAGACTGGAGCCAGGGGTGTGTGGTCAGTGGCTTGTGAGCCTGATCAGACCACATTTGGAAGCCCCCTGCACTGATCTACTGCAATATAATGTTTATCTGCAGTCTGTTTATCTGAATATAATGTTTATCCTATTAACTTTATTTCTTATTTTCTAACTTATACAATGAATAACTAAAAAGTAATATAGCGTTTTTCTTCTTTATTTCTCTATTTTGTGTCTAAGATTTGTATCTAAGATGGCACCATGAGGGGTGTAAAGTTTTCACTGTACTCCTGTACTTAAAAGTACATGTGACAATAAGCTTAATTATAAGTTTTTGCATTCTCCACTTACTGGACTGTCCTAGCAATATCTAACTGAGTAAAAACAATGACTGCAGATGCTGGAAACCAGAGTTTAGATTAGAATGATGCTGGAAAAACACAGCAGTTCAGGCAGCATCCGAGGAGCAGTAAAATCGACGTTTCGGGCAAAAGCCCTTTATCAGGAATACAGGCAGAGAGCCTGAAAGATGGAGAGATAAATGAGAGGAGGGTGGAGGTGGGGAGAAAGTAGCATAGAGTACAATAGGTGAGTGGGGGAGGGGATAAAGGTGATAAGTCAGCGGGGAGGGGGAGTGGAGTGGATAGGTGGAAAAGAAGATAGGCAGGTAAGACAAGTCATGGGGACAGTGCTGGGCTGGAAGTTTGGAACTGGGGTGAGGTGGGGAAAGGGGAAATGAATAAACTGTTGAAGTTCACATTGATACCCTGGGGTTGAAGTGTTCCAAGGCAGAAGATGAGGCGTTCTTTCTCTAGGCGTCGTGGTGAGGGAGTGGAGGTGAAGGAGGCCCAGGACCTCCATGTCCTCGGCAGAGTGGGAGGGGGAGTTGAAATGTTGGGCCACAGGGCGGTTAGTTGATTGGTGCGGGTGTCCCAGAGAGGTTCCCTAAAGCACTCTGCTAGGAGGCGCCCAGTCTCCCCATTGTAGAGGAGACCGCATCGGGAGCAAAGGATACAATAAATGATATTAGTGGATGTGCAGGTAAAACTTTGATGGATGTGGAAGGCTCCTTTAGGGCCCTGGATGGAGGTGAGGGAGGAGGTTTGGGCAGAGATTTTGCAATTCCTGCAGTGTCAGGTGAAAGTGCCAGGATGAGAGGGTGGGTTGTAGGGGGGTCGTGGACCTAACCAGGTAGTCACGGAGGGAATGTTGTTTGCGGAAGGCGGAAAGGGGTGGGGAGGGAAATATATCACTGGTGGTGGGACCCATTTGGAGGTTCCTCTACCAATAAAAGCCAGTAAACCATATGCCTCCTTCACAGCACTATTTACCTGGGTGACAACTTTCAGAGATCTGTGTACATGGACACCAAGATCCCTCTGCTCATCCACACTACCAAGTATCCAACTATTAGCCCAGTACCCCATCTTCTTGTTACTCTTACCAAAGTGAATCACTTCACACTTAGCTACATTGAACTCCATTTGCCACCTTTCTGCCCAGCTCTGCAGCTTATCTATATCCCGCTGTAACCTGCCACATCCTTCCTCACTGTCAACAACTCCACTGACTTTCGTATCATCCACAAACTTGCTCACCCAACCTTCTAGCCCCTCCTCCAGGTCATTTATAAAAATGACAAACAGCAATGGTCCCAAAACAGATCTTTGCGGAACACCGCTAGTAACTGCACTCCAAGATGAACCTTTACCATCAACTACTACCCTCTGTCTTCTTCCAGCCAGCCAATTCCTAATCCAAATCTCCAACTCCCCCTCAATGCCATACCTCTGTATTTTTTGCAGTAGCCTACCATGGGGAACCTTATCAAATGCCTCACTAAAATCCATATACACCACATCTACCGCTTTACCCTCGTCCACCTCCTTAGTCACCTTCTCAAAGAATTCAATAAGGTTTGTGAGGCACGACCTGCCCTTCACAAAACCATGCTGACTATCCTTGATCACATTATTCCTATCCAGATGTTCATAAATCCTATCCCTTACAATTCTCTCTAAGACTTTGCCCACAACAGAAGTGAGACTCACCGGCCTATAGTTATTAGGGTTATCCCTACTCCCCTTCTTGAACAAGGGAACAAGGGCTTCTGGCACTATTCCTGTAGACAACGAGGACGTAAAAATCAAGGCCAATGGCTCTACAATCTCTTCCCTTGCTTCCCAGAGAATCCTAGGATAAATGCCATCAGGCCCAGGGGACATATCTATTTTCACCCTTTCCAGAATTTCCAACACCTCTTCCCTACATACCTCAAAGCCATCCATTCTAATTAATTGTGACTCAATATTCACATCAGCAACAATATCCTGTTCATGAGTGAATGCTGACGAAAAGTATTCATTCAGTGTCTCCCCAATTTCTTCAGCCTCCACACGCAATTTCCCACTACTATCCTTGACTGGACCTATTCCTACCCTAGTCATTCTTTTATTCCTGACATACCTATAGAAAGCCTTTGGGTTTTCCCTAATCCTACCAACCAAGGACTTTTCATGTTCCCTCCTTGCTGCTCTTAGCTCTCTCTTTAGTTGCTTCCTGACTACCTTATAACTCTCAATCGCCCCAATTGAACCTTCACGCCTCATCTTTACAAAGGCCGCCCTCTTCCCTTTAACAAGGGATTCCAATTCCTTATTAAACCACGGCTCCCTCACACGACCCTTTCCTCCCTGCCTGACTGGTACATACTTATCAAGGACACTCAATAGTTGCTCCTTGAACAAGCTCCACATATCGATTGCACCCTTCCCTTGAAGCCTACTTTTCCAAGCCACGCATCCTAAGTCATGCCTCACCGCATCATAATTTCCCTGCCCCCAGCTATAACTCTTGCCCTGTAGTGCACACTTATCCTTCTCCATCACTAGAGTAAAAGTCACCGAATTGTGGTCACTGTCCCCAAAGTGCTCACCTACCTCCAATTCTAACACCTGGCCTGGTTCGTTATCCAGACCCAAATCCAGTATGGCCTCACCTCTTGTTGGCCTGTCTACATATTGTGTCAGGAAATCCTCCTGCACACATTGGACAAACACCGACCCATCTAACGTACTCGAGCTATAGCTTTCCCAGTCAATATTCGGAAAGTTAAAGTCCCCCACAACAACCACCCTATTACTTTCACTCTTCGCCTGAATCATCCTCGCATGGCCTCCTTCTTCAGAGACCACAATTTCCCTTCCCACGTGGTTAAAGATGCCCTCCAATGCATCTCATCCACATCCCACACCTCCGCCCTCAAACCCTACCATTCCAACAGTAATAAGGAAAGGACCCCCCCCCCCAGTGCTCACCTTCCACCCTACCAACCTTTGCATAAACCACATCATCCGACGACATTTCCGCCACCTCCAAGCTGACCCCACCACCAGGGATATATTTCCCTCCCCATCCCTTTCTGCTTTCCGCAAAGACCATTCTCTCCATGACTACCTGGTCAGGTCCACGCCCCCCAACAACCCACCCTCCCTCCCTGGCGTGCTCCCCTGCCACTGCAGGAATTGCAGAACCTGCGCCCACACCTCCTCCCTCACCTCCATCCAAGGCCCCAAAGGAGCCTTCTACATCCATCAAAGTGTTACCTGCACGTCCACCAATATCATTTATTGTATCTGTTGCGCCCGATGCAGTCTCCTCCACATTGGGGAGACTGGACGCCTCCAAGCAGAGCACTTTAGGGAATATCTCCAGGGTACCTGCACCAATCAACCCCACTGCCCTGTTGCCCAACATTTCAACTCCCCATCCCACTCTGCTGAGGACATGCAGGTCCTAGGCGTCCTCCAACGCCGCTCCCTCACCACCCGACGCCTGGAGGAAGAACGTCTCATCTTCCCCCTCGGAACACTTCAACCCCAGGGCATCAATGTGGACTTCACCAGTTTCCTCATTTCCCCTTCCCCCACCTTACCCCAGCTCCAACCTTCCAGCTCAGTACCACCCTCATGATCTGTCCTACCTGCCTAGCTTTCTTTCCACCTATCCATTCCACCTTCCTCTCTGACCTTAATCCCCATCCCCATTCACCCATTGCACTCTTTGCTACCTTCCCTTACCCTCCTCTCTGACCTATCACCACCTTCTCCACCCCATTCACCTATTGTATTCCATGCTACTTTCTCCCCACCTTACCCCCCTCTCACTTATCTCTCCACTCTGCAGGCACCTTGCCTCTATCCTTGATGAAGGGCTTTTGCCCGAAATGTTGATTTTCCTGTTACTCGGATGCTGCCTGACCTGCTGTGCTTTTGCAGCACCACTCTGATCTAGACTCTGGTTTCCAGCATCTGATGTCCTTGTTTATGCCTCGGAAATATAAATTGCCCAGGAGGGATCTCTTTCAGTTCTTTCAAATTAGAAACTTCAAAAGGAACCACAGTTCCAACTGATCCTTATAGGTGTGACATGGAGAAGAGGGTGTTAAGTGCTGAGGATACATTATCAGTAAGCAATGCTCATCATCTATTGGGAGAGGATCCCTCGGGCGAGACCGAATGGCTCTATAAAGTATGGGAGAGGGACCTGGACGTTAAGATCTCATCTGAAATATGGGAGGATACCTGGGAAAATGCAAGAAGGATTTCGATTTGCAACAGGACTCATGCCTTGCAATTATAGATTCTCCACAGGGTCCATCTGGCCCAGACTGCCTCACTAAATTTAAAGTGGGAGCATCTCCAAAGTGACTAAATGTAAAGTGAGTATGAGCACATTAGTCATTGCCTTTGATCCTGCCACAGACTGCGGGCACAATGGAGCGTTATGATAGATGAAATAGAGAAGGCCTTGGGGATGGAGGTGGAGATGGACTTGGTGTCTCTTATTCTTGGCTTTGTTACTTCACTTTCGTTAGATGCACACAAAAAAAGGCTTTTCAGTATCCTCACGTTTTGTACCAGAAAGGTTTTGGAAAATCCCCTGGAGCTGGCATGTTGGCGTAAGCTAGTCTTGTAGCACATCCCCTTAGACTTTCTTACGAGTATTGTGCACCATAAAAAGCTGAGAATTTCTATAAAACGAGGCAGCCCTTTTTGGATTACCTGGGTACAGTTTTGTCTGCCATACTAATAAAAGCCTTTATATAGCCATGGCAATTCTATGTAATGAATCTGATATTCAGAGGGTAGGAACAACAAATATATGAACATGTATAAACTTATGCGCTCAATGATTTGTTCGTGTGGTTCGGGAAGGTTTAAACTAGTTTAACTAGGGGGTGGGAACCAGAGCTACATATCTGAGAGGGGCTAGTTGTAGATGGGGCAGTGACAGGATGTAATGAATCTATCAGGAAGGTTTTTCATGTGTTGAAACAAAGGGATCAGTTAAAGTGTGTCTACTTTAACGCAAAGAGTGTCAGGAATAAGAGTGATGAACTTAGAGCCTGGGTCAGTACTTGGGAGTATGATGTTGTGGCCATAATGGAGATGTGGTTTTATAGGGGCAGGAATGGTTGCTAGATGTTCCAGTGTTTAGAACGTTTAAAAAGAGCAGGGAGGGTGGAAAAAGAGGAGGCGGTGTAGCATTGCTAATCAGAGATTGCATCACAGCTACAGAAACTAAGGTTGTTGAGGAAGGTTTGTCTACTGAGTCAGTATGGGTGAAAGTTAGGAACAGCAAGGGAGCAATCACCTCATTGGGGGTTTTCTACAGACCCCCTAATAACAATAGGGAGATTGAAGAACTCATAGCCAGCAGACTTTGGAAAAATACAGATGTAGCAGGGTTGTTGTTATGGGTGACTTCAACTTTCCCAATATTGACTGGAACCTCCTTAGTGCAGATGGTTTGGATGGAGCTGTTTTTGTCGGGTGTGTTCAGGAGGGTTTCCTTACTCAGTATGTAGGCAGACCGACAAGGGGAGAGGACATTTTGGATTTGATGCTCGGCAATGATATAGGACAGGTGTCAGATTTCGCAGTGGGAGAACACTTTGATGACAGTGACCACAACTGCCTCACATTTACCATAGCCTTGGAGAGGGAAAGGAGCAGTTACCAAGGGAAGATATTTAATTGGGGAAAAGGAAACTATGATGCTATCAGACAGGAGTTGGGAAGTACAGACTGGGAGCAATTGTTCCACAGAAAGGGCACAGCAGACATGTGGCGACCGTTTAAGGAGCAATTGTCGCGAGTGATGCACAAATTTGTTTCTCTGAGACAGGTAGGAAGGGATGAGATTAAGGAACCTTGGATGACGAGAACAGAGGAGCTTCTCGTCAAAAGGAAGAATGCAGCTTATGTAAAGTGGAGGAAGCCAGGATCTAGCACAGCTTTACAGGATTAAAGGCTTAATAGAAATGAGCTCAGAAATAGACTGAGGAGAGCCAGGAAGGGGCACGAAAAAGCCTTGGCAGGAAGGATTAGGGAGAACCCAAAGGCATTTTACTCATACGTGAGGAATAAGAAAATGATCAGGGAAAAGGTAGGGCCGGACAGGGAAAGTGTAGGGAACTTGTGCATGGAGTCTGAGCAGAAAGGGGAAGCCCTAAATGTGTTTTTTGCTTCGGTTTTCACTAAAAAAGGGACCTTGTTGTGGATGAGAACTTTGAGGAGCTGGGAAACAGGCTTGAACAGTTCAAGATTGATGAAGTTGATATGCTGGAAATTTTTGCAAACATCAAGACTGATAAGTCCCTAGGGCTAGACCAGGTTTATCCTAGGCTGCCCTGGAAAGTGAGAAAGGAAGTTGCTAAGCTGCTGGCGAAGATCTTTGGTTCCTTACTCTTCACGGGAGTCGTATCGGAGGATTGGAGCGAAGTGAATGCTGTTCCTCTTTTCAAGAAGGGGGATAGGGAAATCCCTGGCAATTACTGACCAGTCAGTCTTGCAGCTGTGGTCAGCAAGGTTTTGCAAAGACTTCTGAGGGATAGGCTTTATGGCTATTTGGAAAACATAGCGTGACTAAAGGCAGTCAGCATGGCTTTGTGAGGGGCAGATCACGCCTCACAAACCTTATTGAGTTCTTTGAGGAGGTGACGCGACAGGTCGACGAAGGACAAGCGGTGAATGTGGTGTATATGGTCATCAGCAAGGCATTGAATAAGGTTCCCCATGGTAGACTCATTCATAAAGTCAGATACATGGAGATTTTGCAGTCTTGATTCAGAATTGGCTGGCTGACAGAAGGCAGAGAGTGGTTGTAGATGGAAAGTATTCTGCCTGGAGGTCAGTGGTGAGTGGTGTCCTGCAGGGCTCTGTTCTTGGGCCTCTGCTCTTTGTAGTTTTTATAAATAACTTGGATGAGGAGGTTGAGGGGTGGGTTAGTAAATGTGCAGATGAGACAAAGATTGGAGGTGCTGTTGATTGTATCGAGGGCTATTGCAGGCTGCAGCACGACAGAGACAGGATGCAGAGCTGGGCTGAGAAATGGCAGATGGAGTTCAACCTGGATAAATGCAAAGTGATGCATTTTGGAAGGTCGAACTTAATGCTGAATATAGGATTAAAGACAGGATTCTTGGCAGTGTGAAGGAACAGCAGGATCTTGGTATTCAAGTGCATAGATCCCTCAAAGTTGCCACCCAAGTGGATAGGGTTGTTAAGAAAGTATTTGGTGTTTTGGCTTTCATTAACGGGGGGATCAAGTTTAAGAGCCATGAGGTTTTGCTGCAGCTCTACAAGTCCCTGGTGAGACCACGCTTGGAGCATTGTGTCCAGTTCTGGTCGCCTTATTATAGGAAAGATAAGGAGGCTTTGGGACGGTGCAAAGAAGGTTTACCAGGATGCTGCCTGGCCTGGAGGGCTTGTCTTACAAAGAAAGATTGACTAAGCTCGGACTTTTCTCTCTGGAGAGAAGGAGGAAGAGAGGAGACCTGATCGAGGTATACAAGATAATGAGAGGAATGGATAGAGTCAATAGCCAGAGACTTTTCCCCAGGGCAGGATGGACTGGTACGAGGGGTCATAGTTTAAAGATATTAGGAGAAAGGTATAGAGGGGATGTCAGAGGAAGGCTCTTTATGCAGAGAGTTGTGAATGCATGGAATGCATTGCCAGCGGTGGTGGTGGAAGCAGAGTCATTAGGGACATTTAAGCGACTGCTGGACATGTACATGGACAGCAGTGAGTTGAGGGGTGCATAGGTTAGGTTATTTTATTTTAGATTAGAAACAATACTTGCCACAACATCATGGGCCAAAGGGCCTGTTCTGTGCTGTGCTTTTCTATGTTCTGTGTTTTATGATCGAGGGCTATTGCTTTGTTTTGCTGAGCTGTGTTATGGTTATTATTATTATTATTGTTAAGACTTTTCTTTTTTGACTTAGTTCTTAGTTGATATTTATTTATGTAATTAGGAAGTTTGATTTTTTAATATTAGTTTGAATTGTTTGGTTTTGTATTTGTTGTAATATTCAAAAGAAAAAAATGTTCCTTTTTTTCAAAATAAAAACATATTTTAAAAAAAGACAAAACCTCCTTTACAACATCCTTTTCTGCAGCTGTGATGCACTGTCTAATTAATAATGATACTCTCCCTCTTGTTTTACCCACCTCCCTGTTCTTTTTAAAAGATCTAAGCCCTGGAACATTCAACAATCATTCCTGCCCATGTGAAATCCATGTCTCCGTAATGGCCACAACATTGTAGTTCCAAGTGCTAATCCATGCTCTAAGTTCAGTACTCTTATTCCTGACACTCCCTGCATTGAAGACATACTTTAATCCATCCCATTCCGCTATTAACTATGTATCCTTCCTGACAGACTCTCTGCCTTCTATTTCTACCCATTCAACAACTACCCTTCCTCTGATCTATAGCTCTAGTTCCCATTCCCTTTCCAAACTATTTTAAACCCTCCCGAAGTACTCTGGTAAGTCTCCTGCCCAGGACATTGGTTCCTCTCCAGTTTGGGTGCAACCTGTCTTTCATGTACAGGTCCCACCTTCCCCAATGATCCATGTATCTGAGGCCCTCCCTCCTACACCAGCACTGTAGCCACCTATTTAGCTGCACTCGCTCCCTGTTCCTCACCTCACTAGCATATGGCACTGGCATAATCTTGAGATTACTAAGCTGCATGTCTTGCTTTTTAGCTTCCAGTCTAACTCCCTGAGATTACCTTTTAGATCTTCATCCCTTTTTCTAGCTATGTCATCGGTGCCAATGTGCACTAAGACTTTTGGCTGCTTAGCCTTCCCCTTTAGAATCCTGTAGACTCGATCAGAGACATCCCGGAACCTGGCAGCTGGGAGGCAACATACCTTCTTGGAGTGCCATTCGCCACCATAGAATCTCCTGTCCATTTCTCTATCCTCTCACCTGAAACTGATGCCCTCTAGTCCTCAATTCCCTAACCCTGGGAAAAAGAGTGAGTGTATTCACCCTATCCATGCCTCTCGTGATCTTAAACACTTCTATAAGATCCCCTCAAGTCTCTTATGTTCGAAAGAAAAATGTCCTATCTTGTCCAAACTCTCTCTATGGCTCAGACCATTGAGTCCTGGCAACATCCTTGTAAATTTCTTTGACACTCTTTACAGTTTAATAACATCCTTCCTATAGCAATGTGACCAAAACTGAACATAATACTCCAAATGCGGCTTCACCAACATCTTGTACAACTGCAACTTAACTTCCCAACTTCTACACTCATTGCTCTGACTAATGAAAGCCAGTGTGCCGAATGCCTTCTTCACTGCCCTATCTACCCATGATTCCACTTTCAGAGAACCGTGCACCTGAACTCCAAGGTTCCTCTGTTCCACAACACTCCTTAAGGCCCTACCATTCACCATGAAATGCCGACCTCAATTTGACTTTCTAAAATACAAGACCTCATGCTTATGTATATAGAACATAGAACATAGAACAATACAGCGCAGAACAGGCCCTTCGGCCTTTGATGTTGCGCTGACCTGCGAACTATTCTCAGCTCGTCCCCCTACACTATCCCATTATCATCCATGTGCTTATCCAAGGATTGTTCAAATCTCCCTAATGTGGCTGAGTTAACTACATTGGCAGGTAGGGAATTCCACACCCTTACCACTCTTTGAGTAAAGAACCTGCCTCTGACATCTGTCTTAAATCTATCACTCCTCAATTTGTAGATATACCGTCTCGTACAAGCTGGCGTCATCATCCTAGGAAAAAGACTTTCACTGTCTACCATATCTAATCCTCTGATCATCTTGTATGTCTCTATCACATCCCCTCTTAGCCTTCTTCTTTCCAATGAGAACAGACCCAAGTCTCTCAGCCTTTCCTCATAAGACCTTCGCTCCAGACCAGGCAACATCCTGGTAAATCTCCTTTGCACCTTTTCCAATGCTTCCACATCCTTCCCGAAATATGGTGACCAGAACTGTACACAATATTCCAGGTGTGGCCGCACTAGCATTTTGTATATTTGCAGCATGGTTTTGCGGCTCCGGAACTCAATCCCTCTACAAATGAAACCAAACACACCGTATGCCTTCTTAACAGCACTATCAACTTGGGTGACAACTTTCAGGGATCTATGTCCAAAATCCCTCTGCATATCCATACTACCAAGAATCTTTCCATTGATCCAGTACTCTGCCTTTCTGTTATTCTGCCCAAAGTGCATCACCTCACATTTAGCTGCATTGAATTCCATTTGCCACCTCTCATCCCAATTCTGCAGTTTATCTAAGTCCCCCTGCAACCTGTAACAATTTCCCAAATTGTCCACTACTCCACCGACTTTGGTGTCATCTGCAAATTTACTAATCCATTCACCTATGCCAAAACAGAGCCTTGTGGCACACCACTAGTAACCAGACTCCAGGCTGGATATTTTCCATCAACCACCACTCACTGCCTTCTTTCAGGAAGCCAGTTTCTAATCAAACCGCTAAATCACCCTCAATTCCATGCCTCTGCATTTTCTCCACCAGCCTACCATGTGGAACCTTATCAATGGCTTTACTGAAGTCCATGTACACCACACCACTCATCTACATGCTTGGTCACCTTCTCAAAAACTCAATGAGGTTTGTGAGACACAAACCATGCCCTTGACAAAACTATGTTGACTATCTGAAATCAAATTGTTGCTTGCTCGATGATTGTAAATCCTATCTTTTATAATCCTTTCCAAAACCTTTCCTACAACAGAAGTAAGGCACACTGGTCTATAATTACCTGGGCCATCTCTACTGCCTTTCTTGAACAAGGGCACAACATTTGCAATCCTCCAGTCTTCAGGTACTAAACCTGTAGATAATGACGACTCAAAGATCAAAGCCAAAGACTCTGCTATCTCCTCCCTAGCTTCCCAGAGAATCCTCAGATAAATCCCATCCCAGCCTGGAGACTTGTCTACTTTCACTCCTTCTAGAATTGATAACACCTGTTCATAACTAACCTCGATCATTTCTAGTCTAATATCTCGTACCTCATTCTTCTCGTCTACAATATTCTCCTTTTCCTGAGTGGAAACTGATGAGAAATGTTCATTTCCATGCTAACCATGCCTTGTACATTCTCATCCAAATCATTGATATAGATAACAAACAGTAATGGGCTTAGCACCAACCCCTGAGGCAGCCCACTAGTCACAAGCCTCCAGTCCAACAAGAAATATTCCACTATTACCCTCTGTTTTCTTCCGTCAAGCAAATTGTGTATCCAATTCGCCAGCTCCTCTGGATTCCATGCAATCTAACCTTCCTGAATAGCCTGCTATGTGGAACCTTATCAAAGGTCTTACTGAAATCCATATAGACTATGTCTACCACTCTACCCTTGTCAAACTTGCTGGTCACTTCATCAAAGAACTCTATTAAATTTGTGAAGCATGATCTCCTACTCACTAATCCTAACCAAGTCCTGTCTTTCCAACTCCATGTATATCTTATCTCTCAGAATCTTCTCAAATAACTTACCTACCATGGATGTTAGGCTGACTGAGAAATGCCCATCTATACATACCTTTCTTTTCCTATCTTTTAACCAACTTATAATCTATACTGTCAAGGACCAAACAATCTAAATATAAAAGTCCAAACATACGACATCGACAGAACTATCCTCATCTACTGCCTGTATCATCTCATCAAAGAACTTAATTAAATTTATCAGACATGATTTGCCCTTGACAAAGCCGTGTTGATTGCTTAGTATTAGTTTGTTTTTCTCTAAGTCTGGGGAAGGTGGGACCTGTGCATGAAAGACAGGTTGCACCTGAACTAGAGGGGCACAAATGTCCTGGGTGGGAGATTTGTTCATGTGATTCAGGAGGGTTTAAACTAGTTTGGTGGGTGGGGGGGCGGCGATGGTGGCGGTGGTGGGGGCATTGCAGATGGAGCAGTCATAGGATGTAGTGAATGTATCAGGAAGGTTTCTCACGCGATGAAACAAAGGGATCAGTTAAAGTGTGTCTGTTTTAATGCAAGGAGTGCCAGAAATAAAAGTGACGAACTTAGAGCATGAATCAGTACTTGGGGCTTTGATGTTGTGGCCATAATGGAGACATGGGTTTCACAGGGACAGGAATGGTTGCTTGATGTTCCAGGGTTTAGAACATTTAAAAAGAACATGGAGGGTGGAAAAAGAGGAGGGGGTGTAACATTGCTAATCAGAGAGTTCATTACAATTATAGAAACGAAGGTTGTGGAGGAAGGTTTGTCTACTGAGTCAGTATGGGTGGAAGTTAGGAACAGCAAGAGAACAGTCACTTCATTGGGGGTTTTCTACAGACTCCTAATAGCAGTAGAGAGGTTGAAGAACTCATAGGTGGGCAGATTCTGGAAAAATGCTGATATTGCAGGGTTGTTGTTATGCGTGATTTCAACTTTCCCAATATTGACTGGAACCTCCAAAGTGCAGATGTTTAGGATGGAGCCGTTTTTGTCAGGTGTATTCAAGACCGTTTCTGAGGTAGACAGACTGACGAGGGCATAGGACATTTTGGATTTGGTGCTTGGCAATGAGCCAGGAAAGGTGTCAGATCTCGCGGTGTGAGAACACTTTGGTGACAGTGACCACAACTGCCTCACATTTACCATAGCCTTGGAGAGGGAAAGGAGCAGTTACCAAGGGAAGATATTTAATTGGGGAAAAGGAAATAATGACGCTATCGGACAAGAGTTCGGAAGTACAGATTGGGAGCAATTGTTCCACAGAAAGGGCACAGCAGACATGTGGAGACTATTTCAGGAGCAGTTGTTACGAGTGATGCACAAATTTGTTCCTCTGAGACAGGTAAGAAGGGGTAAGATTAAGGAATCTTGGATGATGAGAACAGAGGAGTTTCTTGTCAAAAGGAAGAAGGCAGCTTACGTAAGATGGAGAAAGCAAGGATCGATCTGGCACAGCTTTAGAGGATTACAGGCATGCGAGAAAGGAGCTCAGAAATGGACTGAGGAGAGCCAGGAGGGGGCATGAAAAAGGCTTGGCAAGAAGGATTAGGGAGAACCCAAAGGCATTTTACTCATACGTGAAGATAAGAGAATGATCAGGGAGAAGGTAGGGCCGATCAGGGATAGCGGAGGGAGCTTGTGCGTAGAGAATGAGAAGATAGGGGGAGCCCTAAATGAGTTTTTTGCTTCGGTTTTCACCAAGGAAAAGGGACCATGTTGTGAATGAGAACTTTGAGGAACTGGGATACAGACTTGACCACATCAAGATTGATGAATGAAGAACAAAGAACAAAGAAAATTTACAGCCCAGATACAGGCCCTTCGGCCCTCCAAGCCTGAGCCAATCCAAATCTACTTTCTAAACCTGTCGCCCAATTCCTAAGCATCTGTATCCCTCTGCTCCTCACCTACACATGCATCTGTCCAGACACATCTTAAATGAATCTACCATGCCTGCCTCTACCACCTTTGCTGGCAACACGTTCTAGACACCCACCACCATCTGCGTGAAGTACTTGCCGTGTGTATCCCCCTTAAACTTTTCATCTCTCACCTTGAAAGCGTGACCTCTTGTTATTGGATCCTTCACCGTGGGAAAAAGCTTATCTCTATCTACACTGTCTATATCCTTCATGATTTTGTAATCCTCAATCAATCCCCCCTCAATCTCCTTTTTTCTAATGAAAATAAACCTAACCTACTCAACCTCTCTTCATAACTAGCACCTTCCATACCAGGCAACATCCTCGTAAACCTTCTCTGCACCCTCTCCAAAGCGTCCGCATCCTTTTGGTAATGTGATGACCAGAACTGTACACAGTATTCTAAGTGCGGCCGAACCAATGTCTTGTACAAGTTTAACACGAATTGCCAACTCTTATACTCAATACCCCGTCCAGTGAAGGCAAATATCATATGCCTTCCTGACCACTCTATCCACCTGTGCAGCCACCTTCAGGGTACAATGGACCTGCACTTCCAGATCTCTCTGCTCATCAACTTTTCCCAAGGTTCTTCTGTTCACTGTATAATTTGCTCAAGAATTAGACTTGCCCAAATGCATCACCTCATATTTATCTGGATTAAACTCCATCTGCCACTTCTCCGCCCAACTCTCCAGTCTATCTATATTCTCCTGGATCCTTTGACATTCCCTTATGCTTTCTGCTACTCCATCAATCTTCGTGTCATCTACAAACTTGCTGATCATACCAACAGTGCCCTCTTCCAAATCATTTATGTATATCACAAACAACAGTGATCCCAACACTGACCCTTGTGGAACACCACTGGTCATCATTCCCCATTTCGAGAAACTCCCTTTAACTACTACTCTCTGTCTCCTGTTTCTCAACCAGTTCTTTATCCACCTAGCTAAAACACCCTGCACACCATGTGACTTCACTTTCTCCCCATTAGTCGATCATGGGGAACCTTATCAAATGCCTTACTAAAGTCCATGTATATGACATCAACAGCCCTTCCTTCATCTATCAACTTGGTCACTTCCTCGAAGAATTCTATTAAGTTGGTAAGGTACGATCTCCCCACATAAAACCATGTTACCTATCACTGATAAGCCCATTTTTTTCTAAATATAAATAGATCCTATCACTCAATACTTTCTCCAGCAACTTTCTCACCAGCGACGTCAGGCTCACTGGTCTGTAGTTATCTGGAATTTCCCTACTGCCCTTCTTGTTCAGGGGACAACATGAGCAACCTTCCGGTCCTCCAGCACCTCACCTGTGTTTAAGGATGCCACAAAGATATCTGTCAGGGCCCCAGCTATTTCCTCTCTTGCTTCCCTCAGCAACCTGGGATCCCATCCAGTCCTGGGGATTTGTCCACCTTAATAACCTCTAGCCTACCCAACACATCTTCCCTACTTATGTCAATGTGATCCAGACTAATAAAACTTCTATCTCTAATCTCAAGATTCATCATGTTCCTCTCCTCAGTGAACACTGAGGCAAAGTAATCATTCAGAATCTCACCCATTCTCTCAGGTTTGACACACAGCCTTCCTTCATTATCCTTTAGTGGACCAATCCTTTCTCTAGTTACCCACTTGCTTTTTATATAAGAATAAAATGCTTTGGGATTCTCCTTAATTCTACTCGCCAAAGCTATTTCATGACCCCTTTTAGCCCACTTGATTCCTCATTTAAGATTGGTCCTACTCTTCCGATAGCTTAAAATTGAGGGGTTATAGATAAAGGTCAGGTGTCAGAGGAGTTTCTTTGGAGAGTAGTAGGGGCGTGGGATGCACTGCCTTCAATAGCAGTAGACTCGCCAACTTTAAGGGCATTTAAATGGTCATTGGACAGGCATATGGACGAGAATGGAATAGTGTGGGTTAGATGGGCTTCAGATTGGTTTCACAGGTTATGCAACATTGAGGGCCAAAAGGCCTGTACTGTGCTGAAATGTTCTATGTTGTATGAGGACATAGAAGGATGGGTTAGTAATTTTGCGCATCAGACTAAGATCAGTGGAGGTGTGGATAGTGCAGAAGGATGTTGCAGGCTACAGAGGGACATAGATAAGCTGCAGAGCTGGGCTGAGAGGTAGCAAATGGAGTTTAATGTGGAAAAGTGTGAGGTAGTTCACTTTGGAAGGAGCAACAGGAATGCAGAGTACTGGACTAATGGTAATATTCTCGGTAGTGTAGATGAGCAGAGAGGTCTCAGTGTCCAGGTACATAGATCCTTCAAAGTTGCCACCCAGATTGATCGGGTTGTTAAAAAGGCATATGGTGTGTTTGCTTTTTTGAGAGAGGGATTTAGTTTCGGAGCCACGAGATCATGCTGTGGCTGTACAGAACTCTGTTGCAGCCACACTTGGAGTATTGCGTACAGTTCGGGTCGCTATATTATAGGAAGGATGTGAAAGTTTTGGAAAGGTTTCAGAGGAGATTTACGAGAATGTTGCCTGGTATGGCGAGGAAGGTCTTATGGGGAAAGGCTGAGGGACTTGAGGCTGTTTTCGTTAGAGGGGAGAAGGTTGAGAGGTGACTTATTTAAGACATATAAGATAATCAGAGGGTTAGATAGGGTGGACAGTGAGAGCCTTTTTCCTTGGATGGTGATGGCTAGCACGAGGGGACATAGCTTTAAATTGAGGAGTGTTGGATATAGGAGAAATGTCAGAGGTAGTTTCTTTACTCAAAGAGTAGTAGGGGCATGAAATGTACAGCCTGCAACAGTAGTAGACTCGCCAGTTTTAAGGAGAAAGTGAGGACTGCAGATGCTGGAGATCAGAGCTGAAAATGTGTTGCTGGAAAAGCGCAGCAGGTCAGGCAGCATCCAAGGAGCAGGAGAATCGACGTTTCGGGCATGAGTCCTTCTTCAGGAATGAGGAAAGTGTGCCAAGCAGGTTAAGGTAAAAGGTAGGGAGGAGGGACTTGGGGGAGGGGCGTTGGAGATGCGATAGGTGGAAGGAGGTTAAAGTGAGGGTCTGGGGGGAAATTGCGGTCTTTGAAGAAGGGTTAGGGTGCTCCTTCTTCAAAGGCCGCAATTTACCCGCAGACGTGATCGACGATGCTCTCCACCGCATCTCCTCCACTTCCCACTCCTCCGCCCTTGAGTCCCACCCCTCCATTCGCCACCAGGACAGAACCCCACTGGTCCTCACCTACCACCCACCAACCTCCATATACATCGTATCATCCTTCGTCATTTCTGCCACCTCCAAATGGATCCCACCACCAGGGATATATTTCCCTCCCCTCCCCTATCAGCATTCTGAAAAGACCACTCCCTCTGTAACTCCCTTGTCAGGTCCACACACCTCACCAACCCAACCTCCACTCCCGGCACCTTCCCCTGCAACCGCAAGAAATGCAAAACTTGCGCCCACACCTCCCCCCTTACTTTCCTCCAAGGCCCCAAGGGATCCTTCCATATCCGCCACAAATTCACTTGCACCTCCACACATATCATTTACTGTGTCTGCTGCACCCAATGTGGCCTCCTCTATATTGGGGAAACAGGCTGCTTACTTGCGGAACGTTTCAGAGAACACCTCTGGGACACCCGGACCAACCAACCCAACCACCCTGTGGATCAACACTTCAACTCCCCCTCCCACTCCACCAAGGACATGCAGGTCCTTGACTCCTCCATCGCCAGACCATAGCAACACGATGGCTGGAGGAAGAGCACCTCATCTTCCGCCTAGGAACCCTCCAACCACAAGGGATGAACTCGGATTTCTCCAGTTTCCTCATTTCCGCTCCCCCCATCTTGTCTCAGTTCCAACCCTCGAACTCAGCACCACCTTCCTAACTTGCAATCTTCTTCCTGACCTCTCCGCCCCCACCCCCACTCCGGCCTATCACCCTCACCTTAACCTCCTTCCACCTCTTGCATTTCCAACGCCCCTCCCCCAAGTCCCTCCTCCCTACCTTTTATCTTAGCCTGCTTGGCACACTTTCCTCATTCCTGAAGAAGGGCTCATGCCCAAAACGTCGTTTCTCCTGCTCCTTGGATGCTGCCTCACCTATTTTAAGGGCACTTAAATGGTTATTGGATAAAACACATGGAAAAAAATGGAATTGTGTAGGTTAGGTGGGCTTCACATTGGTTCCACAGGTCAGCGCAACATCAAGGGCTGAAGGACTGTGCTGTAATGTTCTATGTTCAGCATGCAAGTAATCCTGTTTGGTAACTTCACCAGGTTGACACATCACTTTAGTATGCCTGATACTCTCCTGTCATGCCCTCCTGCACTGTCCATTGAACCAGGTTTGATACCCTGGCTTAATAGCAATGGTAGGGTGGGGGATATTCTGAGCCACGAGATTGCAGATTATGCTGGAGTATAATTCTGTTGATGGCCGTCAGCACCTCATGGGTGCCCTATCTTATTCTGGTAGATTTGTCTGAAGTCTGTCCCATTTAGCACAGTATTAGTGCCACGCAACAGTGCATTTATTTATATTCAAAGAGGCTTAGCTGCTTTCTATTACTTTGACATGATGTTTAGCCAATTCAATATTTGTTTAGGATGTGAAATGCTTGCTCTTATGTAGCATTGTTATATTGGCCTCACATAATCCAGCACCTTTTGATACCCATCATCCCACTATCTCATGGAGCAGACTGGGGCTTGGAGTGGAGGGAGGAGGGCTGATGGACTGGGGACCACATGCAGAGGCCCTACACTGAGCTGCTACAATGTAATTTCTATTTGAAATTTCCTACCTTACTTTAATATTAAATGATGCCCTATTTTAACTTGTTTTTCAACTGTAAAATATTGGGATTATTTTTATTCTACTGCTGTATCCAAGAATTGTACCTAGATACTTGTACCTAAGGTATTGTGGGAAGCAAGAGAGGAAATTGCAGAGCCGTTGGCAATGATCTTTTCGTCTTCACTGTCAACGGGGGGGGGGGGGGGCGGGGTGTAATAGAGGGCTGGAAAGTAGCGAATGTTGTGCCCCTGTTCAAAAAAGGCAATAGGGATAACCCCGGGAATTACAGGCCAGTTAGTCTTACTTCGGTGGTAAGCAAAGTAATGGAAAGGGTACTGAGGGATAGGATTTATGATTATCTGGAAAGACACTGCTTGATTAGGGACAGCCAACACGGATTTGTGAGGGGTAGGTCTTGCCTTACAAGTCTTATTGAATTCTTTGAGGAGGTGACCAAGCATGTGGATGAGGGTAGAGCAGTGGATGTAGTGTACATGGATTTTAGTAAGGCATTTGATAAGGATCCCCATGGCAGGCTTATGCGGAAAGTTAAGAGGCATGGGATAGTGGGAAATTTGGCCAGTTGGATAGAGAACTGGCTAACCAGTCGAAGTCAGAGAGTGGTGGTAGATGGTAAATATTCAGCCTGGAGCCCAGTTATAAGTGGAGTTCTGCAGGGATCAGTTCTGGGTCCTCTGCTGTTTGTAATTTTTATTAATGAATTGGAAGAGGGAGTCGAAGGGTGGGTCAGTAAATTTGCAGACGATACAAAGATAGGTGGAGTTGTGGATAGTGAGGAGGGCTGTTATCCCTTGCAAAGGGACTTAGATATGATGCAGAGCTGGGCTGAGGAGTGGCAGATGGAGTTCAACCCTGTCAAGTGTGAGGTTGTCCATTTTGGAAGGACAAATAAGAATGCAGAATACAGGGTTAATGGTAGGGTTCTTAGTAAGGTGGAGGAGCACAGGGATCTTGGGGTCTATATTCATAGATCTTTGAAAGTTGCCACTCAGGTGGATAGAGCTTGTAAGAAGGCCTATGGTGTATTAGCGTTCATGAACAGAGGGATTGAATTCAAGAGTCGTGAGGTGATGTTGCAGCTGTACAGGACCTTGGTAAGGCCACATTTGGAGTACTGTGTGCAGTTCTGGTCGCCTCACTTTAGGAGCGATGTGGAAGCTTTGGAGAGGGTGCAGAGGAGATTTACCAGGCTGTTGCATGGACTGGGGAATAGGTCGTACAAGGATAGGTTGAGAGTGCTAGGCCTTTTCTCATTGGAACGGCGAAGGATGAGGGGTGACTTGTTAGAGGTTTATAAGATGATCAGAGGAATAGATAGAGCAGACAGTCAGAGACTTTTTCCCCGGGTACAACAGAGTGTTACAAGGGGACATAAATTTAAGGTGAAGGGTGGAAGGTATAGGGGGGATGTCAGGGGTAGGTTCTTTACCCAAAGAGTGGTGGGGGCATGGAATGCACTGCCTGTCGGAGTGGCAGAGTCAGAATCATTGGTGACCTTTAAGCGGCAATTGGATAGGTACATGGATAGGTGCTTAAGCTAGGACAAATGTTCGGCACAACATCGTGGGCCGAAGGGCCTGTTCTGTGCTGTATTGTTCTATGTTCTATATTCTATATTACTATAAGAAGTCAGACATTTAGATTACATTCCCTACAATGTGGAAACAGGCCTTTTGGCCCAAAAGTCCACACCGATCCTCCGAAGAGTAACCCACCCAGACCCATTCCCCTACATTTACCCCTTCACCTAACACTATGGGCAATTTAACATGGCCAATTCACCTAAGCTGCACATTTTTGGACTGTGGGAAGAAACCAGAGCACCTGGAGGAAACCCACGCAGACAAGGGGAGAACGTAAAAACTTGTCACTGTACTCTTACAATGGAATATACGTGACAATAAAACGATATTCTATTCTATACTCTTCTATGTTCTATCTCATGAAATTTGTCAGAGCTCAGTGAAAATCACTGCCAAGGAATCAGAATGTACAATGAAGACATTAAAGGAGCTAATAAGAATCCTGTCCAATCACTAGAAATAGAGTAAAGTATTCCACCATTGTTTTATTGGTTGCCTTATGGGGGCAATGTAAAATTATCACAAAACCTGAATTGGCAATGATAATGAATACCTTATTCCTGCTGATATTCAGACCTTTACTTATTTCTCTAACTAGCTGTGCTAATCTTTCTCTGCTCAATTATTTTATACTGAAGTGCAGCTGAGAGAATTTAAAGCTGAGTTTCAAACACATAGATTCATTTAATAGATTTATGAGTAGGTGGGGAGCAGATGGATACAGATGCTTAGGAATTGGGTGACAAGTTTAGACAGTACATTTGGATTGGCTCAGGCTTGGAGGGCTGAAGGGCCTGTTCCTGGGCTGTAAATTTTCTTTGTTCTTTGTACTTTCAAGTGGATCTGTGTTAAGACACTAAGAATCATATATTTGCAGAGGACACAAGAATCAGGAGAATCAAACCCATGCTTCATACCAACCTGGAACTGATCAGTACTTCTGTCAAAACCTCATTTGAGAGGAGCTGGATTTTGCCCGACTAATTAGTGGCTGAGGCACTGGGAAGACAACTAGGTCACTTCCAGAGTGAGTCCCATGTAAATGACTATTGACTGATGAGGTAACACCATTTGCAGAGGCTATAAAAACAAGAGAAACATATTATACACTGCCTCTTGCTCTGCAATTGACTTCCAAAACTTTCGGAGAATCTCATTTATTCATGGAAAGTAATTGTTATGAAAATAACTTTTAAATTTTCTTGTGATGAGCTGTTGTAAGTGCTTGTCACACTAATTGACTTGTTTGCTGTTCTCGATCTTGGGTTTATGGACAAAATGTAATTGGCAAACATCATCCTTGAAAGTAATTCTAAAGTACAGCAAGCTCAACTGAAGATTTCATAACTGAATATCTTCTCTATTTTATCGAGCAAAAGGCTCAGTTTAGACATTAATTTACTAACATGCCAACCTGGACACCTCAGTCGAAGCCAAAGGAGAGAGAAAGAGAGAGAAAGAGTGCGATCTGTCTTCCCAGAGAGCAGAGGTACACCACTTGTCCAGAGCAAGAGGGCATGGCTTGAACTCATCAATAAGGTTTACACCAAAAGAGGGATCTGACAAACATCAACCAGTGCAAGAAACAGTTCAATGACCTATCGCAATCTGGCAGGGTTAGTATAACTTTTCACTTTTAGGACTGGCCTTTGGAATGGTCCCCACGACACTCAGCTACATAGGACTCATGCTGCTCTTCAACTTTGGAGGAAAGTGTGCTCAATCTGTGCCTTATTCACTCCATGGAGGAGCTCTGAGCTGTCATGCTTCTAAGACATGGAATGAACTGCCCGAGGAATTGATGAATGCAGATACAGTTACTACATTACAAAGATACTTGGATAGATATATGGATAGGAAAGATTTGGAGGGAGATGACCAGTTGCAGGCAGGGAGAACTAGTTTAGTTTGGGAACATTGTCGGCGTAGACTAGGGTCTGTTTCCATATTATGACAGATATTTTCAATGTGAAGTTGGAACTTTAACTCCACAAGGACTGTGTGCTGGTCAGTTTTACCAATACTGCAGCTGGCAGATTGGTAAGGATGAGTTTAAGTATGTTTTTCCCTGTTGCTGCTTCACTTGCCACCTGCGACTGACTCAGTCCAGCTGCTTTGTCCTTGAAGACCCAAACAACTTGATCAGTAGTACTACTGTGAAGCCACTCTTGATGGTGGACAGTGAAATCCACCACCCAGAGTACATTTTGCACCCTTTCCTTTTTTTTTCCCAGATTCAGTCTACAGTCCAAATAAAAAGTGGTCTTTACACTCTTGAACCATGAATGCAATGATAGATCTTCTGTCCTTGATGTGGTCTCAATAGTCTTCTTACTGTCCTCTTCTGTTAGACTCTGTTTGTTTAGGATTTTAAATTACCCTTTTGTCACCTTAATTCTTGTTTTATAGTGATGCTGATGCTATAACTTTGTTTAAATTAGGTTGGTTGCCCTTTATTTCCCTTCTGTAGCTGTGCCTCATGTTACTGAGACAACACTCATTGTAAGCTGTTAGCTCTCATATTTAACTTGTGGGTTTTTTAGCCAGTTCTGTGCCATTAAAGTTTTCCCCTTGCTCAATAGGGATTGGTCTCTTTAGTCATGGAACTCTGATTCCTGTTTGCTTTCCAATTTAATCTCTACTCAGCAATGCTCCTATAGATCCTGATTTCCTGTTGGAAATTGTAATTGACAATTACAGCTTTGCACTTTTCTTATCAGGTCTGAAGTCAAAAGAAAGTCCAAGCCTAAAATAATCCCAAATTAAACTAGTCCCATCTGCCTGCTCCTGGCCCTTATACCATCAAACCTTTCCTACTTGTGCAGTTATCCAAAAGCCTTTTAAACCTTGTAGTTGTACCTACATCCACCACTTCCTCAGGAAGTTAGCTCCACACGCGAACCACCCTCGGAATAAAAAAAATCGTCCTTCGTGTCTTTTTTTAAAATCTTTCTCCTCTCACCTTAAAAATGTGCCCCCTAGGCACGAAACCCCCCATTTGAGGAAAAAGACACCGGTCATTAACCCTATCTAGTGTATATCCCTCCTGATTTTGTAAACTTCTATAAGGTTACCTCCCAACCTCCTACACTCCAGCGAAAAAATTCCAGCCTATTCAGCCTTTTCTTATACCTCAAACCTTTCACACCCAGCAACATCCTGGTAAATCTCACCTGAACCCTCTCCACATTAATAATATCTATAGTAGTGTGGGAGAGTCTGGTTCATTTGAGGCTTTCAAAGGGAGTTAGACCTATCTGACAGGAAATTATGTGCAAGGTTATGACAGAAAAAGTCATAGAATGGGAATTGTTCATTCCGAGAACCAATGCAGACTGCTGGGTCAAATCACCTCCTATTGCTCTGTAATAATTATGTGAAATGAATTTTAAAAACTATGGTAGAAAGGGGCCTGTGTGTGTCTAAGTCCAAGAGTCAATACACAGGCACAGCATGTCACTTGGTAGGCAAATGGGCTGTTACTGTATATTAGGTAAAAACAATGACTGCAGCTGCTGGAAACCAGATTCTGGATTAGTGGTGCTGGAAAAGCCCGCTTTTGCCCGATACGTCAATTTTACTGCTCCTCGGATGCTGCCTGAACTGCTGTGCTTTTCCAGCACCACTAATCCAGAATTTGTTACTGTATATTGCAAGGAGAATAGAATATAGAAGTAAAGATATCTTCCTGCAGGTGTACAGTGTTGGTGAGAATACATCTGGAACACTGTACAGATTCATGATGTGGAGGAGCCAGTGTTAGTCTGGGGTGAACAAAGTTAAAAATCACACAACGTCAGGTTATAATCCAACAGATTTATTTGGAAGCACAAAGTTAAAAATCACAACACTAGGCTATAGTCCAACAGGGTAAAAATGAGGACTGTAGATGCTGGAAACCCAAGTTTGGATTAGAGTGGTGCTGGAAAAGCATAGCACGTCAGGCAGCATCCAAGGAGCAGGAAAATCAACGTTTTGGGCAAAAGCCCTTCATCAGGCATGGAGCTTGCAGGATGGAGAGATAAATGAGAGGGGGGTGGGGAGTGGGGAGAAAGTAGCATAGAGTACAGTAGGTGAATGGGGATGGAGGTGATAGGTCAGAGAGGAGGGTGGAGTGGATAGGTGGAAAGGAAGATAGGCAGGTAGGATCTGAACTGGAGGGAAACCAATATCCTGAGCAGGAGGTTTGCTAAAGCTCTTTGGGAGGGGTTAAGTTAGATTTGCATGGGGTGGCGGCAGGGAAGGAGGTGGGAACCTGAGCTACAGAGCAGATGATGGAGTAGAACATAGAACATTACAGCGCAGTACAGGCCCTTCGGCCCTCGATGTTGCACCGACCTGTGGAACCAAACTGAAACCCATCTAACCTACACTATTCTATTTTCATCCACATGCCTATCCAATGACCATTTAAATGCTCTTAAAGTTGGCGAGTCTACTGTTGTAGGCAGTGCATTTCACACTCCTACTACTTTCTGAGTAAAGAAACTACCTCTGACATCTGTCTATATCTACCACCCCTCAGTTTAAAGCTGTGTCCCCTCGTGCTAGCCATCAACATCTGAGGAAAAAGGCTCTCACTGTCCAACCTATCTAACCATCTGACAATCTTATATGTCTCAATTAAGTTGCCTCTCAACCTTCACTCTAATGAAAACAGCCTCACGTCCCTCAGCCTTTCCTCATAAGACCTTCCGTCCACACCAGGTGACATCCTCATAAATCTCCTCTGAACCCTTTCCAAAGCTTCCACATCCTTCCTATAATGTGGTCACCAGTATTGTATGCTGTACTCCAAATGTGGTCGCACCAGAGTTTTGTACAGCTGCAGCATAACCTCGTGGTTCCGAAACTCAATCCATCTACCAATAAAAGCAAACACACCATATGCCTCCTTAACAACCCTATCAACCTGGGTGGCAACATTCAAGGATCTATGTACCTGGACACCAACATCTCTCTGCTCATCTACACTACCAAGAATCTTACCATCAGCCCAGTACTCTGCATTCCTGTTGCTCCTTCCAAGGTTAATCACCCCACACCTTTCTGCATTAAACTCCATTTTCCACCTGTCAGTCCAGTTCTGCAGCTTATATCTATGTCCCTCTGTAACCTACAACATTCTTCGTCACTATCTGCAGCTCTGCCGAACTTAGCGCGTCTGCTAATTTACTAACCCATCCTTCTATGCCCTCATCCAGGTCATTTATATAAATGACAAACAACTGTGGACACAGCCTTAAAATTAGAGGGGGTCAATTCAGAACAGAAATACGGAGACATTTCTTCAGCCAGAGAGTGGTGGGCCTGTGGAATTCATTGCCACAGAGTGCAGTGGAGGCCGGGACGCTAAATGTCTTCAAGGCAGAGATTGATAGTTTCTTGATGTCACGATGAACTAAGGGCTACGGGGAGAATGCGGGTAAGTGGAGTTGAAATGCCAATCAGCCATGATTGAATGGCGGAGTGGACTCGATGGGCCGAATGGCCTTACTTCCACTCCTATGTCTTATGGTCTTATGGTCAAAACAGATCCTTGTGGTGCCCCACTAGTAATTGAACTCTAGGATGAATATTTCCCATTAACCACCACCCTCTGTCTCCTTTCAGCTAGCCAATTTCTGATCCAAATCGCTAAATCACCCTCAATTTCATGCCTTCTGCAATAGCCTACTGTGGGCAACCTTATCAAATGCCTTACGGAAATCCATATACACCACATCAACCACCTTATCCTCATCCACCTGTTGGTCACCTTCTCAAGAACTCAGTAAGGTTTGTGAGGCATGACCTACCCTTTACAAAACAGTGTTCACTATCCCTAATCAACTTGTTCCTCTCTAGATAATTATAAATCCTATCTCTTATAACCCTTTCCAACACTTTGCCCACAACCAAAATAAGGCTCACCGGTCTATAATTTCCAAGGTTGTCTCTACTCCCGTTTTTGATCAAGGGAACAACATTTGCTATCCTTCAGTCTTCTGGTACTATTCCTGTAGACAATGACGACATAAAGATCAAAGCCAAAGACTCAGCAACCTCCTCCCTGGCTTCCCAGAGAGTCCAAGGATAAATCCCATCTGTCCAAGGGGACTTATCTATTTTCACACTTTCCAGAATTGCTAACACCTCCTCATTGTGAACTTCAATCCCATCTAGTCGAGTAGCCTGTATCTCAGTATTCTCCTCCACAACATTGTCTTTTTCTAGTGTGAATACTGACGAAAATTGTTCATTTAGTGCTGTCCCTAACTCCTCTGACTCCATGCAACTTCACACTACTAACCTTGATTGGCCCAAATCTTACTCTATGATTCTCTTATACCTGATATATCTATAGAAATCCTTCGTGTTTTCCTTGATTCTTGTCACCAGTAACTTGTCATGTCCCCTCCTCGCTCTTCTTAGCTCTCTCTTTAGGTGTTTCCTGACTAACTTGTAACTCTCAAGTGCTCTGCAGCAAGTCGTTTGATAAGCTTCCCCATGGTAGGCTCATTCAGAAAGTAAGGAAGTATGGGATACAGGGAAACCTGTCTATCTGGATACAGAATTGGTGGCCCATAGAAGACAGAGGATGGTGATAGCCTGGAGCTCGGTGACCAGTGGTGTTCCGCAGGTGTTCTGCTCTTTGTGATTTTTATAAGTGTCTTGAATGAGGAACTGGCAGGGTGAGTTAGTAAATCTGCCAATGACAAGAAGTTTGGTGGAGTTGTAGATAGTGTGAAGGGCTGTTGTAGGTTGCAACGAGACATTGACAGGATGCAGAGCTGGGCTGATAGTGGCAGATGTAGTTCAGCCTGGAAAAATGCGAAGTCATTCACTTTTGAAGGTTGAATTTGAATGCAGATTACAGGATTAAAGCTGCAACATGACATCCTGGCTCTTATACTCAATTCCCCGACCATTAAATGGAAGCATGCCATATGCCGTCTTTTCCACATTATATTCTTGGGTGGCCACTTTCAGGGAGCTACAGACTTGAACACCAAGATCAGTCTGTACATCACTTGAAAGAATAAAAGCATTCAGCCTCTAAAGTTTCCTCAGGATTTTATATGTTTAAGTAAGATCACCTTTCATTCTTCCAAATTGTCTTCATAAGCCTAAAGCAATTCTAGCTTTTAGGACATAGGACACAGAACAGTACAGTACAATACAGGCCCTTTGGCCCTCGATATTTTGCTAGCCTTTTATCCTACTCTAACATCAAACTCACCTACATACCTGTACCTTCATATAGGCTCATTCCTGATGAAGGGCTTTTGCCCGAAACTTCAATTTTCCTACTCCTCGGATGCCCGGATTCATGGCAGTGTGGAGGAACAGAAGGATATTGGGGTTCACATCCATAGATCCCTCAATGTTGCAACGCAATTGATAGGATTGCTAAGAAGGCTCATGGTGTGTTGGCTTTCATTTGCGGGGGGATTGAGTTTAAGAGCCACAAGGTTATGCTGCAGCTCTATGGATCCCTGGTTAGACCACACTTGGAATTTTGTGTTCAGTTCTAGTCACCTCATTATAGGAAAGATGTGAAAGCTTTAGACAGGGTGCAGAGGAGATATGCCAGGATGCTGCCTGGACTGGAGGGCATGTTTATGAAGAAAGGTTGAGGGAGCTAGGGCTTTTCTTATTGGAGCTAAGAAGGATGAGAGATGACTTGACAGAGGTGTACAACATGTTGAGAGGCATAGATAGAGTGGAGAGCCAGAGACTTTTTCCCATAATGGAAATGTGTATCACAGCAGGGGGCATAATTTTAAGGTAATTGGAGGAAGATATAGGGGGTGTCAGAGGTAAGTTCTTTACTCAGAATGTAATGGGTGCATGGAATACACTGCCAGTAATGGTAGTTGAGTCAGAAACATTAAGAGACATTTGAGCGACTCTTGGATCGGCACATGGAAGTTAGTGCAATGATAGGTATATAGGTGAAGATTAGAGTATTGCTGGAAATGCACAGCAGGTCAGGCAGCATCCGAGGAGTAGGAAAATTGAAGTTTCGGGCAAAAGCCCTTCATCAGGAATGAGCCTATATGAAGGTACAGGTATGTAGGTGAGTTTGATGTTAGAGTAGGATAAAAGGCTAGCAAAATATCGAGGGCCAAAGGGCCTGTATTGTACTGTACTGTTTTGTGTCCTATGTCCTAAAAGCTAGAATTGCTTTAGGCTTATGAAGACAATTTGGAAGAATGAAAGGTGATCTTACTTAAACATATAAGATCCTGAGGAAACTTTAGAGGCTGAATGCTTTTATTCTTTCAAGTGATGTACAGACTGATCTTGGAGTTCAAGTCTGTAGCTCCCTGAAAGTGGCCACCCAAGAATGTAGTGTGGTAAAGACGGCATATGGCATGCTTCCATTTAATGGTCGGGGAATTGAGTACAAGAGCCAGGATGTCATGTTGCAGCTTTATAAGATTTTGGTTAGGCCACACTTAGAGTATTGCATTCAATTCTGGTCGCCACATTACAGAAAGGATCTGGAGGCTTTGCAGATGCTGGAGAAGAGGTTTACCAAGATGTTGGAATAAATGACTGCAGATGCTGGAAGCTGTACTGAAAGCAACAAATGCTGGAGATCACATGAGTCAGACGGCATCCATGGAAAGTGAGAATAAGCTAACATTTTGAGTCTATTTGACACTTCATCAGGGTAAAGTGTAGAGGGGATGGCATTTATACTATAGTTTGGTGGGGGATGCTGGTCAAGAAAAGATGTTGATAGTTCAGATTAAGTGGTCAGAATGTGAGAATGGCAGAACAATGGTGTGTCTCCTCTCAGACTTGTAAGGATAATAAATGGGATGGAAGGGAGGGAAGGACATGATATCAAGCGAAAAGAAAGGGAAGAAATGTTCACAACTTAAATGTGTTGAACTTAATTTGAAGTCCAGAAGACTGTAAAGTGCTTTGTCTGAAGATAAAATGTTTCTCCTTCAGTTTGTGCTGTGATTCGCTGGAACACTGCAACATGCTGAAGACAGACTTGTGGGGATGTGAGCAGGATGCTGTGTTAAAATGATTGACAATGGGAAGGTTGAGGTCCTGCTTGTGCACAGACTTGAGATGTTCCACAAAGCAATCACCCAGTCTCCAATGTAGAGTAGGCCACATTGAGTGCAGCGAATACAGTATACAAGATCGGAGGAGGTACGGGTGAAATGCTGCTTCATCTGGAAAGACTGTCTGGAACCTTGGGATTGTTAGCAGGGAGGAAATGAAGGGGCAGGTGTTGCACCTTCTACAGTTACGTGGGAAGGTGCATGGAGAGAGGGGTAGTGTTAGTGGTTGTGGAATGGGCTGGGGTGTCCCGGAGGGAATGATCCCTGCGACATGAAAATAGGGGAAGATGTGTTAGGTGGTAGCGTTCTGCTTGAGTGGTCTAACATGGTGGAGAATGATCCTTTGAATATAAAGGTTGGTGGGAGGGATAGTGAGGACAAGGGGAGTCTAATTACGTGTTATGAGTGATGGGAAGGGGCAAGGGCAGTAGTATGGATGATAGGTTGGATACATTTATGGGCCCTGTCAATCACAGTGGGTGAGAAACCACAATCATGGAAGAAGCAAGTCATGTCAGCAGCATTGTTTTGGAAGGTAGCATCATCTGAACAGATAAGTTGTAGGCGAAGAAACTGAGATATGGAGTGGAAGCCTGTTATGACACAGGGCAAACCTCCCCCCACTAATTTAAATTAGCAACACAGAAAAGATTTACCCCATGAGGTAATCTGTTAAAATCCAAGAGGCAAAGAACAATCCCAAAAGTCACTATTTAAAGTAAAAATTAACAACTTTTTTAAAAGTCTAACACAGAATAATTAACTAACAACTATTTACAACTCCTTTCTGTAATCTATCTTTTACTTTCCCATCTACAGTACTGGTCCGATAAATATCTCAATTAAGATTTACCGAAAAATTCAAATTTCAAAATCAGACAGCTGTCGAATTCTCTCTTTGTATCTTCCTCTGTAGATTTGCTCTCCAGGTCAATATCGATGTTTTTTTTCCTGCAAACTCCTTTTCCAGACAGGTACCTCTCAGAGAGTTCTTCCTAGCAGCCTACATCTGTTGGTCTTTTGGCAGTTCTCCCCCAACTGTTCAATTTTTCCGATTTTATTCCCCAAACCATCAGATCATTTCATTAGTTTTAATATTGTCAAGATACTAAATTCAAACTTGATTGCAGTTTGGTATCTTGTGGTATAATTTAAATTGATTGGCCAAATTTGAATTTTGTTTTGGTATCCAGCAATCCAGCTAATCTACTTGTTCGACCAAATGTTGCATTTTAAATTTTCCAGTACTCTTTGTGCTTGCTGACTCTTTCAACTCTCTTAAAGATTCAGTACACCTCTACACCTTCATAACAATCCTTACAGGATGTGGGGTGTAATGAACTGTAGTGAAGGTAGCTATGGGAGTCAGTGGCTTTGTTGTGGATGGCAGTGACAGTTTATTCCCTGAAATGAAGGCAGAGAGGTCAAGGAAAGGAAGGGAAGAGTTGGAAATGGGCAATGTGAAAGTTATAGAGGGAAGGAATTTAGAAACGAAATGAATTAAATTTTTGAGGTCCTGATGGGAGCATGAAGCAGCACCAAAGCAGTTGTTGATGTCCTGAGAAAAGAATTGTGGGAGGGGATCAGTATAAAACTGGAACAAGATTGTTCCACATACCCCATAAAGAGGCTGGCATAATTGGGACCTATGCAGGTGCCCATAGCCATTTCTTTGACTAGGCAGAAGTGAAATGAATTCAAGGAGAAATTGTTCAGTGAGAGAACAAGTTCAGTCAGGTCCTCAACCCCATCCAATCTATCGCCATGCTTCCTCCCTTGCCCCTTCCCATCACTCACAACAGGATGATTGAGTTCCCCTTGTCCTCACTTTTCATCCCAGCACCCTCCACATTCAAGGGATTATTCTCTGCTATTTCAGACAACTCCAGCAGAATGCCACCACCATACACATTTTCCCCTCACTCCCCCTCTGCATTTAGCAGGGATCATTTCCTCGGAAGTCCCTGATCCATTCCACAACACCAGCACCACAGCCCTCTCCACAGCAGCTTCCTATGTAACTGTAGAAGGTGCAAGAGCTGTCTCTTCACTTCCTCCCTGCTCATCATCCAAGGTCCCAGATAGTATTTCCAGATGAAATAGCATTTCACCCGTATTTCCTCCGGTCTTGGGTATTGTATTCATTGCATTCAATGTGGCCTACTCTACATTGGAGAAACCAAGCGCAGACTGGGTGACCGCTTTATGAACACCTATGGTCTGTGTGCAAGTGGGTCCTTGACCTTTCCATTGCCAGTCATTTCCACATGTCTGTCCTCAACATGTTGCAATGTTCTAGTGAATCATCGAGTAAACTGGAGGAACAACATCTCAACTTTAGACTAGGCAATTTACAGCCTTCTGGATTTAATATTGAGTTCAACTATTTTAAGTTGTGAACATTTTTCTCTTTCTTTTAGTTTATTATCTTGTCCTACCTTCCTCCCATTCCAGTTGTTGTCCTTTCAAGTCTGGCAGGAGGCATATCATTGTTCTGCCATTCTCACATTCAAATCAGTTAATTTGAACAATCAACATCTTTTCTTCACCTGCACCTACACCCACTATTTCCAGTCCCCACGCATTCCCCCACCCTCCAAACTATAGCATAAGTGCTATCCCATCCATACTTCACTTCAGCTGTGAAATGTCATCTAGACTTGAAACATTAGCTTGCTCTCTCTCCGTGGATGCTGTCTGACCTGCTGTGATCGCCAGCATTTGTTTCATTTTCCAGGATGTTGCCTGAATTAGAGGGTATGAGCTACAATGAGAGGCTAGAAAAACTCAGTTGTTTTCTCTGGAGGGGTGAAGGCTGAGGGGAGACTTGATGGAAGTCTCTAAAATTATGAGATGCATAGATAGGATTGACAGTCAGAATCTTTTTTCCCAGAGTTGAAGTGTCTAATACTAAGGGACATGCATTTAAGGTGAGACAGGAAAGTTTGAAGGAGATATTAGGGGCAAGGTTTTTTACACAGAGAGTGATAGGAGTTTGGAATGCGCTGCCAATTTTAGATTAGATTAGATTACTTACAATGTGGAAACAGGCCCTTCGGCCCAACAAGTCCACACAGACCTGCCGAAGCGTATACCACCCAGACCCATACTCCTACATTTACCCCTTACCTAACACTACGGGCAATTTATCATGGCCAATTCACCTAACCTGCACATTTTTGGAATGTGGGAGGAAACCGGAGCACCCGGAGGAAACCCACACAGACACGGGGAGAATGTGCAAACTCCACACAGAGAGTCACCTGAGGTGGGAATTGAACCCGGGCCTCACCGCTGTGAGGCAGCAGTGCTAACCACTGTGCCACCATGCCGCCCGAATTTTGGTGGTGAAGACAGATCAGATATGGGTGTTTAAGAGACTTTTAGATGCAAGTAATATATTAATATGCAAGAAATGGAGGAGAATGGTCCAAGGGCAGGCAGAAGTGATTAATTTATTTTGGCATCATGTTCAGCACAACATCATGGGCCAAAGGGCCTGTTCCTATGCTGTACAGTTCTATCTTCTACAATATGGTCATCACTGGCCAGACCAGTATTTGTCACCCAACTCCAGTTGTACTTGAAGTGAGTGGCTTGCTAGGGCATTATAGAGGGCAGTCAAGAGTGAATCACATCACTGTGCTTTATTTATAAAGTCCAGCGTGCTTTATGGTTACCTCTCTGCTGTAACAATCTGTCCTACCCCAGTCAATGATTTACAAACAGATTCCAGCTCCTGTACCCTTTAGGTTACAAATATTGAAGTGATCGAATCTTTTGCATCCAGTCAACCTGATAATGAGTTAAAAAAAACAATTGACTTCAATCCTCTAAAACAAACAACATTACAGTTCTGGCGTCACTTTCCTGTATCTGAGGCATTTGGCACAAGGACTTGGAAGCTTCTGGCCATCACTTGGGCAATGTTTACATGGATTGAGTAACTCAGGTTTGTTTTCTGTCCTTGTTGTACAGTTTGTCGCACGTCAATAGAGTTGGATGAGGGGTCGGTGGCCGGACACAGCCCATCGCAGGATCCAATGGGCTCTCAGGGAGGAGCTCACCACCCCCCCCGAGCTCAGCTTTTAGAGGCACAGCGACCTTTCCCTTTCAATTCCTTTCGAGAACAACTCCCAGGAACATCTCATTATTTCCCAGCTGCAGGTACTGTGTCCTTTTCTGTGTTTGGAACAGAAGCTCCATCGCAGCTCATTCCTAATATTTGCTTTCATTATTACAATGGTTTTTATATTTGGAATGGTCTGTGTCGTTCAGGTTTGGCAAGTATAGACTTTAGAAATGGCTTTAGTGACCTTATTTTGGGAATATCAAAGATTGCACAACACCAGGCTATCGTCCACAGGTTTATTTGAAAGTACAAGCTTTCAGAATGCTGCTCCCTCGTTAGCTACCTGATCACCTCGTGTCATGTGATTTTTAACTTTTTCCACCTCAGTCCAACACCAGAACCTCCACATCTGGAGATATCACCAGACCAGATCTATCTTCATCTCCAGATCCATCCTTTTATTCTTTATTTCACTCCTTCTTTCTCTTTCAGTTCTTCAGTCAGGTTCTGCTCTTTGATGCGCCTCTTTGTTATTTTCCAGCAAAATGGCCAGCGAAAACTTTTTGATCCTTGACTCTGTCTTCAAAGGCAACGGCTTCACTTATTCAGGAAGATTAAAATCCAGGCGGACTAAGTGGAATGTCCGTGCCTCTGAAATGTCCAAGCGAACCTTCAATCCAATCAGGGCAATTGTGGACAATATGAGGATTGAGCCAAACCCCAACAAAGCCATGATCTCCTTGTCTATCGGTAAGATCTGCTCATTTCCCATTAAATAACATACAGGACAGACTTCGGGTTAGCATTTCCTGATGTCTGCTAGTGTTTTTGTTTGTTGATTATTTTGTCAAATTAAATGGGCAAGATTTGAGGTAAATTAGGAATAAACTCAATTCCACCTCCCTTTATACAGAGAGTGGTGCGTGGAATGCACTGCCACTGGTGATATAGAGTCAAAAACATTAGGGACATTTAAGCGACTGCTAGACAAGCACATGGACAGCAATAAATCGAGGGATATGGAAGTTAGGTTGATCTTAGATTAAGATAAGTTTTCAGCACAACATCGTGGGCTGAAGGGCCTGTACTGTGCTGTGCTGTTCTGTGTTTTATGTTCGAGTATAAAGTGACGTTGAAGGCATTGTGAGATTATAGATATTTCTAATCACAAAAATGTTAAACACACCTCTGGGCCAGGTAGGTCTTCAACTCAGAACTCTTGGCTAAGATAGGGACATGTTGACTATTCTGCAAAAGACCTCCAGACAAGGGCAGAATCAGGTTCCAAATACTCATTTACCAGTTCTGAGGAAGGGACACTCAATTCGAAACATTAATTCCGATTCTCTCCACAGATGCTGCCAGCCATGCGGAGCTTTTCCAGCAATTTCTATTTTCGTTACTCGTTCACCAGGTCGGCTTCAAATCATAGAGTTATATAGCAACTAGTCCAACTCATCCATGCTAACCAGATATCCTAAACTGACCTTGTCCTATTTGCCTGCATTTAGCCCATATCCCTCTAAGCTCTTCCTATTCATGTACCCATCCAATTGTTTTGAATCTGGTTATAGTTGGGGAGGCCAAAGGCATTGTTAATCTCTCAAACCTGTTGTCAGTGGCTACACAGAGTGCTTTCCCCAGATTTCACAGTGAGTTCTTCTGAGAAAGGGAACCAATTGGCTGAGGAGGTGCTTAGTTGGAAGTGGACCCATTTGAGCAGAGGCTTGATCAACTTGTTGGAATATATAAAAATCTAATAAAAAACAGAAATTGCTGGAAAAAGCCAGCAGCTCTGGCCTTGTCTGTGGAGAGAAGGTTGGGTTAACTATTTCAAGTCCAGTGACTTCTTTTGAATCAGTTTTGGTTTTTTCATCTTTGGTTGTTTTTTAAACCTGTCTGTCATTTTGCTAAAGGTGATCCCACCGTTTTTGGAAACCTTCCAACTGATGACAAGGTTTTACAAGCCATGAAAGATGCAGTGGATTCAGGCAGATTCAATGGCTATGCATCGTCTATAGGTACTGATGTATTATCTTTACATAATGCTGGGATTAGTGTAAACTAAATTCAAAAATGTTAATACAGAATATTTTTAAAGTGTATGGGAACCGACTTAAATGATTTATTCAACCTCAAACACATCTCTAAAGTCATTGCTCTGTCTCACCCTGACCTATCTCCCTGCTATGACACTCATCTTTACTCTCAAAAATACAGGATGTGGATTTGAATGGATGTAGCAGATATTTGGTTTTGCCTTCTGTCACCACATATGGCTTGACTAAGCAAAACATCATCAGGTGGTATTCTTGTCTGTTAAAACTGCTCACTGTTCCAGGGCCATCTTGGAATGCAGATAACTTTCAGCTTATTTTCTCTAATTTATCTCTTAAACCCTACTTCCTTATACTCTCTATCCTGATCTTCAACAATAATTTCAAGGAGCTAATAAATTTTCAATGTCATTGAGGTTGTAACAGTTGGATCAGCTGATTCTATCACAGTCACCTTCATTCTGAGGAAGAGGCACCGGACCCAAAAGTTAACTTTGTGTTGGGGAAAAGTTAACATTACTTGCCTGGAAGCCATTTTCCTGATTCGGCTGAAAGTTCCATTTTGTATCCCCAGCCTGAATTTTGCTGGCTGTGCATTCCTTACTATGAGGTAATGTGAAAGGTTGTCCTTATCTTCCTTCTCAAGATCATGTCTCCTCCCTTTGCTGAATGATCAGCGCAGGCTGTAGAACCAGTCAAGCTGACATAGACTTTCCAATTAGTCCTCCTTCCTTCTCTAGTTATTGCCTCTTCATGGCCATTCAGCCAATTAGGGATATCTCTGCTTAGTATTAGCAATCTGTGTAACTAGAGCAGGTGATGATACCACTTGATCTGTCCACATAATGGTGCTTTAGTTTTGAACTTAATGACTAACCTCTAATTTAGTATCAACTTGTAAACATGCCAAACTGTGTAATTAATGGTCAGCCCTTAGCTGCTTTCTCTTTATAATCCTGTAGTATCCTGATGTACTTTGAAATAACACCGAGCCACAGTTAGGATGGTGAATTCCCCATGATATATCGTGTAATAAACTAATCAGTTTGTAAGGTACAAGTCTGAGAGTTTTCTTCAATAATTTGATTTTTCTTCATAGATGTTGTCAGATTGGACTCTGATAGTGTTAAGTTTTACTAAACATCCTTCTTTGTTTCCTTAGTAATGGGCTCGAGCATTTTTAGAATAATAGAAATTCTGTTAATTAGCCTATATTTCCTACTTTTCATCTCCCTCCATTCTTGAACAGGGATTGTTCATTATCAGTTTTCCAATCAGTAGGAACTCTCCTGGAATCCAATCAGTCTGGAATATTTTGACCAATGCCTCCATTGTTTCTGCACCCCTTCCTTTAAAACATTTGGCTCAATAGGTTCTGGTGACTTGTCTGCCTTCAGCCCCATTAGTTTGTCAAACATTTTGTCTCATGATAGTGACTGTTCCAAGAACTTACCTCCCTTAGTACCTTATTTATTTGTTATCGTTGGGATATTTACAGTGTCTTCCACTGTAAACACAGTGCAAAATAGTGTTTGAGGTCATCTGCCATTTCCCTATTCCCTATTATCAATTCTTCTGTTGCATCCTACAGCGGTTCCATGCTCACTTTAGCTGCTCTTTTTCTTTTAAGATACACTTACTATTTTTTTTATTTCTTGCCGATTTACTTTCATTATCAATTTTCACTCTCCTTTTAGGTATTTAGACACCTGCAGATGCTTCTTAATCCTCTGGTCTGCGATGAGTTTTCTCCATTTTGTATGCCCTTGTTTTTGATTGACTTTTTTAATTTATTCACTCATGGGATGTGGGCATCAATGGTTGGACCAGGCTTTGTTGCCCATGAGAAAGTGACAGTGAGCTATCTTCTTGAACTACTGTAATCCATGTGATGTAGGTAGATGTTGTTAGGGAGGGAATACTTCCCTTGACTACTTATGTTAATCACAAGTAGCTCATCCTTCTTATCAAGTCCTTCTTTTTGATTGGAATAAATTTTTGCTGAGCATTATGAAATAGTTGATTAAATGTCTGCTATTGCTCATCTACCCATCTTCCCCTTTGTCTATTTTCTCAGCCAATTTTTAACAACTCTTCCTTTATACCTCTGTAATTGTCCTTATTAAAATTGAGGTTGCTAGTTTAAGAGCTGTTTTGCACTCCTGCAGTCTTCTGAGTATATTTTCTATCCTTTTTTCCTACACTTTGTTGTTTTCCTCTTTACTCCCCTGCCCTTCTGCTTTATTATTAATGTTTAATTTTCTAAAGTCCCCTTCAATGGAATCTAGCCCCTTCTCAATTAATTAATTTAATGCACCCCATCTACCAGCTCCCATATACTACACCTATGACACATCATCTTCCTAAACATTGCTCCTCAGCATGGACTCAAGTTTCATGGCATCAGGTCAAACATGGGCAATGAAACCTCCTGGTGGCTACCACCCTCCCCAAACTCCTCAGCTGGTGAATCACTGCGCCTTCATGTTGAGCAGCATTTACAGGAAGCATTTGAGGTATTTTTGCATTGAATTTGAAAATGCATGATCAGATTTGCTTTCATTACCTTTTCTCCACTTTACTATTTTTAGCAATTAAAATCAATAAAACATCTTAGTTACTGAATAAAAATATATTTTCCACTCAAAATATCAGAATATGAAATACTTAATGAATTTTACTGATAGAGCACTGAAAACTTCAAATTCAAGATTTCTGATTGTATCCCTGATATTTTCAGTCAATTCACTTTAAGCTTGTTTCAGGAAAAAACACTTACCTTGTTTGTTAAATTTATCATTGAGTAAGTGGTTCAGAAATTGATAGTCTTAATTGTATTTTGTTGGGGGGGGAAATAAAATTCTGCCCACCATGTCCAATGCCCTCCAAATGCATTCAGTGATTGGCACTGAATGGCTATTATGTTCTGATTTTTGATCCATTTCTGTTTACTTTAGCCCAGGTTGATATCTGCATTACAATATATTCATCTATACTGAAACCATTTCTCAGACTAATTGCATAATTCATTCAGATCTCTTTAAAAGCAGTTTAATCAATTAAATTTGTCATTGGATTTTATGGCTCAATGTGTCTAGTGACTATTATACAAACATCATAAAACATAGAACGTTACAGTTCCCTAACACGGTCTTGGAGGAGCGAGAGTTGGGTGCACTTCCTGCAGATGTACTTGGATGGGACTCTAATGGTATCCCTCACCTCAAACATCATGCAGGAGGAACATTCCTCTCCCTGCACTGCCATCTATGCTAGTCCCCTATCACAAAGTAATAAAGAAGAGACGCTTACCTGATGTGTCCCTGGTCTTTAAGATTAGAGGAGGTGTAATTGAGTACAGGAGTTGGGAGGTCAAGTTGCGACTGTATAGGACATTGGTTAGGCCACCATTGGAATATTGCATGTAATTCTGGTCTCCTTCCTATCGGAAAGATGTTGTGAAACTTGAAAGGGTTCTGAAAAGATTTACAAGGATGTTGCCAGGATTGGAGGATTTGAGCTACAGGGAGAGGCTGAAAAGGGTGGGTCTGTTTTCCCTGGAGCGTCGAAGGCTGAGGGGTGACCTTATAGAGGTTTATAAAATCATGAGGAGCATGGATAGGATAAATAGACAAAGTATTTTCCCTGGGGTGGGGGAGTCCAGAACTAGAGGGCATTGATTTATGGTGAGAGGGGAAAGATATAAAAGAGACCTAAAGGGCAACTTTTTCACTCAGAGGGTGATAGGTGTATGGAATGAGCTGCCAGCGGAAGTGGTGGAGGCTGGTACGATTGTAACATTTAAAAGTCATTTGGATGGGTATATGAATAGGAACGGTTTGGAGGGATATGGGCCAGGTGCTGGCAGGTGGGACTAGATTGGGTTGGGATATCTGGTTGGCATGGACGAGTTGGACTGAAGGGTCTGTTTCCATGCTGTACATTTCTATGACTATGACTGTAAATCCTATCCAGCCCAGGGACTTACCGATTTACACACTTTCCAGAATTGCCAACACTTCCTCCTTATGAACCTCAATCCCATCTAGTCAAATAGCCTGTATCTCAGTATTCTCCTTGACAACATCATTTTTTTCCTGTTTGAATACTGATGAAAAATATTATGTATGAAATAGTTTGTGCAGGAAAATCTACAAGTTGTTCTGCTGTAGCACGCATTTTGTGAGTATGAGTTCCCTCTAACGCAATTGACAAACCTTCACAAACCTTGCAATTGATGAATTGGGGACACTGTTTCTAAAGTGTGAACTTCTAAAATGTGTGTTGGCTGTAATGCGAATACATCGCCAGCACTTTAAGTGTTATTTCTAAAGTGGGACTTTTCTCTAATATGGGGTTGTACAAGAACACAACCATCGTGTTCTAGAAGAATGACCTGTATTGTTAAACTGCTGCTCCATCTCAGTTTATCTGTGGTATTAAAGTTCAATACAGCACTTGATTCATCAGTAATAATCCTTCACTTTGTTTTGTTAGGTGCTTCCTAATCTCTTACAAATGTTCTAGTGCATATCAACTGGGTTTCTGAATGTTTGCCTTCTCTAGGTTAAGATCACAGGATTTCCAAAAATTTTTCTTAGAAGCCTTCAATTGTTTGTAAAGTAGAGGAAGGAAGTACTGCACTTTTTTAAAATGAAGAATTCATGTTGTATCTTTGTTCATTTCTGCTCCTTTCTCACCAGGCTATCAAAGCAGCAGGGATGCAGTGGCTAATTTTTACAGCTGTCCTGAATCACCTCTTGAAGCAAAGGTAAGGATACAGCAATAATAGGTTCTATGGTGGAAAGGTTTAGGGATGTATTAGAGGTTGGGGAAGCAAGAAGAGAGGGCAAGGAGTGAAAGAAAGAAGGAGCTATGGATGAAGTTGGAGGGATGTGGATATCTGGTGCTAAAGAGATTTCAAAGAATTGAGGAAGGGACAAAAGGGGACACAGTCCTGCAGGCAAATAACATAATCCTGCCCATTACCTTCCCTCCATCCTCACACAAGGGCAAAAGTAAAAACATGAAAATGCTGATACCACCCACACGACCTGAATACCCTCTACCACTTGATTACCCACCTGAATTACTCTACCCAGCTTACTGAACTATCACCCTGCATCCTCACCCATCATCAAGCCACCCTACTGCTACACTGCTATCATACTCACTTACCACCTTACCCTTTTATTCATTTACCTTACACATTTAACTTCTCTCCATGCCTTTGCAAAGTGGTTTGGACATTTAAGATGTTTACTTACCAGAAGATGGCATTTACTGCCATTAAAAGGGGGCGTGTCTTCTACAAATTGAATTGCTCCCTCTAAAGATTCCTGAATTTGGTGAGTTCTACAGGATTCTCCGCGAGCAAAAATGTCTGAGCTAGTTATAAGTCGATATGATACATTTAATCAGTTTGATTTGCATCAACTGCCTTTTCCTTCTTAGGATGTGATTTTGACAAGTGGCTGCAGTCAAGCCATTGAATTGGCCATCTCTGTATTGGCAAATCCGGGCCAAAATATCCTGATTCCCAGGCCTGGCTTCTCTCTCTATAAAACACTGGCAGTGTCCCTGGGCATTGAAATCAAACACTACAACTTACTGGTATGTAACAATAATGTGAGCAAGTTATGAGTTGTTGGATGAATAGTTCTGGATGTAACAGCACAAGCTGAACTCAGACCAAATAAATCACCAAAGATGTGGTTAGTCTGTCTCAGCCTCAGACAGTTATGAGGAAGGCAGAAAGATTCACACAAGGGCAAAAGTAAAAACATGAAAATGCTGATAATCTGAGAAACAAAAATTACTGAGAATTGGCTAACAACCAGAAAACACAGGGGGAACGTGAGGACTGCCGATGCTGGAGATCAGGGGGAACGTGAGGACTGCCGATGCTGGAGATCAGGGGGAACGTGAGGACTGCCGATGCTGGAGATCAGGGGGAACGTGAGGACTGCCGATGCTGGAGATCAGGGGGAACGTGAGGACTGCCGATGCTGGAGATCAGGGGGAACGTGAGGACTGCTGATGCTGGAGATCAGGGGGAACGTGAGGACTGCTGATGCTGGAGATCAGGGGGAACGTGAGGACTGCTGATGCTGGAGATCAGGGGGAACGTGAGGACTGCTGATGCTGGAGATCAGGGTCGAGAGTGTGGTGCTGGAAAAGCACAGCCAGTCAGGCAGTATCTGAGGAGCAGAACAGTCGATGTTTCAAGCAGAAGATCTTCATCATTCCTGAAGAAGAGCTTCTGCTCAAAACGTTGACTCTCCTGCTCCTCGGATGCTGTCTGACCGGCTGTGCTTTTCCAGCACCACTTTTATTTAGCCAGAAAACACAGTTGTAATAAATGCATCATTCTCACATTGCCAGACTATGACAGGTAGAGATCCACAAGGATTTGGGGTCCCAGCTGTTCATTAGATTTATTGATAATTTGGAAGTGAAGGACAAATGTGGATGATGGTGGGATAGTGTAGGGGGATGGGCTTAGATTAGTTCACATGTCGGTGCAACATTGAGGGCCTGTTCTGCACTGTATTGTTTCTATGTTTTATATACTGTTTTCAAACTTGAGGATGATACAAAGCTAAGGAGAATGTATGCTGTGAGGAAGATGTAAAGCAACTTCAACAGGATGTGAACAGAGTTAGTGAATGGCAGATGGAAGATAAAATGGAAAAATTTGAGTGTATCCATTTTGGTAGGAGAAATAATTGTGAAGAGTTGGAGAATGTAAATATAAAAAGGAATCTAGGTGTTGTTGTCAATAAGTCAATGAAGGCTAACATACACGCACAGCAATTTATCAGAAAAGTAATAGAATATCAGCCCTTATTGCATGAGGATTTGAGTACAGGAGAGGTGATGACTTGCTTCAATTTTATAGAAACATAGAAACATGGCTGATCATGCAATCTCAGTATCCCATTCCCACTTTCTTTCCATACCCCTTGATCCCTTTAGTCGCAACGGCCACATCCAGCTCCCTCTTGAATATATCAAATGGACTGGGCCCAACAGCTTCCTGTGGGAGAGAATTCCACAGGTTCATAACTCTAAGATTGGTGGAGTAGCAGATAGTGAAGGGGACTGTCAGAGAATGCAGCAGAATATAGATAGATTGGAGAGTTGGGCGGGGAAATGGCAGATGGAGTTCAATCCAGGCAAATGCAAGGTAATGCATTTTGGAAGATCAAATTCAAGAGTGAACTAGATGGTTAATGGAAAAGTCCTGAAGAAACTTGATTTACTGAGAGATCTGAGTGTTCAGGTCCATTGTACCCTGAAGGTGGCAATGCAGGTCAATAGAGGGTCAAGAAGGCATACGGCATGTTTTCCCTCATTGGATAGGGTATTGAGTACAGGTGTAGGCAGGTCATGTTACAACTGTATTAGACATTGGAATACTGCATACAGTTCTGATCGCCACATTGCCAAAAGGTGTGGATGCTTTGGAGAAGGTGCTGAGGAGGTTCACCACGATGTTGCCTGGTATAGAGGGCACTAGCTATGAAGAGAGGTTGAGCAGATTAGGATTATTTTCATTAGAAAGACGGAGGTTGAGGGGGGACCTGATTGAGGTCTACAAAATCATGATAGCAAGAAGCTTTTTCTCAGAGTAGGGGACTAATTTACTAGGGGTCACAAGTTGACGGTAAGAGGGGAAAATTTAGGGGAGTTATACGTGGAGAGTTCTTTACGCAGAGGATGGTGGGTGCCTGGAACTTGTTGCCAGTGGAGGTGGTAGAGGCAGGCACGATAGCGCCATTTAAGATGTATCTAGACAGATAGAAGAATGGGCTGGGAGCAGAGGGAAAGATCCTTGGAAAATAGGCAACAGGTTTAGATAGAGGATCTGGATCAGTGCATGCTCGGAGGGCTGAATGTGGTGTGATTTTCTTTGTTCTTTGTTCTCTGAGTGAAGAAATTCTTCCTCATCTCAGTCCTAAATGGCTTACTGCTTATTCTTAGACTGTGACCCCTGATTCCGGACTTCCCCAACATCGGGAACAATCTTACCACATCTAGCCTGTCCAGTCCCATCAGAATTTTATATATTTCTATGAGATCTCACCTCATTCTTCTAAATTCCAACAAGTACAAGCCCAGTGAATCCAGTCTTTCCTCGTATGTCATTCCTGCCATCCCAGGAATCAGTCTGTTGGATTCCCTCAATAGCAAGAATGGATTAGGATTAGGAGACCAAAACTGCATACAATTCTCAAGGTGTGGCCTTATCAAGGCCCTGTATAAGTGCAGCAAGACATCTGTACCCCAATACTCAAATCCTCTCGCTATGAAAGCCAGCATGCCATTAGCTTTCCTCACTGCCTGCTGCACCTGCATACCAACCTTCAGCAACTGTTCCACATAACGTCCACTTCTCATTGCACCTCACCTTTTTTTAAACTGCCCCCATTCAGATATGGTGTAGAGATGCCAGTGTTGGACTGCAGTGGCCAAAGTTAAAAATCATATTGCCTGGAAGTGTGGTAGAGACAGGTTCAATCGAAGCGTTCAAGAGGACTTTGGTTGATTATGTCAATAGAAATTGGATGCAAGGGTATGGTATTTCACTGGACTAGTACACCAGAACTCCAGGCTAATCCTCCAGGAACCTTGGGTTTGAATCCCAATCTCTGTTAACTAGACTGTAATGCAGGGAATTTTGTGTTCATAGTAAAACAAGGGAGCAAAATTCTCCACATGAACGTTATACACTGTAAAGGCAGAGATCAGCAGAATCCTCCAGAAATGTCTTCAGAGGTATTGAGATTAAGCAGATTAGGAGTAAAGTAATCACCAGCATCAGGGCCAGATTAGGGCAAGATTAAGTGGGCCCAGCTTGGGTGAATGCGGATATGTACCTAGAACTTTGGACATCTGTTTCTTGTATCATTGTGTACTGACAGGGTTGGAATTCTATTAGTGGAATATATTTACCTGACTGAAGGTGTGTAAATGAGGGGGATGTCATATATTCAGTAGGGTTCTATTCTAGCTAGTCTAGGATAGACTCTCATTGCATACATTTGAATAAATGATGATAAACCTAGACTCCTATGGTCAATCATTAGAAATAACCACAACACAATTGTGCCAGATTTTAGTTTGGGAAACCTTCTGTGAATTGCTTCTAATGCATTTACATCCCTCCTTAAATAAAGTGACTATTACTGTACATGGTACTCCAGATGTGGTCTCGCCAGTGCCCTATACAACTGCAGAATAACATCCCTACGTCCCAACAATAAATGACAATGTTCTATTGGCTTTCTTAATTACTTACTGTACCTGCATTTCACCCTTATGTGATTCTGGATCAGAGTTATGCAACCTCTCATCATTTAGTTAATATGCCAATTTGGACAATTTGACATTTCCCTGGATTAAACTCCATTTATTAGATCTATGCCTGCTCACAAGTTAGTGGTATCACTCTTTAGCCTCCTTATGTATTCAATTTATTTACCTAACTATCTTAGTATCAGCAGCAAATTTAGTAACCGTATCTTCAGTCCCTTCATCATCATTTATATCAAAGAATCACATTATTATTACGGTGCAGAAGGAGGCTTTTTGATCCATCGTGCCTGTACTGGCTCTATTATCTAGACTGGCCTTATTATCTGATGCCTATCTCCTGCCATTTCCCCAAATGTCTACACACCATTGCTTTACAAGCAAAAAGTATCCAATACCTTCTTGAAAGCTTCAATTGAACTTGCCTTCACCATATTTACAGGCAGTACATTCTATACCCTAACAACTCGCCGAATGAAAGAGTGTTTTTTCATATTACCCTTGTTTCATTGCCCTTCACTTTAAATCTATTCTTTCTCATTCTTGTTTCTTTAACAAGTTGGAACAGCTTCTCCCTATATACTCCCCCAGCCTGCTCATGATTTTGTAATCCTCTATCAAATCACCTTTTAACCCTCTTCTGTCCAGGGGGAACTGTCCCACTTTTACAATCTAATCTCATAACTGAAGTTTCTCATTCCGGTAATTTCTGCATTCTCTGCAATGCATTCACATCTTTCCACCTGCAACCTGCATCTGTACACAGTACACCAGCTGGGATTGAACAAATGCCTTGTACAAGTTTAACATCACTTCCTTGGTCAATTCCCCTATTAGTGAAGCAGAGGGCACTATTCATTAACTGCTTTATTAACTGCTCTCTCCACCTGGCCTGCCAACTTCAATAATCTGGGCACGTATATACCCAAAACCTACTCCTGCTCCCTGTTTAGAATTGCAGCCCCTATTTTATACTATCTTTCAATGTTTTCCTAACAAAGTGTATCACCTCCCACTTGAACCTCGTCTGCTGCCTATCCATCCGCTCTATCAATTTATGAATGTCTTTTTGGAGTTCCACATAGCCTTCACAGTTTATAATTCTTTCAATGTTAGTATTGTATGCAAACTTGGAAATTGTCCCTTGCACACCAAGCCTTTGACCAATAATATATATATATATGCTTTAACATATAAAATTTGCCAATGTGCTGAGCAGAGGTATTATCAAATGGGATATGACACTAAGCTACAAGTGTACAATTTTTCCTCTTTATTAATATTTTAGTCAATCTCTGCTGTTTTTATATTTTGTCCAATCTTCTGACCTGCCACCTCTTTTAGTTTAACATTGGGGTGGCATGGTGGCTCAGTGGTTAGCACTGCTACCTCACAGCATCAGGGACCTGGGTTCAATTCCAGCCTTGGGCACCTGTGTGGAGTTTGCACGTTCCTCCCATGTCTGTGCGAGTTTCCTCTGGGTGCTCCGGTTTCCTCCCACAATCCAAAGATGCTAAATTGCCCATAGTGGTAGGTGCATTAGTCAGGGGTAAATATAGGCATGGGGAATGGGTCTGGGTGGGTTACTCTTCAGAGGGTCAATGTAGACTTGTTGTGACGAAGGGCCTGTTTCCACGCTGTAGGGAGCCAATGATTCTCTAATTTGTTGTTGCCTTACAGTGCCAGGGACTCAGGTTTGACTCCTGCCTCAGACGACTGTCTGTGTGGAGTTTGCACATTCTCCCTGTCTCTGCAAGAGTTTCCTCCTGCAATTCAAAGATGTGCAGATTGGGTGAATTAACTATGATAAACTGCCCGTAGTGTTCAGGGATGTGTAGGTTAGTCTGGGGTAAACGTAGAGTAGTTGGGGAATGAGTCTGGGTGAGTTATTCTTTGCAGGGTTGGTGTGGACTTGTTGGGCCAAAGAGATTCCATGATAACATTATGCTCTTTCTTTAAACTTGAACCCAATTTTAACTTTCATTAGCCACATCTTCCACTTACTTGTTGGAATTTATCTATTCTGTGTATTCTGAAATAGCCACATAAATATCTCCACTGCTTCTCCATGGACCTATTCTTTAAACTAATTTCCCAGTTCACTTTAGCCAGCCTAGCTTCCACTGTCTCATCATTGCCCTTAGTTAACTTTAAAATGTTAGTCTTGACATACTGCTCTATTCCTCAAACTGAATGTAAAGTCAATCATATTATGATCTCTGCCACCTTCGGGCACCTTCACTATGAGATTATTACTACCTCATTGCACAAAATGACACTAGTATAGTCTGCTATCTGGCCAGCTCCAGAACATGCTGTGCCAAGAAACTGTCCTAAGAACATTTTATGAACTACTCAGCTTGGCTCCCTTTGCTAATTTATTTTCTTCCAGTTGATTTGATTTATTATTGTCACATGTACCTAAGTACAGTGAAAAGTTTTGTTTTGCATGTAGTGCAAGCAGATCATAACATACAAGGACATATATATCACAGGTGATTGAACAAAGCAAGGCATACAAAGTTGCGGTTGCACGGGAGATGTACAAAAAGCAAGATCAACATTTGATTTGAAATTTGAGAGGCCCATTGGTAAGCTTAATAACAGCAGGGAAGAAGCTGTTCTTGAACCTGTTGGTATGTGTTTATGCTTTTATATCTTCTGCCTGTTGGAAGGGGTTGAAAGAGATTATACCTAGGGTGATAATGTTGGCTGTCTTTTCACTGCAAACAGAAGTATAGAGAGAGTAGATGGATGGGAGATTCATTTGCATGATGGTCTGGGCTAAGTTTACAACTTTCTGTAGTTTCTTACAGTCCTGGGCAACATAGTTGCCCTACCGAGACATGATGTATCCAGATAATATGCTTACTATGGTGCATCTATAAAAGCTGGTGAGGGTCCTTGTGGACGTCAAGAGTGTGGTGCTGGAAAAGCACAGCATCTCAGGCAGCATCCGAGGAGCACACTCAACTCTGATCTCCAGCATCTGCAGTCCTCACTTTCTCCACTTTCTCACTTTCTCCTAGTCCTTGTGGACATGCCAAATTTCCTTAGCCTCCTGAGGAAGAAGAGGTGTTGTTATATCTTTTGGACCAGTTTATGTGTAGATTAAAATTGTCTACGAATATTGCCTTGTCTTTCTGCCAAGATCCCGCTATCTCTTCATTTACATCCTCATTTTCTGCCTGTTAATGGGGCTGTATACTACTTTCACTGGAGGTGTGAAACAGGAAGAGATCAGTGAGCTTGTTGGCCATTTATTATTGACCTCCAGTTAGTGGGGAGGAAGGAGACGGGAACATTTCTACGCAGATTGTGGAAATAGGTGGTGATTTCTATTACCCCTGTGGAAAAAAGGTAGAGTGGGAAGCATGGAAGAGGAGAAATTCTTGTAATATGTGCAGGAGAACATTCTGGAACAGGAAATTTCCAGATCCACCAGGGAAGGGGCTGTGCTGAATTTGGTCTTAGGAAATGAGGAAGGCTAAGTGATCATAACATAATAAATTGCAATGTCATATTGGAAAAGGATAAAAATCAGTCAATGATTAAGATTCCAGACTGGAAAAGGGCAGATTTTTGGTGTCTAAAAGTTTAACTGGATCATGGGGATTGAAAATGCTTTTGGGTGGATAAAACAGTAGATGGAAAATTTGAGAATTTCAAAAAGGAAATAAATAGGGTGCAAGCTAAGCACAATACATACTGGCCTAGTTAAAGGCTGGTAGCACTCATGGTAAAGTCTCCCAGACTGAATGCAATGTATCCTAGATCGCTGGGAGAGTTAAAGGAGGAAATTGTGGAGCCATTGTCAGAAAGTTTCCAGGCCTGTCTGAAGGTAGGATTAGTCCCAAGCAATTGGAGGATTGCAAACATGACACCGTTGTTTAAGAAAGGGACAAAGGACACTCCAGGGAATTAGAAACCTGTCAGCTTGACATGAGTGGTGGGAAAGTCGATGGAGACCATGATATAGGATAAGATAAATATAGACAAAAGAGAAAAATAACAATAGTAGACAATTAACATGGCTTTATCAAAGGCAGGTCATCTCTAAAATTTAATTATAGCATCATAGAGTCATAGAGATGTACAGCATGAAAACAGAACCTTCGGTCTAACCTGTCCATGCTGACCAGATATCCCAACCCAATCTAGTCCCACCTGTCAGCACCTGGCCCATATCCCTCCAAACCTTTCCTATTCATATACCCATCCAAATGCCTCTTAAATGTTGCAATTGTACCAGCCTCCACCATTTCTTCTGGCAGCTCATTCCATACATGTACCACCCACTGTGTGAAAACATTGCCCCTTAGGTCTCTTTTATATCTTTTCCCTCTCACCCTAAACCTATGCCCTCTAGTTCTGGACTCCACCACCCGAGGGAAAAGACTTTATCTATTTATCCTATCCACGCCCCTCATAATTTTGTAAACCTCTATAAGGTCACCCCTCAGCCTCCGATGCTCCAGGGAAAACAGCCCCAGTCTGTTCAGCCTCTCCCTGTAGCTCAGATCCTCCAACCTTGGCAACATTTTTGTAAATCTTTTCTGAACCCTTTCAAGTTTCACAACATCTTTCCGATAGGAAGGAAACCAAATTTGCATGTAATATTCCAACAGTGGCCTAACCAATGTCCTATACAGCCACAACATGACCTCCCAACTCCTGTACTCAATACTCTGACCAATAAAGGAAAGCATACCAATGCCTTCTTCACTATCCTATCTACCTGCGACTCCACTTTCAAGGAGCTATGAACCTGCACTCTAAGGTTTCTTTGTTCAGCAATCCTCCCTAGGACCTTACCATTTAGTGTATAAGTCCTGCTAAAATGTGCTTTCCTAAAATCCAGCACCTCACATTTATCTGAATTAAATTTCATCTGCCACTTCTCAGCCCATTGGCCCATCTGGTCCAGATCCTGTTGTAATCTGAGGTAACTTTCTTCACTGTCCAATACTCTTCCAATTTTGGTGTCATCTGCAAACTTACTAACTATACCTCTTATGCTCGCATCCAAATCATTTATATGAATGATGAAAAGTAGAGGACCCAGCACTAATCCTTGTGGTCACAGTGAAGTTCTTCGACAGGTGACACAGACAGTGGAGGAGGGTAGTGCTGTGGATGTTGTACATTTGAACTTTCAGAAAGCATTTGATAGAACATAGAACATAGAACCATGCAGCACAGAACAGGCCCTTCGGCCCACGATGTTGTGCCGAACATTTGTCCTAGCTTAAGCACCTATCCATGTACCTATCCAATTGCTGCTTAAAGGTAACCAATGATTCTGACTCTGCCACTCCCACAGGCAGCGCATTCCATGTCCCCACCACTGTCTGGGTAAAGAACCTACCCCTGACATCCTCCCTATACTTTCCACCCTTCACCTTAAATTTATGTCCCCTTGTAACACTCTGTTGTACCCGGGGAAAAAGTCTCTGACTATCTACTCTATCTGTTCCTCTGATCATCTTATAAACCTCTAACAAGTCACCCCTCATCCTTCGCCGTTCCAATGAGAAAAGGCCTAGCACTCTCAACCTATCCTCGTACGCCCTCTTCTCCATTCCAGGCAACAGCCTGGTAAATCTCCTCTGCACCCTCTCCAAAGCTTCCACATCTTTCCTAAAATGAGGCGACCAGAACTGCGCACAGTACTCCAAATGTGGCCTTACCAAGGTCTTATACAGCTGCAACATCACCTCACGACTCTTGAATTCAATCCCTCTGCTAATGAACGCTAATACACCATAGGCCTACTTACAAGTTCTATCCACCTGAGTGGCAACTTTCAAAGATCTATGTACATAGACCCCAAGATCCCTCTGTTCCTCCACCTGACTAAGAACCCTACCGTTAACCCTGTATTCTGCATTCTTATTTGTCCTTCCAAAATGGACAACCTCACACTTGACAGGGTTGAACTCCATCTGCCACTCCTCAGCTCAGCTCTGCATTATATCTAAGTCCCTTTGCAGCTGAAAACAGCCCTCCTCACTATCCAAAACTCCACCAATCTTCGTATCGTCTGCAAATTTACTGATCCACCCTTCGACTCCCTTTTCCAAGTCATTAATAAAAATTACAAACAGCAGAGGACCCAGAACTGATCCCTGTGGAACTCCACTTGTAACTGGGCTCCAGGCTGAATATTTACCATCTACCATCACTCTCTGACTTCGATCGGTTAGCCAGTTCTCTATCCAACTTGCCAAATTTCCCACTATCCCATGCCTCCTGACTTTCCGCATAAGCCTACCATGGGGAACCTGATCCAATGCCTTACTAAAATCCGTGTACACTACATCCACTGCTCTACCCTCATCCACATGCTTGGTCACCTCCTCAAAGAATTCAGTAAGACTTGTAAGGCAAGACCTACCCCTCACAAATCCGTGCTGGCTGCCCCTAATCAAGCAGTGTCTTTCCAGATACTCATAAATCCTATCCCTCAGTACCCTTTCCATTACTTTGCCTACCACCGAAGTAAGACTAACTGGCCTGTAATTCCTGGGGTTATTCCTATTGCCTTTTTTGAACAGGGGCACAACATTCGCTACTCTCCAGTCCCCTGGCACCACACCCATTGACAGTGAAGACGAAAAGATCATTGCCAACGGTTCTGCAATTTCCTCTCTTGCTTCCCACATAATCCTAGGATATATCCCGTCAGGCCCGGGGACATGTCTATCCTCAAGTTTTTCAAAATGCCTAACACATCTTCCTTCCTAACAAGTATCTCCTCTAGCTTACCAGTCCGTTTCATACTCTCCTCTTCAACAATACGGTCCTTCTCATTTGTAAATACTGAAGAAAAGTACTCATTCAAGACCTCTCCTATCTCTTCCGACTCAATACACAGTCTCCCACTACTGTCCTTGATCGGATCTACCCTCGTTCTCGTCATTCTCATGTTTCTCACATATGCATAAAAGGTCTTGGGGTTATCCTTGATCCTACCCGCCAAAGATTTTTCATGCCCTCTCTTAGCTCTCCTAATCTCTTTCTTCAGCTCCCTCCTGGCTATCCTGTATCCCTCCAAAGCTCTGTCTGAACCTTGTTTCCTCAACCTTATGTAAGCCTCCTTCTTCCTCCTTACAAGACATTCAACCTCCCTCGTCAACCAAGGTTCCCTCACACGACCATCTCTTTCCAGGCTGACAGGTACATACATATCAAGGACATGTCGTACCTGTTCCTTGAAAAAGTTCCCACATTTCAACGACATCCTTCCCTGACAGCCTATGCACCCAATTTATGCTCCTCAGATCCTGTCTTGCAGCATCGTATTTACCCTTCCCCCAATTGTAAAACCTGCCCTGTTGCACGCATCTATCTCTCTCCATAACCAAGGTAAAAGTCACAGAATTGTGGTCACCATCACCAAAATGCTCACCCACTAACAAGCCCATCACTTGTCCCGGTTCGTTACCAAGTACCAAATTCAATATGGCCTCCCTCTGGTCGGACAATCTACATACTGAGTTAGAAAAGCTTCCTGGACACACTGCACAAACACTGCCCCGTCCAATCTACTTGATCTAAAGAGCTTCCAATCAATATTTGGGAAGTTGAAATCGCCCATGACTACTACCCTGTGGCTTCTGCACCTTTCCAAAATCTGTGTTTCCCAATCTGTTTCTCCACATCTCTGCAGCTATTGGGGGGCCTATAGTAAACACCCAGCAAGGTGACTGCTCCTTTCCTATTTCTGACTTCAACCCATACTACCTCCAAAGGCAGGTCCCCTCGAACTGCCTTTCTGCAGCCATTATACCATTTCTAATTAGCAACGCCATCCCACCCCCCTCCTTTTTTACCAACCCCCTAATCTTACTGAAACATCTGTAACCAGAAACCTCCAACAACCATTCCTGTCCCTCATCTATCCACGTTTCCATGATGGCCACAACATCGTAGTCCCAGGTACCGATCCACGCCTTAAGTTCACCCACCTTATTTCTGATACTCCTTGTGTTGAAGTATACACACTAGAGCCCATCCTTGTGTCCGCAAGTGTTCCCTGTCAGTGCTACCTTCTCCACAGCCTCCCTACATTCTTGGACATCCTGAAAAACAGCGAACCTACTTGCTGGACTACAAGTCCGGATCCCATCCCCCTGCCAAATTAGTTTAAACCCCTCCAAAGAGTGCAAGCAAACCTACCTCCCAGGTTCAGGTGCAACCCGTCCTGCTTGTACAGGTCCCACCTTCCCCAGAATGCAGTCCAATTGTCCAAATACCTGAAGCCCTCCCTCCTACACCATCCTTGCAGCCACGTGTTCAACTGCACTCTCTCCCTATTCCTTGCCTCACTGTCACGTGGCACCGGCAACAACCCAGAGATGATGACTCTGTCCGTCCTAGCTTTTAGCTTCCAGCCTAACTCCTTGAGCTCCTGAATGATCTCCCCACCCCTCTTCCTACCTATGTCGTTTGTGCCAATGTGCACCACGACTTCTGGCTGCACATCCTCCCCCTTAAGGATTCTGAAGACACGGTCCGAGCTGTCTCAGACCCTGGCACCCGGGAGGCAACAAACCATCCGAGGGTCTCGCCCATGTCCACAGAACCGCCCGTCTGTCCCTCTAATTATAGAGGCTCCTATAACTAGCGCTCTCCACCTCTCCCCCTTTCCCTTCTGAGCCTCAGAGCCGGACCTCGTGCCAGAGACCCGGTCACTGCAGCTTACCTCTGCTAGGCCATCCCCCCCAACAGTATCCAAAGCAGTATACTTATTGTTGAGGGGAACGACCACAGGGGACCCCTGCACTGCCTGCTTCCTCCCCTTCCCACCTCTATATGTTACCCAGCTACCTCTGTTCTCTGGCGTAACTATGATCTTGTAGCTTCTATCTATCACCCTCTCAGCCTCTCGAATAATCCTCAGTTCATCCAACTCCAGCTCCAGTTCCCTTACGCTGTCTGTGAGGAGCTGGAGCTGGCTGCACTTCCTGCAGGTGAAGTTGGCAGGAGCATCAGTGGTCACCCCTACCTCAAACATCCTGCAGGAGGAACGTTCCACTGCCTGCGCTGCCATAACTCTACACTTAGTCTCCAAAACAAGAACACTAAGTAGCTTACCTGTTCAGCCGACTGAGTCCTTTTTTTTAGGTTAGAGGAGGAGGGAGAGTAGGAGACACTACACGTGTAGTGTCTCGAGTTCCTTCTCCACTCAAAGTTCTTACCTTCCCAGAAGCCTCTGTTGACGACTTCCGGGTTCCCGCTCCTAGTTGAAAGAAAACACAGACTGCGAAAAGAAAAACGTTAATTTAAACTGGTCTCCACTTACCTTCTGGCTCCCCTCTCTGTGCGCCCGCTGTAGCAGTTTTTAGATAAGGTTTTTAAATACAAGAAAAGATTAAAGAGATTGAGTTCATTCTCCTTGGAGCAGAGAAGATTAAGAGGTGACCTTATTGAAGTGTTCAAGATTATGAATAATTCTGACAGAGTTAAGAAGGACATTCTGTTTCCATTTATTGGTATGTCAGTAATTAAGAGGTCACAATTTCAAGATTGTCAGTAAGAGAATATACTTTAATGCCAGAAGTATAAGAAATAAGGTAGGTGAACTTGCAGCGTGGGTTGGTACCTGGGACTTCGATGTTGTGGCCATTACAGAGACGTGGGTAGAACAGGGACAAGAATGGCTGTTGCAGGTTCCAGGGTTTAAATGTTTTAGTAGGATCAGACATGGGGGTAAAAAAGGGGGAGGTGTGGCATTACTTGTCAAAGATAGTATTACAGCAGTGGAATGGACGATGGAAGAGGACTTGCCATCTGAGGTAGTTTGGGCTGAGGTTAGAAATAGGAAAGGTGAGGTCACCCTGTTAGGTGTTTTCTACAGGCCTCCTAATAGTCCTAGAGAAGTAGAGGATAATATTGCGAGGATGATTCAGGAAAAGAGTGAAGGTAGCAGGGTGGTTGTTATGGGGGACTTTAACTTCCCAGATATTGACTGGGAGAGCTATAGCTCGAGTTCATTAGATGGGTCGGTGTTTGTCCAATGTGTGCAGGAGGGTTTCCTGACACAATATGTAGATAGGCCAACAAGAGGTGAGGCTATACTGGATTTGGTTCAAGGTAATGAACCAGGCCAGGTGTTAGACTTGGAGGTAGGTGAGCACTTCGGGGACAGTGACCACAACTCGGTGACTTTTACTTTAGTGATGGAGAGGGATAAGTGTGCGCCGCAGGGTAAGAGTTATAGCTGGGGGCAGGGAAATTATGATGCAGTGAGGCATGACTTAGGATGTGTGGATTGGAAAAACAGGCTTCAAGAGAAGAACACTAATGAGATGTGGGGATTGTTCAAGGAGCAGCTACTACGTGTCCTCGATAAGTATGTACCAGTCAGGCATGGTGTAAAGGGCCTTGTGAGGCAGCCGTGGTTTAGTAAGGAATTGGAATCCCTTGTGAAAGGGAAGAAGGCGGCATATGTAAAGATGAGGCGTGAAGGTTCAGTTGGGGCGATAGAGAGTTATAAGGTAGCCAGGAAGGATCTAAAGAGAGAGCTAAGAGAAGCGAGAAGGGGACATGAAAAGTCTTTAGCTGGTAGGATTAGGGAAAACCCAAAGGCTTTCTATAGGTATGTCAGGAATAAAAGGATGATTAGGGTAGGTATCGGTCCAGTCAAGGATAGTAGTGGGAAGTTGTGTGTGGAGGCGGAGGAGATTGGAGAGACACTAAATCAATACTTTTCATCAGTATTCACTCAGGAACAGGACACTGTTGCTGATGTGAATATGGAGTCACAAATGATTAGAATGGATGGCCTGGAAATATGCAGGGAAGAGGTTCTGGGAATATTGGAGAGGATGAAAATAGATAAGTCTCCTGGGCCTGATGGCATTTACCCTAGGATCCTATGGGAAGCTAGGGAGGAGATAGCAGAGCCATTGGCCTGGATTTTTATGTCGTCATTGTCAACGGGAATAGTACCAGAGGACTGGAGGATAGCGAATGTGGTCCCCTTGTTCAAGAAAGGGAGTAGGGATAGCCCTAGTAACTATAGGCCAGTGAGTCTGACTTCAGTGGTGGGCAAAGTCTTAGAGAGAATGGTAAGGGATAAGATTTATGAACATCTGGATAGGAATAACGTGATCAAGGATAGCCAGCATGGTTTTGTGAAGGGCAGGTCGTGCCTCACAAACCTTATTGAGTTCTTTGAGAAGGTGACTAAGGAAGTGGACGAGGGTAAAGCAGTAGATGTTGTGTATATGGATTTTAGTAAGGCGTTCGATAAGGTTCCCCATGGTAGGCTAATGCTAAAACTACGGAGGTATGGCATTGAGGATACATTAGAGGTTTGGATTAGGAATTGGCTGGCTGGAAGGAGACAGAGGGTAGTAGTGGATGGACTATGTTCATTTTGGAGTGCAGTTACTAGCGGTGTACCACAAGGATCTGTTTTGGGACCATTGCTTTTTGTTATCTTTATAAATGATCTAGAGGAAGGGCTTGAAAGCTGGGTAAGCAAGTTTGCTTATGACACAAAAGTCGGTGGAGTTGTGGATAGTGAGGAAGGAAGTGGTAGGTTACAGCGGGATATAGATAAGTTACAGAGCTGGGCAGAAATGTGGCAAATGGAATTCAATGTAGCTAAGTGTGAAGTCATTCACTTTGGTAGGAGTAACAAGAAGATGGATTACTGGGCTAATGGTAGGCTACTTGGTAGTGTGGATGAGCAGAGGGATCTTGGTGTCCATGTACACAGATCTCTGAAAGTTGCCACCCAGGTAAATAGTGCTGTGAGGAAGGCATATGGTGTACTGGGCTTTATTGGTAGAGGAATTGAGTTCCGGAGTCCTGAGGTCATGTTGCAACTGTATAAGACTCTGGTGCGGCCTCATCTGGAGTATTGTGTGCAGTTTTGGTCGCCATACTATAGGAAGGATGTGGAGGCATTGGAACGAGTGCAGAGGAGGTTTACCAGGATGTTGCCTGGAATGGTAGGAAAATCTTATGAGGAAAGGCTGAGGCACTTGGGGCTGTTCTCATTGGAAAAGAGAAGGTTTAGGGGAGATTTGATAGAGGTGTATAAGATGATTAGGGGTTTAGATAGGGTCGACACTGAGAACCTTTTACCGCTAATGGAGTCAGGTGATACTAGGGGACACAGCTTTAAATTAAGGGGTGGTAGGTATAGGACAGATGTTAGGGGTAGATTCTTTACACAGCGGGTTGTGAGTTCATGGAATGCCCTGCCAGTAGCAGTGGTGAACTCTCCTTCTTTATGGTCATTTAAGCGGGCATTGGATAGGCATTTGGAAGTTATTGAGCTAGTGTAGGTTAGGTAGGATTCGGTCGGCGCAACATCGAGGGCCGAAGGGCCTGTACTGCGCTGTATCTTTCTATGTTCTATGTTCTATGTTCTAGAACTAAGAGTGAGATGAGGAGAAACTTTTTTACTCAGGGACTTATTAGGATTTGGAATGTGCTGCCTGGGAGAGTGGTGGAAGCAGATTCCATTGGAGTTTTCAAAATGGAGCTGGACATATATTTAAAAGTGATAAAGGAGATTGGGGTGGGAAATGGGTCTAGCTGGTTAGAAACAATAAGAAATGATGGGTCGAATGGCCTTATTCTGTACTGTAAAAGTCTATTACTGCATGACTTTATGACTTTTATCATTTGTCATCTCTACAAACTGCTTGTACATCCTGTTTTCCTGTTTTAGGTCATTCTTGTCCATTGTGCTCGTAACATCATTAATTTACAGGGCCACCTCCTCCTAGCTTCCTAAAAGTTATGGCCTCTATTCCAGCATGCAGCTATGACTCAATGTTGTTGCCTATCAGATGTGTGTTATCGGTTCAGCTGTTTGGTTTCAAAATCCAGTTAATACGGACCGTGGGGTTACCAATGATATAGATAGGACTAGGAAAGAAGTTCCATTCAGGAGCATGAGCAACTAAGGACCCTAGGAAGTTTAGAGAATCAGAGGCGCTCTCGTGTGCATATCCATAGATCTTTAAAGGCAACAGGATGAGTAAATGAATATTTTATGTCAGTATTCACTAAAGAGAAGGAATTGGTAGAGAATGGTCTCAAGGAAGGGAAGGTTGAATTTCGAAGTCAAGTTGCTATTAAAAAGGAAAAGGTGTTCTGCGTCTTAAAAAGTATTAATCTAGATAAGTCCCCGGGTCCTGATGGGATCTATCCCAGAATATTAAGGGAGGCAAGAGAACAAATTGCTGGAGCATTGACAGACATCTTTGTATCCTCTTTGCCCACAGGTGAGTCCCAGAGAATTGGAGAATAGCCAATGTTGTCCCATAGTTTAAGAAGGACAGCAGGAATAATCCTGAAAATTATTGTGAGTCTCACCTCAGTGATAGGGAAATTATTGGAAAAGATTCTCAGGGACAAGATCTATGTGCATTCAGAAGCAAATGGATTGATTAGCGATAAACAGCATGGTTGTGTGCAAGCGACATTGTGCTTCACTAACTTGATCGGGTTTATTGACGAGGTGATGAAGATGATTGATGAGGGAAAAGTGGTTGATGTTGTCTACCTCGACTTCAATAAAGCCTTTGACAAGGTCCCTCATGGCAGACTGGCACAAAAGGTGAAGTCCTATGGTATCAGGGTGAGCTGGCAAGATGGATACAGAACTGGCTTAGTCATAGGAGATAGAGGGTAGTGCTGGAAGGATGCTTTTTGAAATAGACTAGGGTTGTGACGAGTGGTGTTCCATGGATCAGTGCTGGGATCTCTGTTGTTCGTGATCTGCATAAATGCTTTAGAGGAAAACATAGTTGGTCTAATTAGTACGTTTGCAGACGATACAAAAATGGTGGAGTTGCAGATAGTGAGGAGGATTGTCAGAGGAGACTGCAGATCACGAACAGTTGAAGTCATGGCTGAAAAGTGGCAGATGGAGCTTAATCCAGACAAATGTGAGGCTATGCATTTTGGAAGGTCAAGTACAGGTGGAAACTATACAGTGAATGGCAGAACCCTTTGGAGTTTTGATATGCTGAGGGATCTGGGTGTGCAGGTCCACAGATCACTGAAAGTGGCAGTGCAGATAGATAAGGTAGTAAAAAATGCATATGGCATTCTTGCCTTCATCGGAAGGGGCATTGGAGTATAAGGATAGATAAGTTATGCTGCAGCTTTATAGAATTTTAGTTAGGCCACACTTGGGATATTACATACGGTTCTGGTCACCACACTACCAGAAGGATGTGGATGCTTTGGAGAAAGTACAGAAAAGGTTTACCAGGATGTTGCCTGGTATGGGGGATTTTAGCTATGAAGAAAACTTGGATAGACTTGGTTTATTTTCACTGGAATAGAGGATGTTGAGGTCTATATCAGGTTGAGAAGTTTATAAGATTGTGATTGACATGGATGGAGTTGAAAGTGTGAGGCTTTTTCCCAGGGCGGAAGGGTCAATTACTAAGTAACACAGGTTCAAGGTGCAAGGGGGGGATGTTTAAAAGATGTGAGAGGCAAGTTTTTCACACAAAGAGTGGTGAGTACCTGGAATGTTCTGCCAGAGATGGTGATGAAAACACATACAATACCAGCATTCAAGAAGCACCTGGACGAATATATGGATAGGAATGGAATAGAGGGAAACGGATCCTGTAAGTGAAGACAGTTTTAATATGGAAGAGAAAAATGTGACAGCACAGGCTTGGAGGGGTGAAGGGCCTATTCCTGTGCTGTATTGTTCTTTGTTCTTTGAGTCGATAAAGTAGTTAAGAAGGCATTTGGGATACTTGTCTTTCTTAGTCAAGGCTTTGAATATGAGAGCAAGGACGTTATACTGTATATAATGTTAGCTGAGCCACAGAAAGAGTACTGGTGCAGCTCTAGTTGCAATACAAAGGATGATACTTCACTAGAAAGGGTGCAGAAAAGCTTCACCAGCATGTTACCTAGCTTGGAGTGATCCAGCTGCATGAGACAAGATAGTTTGGGTTATTCTCCTTAGATTGAGATGTCCAAAGTTCTGAAGGGCTTAACAGTGTAGATAGGGAGAAACTATTTCCCTTAGTCAATTACCACAGGCACAATTTTGCAAAAGGAGTAGGAGGATTAGAGAGGATCTGAGGAAAACAAATTTCACCTGGAGGGTTTTGGGTATCAGGATCTCACTGCCTAAAATGGTGGTAAAGGTTGGACCTCTCAAGACATTTATGAAGTATTTAGATGTTCACTTGAAATACATAGAATGCAAGGATATAGACCAAGTGCTGGAATTTGGGATTAGAATAACTGGAAGTTTTCATGACTGGCAGACAGAATATGCCAAGAAGTCTCTTTCTGTGCTGTAATATTTCTATGATTCTTATAGTCTTATGATTCTGTAAATTACAAAGCTAAATTAAAAAGCTGAACTTCAAAGGTAATAATATCCTGACTGTTATCTGAGCAAGGAGTGCATTGAACTATAACAAATAGGACAAAAGGAATGAACAGTTGGGTCAAGCATCGATGTGGGAGAAATGGGTTTCAATTCATTGAGCACCAGTACCAATATCAGGGAAAGTGGGACAGATTTCATCTGAACCTTGCTAGGATCCATGTTCTTGCAAGTCATTGAACTAGAGTAGCAGAATGGGCATTAAATAAGCCACTGAAGAAAAGGGTCATGTGATGAAAATAACTAGGTCATTGAACATGGCAGTGACTGGGGTAATGATAACCAGGGTGTGACAGAACAGATGGACAGAGAAGACAAACGTAATAATGCACCAGCAGGTCAGGTTAAAGATTGCAAAGATAGAAAAAGGCATAAGTAAAGTTCTGTATCTGAATGCATACAGCATTCTCAGGAAAATGTTCATTGAATTGTTAGCACAGAACAGTACAGTGCAGGAACTGGCCCTCTGGCCATGATGTAATATTAAACTAATCCTATATGTCTGTACATGGCTCTAATCTTCTATTCTCTGCCTGCACATGTGTCTGTCTAAATGCCTCTTAAAATTTGCTAACATATCTGTTTCTTCCATGCCCTCTGGCAGTGCGTTCCTTTGATCCCCTTGGCAATTAAGAATTTATCTATCTCTGTTTTAAATATACTAGATAACCTGGCCTCCACAGCCATCTGTGGCAATGAATTCTACAAATTCAAAACTTTCTGGCTGAAGAAGTTTCTCCTGATCTCTATTCTAAATGGTCTTCCCTTTACTCTAAGACAGAATTGAGCAGAACCAATGGGCTGAATAGCCTAATTTCTGTTCCAATGTCTTATGGTCTTATGGTCTTAAGGACAAAGGAGGTAATTTATGCATGGATACACAGGATGTGGATGAGGTCCTTTGTGTGGGATATCTGGTCGGCATTGTCAAGTTGGACCAAAGGGTCTGTTTAACGTGCTGTACATCTCTATGACTCCATGAAGGAAATCTCCATCCTGTCTCGATCTAGCCTATATGTTTTTACAGAAGAGTAATATGGTTGAGTCTTAACTGTTGTCTGGGAAATTAGGCATGTGCAAAAAATATTGACCCAGCCAGTGACACCCCATCATGTGAATGAATAATAAAAGAAATACCCTTGTATTACAAATATATGTATAAAATGTTTCATGATTCTTTTTAATCCTACTTGCCAAGGACTTTGCATGGCCTCTTTTAGCCATCCTAATTCCAAGTTGCTCAATATACTGCTTTCTCTATGTTTTCTCAAGGGCCTTGTCTGGTTTCAGTTTCCCAAACTTTACATATTCTCACTTTCTGTTTTTGACTAAACTTGGGACTCCTAAATTTTGCAATCCTCATCTTTCATCCTCGCAGAAACTTCTTGAAACCTTTAAAAGTCTCCTATATGTCAAATGTGGATGCACCCTCAAACAGCATTCATTCCTCCTCCCCCCCCCCCCCCCCACCCAATCGCCCCATCAAATTTCTCTAATTTCTGCTTAATACTGTTGTAATTAGCCTTCTCACAATTTAGTACTTACACCCAAGGACCAGTCTAATCCTTATTCTTATTCACAACTATCTTAGTGATTATGATCACTGTTCGTAAATGCTTCCCCACTGAAACTATGATCACCTGGCCAGATTTATTCCCAAACACAAAGTTTAGTGACCCCTTCCCTAGTTGGACTGTCTACATATTAATTCAAGAAGCTTTCTTGGGATTCACTTCACAAATTCTGCCCCATTGAATTCCCTAGCATTAAGGGAGTCCTGGTAGATATTGGGGAAGTTAAAATCATCCAGGGCAAAACCCTGTTATTTTTACATCTTTCTATGACCTGCTTTCATATCTGTTCTTCTATCACCTGTTAACTATTGGGAGGCCTGAGTACAACCCCATCATAGTGATTGCTCCTTTCTTGTACGTAAGTTTTATTCATATGGCTTCATTGGATGAATCCTCCAAGATGTCCTCTTTTAGTATAACCATGACATTCCTTCCCTAAAGGACATTAGTGAACTAGATGGGTTTTCTAACATTTGGCAATGGTTTCATGGACATCATTAGACTTTTAAATTCAGACTTTTATTGAATTCAAACTCTATCATCTGCCATGGCAGGATTCGAACTCAGGTCCTCAGAACATTATCTGGGATTAACAGTCCAGCAATAATACCAGTAGGCCATCATCTCTCCATATTTATGTGCATTTAGAAAAAGCATGGCCTAATTAGGGAGAATCAGTATGGCTTTGTGAGGAGCAGGTCATGTTTTATGAACTTAATTGAATTTTTCGAGAAGGTGACTAATGTGATCGATGAAGGTTGAGCATCCAGAAGATTAAGATGCATGGGATCCATGGTGATTTGGCTGCATGGAATCAGAATTGGCTTGCCCAAAGTAGGCAGATGCTAGTGATTGAAAGTTGTTTTTTCTGGCCTCAGGTCCATGACTAGTGGTGTTCTGCTGGGATCCATGCTGGGACCTCTGCTGTTTGTGATACATATAAATGAGTTGGATGAAAATGTAGATGGATGGGATAGTAAGGATTGTGTAGAAGGTTGTCAAAGGATACAGCGAGTTTTGGATCAGTTGCAGATATGCATGGAGAGATGGCAATTGTAGTTTAATCCAGGTAAGTGTGAGGTACTGCACTTTGGGAGGTCAAATGTTAAGGAAAAGCACATGGTTAATGGCAGGACCCTGAACAGCACTGATGTACAGAAGGATCTTGGGGCTCAAGTCCATAGCTCCTTGAAAGTTGTCGCTCAAAATGATAGGGTGATAAAGAAGACATATGGCATGCTTGCCTTTGTTGTTCGGGGAACTGAATACAAGGGTAGGGATGTCACGTTGTAGCTTTATAAGACTTTGCTTAGGCTACACTTAGAATATTGTATTTCTTTCAATTCTGGTCACCACATTATAGGAAATATGTGGAGAATTTGGAGAGGGTGCAGAAGAGGTTTACCAGGTAGGTATGTGGCCTAGAGAGTATGAGCCATAAGAGGACACTATAAAGATTCAGTTGTAGTGGTGGAGGCTGAGGGTAGACTTGAGAGAAGTCTATAAAATTGTGGGTTGACAGTCAGAATCTTTGTCCCAGAGTTGAAATATCTAATATCAGAGGGCATTCAAAGTATCTCAATGCTTACCGCCAAATGGTTCAGATTTCCATAATCATGAAGTGCTTCAAGAGGTTGGTAATGGCCTTAATCCCCTACAATTTGCCTACAGTGAAACAGATCCACAGCAGATGCCATTTCCCTAGGCGTACACTCATCCCTGGAACATCTGGACAACAAGGTAACCAATGTCAGGCTCCTACTCATTGACTACAGCTCCGCCTTCAAGACCATAATCCCTACATGACTAGACTAATCTCAAAATTCCAAGACCTCAGTCTCTGCTGTCTCCTTTGCAATTGGATCCTCAGCTTTGTGACCAACGGACCGCAATCTTTGAAGATAGACAACAGCACCTCCTCCACAATAACACTCAATACTGGTGCCCCACAAGGCTGTATTCTCAACCCTATTCCCAATGCCTGTACACCCAAGACTGTGTAGTCAAATTCTATACGAATGACATCTATAAGTTTGCTGACAGTACCACCATGGTAATCCAGATACCAAACAACGATGAGTTGGAATACAGGAAGGAAATAGAGTGCTTAGTATTATGGTGCAATGATAATAATCTCCCAATGTTGGCATAATAAAAGAACTGATTATTGACGTCAGGAAGAAAAGAGGAAAACATGCCTATATCTACTTCCACAGAGCTGAGATGTAGATGGTCAAGAGCATCAAGCTCCTAGGAGTGATGATAACCAATAATTAGTCCCAGACTTTCCACATAGATGAGACAGTCAAGGAGGCACAACAACTACTCTTCTTCCTCAGGCGGCTTTAGAAATTCAGCCTGTTCATAAGGACCCTCACCAACCTTTACACATGCAACATTGAAAGCATTCTAACCAGGTATGGCAACTGCTCTGCTCAGGGCTGTTAGAAACTACAGAAGTCTCTGTGCACAGACCATCACGGAAGCCAACCTTCCTTCCATAAATTCTATTTATACTTCTCGGTATTGCAGAAAGGCTGCCAACATCATCAAAGACTCCTCACACCCTGGTAACGCTCTCTTACAATCTCTCCTATCAGGCAGAAGATACAGAAGCTTGAACACATGCACCAACAATTTAAAGAACAGCTTCTTCCATCCTGTTATTAGACTGCCGAGTGGACCTCTCTCAGTTCAAATAATGTTGATCTTGCTTTGTGCACCTCCTGTGTAGCCATAACCTTGTGTACTTCACTCTGTCTAAGCACCCTATGATCTGTGTCATAGTGTCCTCGTTTGTTGTGATCTGACTGAACTGTATGAAACAAAACCTTTTCACTGTAGATATGTGACCACAATAAATCAAATAAAATCATGCATTGAAGCTAGGAGGGGGAAAGTTCAAAGGAGATATGAAGGGCAAGCTTTTTACACAGACAATCGTAGAAGTCAGAAATGCACTGCTGGGGTCGTGATGGAGGCAGGTATAGTAGGTGCATTTAAGGAACTTTTAGATAAGCACATGAATATGTAAGGAATGGAGGGATATGGACCAAGGGCAAGCAGAAGAGATTAGTTTAATTTGGCCAAAGGGCCAGTTCCTGTGCTGTACAGTTCTACATTCTATGTCTCTGTTCTATGTTCTACTGCACAATTCTGTGAAGCTTAGTGGTAAATCAGAGGATTGAACAGATTATGAGGATTAAAAGGATTAGAAAAGAAACATTATAAAGGAGAAACTAGTGTATGAGAGAAAGGTAACTAATCATATAAAATAGGCAGTTAGACATTTTATAAATATCAAATAGGAACACATTGAAAGTTAATGTTGGTCCTGTAGATAGCGTATAGGGAATTATTACGGGAAAATCAGGAATAGAGGATATATTTAGAAAATTTGAAATACTTCCCAAAGACACTTGAAAATCAAGAGGCGAATGGGAGGGAGGAGCTTAAAACCATCATTCACCAGGGAAAAAAGTGCTGCAAACATTATTGGAACTTAAGCCTGACAAATCACTGGACCAGTTTCCTATGGGAAAAGATTGCAGATATAGCAGAGGCATTAGTTATAAGCTTCCAAAATTTCTTAGATTCTGGAGATCTCAGTGAGAGACAAAGCAGGAAACTATACAACAGTTAACCTTACATCTGTCAAAGGAAAATTAATAGATTTCATTATTGTGGAGATTATAAAGAACACTTAGAAAATCTGGCACAGCCAACATGGTTTTGTGTAAGGAAAATCATGTTCAACTAATCTATTAGAGGTTTTTGAAGAAACAATAAATCAAGGTGGCATATCGAAGGTTACTACACAAAATAAGAATTCATTGGATAACATTTTAGCATAGAAAAAGGATTGATTAGATAACAGAAAGCAAAGGGTAATGATAAATGGGTCTATTTTGAGTTGACAAACTTATATAATTAGTGGAATACCTCAAATCAGTGCCGTGCCCTCAACTGTTTCTAAATTATATCAACAGTTTGGATATTTCAATTTAAAGTATCATAGCTACATTTGCTGATGACATTAAGACAAGTGAGAAAAGAATAGTTAGGAAGAGGCAAAGGGATATAGATAGGTTGAATGAGTGGGCAAACATTTGTCAAATGGAGTATAATTGGGGAAAATGTGACCTTGTCAATGTTGGCAGGAAGAAACGCAGTTTAGTATTTAAATGAATGAAGATTGCAGAAAATTGAAATACAGAGGAATCTGCAAGTTTTTGTACATGAACCACAAAAAATTAGTGCACAACAGTAATTGTTGAGGAAGTCAAATAGAATATTGCAAAGGGAATGGAACATAAAAGCAGAGAAACTTTACTGTAGTTGTACAATGCTGAAAATGTGTTGCTGGTTAAAGCACAGCAGGTCAGGCAGCATCCAAGAACAGGAAATTCGACGTTTCGGGCCAGAGCCTTCATCAGGATTCCCGAAACGTTGAATTTCCTGTTCCTTGGATGCTGCCTGACCTGCTGTGCTTTAACCAGCAACACATTTTCAGCTCTGATCTCCAGCATCTGCAGACCTCACTTTTTACTTGTAGTTGTACAATGCCTTGGTTAGACCACATCTGCAGTACTGTGCACTATTTTATCTCTTTACTTGGCAAAGGATATAACTGTGTTAAATGTTCAGAGGTGAACTATTTAACTCATTCTTAGGATGAAAGGTATACATTTTGAAGAAAGATTCATAGGTTGAGGTAAGAAGAATCAGAGGTGTTACATATATGATCCTGAGAAGATTTGATTTGGAGATGTTGGTGTTGGACTGGGGTGTACAAAGTTACAAATTACACAACACCAGGTTATAGTCCAACAGATTTAATTGGAAGCATTAACTTTCAGAGCGCTGCTCCTTCATCAGGTGGTTGTGGAGTGCACAATTGTATGACACAGAATTTGAGCAATTTTTGACAGGGTGAATTCTGAGGGAATGTTTTATCTTATGGGAGAGACTAGAATAGGGAGATCCAGTTTAAGAATAAGACATCTCACATTGTGGATGGAAATAAAATTTTATTTGTCAAAGGGATCTTAGTCTGTGGAATTTCCTTCCCTTGAAAAAAGTGGAAGCGAAGTCATTGAATTTACTTAAGATCAAGTTAGATAGATATTGATAGATGAGAATTTGAAAGGGCAATGAGGTGCAGACAGGCTTGTGGAGTTGAAATGACAACTAGATCTGTTATGGTCTTATTGACTCAAAGAGCTGAATGGCCTGTTCCTATTCCTAAATCCTATGTTCTTCACCAGTGATATCCATATTTCATAAAAAGATGCTTGCTTATCTGTGAGTTATGCGTGTTCAGTTCTGATATTTCCTATATCCTCTATATTCATATTATATTATGAGAAACTGACTGTAATTTTTTTTGACTATTTCAGCCAGAGAGATCATGGGAAATTGATCTGAAACAAATGGAAGCATTGATTGATGATAAAACTGCCTGCATCATTGTGAATAATCCCTCCAATCCATGTGGCTCTGTGTTCAGTAAATCCCATCTCCAAAAGATTCTCGCTGGTTAGTGTTGCTACAATGACATCAATTTACTAAAGGACCAGTGACTATGTATAAAATTTGAATATGTAACTACAGGAGACTTTAGAGAGCTGATGGTCAAGGGAATCTGATTGATGGAAATCCAATCTGAATGATGGGCAGTATCTATCTATCACAATTAATCTTGGAGGAACTGTTAGGCGAAGTTCACAGCACAGAATCAGATAAGTTAATTGTTTTTTAAGTCTGTCCAAGAGAAAGGCTGCAGTAGTGAGTATAGTGGATTCTTTCTTGATCATATGTTTTTGGAGATAAGTAACTTGATTAAACTTAAAATATAAGCCATAGCTATTAATTTAACCTGGGGCAGTGTTTGTAGAGGAATAAGATGGTGTTATTTTCGGGATCTGTAGATTGTGAAGGAGCAAAAATGGCCTTTGCAGTGATATGTGCTTCTTGTCAGATGTGGGAGTTTAAAGAGAGCTTATGAGTTACAGCGGATTATATCTGCCATAAATGCTGTTGGATGTGAATCTTATCAGATCGAGTGGATGGGTTGGAGAGACAGATAGAAGCGATGAGGAATTTGCAACAGCAACAACAGTATGTGATGGATGGCAGTTACAGGAAGGGGGGAAAGTCTCAGATACAGTCATATATATGGGTTAACTCCAGGAAGGGTAAGAGCGGTAGGCAGCTAGTGCAGGAGTCTTTTGTGGATATACCCATTTCAAACAAGATGCTGTTTTTGGAAAAAGTAGGGGGTGATGGATTCTCAGGGGAATGTAGTACGAACAGCCAAATTTCTGGTATTGAGACTGACTCTAATGCAACGAGGGGTACATCGGTGGGCGGCACGGTGGCACAGTGGTTAGCACTGCTGCCTCACAGCGCCTGAGACCCGAGTTCAATTCCTGACTCAGGCGACTGACTGTGTGGAGTTTGCACGTTCTCCCCGTGTCTGCGTGGGTTTCCTCCGGGTGCTCCGGTTTCCTCCCACAGTCCAAAGATGTGCGGGTCAGGTGAATTGGCCATGCTAAATTGCCCGTAGTGTTAGGTAAGGGGTAAATGTAGGGGTATGGGTGGGTTGCACTTCGGTGGGTCGGTGTGGACTTGTTGGGCCGAAGGGCCTGTTTCCACACTGTAAGTCTAATCTAAAATCTAATCTAATCGGCTTCCAAGAGGTCAGTTGTGTTAGGGGATTCTGTAGTCAGAGGTACAGACAGACGTTTCTGTGGCCAGCAGAGAAAAAGCAGAATGGTGTGTTGTTTCCCTTGTGCCAGGATCAAGGATATCTTAGAGAGGTGCAAAATGTTCTCACGGGGGAGAGGGGCCAGCAGGAGGTCATTGTCCACATTGGAACCAACGACAATGGAAGGGAAAAGGTTGAGATTCTGAAGGGAGATTACAGAGAGTTAGGCAGAAATTTAAAAAGGAGATCCTTGAGAGTAGTAATATCTGGATTACTCCGAGGGCTATGAGCGAGTGAGGGCAGGAATAGGAGGATAGAGCAGATGAATGCATGGCTGAGGAGCTGGTGTATGGGAAAAGGATTCACATTTTTGGATCATTGGAATCTCCTTTGGGGTAGAAGTGACCTGTACAAGAAGGACGGATTGCACCTAAATTGGAAGGGGACTACTGGCAGGGTAATTTGCTCGAACTGCTTGGGAGGATTTAGACTAGTAAGGTGGGGGGTGGGGGGCAGAATGTGGGACCCTGGGAGATAGTGAAGAAAGAGATCGATCTGAGACGGGTACAACTGAGAACAGGAGTGAGTCAAACAGTCAGGGCAGGCAGGGACAAGGTAGGACTAATAAATTAAACTGCATTTATTTCAATGCAAAGGGCCTGACAGGGAATGCAGATGAACTCAGGGCATGGTCAGGAACATGGGACAGGGATGTCATATCAATTACAGAAACATGGCTCAGGGATGGGCAGGACTGGCAGCTTAATGTTCCAGGATACAAATGCTACAGAAAGGGTAGAAAGGGAGGCAATAGAGGAGGGAGAGTGGCCTTTTTGATAAGGGATAGCATTACAGCTATGCTGAGGGAGTATATTCCTGGAAATACATCCAGGAAAGTTATTTGGGTGGAACTGAGAAATAAGAAAGGGATAATCACATTATTGGGATTGTATTATAGACCCCCCAATAGTCAGAGGAAATTGAGTAACAAACTTGTAAGGAGATCCCAGCTATCTGTAAGAATAATAGTGTGGTTATGGTAGGAGATTTTAACTTTCCAAACACCGACTGGGACTGCCATAGTGTTAAAGGTTTAGATGGAGAGGAATTTCGTAAGTGTGTACAAGACAATTTTCTGAATCATTATGTGGATGTACCTACTAGAGAAGGTGCAAAACTTGACCTACTCTTGGGAAATAAGGCAGAACAGGTGACTGAGGTGTCAGTGGGGGACCACTTTGGGGCCAGCGACCATAATGCTATTCGTTTTAAAATAATGATGGAAAAGGATAGACCAGATCTAAAAGTTGAAGTTCTAAATTGGTGAAAGGTCAATTTTGACGGTATTAGAACATAGAACATAGAACAGTCCAGCACAGAACAGGCCCTTCAGCCCACGATGTTGTGCCGACCACTGATCCTCATGTATGCACCCTCAAATGTCTGTGACCATATGCATGTCCAGGAGACTCTTAAATGTCCCCAATGACCCTGCCTCCACAACTGCTGCTGGCAACGTATTCCATGCTCTCACAACTCTCTATGTAAAGAACCTGCCTCTGACATCCCCTCTATACTTTCCTCCAACCAGCTTAAAACTATGATCCCTCGTGTTGGTCATTTCTGCCCTGGGAAATAGTCTCTGGCTATCGACTCTATCTATGCCTCTCATTACCTTATATACCTCAATTAGGTCCCCTCGTCTCTTCCTTTTCTCCAATGAAAAAAGTCCTAGCTCAGTCAACCTCTCTTCATAAGATAAGCCCTCTAGTCCAGGCAACATCCTAGTAAACCTCCTCTGAACCCTCTCCAAAGCATCCACATCTTTCTTATAGTAAAAAGTGAGGTCTGCAGATGCTGGAGATCAGAGCTGAAAATGTGTTGCTGGTTAAAGCGCAGCAGGTCAGGCAGCATTCAAGGAACAGGAAATTTGACGTTTCGGGCAAAATCCCTTGCTTTTGCCCGAAACGTCGAATTTCCTGTTCCTTGGATGCTGCCTGACCTGCTGCGCTTTAACCAGCAACACATTTTCACATCTTTCTTATAATAGGGCGACCAGAACTGGACGCAGTATTCCAAGTGCAGTCTAACCAAGGTTTTATAGAGCTGCAATAAGATCTCACGACTCTTAAACTCAATCCCCCTGTTAATGAAAGCCAAAACACCATATGCTGTCTTAACAACCCTGTCCACACTTGGGTGGCCATTTTAAGGGATCTATGTATCTGCACCCCAAGATCCCTCTGTTCCTCCACACTGCCAAGAATCCTATCCTTAATCCTGTACTCAGCTTTCAAATTTGACCTTTCAAAATGCATCACCTCGCATTTATCCAGGTTGAACTCCATCTGCCACCTCTCAGCCCATCTCTGCATCCTGTCAATGTCCCGCTGCTTCTATACTGTCAACGACACCTCCAACCTTTGTGTCATCTGCAAATTTGCTGACCCATCCTTCAATCCCCTCATCCAAGTCATTAATAAAAATTACAAACAATAGAGGCCCAAGGACAGAGCCCTGTGGAACACCATTCACCACAGACTTCCAGGCAGAATATTTTCCTTCTACTACCACTCGCTGTCTTCTGTTGGCCAGCCAATTCTGTATCCAGACAGCTATGTTCCCCTGAATCCCATTCCTCTTGACCTTCTGAATGAGCCTACCATGGAGAACCTTATCAAATGCCTTGCTGAAGTCCATATACACCACATCCACAGCTCGACCCTCATCAACGTTTCTAGTCACATCCTCAAAGAACTCGATAAGGTTTGTGAGGCATGACCTGCCCCTCACAAAGCCGTGCTGACTGCATTTAATCAAGCCATGCTCTTCCAGATGGTCATAAATCCTATCCCTCAGAATCCTTTCTAACACCTTGCAGATGACAGACGTGAGACTTACTGGTCTGTAATTGCCGGGGATTTCCCTATTTCCTTTCTTGAAGAGATGAATTACATTTGCCTCTCTCCAGTCCTCAGGTACGACTCTAGTGGAAAGCGAGGATGAAAAGATCTTCGCAAGTGGCGAAGCAATTCCATTTCTTATTTCCCAAAGCAGCCGAGGACAAATCTGGTCTGGGCCTGGCGACTTGTCAATCTTAATGTTTGACAAAATTTTCAGCACATCAGCTTTCTCTATTTCTATCTATTTCAGCATGCACACCTGCTCTTCAAAGGTTTCATTCACTACAAAGTTCGTTTCTTTTGTAAAGACGGAAGCAAAAAACTCATTTAGAGCTTCCCCTACCTCCTCAGACTCCACACACAAATTCCCTATGCTATCCCTGATCGGCCCTACTCTTTCTTTGACCACTCTCTTATTCCTCACATAAGTGTAAAATGCCTTTGTGTTCTTCCTAATCCATTCTGCCAAGCCTTTCTCGTGCCCCCTCCTGGCTCTCCTCAGACCATTTTTAAGCTCCTTCCACGTCTCCCTGTAATACTCTAGAGCTGAGCTTGACCCTAGCTTCCTCCACCTTATGTAAGCTACCTTCTTCCTTTTGACGAGAACCTCCACCGCTCTCGTCATCCAAGGTTCCTTTATATTACCACTTTTTGCCTGTCTCAGAGGGACATATTTATTCATCACTTGCAACAACTGTTCCTTAAACAGTCTCCACATGTCTATAGTGCCTTTACCACGGAACAATTGTTCCCAATCCATGCTTCCTAACTCATGTCTAATCGCATCATAGTTTCCTCTTCCCCAATTAAATATCCTCCCATTTTTGCCTAATCCTCTCCTCCTCCAAGAACTTAGGCAAGAAGCCTTCTCCTTAGGCAAGAACTTTTGAAAGCTGATTGGAGGCAGATGTTCGCAGGTAAAGGGACGGCTGGAAAATGGGAAGCCTTCAGAAATGAGATAATGAGAATCCAGAGACTGGAGGCCTGTGTCCAGAGGAGTGCCACAAGGATCGGTGCTGGGCCCTCTACTTTTTGTCATTTACATAAATAACTTGGATGTGAGCATAAGAGGTACAGTTAGTAAGTTTGCAGATGACACCAAAATTGGAGGTGTAGTGGACAGCGAAGAAGGTTACCTCAGATTACAACAGGATCTGGACCAGATGGGCCAATGGGCTGAGAAGTGGCAGATGGAGTTTAATTCAGATAAATGCGAGGTGCTGTATTTGGGAAAGCACATCTTAGCAGGACTTACACACTTAATGGTAAGGTCCTAGGGAGTGTTGCTGAACAAAGAGACCTTGGAGTGCAGGTTCATAGCTCCTTGAATGTTGAGTCGCAGGTAGATAGGATAGTGAAGAAGGTGTTTGGTATGCTTTCCTTTATTGGTCAGTGTATTGAGTACAGGAGTTGGGAGGTCATGTTGTGGCTGTACAGGACATTGGTTAGGCCACTGTTGGAATATTGTGTGCAATTCTGGTCTCCTTCTTATCAGAAAGATGTTGTGAAACTTGAAAGGGTTCAGAAAAAATTTACAAGGATGTTGCCAAGGTTGGAGGGTCTGAGCTACAGGGAGAGGCTGAACAGACTGGGGCTGTTTTCCCTGGAGCGTCGGAGGCTGAGGGGTGACCTTATAGAGGTTTACAAAATTATGAGGTGCATGGATAGGATAAATAGACAAAGTCTTTTCCCTGGGGTCGGGGAGTCCAGAACTAGAGGGCATAGGTTTAGGGTGAGAGGGGAAAGATATAAAAGAGATCTAAGGTGCTATGTTTTCACGCAGAGGATGGTACGTGTATGGAATGAGCTGCCAGAGGATGTGGTGGAGGCTGGTACAATTGCAACATTTAAGAGGCATTTGGATGGGTATATGAAAAGGAAGGGTTTGGAGTGATATGGGCCGGGTGCTGGCAGGTGGGACTAGATTGGGTTGGGATATCTGGTCGGCATGGACGGGTTGGACCGAAGGGTCTATTTCCATGCTGTACATCTCTATGGCTCTGAGTACAGACAAGGTTTCAAATTTTTCATCCCACAAGTTGCCGAATGGCACAAGGTGCACAATGACAAATTTGCATATTACAGTAATCTCACGGTTTTCCTAAAGTAGCCTTTGACAATGCAAACTAGTTTTTGGTGAATTTATTTATATTCATTCATTGGGTGAGGGTGTCACTAGCTAGGCCAGCATTTATTGCTCATTTCTGATTGCCCAGAGGGCAATTTAAAATCAACAAGATTGGTGTAGGTCTGGAGTCACATGGAGGCCAGAACAACTAAAGATGGCAGTTTTCTTCCTGAAAGGATATAAGTGAACCAGATTTTTTTTCCCTGACAATTGACAATGGATTCATGATTATCATTAGATTTTTAATTCCGGATATTTATTGAATTAAAATTCCACCATTGTGGGATTCAAAGCCAAGTCCCGAGGGTATTGTCTAGGTCTCTGAATTAATAGACCATTGCCTCCCCATGTTCACGGTATATGAGCATTGCTCACTAGGTTAGCATTTATTTCCTAACCACCCTGGAGAAGGTGATGGTGAGCTGTATTGTTGAACTACCACAGTCCATGTTCTGAAGGTAGACCTACAATGTCTTTAAGGAGGGATTTCAGGATCTTACCCCAGCAACAGTGAAGGAATGATGATATATTTCCAAGTCAGAATCGCGAGGATCTGGAGAGGAACTTGCAGGTTGTGGTATCCCATGTATCTGCTACACTTTGTCCTTCAAAATAGTAGTGGTCATGGTTTTGGAAGGTCTAAGGAACAATGGTAAATTTTTGCAATTCTGCACTGCTCCTGAAATGGAAAGGAAATACCAAACATTTAAATAATCCATGGAGGAACTGCAAAAAAATGATTTGTTCTTGTGTGGCATCAAAATAAAACTGGGAAAATTTTAAACTATGGCTCACAAAGGAAATTAAGGACAGTTTTAGATCCAAGGAAGGACATCCAAGTTGGCCAAAAAGAGCAGCAGAACATAGGATTGGGAACATATTAGGTTTCAACAAAGAAGAGTAAAAGGATTGATTAAGGGAAGAACTGAAGGAAATAAAAATTTGTAGAGAAATGGTATTGGGAAACTTGATAGTATTAAAGACCAGCAAGGTCCAATAATCTGCATCCCAGAGTACTTAAGGAAGTGGCCCTAGAAATAATGGAGAATCTGGAACACTTCCTATGATTTGGAGGATAGCTCATGTAACCCACTAATTAAAAAAGGAGGGAGAGAGAAAACAGGAAATAATAGACTAGTCTGTCTGACATTGATAGTAGAGAAAATGCTAGAGTCCATTATAAAAGATTTAATAGCAGATAACCAAGACTACAGCAATAGAGTGGATTTGTGAAAAGGAAATTTTACTTAACAAATCTATTGGGATTTTTTGAAGATGTTATGAGTAGAATTGAAAATGAGGAATGTGGTTTGCTTGCACTTGCAGAAGGCATTTGATAAGGACCCACATAAGAAATTAGCATGCAAAATTAAAGTGCTTGGGATTGGAAGTAATTGTGGATGTGGATATATTCACTGAGCTGGGAAGTTGATTTGGATGAGGACCCTGTTCAAAAGGGCTACAGCACACTGCAGCACTCCCTACCTGCAAAGAGAAGAAGTATGTTTCTACAGAGTCTTCACCAAGAACAAATATTCCCGCAACTTCATCCACAGCTGCCTAACAGACAAACAACATGACAAGGACATGCCACAACCTTATTCACTAACCACACTACCTTATATTAAGAAAAACTCTTGGAATTGATCGCCAGACATCTCCAACCACTTGGATTCATGACAGCCCATAAACTGACAGCCACTCTCAGACAACTCACCAGGACAAAAGATCTTATACCCATTATGTGCAAGACAAATGTAATTTACAAGATTCCAAGGACTACAACTTCGACTGGGACAATACAACAAGCATAGGACAAGCTAAACAGAGGACAGCCAGAGAATTTCTAGAAGCATGGCACTCATTCATAGACTCCATCGAGAAACACTCAAAACTAGACCCAATGTACTGGCCATTACAACAAGCTACTGGAAGGAGCAGGAATGGAACCAATTAAATGCCAGAAGACACTGTACAGTAGCACTTCACAGGAGGCTCCAAAGCACTGAAGGTGTCACCTAGACTGGAGATGAATCATCTGCAAATCAATTGGCACCCGAGCTACAAATCTTTAAGGAGACCTTGGTTTGGAGATAATGTACTGACATAGATAGAGGACTGGCTGGCAGATGAGAAACAAAGTGGCAGCCAGTGACAATGAGGTACCTCAGGGATCAATACCTGGAACCCAGCTATTTATAATGGTATATTAACGATTTAGATGAGGGAACTAAATGTAATATCTCAAACTTTGCAGTTGACACAAAGCTGGTGGGAAGGTAACTGTTAGGAGGAAGCAGAGACACTTCAGTTTGAACTGGACAAGTTGAGTGAGTGGGTAAGATGGCAGATGCAGTATAATATGGATAAATGTAAGGTTATCCACTTTGGTAGCAAAAACTGGAATGCAGATTATTAAGATGTTCTGACCACAGAGGGAGTGCAAGAAAGATTTACCAGACTGATTCCTGAGCTTGCAGGATTGGTGTATTAAGAGAGACTGGATCACTTACGATTAAATTCATTGGAGTTTAAAAGAATGGGGAAGTATCTCATGGAAATCTATAACATTCTAATAGAGCGAGACAGGATAAATGCATGAAGGGTGTTTCTAATGACCAGGGAGTACAGAATCAAGAGTCACAGTGTAAGGCTATGGATAGGCTACTGAGATGATCAGAAATTTAATCACCCAGAGAATGGGGAGTCTGTGCAATTCCCTACCACAGAAAATCGCTGAGGCTAAGACATTGAAAGTTTTCAAGAAAGAGAAGGATATATTTTTTCCAGCTGAAGAGATAAAAGGGTAAGGAAAGAAAGTGGGATCTCACTAGGTTGATTCGCCAAGGTCATACTGAATGGTGGAGCAGGCTCAGAGGGTTCTTGTTCCTATTTTCCATGTTTCTATATAATGAAAAATTTCACAAATAATTCACTTCGAAAAACATTTACTGTTGAAGTGTAAATTTTCTCCATTAATTGCAACATTTGATGCTCATGTTTATTCCTTTTTCAGTTGCAGCAAGGAACTACCTTCCAATCCTGGCTGATGAAATCTATGAAGATATGGTGAGAAAAGATTGCACTGTGTACATCCAATGGATATAATGCACATATCCTCTTATTAAAATTCCGTGTGCACTGCTGTTGTCATGAACTCATACACTGTCATCGATACAGTGAAACACTCCCCTTGAGTTGTTCACAATGACACACATCAGATAATTGGATTTACTCAGTTGCATTGTTAAATACACAGCACTATGAGTGGTAATAGGCCTTTTGAATTCAACATGTGGCAATAGACCTGGCACATACACAATTAAAAATTTATTCCCCTTCCCTCAGGTCCACCCTTGTCTATTTCCAGCAAATTATTTGCAGTCTAGTTTTGCTGTTGGTCTAGATCCGAATCTAGGTTCCAGCATGGTACAGTTTTAATTCACATTTAATCAAAAGTCTTTATGAACTGAATTTGAGTATTTATTTGACAATAGGTACAGGAATAGGCCATTCTGCCCTTCGAGCCAGCACCACCATTCATTATGATCATGGCTGATCATCCACAATCAGTATCCTGTCCCTGCCTTATCTCCATAACCCTTGATTCCACAATCCTTGAGAGCTCGATCCAACTCTTTCTTAAACGAATCCAGAGACTGGGCCTCCACTGCCCTCTGGGGCAGAGCATTCCACACAGCCACCACTCTCTGGGTGAAGAAGTTTCTCCTCATCTCTGTCCTAAATGGTCTACCCCGTATTTTTAAGCTGTGTCCTCTGGTTCGGCCCTTACCCATCAGCAGAAACATGTTTCCTGCCTCCAGAGTGTCCAATCCTTTAATAATCTTATACGTCTCAATCAGATCCCCAGTCAGTCTTCTAAACTCAAGGGTATACAAGCCCAGTCACACCAATCTTTCAACATAAGATAGCCCTGCCATTCCAGGAATTGACCTCATGAACCTACGCTGCACTCCCTCAATAGCCAGAATGTCTTTCCTTAAATTTGGAGACCAGAACTGCACACAATATTCCAGGTGCAGTCTCACCAGGGCCCTGTATAGCTGCAGAAGAACCTCTTTGCTTCTATACTCAATCCCTCTTGTTATGAAGGCCAGCATGCTATTAGCCTTCTTCACTACCTGCTGTACCTGCATGCTTGCCTTCATTGACTGGTGTACAAGAACACCCAGATCTCTTTGTACTGCCCCTTTACCTGAATTGATTCCATTTAGGTAGTAATCTGCCTTCCTGTTCTTGTCACCAAAGTGGATAACCATACATTTATCTACATTAAACTGCATCTGCCATGCATCTGACCACTCACCTAACCTGCCCAGGTCACCCTGTAATCTCCTAACATCTTCCTCACATTTCACCCTACCACCCAGCTTTGTATCACCAGCAAATTTGCTAATTTACTATTAATACCATCTTCTATATCATTAATATATATTGTAAAAAGCTGCGGTCCCAGCACTGATCCCTGCGGTACCCCACTGGTCACTGTCTGCCATTCCGAAATGGAGCCGTTTATCACTACTCTTTGTTTCCTATCAGCCAACCAACTTTCAATCCAAGTTAGTACTTTGCCCTCAATACCATGCACCCTAATTTTGCTCACTAACCTCCAATGTGGGACTTTATCAAAAGCTTTCCGAAAGTCCAGGTACACTACATCCACTGGATCTCCCTTGTCCATCTTCAGAGTTACATCCTCAAAAAATTCCAGAAGATTAGTCAAGCATGATTTCCCCTTCATAAATCCATGAGGACTCTGACCTATCCTGTTACTGCTATCCAGATGTGTCGTAATTTCATCCTTTATAATAGGCTCCAGCATCTTTCCCACCACTGAGGTCAGACTAATTGGTCTATAATTTCCTGCTTTCTCTCTCCCACCTTTCTTAAAAAGTGATACAATATTAGCCACCCTCCAATCCGCAGGAACTGATCCCGCATCTATCGAACTCTGGAAAATAATCACCAATGCATCCACGATTTCTTGAGCCACCTCCTTCAGTGCCCTGGGATGTAGACCATCAGGCCCCGGGGACTTATCAACCTTCAGACCTAACAGTCTCTCCAACACCAATTCTTGGCAAATATAATTCCCTTCAGTTCAGGTCCTTCAGCCACTGTTACCTCAGGGAGATTGCATGTGTCTTCCCCAGTGAACACCGATCTGAAGTACCAATTCAACTCTTCTGCCATTTCTTTGTTCCCCGTAATATATTCCCCTGTTTCTGTCTTCAAGGGCCCAATTTTAGTCTTAACCATTTTTTTTCCTTTCACATACCTAAAAAAGCTTTTACTATCCTCCTTTATATTTTTGGCCAGTTTACCTTCGTACCTCATTTTTTTCTCTGCGTATTTCCTTCTTAGTAATCCTCTATTGTTCTTTAAAAGCTTCCCAGTCCTCCATTTTCCCACTCATCTTTGCTATGCTATACTTTTTCTCTTTTGACTTTATATGTTTCTTAACTTTCCTCGTCAGCCACGGCCACCCCTGCCTCCTCATAGGATCTTTCTTCCTTTTTGGAATGAACTGATCCTGCACCTACTGCATTATACCCAGAAATATCTGCCATTGTTCCTCTACTGTCATCCCTGCTAAGGTATTGAACTTTGAACTGAATATCATCCCTTACCAAGAGGGCCATCACACCCCCCTCTGCCCGTCACTCTGTCCTTACAATAGCACGTGTCAGCACATAAGTCCTGATGAAGGGCTTACGCCCGAAACGTCGAATTTCCTGCTCCTTGGATGCTGCCTGACCTGCTGTGCTTTTCCAGCAACACATTTTCAGCAAAACACGTATAGCCTTGAGTATTCATTTCCCAGGCCCTGTCCACTTGAAGCCGCATCTCAGTTATCTCCATAATATCATAGCTGCCAATTTCCAAAAGAGCCTCAAATTCACCATCTTATTTCTAATACTTCGTGCATTCATATATAGTATTTTTAATTTGTTTCTGCCCTCACCCTTCCTATCAAGCCCACTCAACCTTACAGCATGATCCCTTTCTGAGTTTTCTGCCTCATTGATACAGTTGTCTTTCTTGACTTCCCTTGTTCTAACTTTCCCTTCAATTTCCTTCTTTAAACATCCAGTTTGTTCCCTCCCTCCCGCTACTTAGTTTAAACGTAGCTGTGTTGCAGTAGCAAACCTGCCTGCCAGAATGCTGGTCCCTAACCTATTAAGGTGCAAACCGTCTCTCTTGTAGAATTTATGCTTACCACAAAACATATCCCAGTGATCCAAGAAATTAAATCCTTGCTTCCTGCACCAGTTCCCCAGCCACACGTTCAAGTCCATTATCTCCCTGTTTCTGGTCTCTCCATCCCGAGGAACTGGAAGCAAACCGGAGATCACCACCCTGGATGTCCTGCTTTTCAGCCTTCTTCAGAGTTTTCCGAAATCCCGCTGTAGAATGTCCCTCCTCTTCTTCCCGACAGTATTTGTGCCGACATGCACCACCACCTCTGGCTCTTCACTTTCGCCCTTGAAGATTTCCTGCACTCTGTCTGCGATGTCCTTAATCCTGACACCAGGAAGGCAACACACCATCCTCAAATCCCACCTGTTGCCACAGAAACCCGGTTCAGTCCCTCTCACTATGGAGCCCCCTGTTATCACAGCTCTGTGTGATGTCTGACTCCTCGGCTCTGCCTCCACGCTAACTTTTGATTGACAGACATGACTGCCTCTCAGACTGGCAGTGTCATCTGTCTCTACTGTTCCCAAAAGATTCAACTTGTTCCTGACAGGTACTTCCCCCGGGGTCTCTTGCACCTGTCTCCTCTCTGCCTTCTTCATCATACAACATACAACATAGAACATAGAAAAATATAGCGCAGTACAGGCCCTTTGGCCCTCAATGTTGCGCCGATCCAAGCCCACCTAGCCTACACTAGCGCACTTTCCTCCATATGCCTATCCAATGCCCGTTTAAATGCCCATAAAGAGGGAGAGTCCACCACTGTTACTGGCAGGGCATTCCATGAACTCACAACTTGCTGAGTAAAGAATCTACTCCTAACATCAGTCCTATACCTACCACCCCTTAATTTAAAGCTATGCCCCCTCGTAATATCTGACTCCATACGTGGAAAAAGGTTCTCATGGTCAACCCTATCTAAACCCCTAATCATCTTGTACACCTCTATCAAGTCACCCCTAAACCTTCTTTCCTCCAATGAAAACAGCCCCAAGTGCCTCAGCCTTTCCTCATACGATCTTCCTACCATACCAGGCAACATCCTGGTAAACCTCCTCTGCACCCGTTCCAGTGCCTCCACATCCTTCCTACAGTATGGCGACCAAAACTGCACACAATACTCCAGATGAGGCCGCACCAGAGTCTTATACAACTGCAACATGACCTCAGGACTCCGGAACTCAATTCCTCTACCAATAAAAGCCAGAACTCAATTCCTCTACCAATAAAAGCCAGTCATCTACCAATCATCTAACCTGTGTCTCTAACCTGTGATTTTTGTATTCTCTAGGTCTTCCCTGAGTGCAAGTTCATTGCCCTTAGCTCACTGAGCAGCAATGTCCCAATCCTGTCCTGTGGTGGTCTGGCCAAACGGTGGCTTGTACCTGGCTGGCGAATGGGCTGGATTCTCATACACGACCGAAGCAATATCTTTAACAGAGAGGTGAGTTTAATTAGGAGACTGATCAATCAGTAGGTCTTTGCATGGCAGGGACTTCCAAATCCAAAAGTCAATGGATCAATATGCTAGTTGGCATGTGCAGAATCTTGGAAGAATTTCAGTGCAGGGCCACACAATTTAGAGAGTGCACTGGTCGGAAAGTAAGTTATCACTGCAGGATCTCTGGTCTCTGACTTGCCATTGTCACCACTGTATTTATAAAGCTAGTGAAGTTGAGTTCCTGATCAATGGTAACTTCCAGGATGTTAATAGCGGGTGGGTTCATCAATGGTAACACCATTAAATGTTAAGGGTCAATTGTTGGATTATCTCTTCTTGGAGATGATCATTGCCTGGCATTTGTGTGGTGCGAAATATTATTTGCCAGCGATCAGCCCAAGCCTCGATACATGCAACTGGACAGGGTCTGCTTTTACATTTGAGAGGGTGAACGTTGAAAGGAGACATGAGGAGTAAATATTTTACACAGAGTGGTAGGAGTCTGGAGTGTGCTGCCAGTGGTGGTGGTGGAGGCAGTTTTTGATAGGGGCATTTAAGGGACTTTTAGCTGTGCACATGATTATGCAAGGAATGGAAGTATATGGACCAAGGGCAGGCAGAAGGGATTAGTTTAATTTGGCATAGTGTTCAGCACAGCATCATGTGCCAAAGGGTGCAATCCTATGCTGTACAGTTCTATGGTGAAAGTGAGGACTGCAGATGCTGAAGATCAGAGTCTAGATTAGAGTGGGGCTGGAAAAGCACAGCAGGTCAGGCAGCATCTGAGGTGCAGGAAAATTGACGTTTCGACCTGTCAGGCCGGGAGAAAGCTGTAGAGCACGGGAGCCGTGGTTTACGAAGAATCTCTGGTCAATAGGAAGAAGAAGGCTTATGTTAAGATGAGATGTAAAGGCTCAGTTAGGGCGCTTGAGGGTTGCAAGGTAGCCAGGAAAGACCTAAAGAGAGAGCTCAAAAGAGCCAGGAGGAGACATGAGAAGTTGTTGGCGAATAGGAGCAGAGTAAACCCTAAGGCTTTCTGTAGGTATTTAAGGAATAAAAGAATGACAAGAGTAAGATTAGAGCCAATCAAGGATAGTAGTGGGAAGTTGTATGTGGAGTCAGAGGAGATAGGGGAAGCACTTAATGAATATTTTTCAACAGTATTCACTCTAGAAAATGACAATGTTGTCGAGGAGAATACTGAGATGCAGGCTACTAGACTAAGCGTGTTTGAGGTCCACAAGGAAGAGGTATTAGAAATCCTGCAGAGTGTGAAAATAGATAAGTCCCCTGGGCCGGTTGGGATTTATCCTAGGATCCTCTGGGAAGCCAGGGAGGAGATTGCCGAGCCTTTGGCATTGATCCTTAAATCATCATTGTCTGCAGGAATAATGCCAGAAGACTGGAGGATAGTAAACGTGGTTCCCCAGTTCAAGAAAGGGCGTAGAGACAACTCTGGTAATTATAGACCAGTGAGCCTTACTTCAGTTGTTGGTAAAGTGTTGGAAAAGGTTATAAGAGATAGGATTTATAATCATCTAGAAAAGAATAATTTGATTAGGGATAGTTAGCGTGGTTTTGTGAAGGGTAAGTCGTGCCTCACAAACCTTATTGAATTCTTTGAGAAGATGATCAAACAGGTAGGTGAGAGTAAACTGGTTGATGTGGTGTATATGGATTTCAGCAAGGTGTTCGATAAGGTTCCCCACAGTAGGCTATTGTACAAAATGTAGAAGAATGGGTTTGTGGGAGATATAGCAGTTTGGATCAGTAATTGGCTTGCTGAAAGAAGATAGAGGGTGTGGTTGATGGGAAATGTTCATCCTGGAGTCCAGTTACCAGTGGTGTACCGCAAGGGCCGGTGTTGGGTCCACTGCTATTTGTCATTTTTATAAATGACCTGGATGTGGAAGCTTTGGGAAGGGTGCAGAGGAGATTTACTAGGATGGAGGGAAGGTCTTACAAGGAAAGGCTGAGAGACTTGAGGCTGTTTTCATTGGAGAGAAGAAGGTTGAGAGGTGACTTAATAGAGACATATAAGATAATCAGAAAGTTAGATAGGTTGGACAGGGAGAACCTTTTTCCAAGTATGGTGACGGCGAGCACGAGGGGGCATAGCTTTAAATTTAGGGGTGATAGATATAGGACAGATGTCAGAGGTAGTTTTTTTACTCAGAGAGTAGTAAGGGTATGGAATGCTTTGCCTGCAACGGTAGTAGATTCGTCAACTTTAAGTGCATTTAAGTCGTCATTGGACAAGCATATGGATGTACATGGAATAGTGTAGGTTAGATGGACTTCAGATTAGTAAGACAGGCCGGCGCAACATTGAGGGCCGAAGAGCCTGTACTACGCTGTAGTGTTCTATGTTCTAACTAAGGGGAACAGCTGCATCCTTATCCATTCTGTCTATGCCCCTCAATCTTGTAAATCTCAATCAGATAGCCCCTCAGTCTTCTCAACAAAAACAACACCATCATAACCAACCTTTCCTCATAACTTAAATTTTCCATCCCAGGCAGCATTGAGGTGAATCTCCTTTGCACCCCCTCCAATATAATCACATCCTTCTTGGAATGTGACGACTAGAACATCACACTGTACTCTAGCTGTGGTTTCACCAACGTTCTAAAGAACTCCAACATGACTTCCCTGCTTTTGTAATCTATGCTTTGATTGATAAAGGCAAGTATCCCATATGCCTCTTACACCACCCTACTGGCATGCCCTTCTTTCTGCCTTTATAGATATATGGACAAGCACTTCAAGGTCCCTTTGTTCCACAGAACTTCTAGTGTCATACCATTCATTGTATAGTTTCTTGTCAAAGTATTCCTTCCAAAGTGTATCATCTCACATTTTTCACAGTTAAATTCCATCAATTATTTAATCTTTTCCAACATTTCCATCTTAAAATCAGTTTTTTTTCCGACAGTCAACAATGGTTTCATGGCCATAACTCAACTTCTAATTCCAGGCATTTATTGAAATCAAATTTCACCACCTACCATGGTGAGAATCAAACCCGGGTCCCCAGAACACCACTAGGGTCTCCATAGCACCAGGACCTCCCCTATATGCTGGAGGATGACCCACAATGCCCTTAGGTAACAAATTCCAGGATTTTGACCCAGCAGCAGAGAAGGAACAGTGACATATTTCCAAGTCAGGATGATGAATGGTTGAAGGGGAGCTTGCAGTTTGTGGTGTTTCCATGTATCTCTGGCCCTTGTTTTTCTAGATAGAAGTGGGCTTGAGTTTGAATGATACTGTCGAAGGACCGTAAGTGAATTTTTGCAGTGCATCTTGTAGATTTACACTGTGCTGATACGGCCTGGAGAAGCCAATCAATCAGGCTGCTTTTTTTGGATAGTCAAGTTTCTTGAGTGTTGTTGGAGCTGACCCCATTCAGGCAACTGGGGAGTGTTCCATCATTCTTCCATCATTACATCCCCACTTCTGACCTTATGATGGACAGAAGGTCATTGATGAAACAGCTGAAGATGGTTGCGCCAAGGACATTATCCTGAGAAACTTCTACAGTGATATGCAGGAGCTCAAATGCCTGACTCCTAAAACCACAGTCATCTTCCTGTGTGCCAGGAATGACTCCAACCAGTGGAGAGTTCACCACCACAACCTATCGATTCCAGTTTTGTGAGGGCTCCTTATGCCACACTTGGTCAAATGCAGCAGTGATGTCAATGGATGTGACTTTTACCTCACCACTGGGATTCAGCTCTTTTGACCATGTTTGAAGAAAATCTGTAATGAGGTCAGGAGCAGAGTATCCCTGCGAAACCCAAACTGGGCATTACTCAGCAGCTTATTGCTGAGCAAGTGCTGCTATATAGCACTATTGATGACCACCTTCTATCACTTTAATGATGATCAGAAGTAGATTGATGGGGTGTAATTCCAGGGTTTGATTTGTTTTGCTCTCTATGTGTAAGGCATACATGGGCAATATTCCACATTGTTGGGTGGAAGTCAGTGTTGTAGCTGTACTATTGTCGGAATGTTGTCAGAGCCCATAACCTTTGCAGTATCCACTGTCTCCAAGGTTTCTTGATGTCACATGGAGTGAATTGAATTGGCTGAGGGCTGGTTATCTGTAGTGCTGGGAACTTCTAGATGAGGTGAAGACAAATCTTCCACTTGGCACTTCTGCTTGAAAATTGTTGAAAATGCTTTAGCCTGATCTTTTACACTGATGTGTTGTTCTTGTCCATCATTGAGGATGGTGATGTTTGTGGAGCCTCATTCTTCAGTGGGGTGTTTCAATGTCCACCACATTTCACAACAGGATGTGGCAGGACTGCAGAGCTTAGATCCGATCCATTGGTTACAGGATCGCTTAGCTGTATTTATCACTTGCTGCATATCCACTTTGACATGCAGCAGTCCTGTTTTGGTGGCATCAGTTTGACATCTAATTTTCAGGTATACTTGGTGCTGTTCCTGGCATGCTCTCCATTGAATCAGAGTTGATCCCCTGGCTTGATGGTAATGGCTGAGTGGGGGATATGCCGGGCCATGAGGTTACAGATTGTGCTGGAGTACAATTCTGCTGCTGTTGATGGATGCTCAGTCTTGAGCTGGCAAAAACTCCATCCCATATTCCCAATTCCTTCGTCTCCGCCGCATCTGCTCCCAGGAGGACCAGTTCCAACACTGCACAGCCCAGATGGCCTCCTTCTTCAAGGACCGCAGATTCCCCCCAGACGTGATCGACGATGCCCTCCACCGCATCTCCTCCACTTCCCGCTCCTCCGCCCTTGAGCCCCGCTCCTCCAACCGCCACCAAGACAGAACCCTACTGGTTCTCACCTACCACCCCACCAACCTCCGCATACAACGTATCATCCGCCGTCATTTCCGCCACCTCCAAATGGACCCCACCACCAAGGATATATTTCCCTCCCCTCCCCTATCAGCGTTCCGCAAGGACCACTCCCTTCGTGACTCCCTCGTCAGATCCACACCCCCCACCAACCCAACCTCCACCCCCGGCACTTTCCCCTGCAACTGCAGGAAATGTAAAACTTGCGCCCACACCTCCACACTCACTTCCCTCCAAGGCCCCAAGGGATCCTTCCATATCCGCCACAAGTTCACCTGTACCTCCACACACATCATCTATTGCATCCGCTGCACCCGATGTGGCCTCCTCTATATTGGGGAGACAGGCCGCTTACTTGCGGAACGCTTCAGAGAACACCTCTGGGCCGCCCGGACCAACCAACCCAACCACCCCGTGGCTCAACACTTTAACTCTCCCTCCCACTCCACCGAGGACATGCAGGTCCTTGGACTCCTCCACCGGCAGAACATAACAACACGACGGCTGGAGGAGGGGCGCCTCATCTTCCGCCTGGGAACCCTCCAACCACAAGGTATGAATTCAGATTTCTCCAGTTTCCTCATTTCCCCTCCCCCCACCTTGTCTCAGTCGGTTCCCTCAACTCAGCACCGCCCTCCTAACCTGCAATCTCCTTACTGACCTCTCCGCCCCCACCCCACTCCGGCCTATCACCCTCACCTTGACCTCCTTCCACCTATCCCACCTCCATCGCCCCTCCCCCAAGTCCCTCCTCCCTACCTTTTATCTTAGCCTGCTTGGCTACTCTCTCTCATTCCTGATGAAGGGCTTATGCTCGAAACGTCGAATTCCCTATTCCTAAGATGCTGCCTAACCTGCTGTGCTTTGACCAGCAACACATTTTCAGCTGTGATCTCCAGCATCTGCAGACCTCATTTTTTACTGTTTGAAGTCTGACCTATTTAGCACAGTGATAGTGCCATACAACACAATGGAGGGAATTCTCAATGTGAAGGCGGGACTTCATCGCCATAAGGGCAGTACGGTGGTCAGCCCTTATTGTCATTGACAGATGTATCTGCAGCTGACAGATTGGTAAGGATGAGGTCAGGTATGTTTTACTTGCTTGTTGGTTCCCTAACCACCTGCTGCTGACTCAGCCTAGCAGCTATCTCCTTCAGGACCCAAACAACTTGATCAATAGTGTTACTGCCGAGTCACCCTTGGTGGGAGACATTGAAATCCTCCACCAGAGTACATTTTGTGCCCTTGCCAGTGCTTCCTCCAAGTGTTTTTCAACATGGATGGGAGGTATCCGTGGATTCATCAGCTGAGGGAGGACGGTACGTGGTAGTCAGCAGAAGATTTCCTTGTCCGTGTTTAACCTGGAACCATGAGACTACATGGGGACTGGAATCAATGTTGAGGACTCCCGGGGAAATTCCCTCCTGACGGTATGCCACTGTGCCGTCATCTCTGCTAGATCTGTCCTGCTGGTGGACTGCACATATCCAGGAATGGTGATGGTGGTGTCTGGGGCATTATCTGTAAAATATGATTCCATGAGTATGATTATGTCAGGCTGTTGCTTGACCAGTCTAAGACAGCTCTCCCAATGTTGGCACTAGTTCTCAGATTTAGTGTGGAGGCCTTTGCAGGATCGGCAGGGCTGTTTCTGCCATCGGGAATGTAGGACCAATTTGAAACTAGGAATTGAGAGGGCTAAAAGGGGTCATGAGATATCTTTAGCAAAAAGGATTAAGGAGGTGGGCGGCACGGTGGCACAGTGGTTAGCACTGCTGCCTCACAGCGCCTGCAGACCCGGGTTCAATTCCCGACTCAGGCGACTGACTGTGTGGAGTTTGCACGTTCTCCCCGTGTCTGCGTGGGTTTCCTCCGGGTGCTCCGGTTTCCTCCCACAGTCCAAAGATGTGCGGCTCAGGTGAATTGGCCATGCTAAATTGCCCGTAGTGTTAGGTAAGGGGTAAATGTAGGGGTATGGGTGGGTTGCGCTTCAGCGGGTCGGTGTGGACTTGTTGGGCCGGAGGGCCTGTTTCCACACTGTAAGTCTAATCAAAAATCCCAAAGCTTATTATTTATATATAAGGAGCAAGAGGTAACTAGAGAAAGGGTTGGCCTATTCAAAGACAAAGGAGGAAAGTTATGCGTGGAGCCAGAGAAAATAGATGAGATTCTTAATGAGTATGTTGCATTGGTATTCACTGGTAAGTAGGCATAAGGAGGGAGGAAGTGATGGGCATTAAGGCATTAAGGTGGACTAGTCCCCAGGTCCAGATGGGATCTATCCCAGGTTACTGAGGGAAGCAAGAGAGGAAATAGCTAGAGCTTTAAAGAATATCTTGAACACGGATGAGATCCCAGAGGACTAGAGAATTGCCAATGTTGTCCCCTTGTTTAAGAAGAGTAGCAGGGATAATCCAGGTAATTACATATCTTGAGCCTGATGTTAGTGGTAGAGAAGCTGCTGAGGGGTAGGATCTATTCCCATTTGGAAGAAAATGGGCTTATCAGTGATAGGCTACATGGTTTTGTGCAGGGAAGGTCATTTCTTACCAACTTAATAGAATTCTTTGCGGAAGTGACAAAGTTGATTGATGAGGGAAGGACTGTAGATGTCATTTACATGGACTTCAGTCAGGTGTTTGATAAGGTTTCCCCATGGTAGGCTGATGGAAGAGATGAAGTAACATGAGGTTCGGGGTGTACTAACGAGATAGATAGAGAACTGGTTGGGCAACAGAAGACAGAGAGTAGTAAAGGAAGGGAGTTTCTCAAAATGGAGAACTGTGATCAGTGGTGTTCCACAGGGATCCATGCTAAGACCAATGTTTTTTGTGATATACATAATTGATTTGGAGATAGGTACATGTGGTCTGATTAGTAAGTTTGCAGATGACACTAAGATTGGTGGAGTAGCAGAATGAAGGGGACTGTCAGAGAATACAACAGAATATAAATAGACTGGAGAGTTGGGCAGAGAAATGACAGATGAGAGTTCAATCTGGGCAAATGTGAGATGATGTATTTTGGAAGATCCAATTCAAGAGCGAATATATTAAATATAAAAGTCCTTGGGAAAAATGATGTACAGAGAAATTTGTGTGTTCAGGCCCCTTGTTCCCTGAAGGTGACAATGCAGGTCAGCGGTGTGGTCAAGAAGGCAATATGGCATGCTTTCCTTCATTGGATGGAGCATTGAGTACAAGAGTTGGCAGGTCATGTTACAGTTTTGTAAGACTTTGATTCAGCCACATTTGGAATACTGCATACAGTTCTGGTTGCCACATTACCAAAAGGATGTGGATGCTTTGGAGAAGATGCAGAGGAGGTTCACCAGGATGTTGCCTGGTATGGAGGGCACTAGCTATGAAGAGAGGTTGAGTAGATTAGGATTATTTTCATTAGAAAGATGGAGGTTGAGGGGGGACCTGATTGAGGTCTACAAAATCATGAGAGGTGTAGACAGGACGGATAGCAAGACGCTTTTTCCCAGAGTGGGGGACTCAGTTACTAGGGATAACAAGTTGAAGGTGAGAGGGGAAAAGTTTAGGGGAGATATGCATGGAAAGTTCTTTACACAAAGGGTGGCGGGTGCCTGGAACATGTTGCCAGCAGAGGTGTTAGAGGCAGGAACGATAGTTCCATTTAAGATGTATCTAGACAGATGGAGAAGAAAGTGAGGACTGCAGGTGCTGGAGGTCAGATTCGAGATTGTGGTGCTGGAAAAGCACAGCAAGTCAGGCAGCATTTGAGGAGCAGAAGAATCAATCATTACTGATGAAGAGCTTTTGCCAGATACCTGAATAGGTAGGGACAAAGAAATACAAACCCTTAGGAAATAGGTAACAGATTTAGACAGAAGATCTGGATCAGCACAGTCTTGGAGGGTCAAAAGACTTGTTCTTGTGCTGTAATTCTCTTTGTTCTTTATTCTTTGTTCTTTACCGGTGACTAGCTCAATGTCAGGTGATCTGTCTTGTTTAATTTCTTCATTGTATCAATCACTACAAAGTCTCAACAAATGAATGAAACTGAATCATAAGTCCATAAGACCATTAGATTTTGGAGCAGAATTGGGCCATTCAACCCATTGAATTTGCTGTGATATTCGATTATGGCTGATATATTTCTCAAGTACATTCTCCTGCCTCTCCCTGTAAATCTTGATCATCTTACTACAGAGTTCCACAGATTAACCATTCTGGCTGAAGACATTCCTCCTCATCTCAGTTCTAAAAGGCCATCTCTTCACCCTAAGACGATACCCTGAAGTCTTCGTCTTTCCAACTAGTGGAAACACCTTCTCCATGTCGAGTCTATGCAGGCCTCTCAGTATTTTCCAAGTTGCAGTCAGATTTTGCCCTCATTTTTCTGAGCATTGAGTACAGATCAGAGTCCTCAGCCGCTCCGCATATGACAAGAATCACCCCAGGATCATTCGAGTAAATTCAGCACATAGAACATAGACTATAGAATGCTACAGCATAGTACAGGCCCTTCAGCCCTCGATGTTGTGCCAACCTTTTATCTATGCTAAGATCAAACATACATAGAGCACAGAACATAGAACAACACAGCACAGAATAAGCCCTTCAGCCCTCAATGTTGCGTCGACCTGTGAACTAATCTAAGCCCAACACTACCCCATCATCATCCATGTGCTTATCCAAAGATTGGTTAAATGTCCCTATTGTGTCTGAGTTAACTACATTGGCAGGCAGGGCATTCCACGCCCTTACCACTCGCTGTAAAGAACCTGCCTCTGACATCTGTCTTAAACATATCACCCCTCAATTTGTAGCTGTGCCCCCTCGTACAAGCTGACATCATCATCCCAGGAAAAAGACTTTTACTATCTACCCTATCTAATCCTCTGATTATCTTGTATATCTCTATCAAATCCCCTCTTAGTCTTCTTCTTTCCAATGAGAACAGACCCAAGTTTCTCAGCCTTTCCTCATAAGACCTTCCCTCCAGACCAGACAACATCCTGGTAAATCTCCTCTGCACCTTTTCCAATGCTTCCACACCCTTCCTGTAATGGGGTGACTAGAACTGTACACGGTATTCCAAATGCAGCCACACTAGCGTTTTGTGTAGTTGCAGCATGACATTACGGCTCCGGAACTCAATCCCTCTACCAATAAAACCTAACACAACCGTACGCCTTCTTAACAGCACTATCAATCTGGGTGGCAACTTTCAGGGATCTATGGCTATGGACTCCAAGATCCCTCAGCACATCCACACTACCAACAGTCTTTCCATTGACTCAGTATTCTGCCTTCCTGTTATTCTTCCCAAAGTGAATCACCTCTCATTTATCTGCATTGAACTCCATTTGCCACCTCAATTCTGCAGTTTGTCCAAGTCCCCCTGCAACCTACAACATTCTTCCACATTGTACACTACTCCGCTGACATTAGTGTCATCTGCAAATTTATTAACCCATCCATCTCTGCCAGCATCCAAGTCATTTATAAAAATGACAAACAGCAAAGGTCCCAAAACAGATCCTTGTGGCACACCACTAGCAGCCAGGCTGAATATTTTCCATCAACCACCACTCACTGACTTCTTACAGAAAGCCGGTTTATAATCCAAACTGCTCGAACAAAGAACAAAGAAAATTTACAGCCCAGGACCACGTCCTTCATCCCTCCAAGCCTGAGTTGATCCAAATCCACTGTCTAAACCTGTCGCCCAATTCCTAAGCATCTGTATCCCTCTGCTCCCCACCTACTCACGCATCTGTCCAGATGCATCTTAAATGAATCTACCGTGCCTGCCTTACTACCTCTGCTGGCACCACGTTCCAGACACCCACCACCCTCTGTGTGAAGTACTTGCCACGTGTATCCCCCATATACTTTCCACCTCTCACCTTGAAAGTGTGACCTCTCGTTACTGAATCCTTCACTCTGGGAAAAAGCTTATCTCCATCTATCCTATCTGTACCCTTCATGATTTTGTAAACCTCAAACAGGTCCTCCCTCAATCTCCTTTTTTCTAATGAAAACAAGCCTAACCTACTCAGCCTTTCTTCATAGCTAGAACCTTCCATACCAGGCAACATGCTCATAAACTTTCTCTGCATCTTCTCCAAAGTGTCCATATCCTTTTGGTAATGTGGCGACCAGGACTGTACACAGCATTCTAAATGTGGCCGAACCAATATCATGAACAATGTTAACATGACCTGCCAGCTCTTATACTCAATACCCCATCCGATGAAGGCAAGCATACCATATGCCTTCTTGACCACTCCATCCACCTGTGCAGCAACCTCAAGGTACAATAGACCTGCACTCCCAGATCCCTCTGCCCATCAACTTTTCCCAAGACTATTCAGTTCATTGTAAAATTCACTCTAGAATTAGACTTCCCAAAATGCATCACCTCACATTTGTCTGGATTGAACTCCATCTGCCACTTCTCCACCCAACTCTCCAGTTTATCTATATTCTCCTGTATTCTTTGACAGCCCCTTATGCTCCCTGCTACTCCACCAATCTGCTTGTCATCTGCAAACTTGCTGATCATACCAACAGTGCCCTCTTCTAGATCATTTATGTATATCACAAACAACAGTGGCCCCAGCACTGATCCCTGTGGAACACCACTGGTCACCTTTCTCCATTTCGAGAAACTTCCTTCAACTACTACTCTCTGTCTCCTGTTGCTCAACCAGTTCTTTATCCACCTAGCACACCATGTGACTTCACTTTCTCTATTAGTTTACGATGGGGAACCTTATCAAACGCCTCACTAAAGTCCATGTATATGACGTGTACAGCCCTTCCTTCATCTATCAACTTGATCACTTCCTCAAAGATCTCTATTACTTTGGTAAGGCACAATTTCCCCCGTGCAAAACCATGTTGCTGATCACTGATAAGCCAATTCTTTTCCAAATATAAATAGATTTTATCCCTCAGTACCTTCTCCAGCAACTTTCTCATCACTGATGTCAGGCTCACTGGTCTGTAGTTACCCAGAATATTCCTAATACCATTCTTGTACAGGGGGACAACATGAGCAACCCTCCAGATTAGAGTGGTGCTGGAAAAGCACAGCAGGTCAGGCAGCATCCGAGGAGCAGGAAAATCGACATTTCGGGCAAAAGCCCTTCATCAGGAATGAGGCTGGGAGCCTCCAGGGTGCAGAGATAAATGAGAGGGAGGTGGGGCTGGGGAGAAGGTAGCTAAGAGTGCAATAGGTGGGCTTGAAGGTGATAGATCCGAGAGGAGGGTGGAGCGGATAAGTGGAAAGGAAAATTGGCAAGTAGGCCAGGTCATGAGAATGGTGCCCAGGGGAACAAAGAGCAAAGAATATTCCAGCACAGGAACAGGCCCTTCGGCCCTCCAGGCCTGCACCAATCCAGATCCTCTATCTAAACCTGTTGCCTATTTTTTAAGGATCTGTATCCCTCTGCTCCCTATTCATACATGAATCTGTCTAGATACATCTTAAATGATGCTATTGTGCCCACCTCTACCAGCTCCGCTTGCAAAATGTTCCAGACACCTACCACCCTCTATATAAGACCATAAGGCATAGGAGTGGAAGTAAGGCCATTCAGTCCATCGAGTCCACTCCGCCATTCAATCATGGCTGATGGGCATTTCAACACCACTTACCCACATTCTCCCCGTAGCCCTTAATTCCTCGAGACATCAGGAATCTATCAATCGCTGCCTTGAAGACATTTAGCGTCCCGGCCTCCACTGCACTCTGCGGCAATGAATTCCACAGGCCCACCACTCTCTGGCTGAAGAAATGTTTCCGCATTTCTGTTCTGAATTGATCCCCTATAATTTTAAGGCTGAGTCCACGGGTCCTAGTCTCCTCGCCTAATGGAAAAAATTTCCTAGCCATGTATTATCTTGTAAGTTTCTATTAAGTCTCCCCTTAATCTTCTAAACTCCAATGAATACAATCCCAGGATCCTCAGCCGTTCCTTGTATGTTAGACCTACCATTCCAGGGATCATCCGTGTGAATCTCCACTGGACACGCTCCAGTGCCAGTATGTCCTTCCTGAGGCGTGGGGACCAAAACTGGACACAGTACTCCAAATGGGGCCTAACCAGAGCTTTATAAAGTCTCAGTAGCAAAACGATGCTTTTATATTCCAACCATCTTGAGATAAATGACAACATTGCATTCGCTTTCTTAATCACAGACTCAACCTGCATGTTTACCTTTAGAGAATCCTCGACTAGCACTCCCAGATCTCTTTGTACTTTGGCTTTACGAATTTTCTCACCGTTTAGAAAGTAATCCATGCTTTTATTCTTTTTTTCAAAGTGCAAGACCTCGCATTTGCTCACGTTGAATTCCATCAGCCATTTCCTGGACCACTCTCCCAAACTGTCTAGATCCTTCTGCAGCCTCCCCACTTCCTCAGTGCTACCTGCCTGTCCACCTAACTTCGTATCATCGGCAAACTTCGCTAGAATGCCCCCAGTCCCTTCATCCAGATCATTAATATATAATGAGAACAGCTCCGGCCCCAACACTGAACCCTGCGGGACATCGCTTGTTACTGGCCGCCATTCCAAAAAAGAACCTTTTATCCCAACTCTCTGCCTTCTGTCAGACAGCCAATCCTCAATCCATCCCAGTAGCTCACCTTGAACACCATGGGCCCTCACCTTGCTCAGCAGCCTCCCGTGTGGCATCTTATCAAAGGCCTTTTGGAAGTCTAGATAGACCGCATCCACTGGGTTTCCCTGGTTTAACCTACTTGTCACCTCTTCAAACAATTCCAACAGGTTTATCAGGCACGTCCTCCCCTCACTAAATCCATGTTGACTTGTTCCAAGTCAAGAACAAGTTGTAAAGAACTTTCTACTCATAACTCCATAAACTTTTCCCCTCTCACCTTCAACTCGTGAACCCTAGTAATTGAGTTCCCCAAATCTGGGAAAATGCTTCTTGCTAAGGTGGGAGGAGGGGAAATGAGGAGACTGGTGAAGTCTACATTGATGCCCTGGGGTTGAAGTTTTCCGAAGTGTAAGATGAGGCATTCTTCCTCTACATAAGGCTCACTGGTCTATGCTTAGTTGGGCCATCTCTACTGTCCTTCTTGAACAAAGGCACAATATTTGCAATCCTCCACTCCTCTGGTACAAAACCTGTAGAAAATGACGACTCAAAGATCAAAGCAAAGGCTCCTCCCTACCTACATACTCTACATTTTACTATCATCCATGTACCTATACAGAATCACTTAAATGTCCCTAATGTATCTGATTCTAATACCACTGCTGGCAGTGTATTCCATGCACCCACCACTCTCTGTGTAAAAAACCTACCTCTCCCCAAAACCTTCCTCCAATCACCTTAAAATTATGCCACCTCATTATAGCCATTTCTGCCCTGGGAAAAAGTCTCTGGCTATCCAATCTATCTATGCCTCTCATCATCTTGTGCATCTCTATCAAGTCACCTCTCATTCTTGTTCGTTCCAATGAGAAAAGCCCTGGCTCCCTCAAACTTTTTTCATTACACAAGCTCTTCAGTCCAGGCAGCAGCTGGTAAATCTTCCCTGAACCTTCTCTAAAACTTCCACATTCTTCCTATGATGACGGAACCAGAATTGAACACAATATTCCGTGTGTGGTATAACCAGGGATTTGTAGAGCTGCAGCATAACCTTGCAGCTGTTAAAATCAATCCCCCGCTAATGAAAGCCAACACACCATATGCCTTCTTAACAACCTTATCAACCTGGGTGGCAACTTTGAGGGATCGATGGATATGGACCTCAAGATCCCTCTGTTCCTCTGCACTGCCAAGAATCTTGCTTTTTACCCTGCATTCAAATTCAACGTTCAAAAATGAATCACTTCACGTTTTTCCAGCGTGAGTTCTACCTGCCAGTTCTCAGCCCAGCTCTGTATCCTGTCAATGTCTCATTGCAACCTACAACAGCCTTCCACACTATCCACAACTGCAGCAATCTTCGTGTCATCGGCAAATTTACTCACCCACCCTTCCACTTCCTCATGCAAGTCATTTATAAAAATCACAAGGAGCAGAGGACCCAGGACAGATCCTTGTGGAATACTACTGGTCACTGAGCTCTCGGCTGAATACTTTCCACTTACTATCTTCTACCAGCCAATTCTGTATCCAGACAGACGGATTTCCCTGTATTCCATGCCTCCTTACTTTCTGAATGAGTTTACCATGGGGAACATTATCAAATGCCTTGATAAAATCTATATACACCACATCCACTGCTCTACCTTCATCAGCGTTTCTTGTCACATCCTCAAAGAATTCAATAAGACTTGTGAGGCATGACCTGCCCCTGACAACGCCAAGTTGACTCTCTCTAATCAAACTATGCTTTTCCAAATAATCATAAATCCTATCTCTCAGAATCCTCTCCAATAATTTTCCCACTACCAATGTAAGACTGACTGGTCTATGATTCCCAGGGTTATCCCTACTCCCTTTCCTGAACAAGGGAATAACATTTGCCACCCTCCAATCATCTGGTAATATGCCAGTGGACAGTGAGGATGCAAAAATCATCACCAAAGGTGCAATAATCTCTTCCCTCGCTTCCTGTCGTAACCTAGGGTATACTCCGTCTGGCCCAGGGAACAAAGAACAAAGAAAATTACAGCACAGGAACAGGTCCGTCGGTCCTCTAGGCCTGCACCAATCTAAACCTGTTGCCTATTTTTTAAGGATCTGTATCCCGCTGCTCCCTGCTCATACATGTATTTGTCTAGATACATGTTAAATGACGCTATTGTGCCCACCAATACCACCTCCTCTGGCAATGCGTTCCAGACACCTACCATCCTCTATGTAAAGAACTTTCCACTCATAACTCCATAAACTTTTCCCCTCTCACCTTCAACTCGTGACCCCTAGTAGTTGAGTTCCCCAAATCTGGGAAAAAGCTTCTTACTATCCACTTTGTCTATACTTCTCATGACTTTGTAGACCTCAATCAGGTCCCCCCTCAACCTCTGTCTTTCTAATGAAAATAATCCTAATCTACTCAACCTCCCTTCATAGCTGTGCCCTAGTGAACATCCTGGTGAACCTCCTCTGCACCCTCTTCAAAACATCCATACTTTTGGTAATATGGTGACCCAGAACTGAACACAATGTTCCAAATGTGGCGAAACCAAAGTCACATACGATTGTAACATGATTCGCCAACTCTTGTACTCAATACCCCGTCCAATGAAGGAAAGCATACCGTATGCCTTCTTGATCACTCTATCAACCTGCGTTGCCACCTTCAGACTACAATGGACCTGATACCCAGATTTCTCTGTACATCAATTGTCCCCAGGGCTTTTCCATTTACTGTATAGTTTGCTCATGAATTGGATCTTCCAAAATGCATCACCTCACATTTGCTCAGATTGAACTCCATCTGCCATTTCTCTGCCTAACACTCCAATCTATCTATATTTTGCTGCAGTTTCTGACAGTCCCCTTCACTATCTGCTACTCCAACAACCCTGCTAATCAGACCACCTATACTTTCTTCCAGATCATTTATGTATGTCACAAGCAAGAGTGGTCCTAGCACGGATCCCTGTGGGACACCACTGGTCACAGTTTTCAATTTTGAGAAACTCTCTTTCACTACTGCTATCTATCTCCTGCTGCCCAGCCAGTTCTCAATCCATCCAGCTAGTACACTCTGGACCCCATCTCAGTTCACTTTCTCTATCAGTCTACCATGGGCAACCTTATCAGACTTGTCTATCCTCAACTTTTTCAAAATTTTGAGCACACCCTCCTTCTTAACATCAACGTTTTCAAGTGTATCACTCTGTTCACATTGTCCTCACAAATGAAAAAGACCTCTCACTTGTGAATACTGAAACAAAGTATTCATTAAGGACCTTCTCTACCTCCTCTTACTCCAGACTTTAGTACCTTCCACTATCCCTGATTGGATTACCCTCACTCTGGCCATCCTCTTGTTCCTCATATAAGTATAAAATGCCTTGGGATTTTCCTTAATCCTGCTCACCTAGGCGTTCTCATGCTCCGTTCCAGCTCTCCTCAGTCCATTCTTCAGTTCTCTCCTGGCTAACTTGTAATTTTCTTGAGCCCTGTCTGATGCTTGCACCCTCAAACTTAAGTAAACTTCCTTCTTCCTCTTGGCTAGATGTTCCACATCTATTGTCATCCAAGGTTCCTTCGCCCTGCTGTCCCTCCTTGCCTCAATGGGACAAACCTATTCAGCACTATCGGCAAGTGCTCCCTAAAGAACCTCCACATTTCTATCATGCAATTCCCTGCGAATATCTGCTCTCAATTTATGCTGCACAGTTCCTGCCTAATAGATATGCAATTTCCTCCCCCCCGCCCCACAATTAAATACTTTCCCATGGTGTCTGCTTCTGTGTCTCACCATGATTAAGTAAAGGTCAGGGAGTTGTGATCACTATCATCGAACTGCTGTCCCACCAAGAGATGTGACACCTGACCTGGTTCATTGTCAAGTACCAAATCCAATATGGCCTCCCCTGTAGTCGGCCTATCTACATATTGAATCAGGAATCCTTCCTGGACACACATGACAAAATCTGCTCCATCCAAACTATTTGTAGTTGAAGTCACCCATGACAACAACCCTGTTACTTCGGCACCTTTCCAAAATCTGTCTCCCAAATTGCTCCTCTGTGCAATTGGGAGTGGGGTGGGGGGGGGGTGGGGGGGGATCTATAGAAAACTCCTAATAAAGTGACTGTTCCTTTCCTGTTTCTGACTTCCACCCATACTGACTCAGTAGACAAACCCTCCTTGATGACCTCCCTTTCTACAGCTATGATACTGTCCCTGATTGGCAATGCCACTTCCCAACCTCTTTTACCGCCTTCTTTATTCCTTTTGAAGCATCTAACCCCCAAACTTCCAACAACCATTACCACCCCTGTGATATCCATGTCTTCGTAATGGCCACAACATCGTACCTCCGAGAACTGATCCATGCTCTAAGTTCATCACCCTTATCCCTGACACTTCTTGCATTAAAATAGACATACTTCAACCATCACATTGACTGCAACTTTGTTCTAGCAACTGTCTATCCTTCCTGACAGACTCTCTGCACGCTGTATCTGTCAGTTCACCAGCTACCCCATTGTCTGATCTGTAGCTCCGGTTTCCATCACCCTGCCAAACTAGTTTAAGCCCTCCCAAAGAGCTCTAGCAAACCACCTGCCCAGGATATTGTACCTTTCCGGTTCAGATACAACCCATCTTCCTTGTACAGATCCCACCTTCCCCAGAAGGTATCCTAATAATTCACATATTTGAAGCCCTCCCTCCTGCACCAGCTCTGCATCCACATGTTCAGCTGCACTTGCTCTATGTTCCTAGCCTAACTAGTCCATGACATTGGTAGGAATCCTGAGATTACTACTCTGCTCATCCTACCTTTAAGCTTCCAACCTAACTTCCTACATGCATGTTTCAGGTCCTGAATCCCTTTCCTAGCTATGTCATTGGTACCAATGTGTATCATGACTTCTGGCTGCTCTCCCTTCCCCGTAAGAATTTGTAGGCACAATCTGAGACATGCCTGTCCAGGCACCCGGGAGGCAACACACCATCTGGGAGTCTCGCTCACGACCACAGAATCTCCTGTCTGTTCCTCTCACAACTGAATCTCCTATCACTGTTGCTCTCCTATTCTCACTCATCCGTTCTGAGTTACAAAGCCAGGCCCAGTGCCAGAAACCTGACCACTGTGGCTTTCCCTGGTGGATCGCTGATCCCCACAGTGTCCAAAGGGATATAATTATTATTGATGGGAATGGGCACAGAGGATCCCTGCACTGTCTGCCTATTCCCTTTCCCTCTCCTGACAGTTACCCAGCTACCCTTATCCTGTAACTTAGGTGTGACTACATCCCCATAACTTCCCTCAATCATCCCTTCAGCCTCCCAAATGATGCAAAGTTCATCCAGCTCCAGCTCCTATTCCCTAATGCAGTCTGTGAGGAGCTGGGGTTGAGTGCACTTCTTGCAGGTGATGTCAGCAAAGACACTAGTGGTGACCCTTACCCCCTGCATCCTGAAGAGGAGCATGCAACTGCCCTAGCATCCATCCCCTCTGTTTTAAATTGCCAAAAGAGATTTTAAAAATCCCTACCTTACCAACCCTCTTCACAGAGTCTTTTATTTTGGTTCGAGGAGGAAGGCATGTATCTAAATGACATCCTTCATTAGACACAGGGCCCAAAACTGCTCGCAATATTCTAAAGGTGGTCTGACCAGAGCCTTACAAATCCTCAGCAGTACACCTCTGCTCTTGTTTTCTTTTCCCACTCACTCATTCTGTCCAAATCTGTCTTCAGCCTCTGCGCTTCCTCAACACTCCCTGTCCCTCCACCTATCTTTGTGTCATCTGCAAACCTAGCAACAATGTCATAAGTTCCTTTATCCAGATCATCCAGGATAGACAAACTACACACCTATCAATCCCTCATTACTTACATCTGGGGATTAGTGCCAAAATTGAGAGAGCTGCCTTAGCCAAACCACACACCATCCTGACTTGGAAATATATCACCATTCCTTCACTATTGCTGGGGTGTCAAAATTCTGGAATTCCTTCCTTAAGAGTATTGTGGGTTCATGTACAGCACCTAGACAGTAGCAGTTCAAAAAGACAGCTCTCTACCATCTTCTCAATGACAACCAGAAGTGGGCAATAAATGCTGGCCGAGCCAGGGACACAAGTGAATTGATGAAAAGGTATTGCTTAATAGCACTGTTGACAATACCTGCCATCACTTCACTGACTATCAAGAATACATTGAGGGAGCATTAACTGGCTGGGTAAGATTTGACCTATTTTTGATGTACAGGACATAACTGGGCACAATGTTGAGACTGTATTGGAACTGTTTGGCTGGGTGTTTGGCAAGGTTTGAAGCAATGTACTATCACTGGAATATTGTCAAGGCCCTAGTCTTTGCAGTATCCAGTGCCTTCAACTGCTTCTTGGAATCTCTACTCTGATCAGGCCCCTTATAATTTTGAAAGCCTCTATCCAATCTTCTCACATTCTTTGCCCTTCCAAGGAATATAGTTTTAACCTCTCCACCTATCCTCATAACTGAAGTTTTTCTTCCCTGGAACCATTCCTGTAAGTCTCTTCTGCATATCAATAACAAGTATTGGGGCGGCACGGTGGCTCAGTGGTTAGCACCAGGTCCCTAGGCTTGATCTCAGCCTCAGGTGACTGTCTGTGTGGAGTCTGCACATTCTCCCAGTGTCTGCGTGGGTTTCCTCCGGGTGCTCTGGTTTCCTCCCACAGTCACAAAGATGTTCAGGTCAGGTGAAATGGTCATGCTAAATTGCCCAGTGTTAGGTTCATTAATCAGAAGGAGATGGGTCTGGGTGGGTTACTCTTCGGAGGGTCGGTGTGGACTTGTTGGGCCGAAGGGCCTGTTTCCACACTTTAGGGAATCTAATCCAGCTAAGTAACATTTGTGCAACACAAGTGCTTGGAAATGACCATCTCTACTGAGAGAATCTAATCATTTCCTTTTGATATGCAGTGATAGTAACATTGCTGACTCCCCTATTATCAACACCCTGGGGATTATCATTGACCAAGGGCAAGTCAGATAATAGAAATCATGCAGTGAGAAATTTGCCTCCTGACTCCCCAGAGATAATCCACTATGGGAAACGCAAGTCAGGAGTGTAATGGGAGACTCCCTACTTGCTTGGATGAGTGAAGATCCAACAACATTCAAGAAGCTTGACACCATCTATGATAAGGCAGCCCTCTTGATTGGCACCACTTTCAGAAACATCCATTCCTTCCACCACTGCAGCAGAATATATTATCTACAAGATGCACTGTAGAAATTTGCCAAGGCACCTTGATTTTTGCAGAGAAATTCTGTCTTCTGGCTATTCTTAATTCACCCAGATTTTTTCCATGTGACTGTCAATTTTATCCCAAATAATTGTTTCAAGAAATTTCTACACTCATGTAGTTAAACTGACTTGTCTTTAATTGGTAGGCTTATTCTTAAATCTTTTAAAAATAAGGTTATGACATTTGTAATTTTCTCGTCATCTTGGCACTGTCCCTGAGTCTCGAGAAAATTGAAAGATTACTGCCAGTACTTCTGTAGTTTTCACTGTCATCTCCTTCATTATCCTGATTGCATCTCACCTGGACTCAGCACACTCCAACCTCTGGTTGATCCTTCTCCCTTAAAAGGATGTCATACAGCTGCTCGATGACATCCTTCATGTTTCAATATTTCTCAACTTGAGAACAGAAACCTTACCATCCGAAGAGACACAGCAATTTGCCCACATAATGCAATGTGTAATTAATTATTTGTGAATAGTCATTTTGTTGGGCATGGCTTAATTATCGCTAAGAAAGGCCACATGTTGTCAAAGTTTTTCACTTTGCACACATCAGGAAAACCTGCATTTATATTGTATGAGAGGACAGTGCCGATTGGTTAGTAAGTGATCTCTGATTGGGAGACAAATTACAATATAGAATGTACCCGTTAATGATGACTGGCTGTTAATAGTCAGGAAGTTTTAAATTTTTAAACATGGATGATTGATTCTGATTGGTCAAAGCATTGCCCTGAGCTTTGATAAAATGTGTCTTTTTCTCATTAAACTTAAATTAATTATTTAGCCAGTGTTGTGGCTAAATGTAGGATGAATTGTATAAGATGTAAACTGAACCAATGATTTGTTCCAGAGTGATGCTGGAAAAGCACAGCAGGTCAGGCAGCATCCGGGCTCCTCAGATGTTGCCTGACCTGCCGTGCTTTCCCAGCACCACTCTGATCTAAACTCTGGTTTCCAGCATCTGCAGTCCTCACTTTTTCCTAATAATGTGTTCCAACAGATTCGAGCTGGCTTAGTCTCTTTGAGTCAAAGAATTCTTGGCCCTTGCACAATTGTACAAGGAGCACTGGAAAATATTCTGAACAAAACACCTGAAGAGTTTTATGATGGAACCATCAGCTTCCTGAAGGTAATGATGTGCTAATTGTCAATCCCAAAGTTTGAGTGGCCTCTGACCTGTACAGAAGTTAGGCAGCGAGCCCATTGAGTCAGTGCTGGCTCTCTGTCAAGCAATCGAGTCAATGTATGTCTTTCACTGTACCCCAACCAGGAAGGTTTCTTCCCTCAGGTGATGAGCCAATCTTCATTCGTAATTCTTTTTTATCTATTCATTTATGGGATTTGAGCATGACAGGCTGGCCAGTATTTATTGCCCATCCCTAGTTGCCCCTGTGAAGATGGTAGTGAAGGTGAGTTACCATCTTGAACCGCTGCAGTCCACCTGATGTGGGTTGATTCACAATGCCCTGAGGGAAAGAATTCCAGAGTTTTGACCCAGTAATAGTGAAGGAATGGTGATACATTTCCAAGTCAGGATGGTGAGTAGCTTCAAGGAGAACTTGGAGGTGATGGTGTTCCCATGTATCTGCTGACCTTGTCCTTCTAGATGAAAGTGGTCATGGGTTTGGAAGTTGCTGTCTGAGGATCTTTGGTGAATATCTGCATTGCATCTTGTAGATACACACACTGCTGCTATTGATTGTTGGTGGTGAAGGAAGTGGATGCTTGTGAATGTGGTGCCAATCAAGCAGGCTGCCTTGTCCTGGATGGTATCAAGCTTATTGAATGTTGTCAGGGTGCACTCATCCAGTCAAATGGGGAGTATTCTATCACACTCCTGACCTGTGCCTTGTAGATTGTGAACAGGTTTTCAGGAGTCAGGAGGTGAGTTACTCACTGCAGTGTTCCAACCCTCTGACCTGTTGTTTTTATGTAGGGAGTCCAGTTGAGTTTCTGATCAATGATAACCCCCCGCCCAAGATGTTGATAGTGGGGGATTCAGGATTGGTAACACCATTGAATGTCAAGAGGCAGTGGTTAGAGTGTCTCTTATTGGTGATGGTTATAGCCTGACATTTGTGTGGCACAAACATTACTTGTCATTTGTCAGACCAGCCTGGATATTGTCTCAATGTTGTTGTATTTAAATATGCACTGCTTCAGTGTCTGAGGAGTTGCGAATGGTGCCAAACATTGTGCAATCATTGGCAAATATCCCCACTTCTGACCTTATAACAGTGGCAAAGTCATTGATGAAGCAGCTGAAGTTGGTTGGGCCTAAGACACTACCCTGAGGGACTCCTGCAGAGATGTCCTGGAGCTGAGATGACTAACCTCCAGCAACCATAATCATTTTCCTATGTGTCACATATGACTCCAACGACGAGAGAGTTTGCCCCTGATAACCATTGGTTCCAGTTTTGCTTGGGCTCCTTGATGCCATACCCAGTTCAATGCAGCCTTGATGTCAAAGGCTGTCACTCTCACCTCCCCTTGTTTGAACCAAGGCTGTAATGAGATCAGGAACTGAGTGACCCTGGAGGAATTCAAACTGGACATCACAGAGCAGGTTATTGCTGAGCAGCTGCTGCTTGATAGCACTGTTGATGACACCTTCCATCACCTTGCTGATGATCGAGAGTGGACTGATGGGGCAGTAATTGGCTGGGTTGGATTTGCCCTGCTTTTTGTGTCCAGGACATACCTGCAAAATTTTCCACATTGTCAGGTAGATGCTAGTTTTGTAACTGCACTGGAACAGCTTGGATAGGGGAGCAGCAAGTTCTGCAACAGGATTCTTCAGTACTATTGCCGGAATGTTGTCAGGGCCCATACCCTTTGCAGTATCCAGTGTCTTCAACAATCTAGTGAATTGGCTGAAGACTAGTATCTGTAATGCTGGGGACCACTGGAGGAGGCAGATATGGATTATCCACTCAGCATTTCTGGCTAAAGATTGCTGCACAAGCTTCAGCTTTATCTTTTACACTGCTGTGCTGGGCTCTTCCATCATTGAGGATGGGGATGTTTGTGCAGCTTCCTCCTTCAGTGGGTTATTTAATTGCTCACCTCCATTCATATCTGGATGTGGCAGGGCTGCACAGCTTAGATCTAATCTGTTGTTTGTGGGATTGGTTAGTTCTGTCAATCACTTGCTGCTAATGCTCTTTGGCATGCAAGTAGTCCTGTTTGGTGGCTTCACTCATCTTCAGGTATGCCTGGTGCTGCTCCTGGATTGCCCTCCTGTCCTCTCAATTGAACCAGGGTTGATCCCCTGGCTTGTTGGTAATGGTTGAGTGGGGTATAAGTCAGACCATGAGGTTACAGATGGTGTTGGAATATAATTCTGCTTCTGTTAATGGCCCACAGTGCCTCATGGATACCCAGTCTTGAGTTGCCAGATCTGTTTGAAGTCTGTCTCATTTAGCATGGTGATAATGCCATGCAACACAATGGAGGTTATTCTCAGTGTGAAGGCAGGACTTTTTCTCCACAAGGACTGTATGGTGGTCATTCTTAACAATATTGGCATGGACAGATGGATCTGCAATCGGCAGATTGGCAAGGATTTGGTCATGGCCAGGCAGCATCCAAGGAGCAGGAGAATCATTCCTGAGGAAGGGCTCATGCCCGAAACGTCGTCTCTCCTGCTCCTTAGATGCTGCTTGACCTGCTGCGCTTTTCCAGTAACACATTTTCAGCTCTGATCTCCAGCATCTGCAGTCCTCACTTTCTCCTCAAGGATTTGGACATGTATGTTTTTCCCTCTTATTGGTTCCCTCACCACCCGCTGGAGACCCAGTCTAGCAGCTATGTCTTTTAGGACCCAATCAATTCATTCAGTAATACTGCTGCTAAGCCATATTTGGTGGCGGACATTGAAATTCTGGACCCAGAGTACATTTTATGCTCTTGCCATCCTCACTGCTTCCTCCAAATGTTGATCAACGTGAAGGAGTAATGATTCATCAGCTGAGGGAGGTTGGTACCTGGTAATTAGCAGAAGGTTTCCTTGCCCATGTTTAACCTGAAGCCATGAGTCTTCATGAAATCCAGAGTCAATATTGAGGACTCCCAGGGCAAGATAACTAGGAGTACACACACCCATCATTTTAGCATTGTGCCAGGGATTTATAAGATTTACCCGCGTGCAATTTGCCATCTTTCAACTGTTTTCAATTCTCTTCATTACCATACAATGGTGCAGTCAAAACACACCAGAGCACAGGAAACAATTAACAACTGAAATGTAAATCTTGAAAACGTATATTTCAAAAATTTCCCCACACTGCAATTCCTAAAAGTCTGAACTGTCATTGGCATTGCATTGTCTGGGGCTTCTGTCAGTAAAAGGAGAGGGAGCTCAAAGGGATTTCATGAGTAAGGCAGAAGGAGGGCAATAAGAGTGAAGGGCTTCAAGAGAGGCAATCCAGGAGTGAGGAAGAAGAAGGTTAGTCCAGGATTGAGCAGGGGATGGGGGTCAGTCCAGGTGTGAGGAAGCTCCAGGGAGATAATCCAGGAGTGAGAGCGTTTCTGGGGATTTTAACAGGTGAGGGTATAGAGTGAATCATTGCAGGACTATAGGGTAATAATGAAACAAACTATAAAACGAGTCAAGTGCCTTTTAGGTCAAAGGTCTGGGCTGAGTGTTTCTCAGTATTGGTGAAAAATGGATGCAAGTGCATTTATTTCAAGAAAGCGCAGATTATTCATGGGAGTAATTAGGAAAGGTTATTGAAACTGAAATGAAGGCCAAGCTAATTTTGACTTTTCTTTCCTCAGTCCAACGCTGACCTGTGTTTTGATGCTCTCTCAATGGTTCCTGGCTTACAGCCAATCAGACCGTGCGGAGCCATGTACTTGATGGTGAGTTGTGTCAAGCTACAAAAAGACAAAAGCTTCAAAATCTCAAAGACCTGACTGATGTAATCCCTTTGTTCCAGGTTGGAATTGATGTGGATGATTTTCCAGAATTTGAGAGTGACATTGACTTTACTGAAAGGTTGATCGCGGAACAGTCAGTTTTCTGTCTTCCTGCAACGGTAACTTCATTTTATAAACATAACCTAGAACTTTGTCTTAAAACTAATTCTGCAGTGAGGCTGGAGGAAGTATTTAAGCCTAGAATCCCACTGTTCTTCAATGATGACCTTCCTTTGTGGTGTTGTGACTACCTATGACAACAGAAAAGATGCTGACGCTTTTCTCGCTGGCTTCTCACTCCCCACAGGGCCATCAGCAGAAGGCAGTCCTCAACTAAAGTAAAAACAAAGTTTCTGTAGATGTTGCAAATCAGTAATAAAAAAACATAACGTGCTGGAAAAACTGAGCAAGTCTAGCAAAGTCTATGTAGGGAGAAATAAAATCAACATTTCAAGCTAATGTCCCATCCTGAAGAGGTCGCATCTGATTAGAAACTTGGTTTCTGTTCCCATAGATGTTATAGAGACTGAGGGGCATGGATAAGGTAAATAGTCAAGGTGTTTTCCCCCAGGGTAGGAGAGTCCAAAACTACAGGGCTTAGGTTTAGGGCAAGAGGGAGAAAGATTTAAAAAGAACCTAAGGCGCAACTTTTTCACACAAAGGGTGGTGTTTATATGGAGTGAGCTGCCATAGAAAGTGGTGGAGGCTGGTACAACAACAGCATTTAAAAGGCATCTGAATGAGTATATGAATAGGAAGGGTTTAGTTGGATATGGGCCAAATGCTGGCAAATGGGACGAGATTAATTTAGGATTTCTGGTCAGGATGGACTAGTTGGGCCAATGGGTCAATTTTCAAGCTGTACATCTCTATGACTCTATGTTGCCAGACCTGCTGAGATTCAGCACATTTTGCTTTTAGTTCTCAGCTGTTGTGAGCTACAGTGAGACCTGCCAAAGGCAGATTTATTAAAAATGCTAAGGTCATACATGCACCCAGCATCACAACACGATGTGCAGGCAGAACATTACCCTTCCCCTTACTATGGAAAAATTACTCAGCTGTTAAAGTGGAACTACTACAAAAGAGAAGAATGGGGAATCTCACAGAGCAGACAAGGTAGGGTTAATGCCAAAGAGAATATACATATATATAAAACCTATAGATTTAAAACAGCGATAGATAAGGTTCTTGATTGTCAAGGAAATCAAATGTTATGGGAAGAAAGCAGGAGAATGGGGTTGAAAAACCCTATTAGCCATGTTTGAATGGCAGAACAGACTCGATGCGCTGAATGGCCTAGTTTCTGCTCCTATGTCTTTTGATCATATCAGGCAATCGACATGATAGAATTAACAAATAGAGGATAATTTACAACTGTAGGAGGGTTGTAGACCTACAGGTAGAATAAATCCAACATCCCCTCTCTGACAAAAGAGATACAGAAGCAAGATGAAGCTCCCTCACCTTCCACCCTCATTATACTCTTCCACTGTCTTCTATCAGCAAAAGATGCAAACATTTGAAAAAACCAGTGCAACAGATTCAAGAGCAACTTCTTCCCCAGTGATATGACACTTTTCTGAACAGACCTCTCATGTATTAGAGTTGATCTTTCTTTGCACCTTCTCTGTAGCTGTAAAACTCTGTTCTACATTCAGTTCTGTTACCTTGATATACGTACGTAATGTACAATTTGTCTGATTAGCACACAATACAATACTTTTCACTGTATATTGGTACAAGTGACAATAATAAATCAAATCAAAATCAAAAAGAAACATGAAAATTTAGGGTGTAGGTTTGCTCGCTGAGCTATAGGTTTGATGTCCAGACGTTTCATTACCTGGCTAGGTAACATCATCAGTGGCGACCTCCTGTTTTCTATTTATATGTTTGTCCTGGATGGGTTTCCTGGGGTTTGTGCTGATGTCATTTCCTGTTCGTTTTCTGAGGGGTTGATAGATGGTATCTAGATCTATGTGTTTGTTTATAGCGTTGTGGTTGGAGTGCCAGGCCTCTAGGAATTGTCTGGCATGACTTTGCTTAGCCTGTCCCAGGATAGATGTGTTGTCCCAGTCGAAATGGTGGCTTTTTTACTCCGTGTGTAGGGCTACAAGGGAGAGAGGGTCGTGTCTTTTTGTGGCTAGCTGGTGTTCGTGTATCCTGGTGGCTAACTTTCTTCCTGTTTGTAATAGTGTTCTGATAGTATCAGGATTCATAGCAGAAGTGGTAATGCAAAGACTAGAACAAACAGCCCTACCAACCATCAAATCAAAAATCTGGGTCCGCTACATAGATGACACCTTTTTCATCACAAAACGAAACAAGATAGAAGAGACATTTAACATCATCAACAGCACCCTCACAGGCATAAAGTTCACCAAGGAGGAAGAAACCGACAACAAACTTGCATTCCTGGACGTCACAGTTGAAAGAATGGACAACAGAGAACTACAAACCTGCGTATACTGAAAACCGACAAACACTGACCAAATACTTAACTACACCAGCAACCATCCCCATACACACATAAACAAAGCTGTATCAGAACACTATTCCAACGAGCCACCTCACACTGCAGCACAGACGAACTTTGGAAAACAGAGAAGAACCACCTACACAACGTATTCAAGAAGAATGGGGTATTCAAAAAATACTGCACAGATTCCTCAAGAACAAGCCACAACAAGCTGACCAAACACAGCCAGAAACCCTAACCACCTTACCATACATCAAAGAAGTTTCAGAAATGACAGCCAGACTACTAAGATCCCTCCGAATCCTAGTAGCACACAAATCCACCAACATTTTCAAACAAAAACTAACAAACTTAAAAGACCCAGTACAACCCATGGACAAAACCAATGTTGTCTACAAAATTCCATGCAAGGACTGCCACAAATACTACGTAGGACGAACAGGAAGAAAGTTAGCCACCAGGATACACGAACACCAGCTAGCCACAAAAAGACATGACCCCCTCTCTCTCGTAGCCCTACACACGGAAGAAAAAAACCACCATTTTGACTGGGACAACACATCTATCCTGGGACAGGCTAAGCAAAGACATGCCAGAGAATTCCTAGAGGCCTGGCACTCCAACCACAACGCCATAAATAAACACATAAATCTAGATACCATCTATCAACCCCTCAGAAAACAAACAGGAAATGACATCACCACAAACTCCAGGAACCCCATCCAGGAGAAAGATATAAATAGAAAGCAGAAGATAACAGCTTCACTTCACTTGGAGGTTGCCACTGATGATGTTACCGAGCCAGGTAATGAAACGTCTGGATATCAAACCTACAGCTCAGCGAGCAAACCTACACCCTAAATCTCAACCTGAGCTACAAACCTTCACAAACCTTGCAAAAGCATGAAAATTGTTGAGTGATTAATACAATTGAAAACCAGGCTCAATGTTGAAGGTTCAGGTGGGAAATTGAAAAAGAAAAAAAGAGAATTAAAGGGAGATTAGGAAATGTGACTGGGAATCCAAAAGAAGGTTTGAAATAGACTAAGGGCTTAAGAAGGATATTATGTATGACAACAGAGGGCATAGGTTAGGTACTGAGATAGTAAATAACTACCAATCATCTGTTTTTACTAAGGAAAAAAAATGCTGCTCAAATCATAGTGGAAGAGAATAGTGTTGAAACAGTTGATTGGTAAAAATTAATGAAGATAGGCTGGCAGGACTTAAAGTTGTTAAGTTTTCAGGTTTGAGTGAGATGCAGGTTGGGGGTAGAGTGGAGGTGGCATTGCAGAACTACTATCCATAATTTTCCGATCTTTTTTAGACTCAGGATGGTGCTAAATGACTGGAGAATTTAGATCTTACACTTATGATTAAAAGAGGATTAAAGGTAAACCCAATAACCATTGGCTAGCCAATTTAACCTTGGTGGGGAATGTTTTAGAAACAATAATTTGAGACACATTGAGTTAAACCCCATCTACCATCTCCTAAGAAAAAGAACAGGAAATGACATTACCACATGAAATGACATCACCAACCCAAAGAAACCCAAACATTTAAATAGAAAACAGGAATCATGTACAGTGCTTCGCCTGAGGCCCAGTGAAGATGTTACCTAGTAGGGTGGCGAAACATCTGGAAATGAACCTTCCAGCTCAGTGAGCAAACCTACACCCAGAACCTCAACCTGAGCTACAAATCTCAAAACTTGCTAATCTGAGACAAAATTAACAATTGGTAAGTTACCTGCAGATTAACTAAAGAAAACCATTATTGATTTGTTTAAGGAAGATTATGTTTAACCAGCTTCTTGAGTTTTTTTGATGAGGCAGCAAAGAGGGTTGATGAAACTAATGTAGTTGATGTGGTGTACATGGACTTCCAAAAGACAACTGATAGAGTTCCACAAAACAGATCTGTGAAGAAAGTTATACATCTTGGAATAAAAGGGATAGTGGCAACATGGATACAGAATTGGCTGAATGTCAGGAAATGGTGCTTTTCAGACGAGAGGGTGGTTTGTGTTGGAGTTTTCCAGGGGGCCTGCATTAGGACCCCTGCTCCTTCTGATACATATCAATAGTGTCATATGGCATGGAAACAGACCAATCAGACAAATGCACCCATGCCAACCAGGTTTCCCTAAACTGGACTAGTTCCATTTGCCTACATTTGGTCTATATCCATTTAAACCTTTCCTATCCATGTACCTGTTCAAATATTTTTTAAATGTTGTATTTGTATCTACCTCTTGTACCATATACATACCGCCCTCTGTGTGAAAATGTTGCCCCTCAGGTCCCTTTTAAATCTCTGCCTTATCACCTCAAACCTATGCCCTCTAATTTTGATTAGCTTAGATTAGATGAGATTTCCTACAGTGTGGAAACAGGCCCTTCCACACCGACCCTCCAAAGAGTAACCCACCCAGACACATTTCCCCCTGACTAATGCACATAGCACTGTGGGCAATTTAGCATGGCCAATCCACCTAATCGGCACATGTGGGAGGAAACCGGAGCACCCAGAGGAAACCCACACAGACACGGGGAGAATGTGCAAACTCCACACAGACAGTCACCTGAGACTGGAATTGAACCTGAGTCCCTGGCACTGTGAGGCAGCGGTGCTAACCACTGAGCCACCGTGCTGCCCCAATCCTGGGGAAATGACATTGGATATTCCTCTTTATGATTTGATCTCTGTAAATCTCTGTAAGGTCCCTCTCAGCCTTCTATCCTCCAAGGGAAAACGGTCTCAGTCTATGCAAGCTCTCCTTAGATAACCTCCTTCATTTTCCAGTATGCCACCAATTTTGGAATAATCTGCAAACTAACTAATCATACCACCTGTATTCTCATCTAGATTGTTCATATAAATGACAAACAACACTAGATGTAGCACCAATTCTTGAGTTACACCACAGATTGCAGGCCTGCAGTCTGAACAACAACCCTCTATCACCACCCTCTGTTTCTTACAGTCAAGCCAATTTTGTATCCAATTGGCTAGCTCTCCAGGATCCCATGTGATTTAATGTTACTACTCAGACTACCATGCGCCACCTTGTCTAAGGCCTTGTTAAAGTGTATGGAGACAATGTCTACCACTGTCTAGGGAGTGTTGCTAAACAAAGAGACCTTGGAGTACAGATTCATAACTCCTTGAAAGTGGAGTTGCTGGTAGATAGGATAGTGAAGAAGATGTTTGGTATGCTTTCCTTTATTGGCCAGAGTATTGAGTACAGGAGTTGGGGAGGTCATGTTGCAGCTGTACAGAACATTGGTTAGGCCATTGTTGGAATATTGTATGCAGTTATGGTCTCCTTCCTATTGGAAAGATGTTGTGAAACATGAAAGGGTTCAGAAAGGATTTACAAGGATGTTGCCAAGGTTGGAGGATTTGAGCTATAGGAAGAGATTGAATAGGCTAGGGCTGTTTTTCCTGGAGCGTCGGAGGCTGAGGGGTGACCTTATAGAGGTTCATAAAATCATGAGGGTAATGGATAGGATAAATAGAAAAGTCTTTTCCCTGGGGTGGGGGAGTCTCGAGCTAGAAGGTATAGGTTTAGGGTGAGAGGGGAAAAATATAAAAGAGACCTAAGGGGCAACATTTTCACTCAGATGTGGTTCATGTATGGAATGAGCTGCCAGAGGAAGTGGTGGAGACTGGTACAATTGCAACCGTTAAAAGTCATCTGATGAGTATATGAATAGGAAGGGTTTGGAGGGATATGGGCAGGTGGGACAAGATTGGATTGGGGTACCTGGTTGGCATGGCTGAGTTGGACCAAAGGGTCTGTTTCCATGCTGAACATCTCTATGACTCTATGATTCTATCCTCATCTTCTTGGTCACCTCTTCAAAAAAATCATTCAAGTTTGTGAGACACAATTTCCCACACACAAAGCCATGTTGACTATCTCTGTTCAGTCCTTTCCTTTCTTTGCATGTAGATCATATCTATCATAATTGCTTCCAACGACTAATTCACCATTGATGTTAGGTTAACCAATCTGACATTCCTTTGCTTTTTCATGCAGCCTTTCTTAAATATTGGCACATTAGTCACACTTTCAATCTTCCAGGACCTCACCAGTGGCTGTTAATGATACAAATAACTCTGATATTTCTGTCCTAGCTTCCCACATGTTCTGGGATACACTTGATCAGATGCCAGGGATTTATCTACCCCTCTGCATTTTAAGACCTCCAGCACCTCATCATCTATAATGTGGACAGATTTTAGGGCATCACTATTTATTTCCCTGAGTTTTCTAGTTTCCACATCTTTCTGCATAGTAAATATTGATGTAAAATATTCACTTAGAATCTCACCATTTCCTACAGTTCCATACATAGACATAGTGATCTAGATTTTGTTACATAGAACAGTTTCAAAATTTTGTTGATGAGAAGTGATCTTGTTGAAACATATGAAGCTCTGGGTGGGCTTGACAGGGTAATAGTGAGAGATGTTTCATTTCTTGGGGGACTCTGCTCTTCCATATATGATGGACATGAGGAGGAACATATTCTTTCAGTGTTATTAGCCTTTGGAATTCTCTTCCCCAGAGAGCAGTGGAGGCTAAATTATTGAATATGTTTCTAGAGTCATACAACATGGAAACAGACCCTTCAGTCCACACTGACCATGTACTCAAACTAAACTAATCCCACCTACCTGCCCTTGGCCAATATCCCGCTGTACCTTTCCTATTCATGAACTTATCCAAATGCCTTTTAAATGTTGTAACTATACCTGCATCTACTACTTTTTCTGACAGTTTATTCTACTCACGTACCACTCTCTGTGTAAAAGAAATTGCCCTCGAGTCCTTTTCAAATCTTTCTCCTGAATTTGATAGATTTCAATTCATAAGGGACTCAGTGGTTATAGGATTAGGCAGGAAGTGATGTTAAGATCATAATCAGATCAACTGCTATCTTAATGCAAGGCAGAGCTAGCCTGAGGGACTGAATGGCCTCCTCCATGTTTACTTCTGCTCATATTTTCATGATACTAAATGATCAGGGTAGTTTGGATCTAGCATGTTTAATAAATGATCCCTGAGTAAGATTTCCCCTTGGAATATATCACATAACAGGTTAGAATTTAGCATTCAGTTTCAGAGTAAAAAACTTGAATCAGATACAACTATGCTGAACTTAAGTAAGTATAATTCAATGTACCTGCAAAATAATTTTGAATTTTTCTTTATTTTATCTGCCATTATCCTTTTATGTTCCCTTTTTATTCTCCTCATTTCCTTTCCAAATTTCCCCTTACTCTTTAGAACAAAGAACAAGAAACAAAGAAAATTTACAGCCCAGGAACAGGCCCTTCGGCCCTTCAAGCCTGGGCCGATCCAAATATACTGTCTAAACCTGTCGCCCAATTCTTAAGCATCTGTATCCCTCTGCTCCCCACCTACTCATGTATCTGTCCAGACATATCTTAAAAGAATCTACCATGCCTGTCTCTGTCACCTCTGCTGGCAACGCATTCCAGATACCCTCCACCCTCTGTGTGAAGTACTTGCCACGTGTATCCTCCTAAAAGTTTTCACCTCTCACCTTGAAAGCATGACCTGTCATTATTGAATCCCTCACCCTGAGAAAAAGCTTATCTCTATCCACCCTGTCTATACCCTTCATGATTTTGTAAACCTCAATCAGGTCCCCCCTCAATCTCCTTTTTTCTAATAAAAACAAACCTAACCTACTCAGCCTTTCTTCATAGCTAGCACCTTCCAGACCAGGCAACATCCTCGTAAACCTTCTCTGCACCCTCTCCAAAGTGTCCACATCCTTTTGGTAATGTGGCGACCAGAACTGTACACAGCATTCTAAACGTGACCGAACCAATATCTTGTACGATGATAACATGACTTGCCAGCTCTTATACCCAATACCCCGTCCAGTGAAGGCAAGCATACCATATGCCTTCTTGACAACTCTATCCACCTGCGCAGCAACCTTCAGGGTACAATGGACCTGAACTCCCAGATCTCCCTGCCCATCAACTTTTCCCAAGACTCTTCTGTCCATTGTATAATTCACTTTAGAATTAGACTTGCCTAAATGCATCACCTCATATTTGTCTGGATTGAATTCAATTTGCAACTTTTCTGCCCACTTTTCAGTCTGTCTATATCCTCCTGTATTCTTTAATAGTCCCTTATGCTTTCTGCTACTCCACTAATCTTTGTGTCATCTGCAAACTTGCTGATCATGCCAACAGTGCCCTCTCCAGATCATTTACGTATATCAGAAACAACAGTGGCCCCAACACTGACTCCTGTGGAACACCACTGGTCACCTTCCTCCACTTTGAGAAACTCCCTTTAACTACTATTCTCTGTCTCCTGTTGCTCAACCAGTTCTTTATCCACCTAGCTAGAACACCCTGCACACCATGTGACTTCACTTTATCCATTAGTCTACCATGGGAAACATATCAAAATGCCTCACTAAAGTCCATGTATATGACATCCTTCATCTATCAACTTAGTCACTTCCTCAACGAACTCTAAGTTGGTAAGGCATGATCTCCCCCGCACTAAACCATCTTGCCTATCTCTGATCATTTCTGTACTCCTCTCAGGCTGCTGCTGTTTTGAGCCCTCGGAACCTACCAAATGCCTCCCTTTGTTTCTTTATTTGATGCCATATAATCCCTTGCTAGCCTGGGATCACAGGATTTTTTTATTCTCACCTTTATCTTTATTGGAACATGTTGGCTCTATGCACTCCCTGTTACCTTCTTGAGTGCATCCCACTGTTCTGACACAGATTTATCTGGAAGTATCTGCTCCCAGTCCATGTTTGCCAAATCATATCTGACCTTATGTAAAATCTTGGCTTACCCTCCAACCACAAGGGATAAACTCAGATTTCTCCAGTTTCCTCATTTCCCCTCCCCCCACCTTGTCTCAGTCCCAACCCTCGAACTCAGCACCACCTTCCTAACCTGCAATCTTCTTCCTGAACTCTCCGCCCCCACCCCCACTCCGGCCTATCACCCTCACTTTATCACCCTCACCGTAATCTCCTTCCACCTATTGCATTTCCAATGCCCCTCCCCCAAGTCCCTCCTCCCTACCTTTTATCTTAGCCTGGTTGGCACACTTTCCTCATTCCTGAAGAAGGGCTCATGCCCAAAACCTCGACTCTCCTGTTCCTTGGATGCTGCCTGACCTGCTGTGCTTTTCCAGCAACACATTTTCAGTAACCGGAACTAAGTCCAGGACCACTCTATGTCTTGTGGGGTCTTCTATGCACAGCCTTAAAAATCTCTTGGATGCATGTTAAGGATTCTGTTCCCTCTGAACTTTTCACACTATGACTACCCCGGTTAATGCTCAGGAAGTTTAAATCCTCTACTCACTTTATACTTTTCTGATTTATTTTTATTCATTCATGAATCTGAACATCTCTGGCTCGGTACATTTATTGCCTATCCCTAATTGCCACAGGGTAGGTAAGAGTCAACTTCATTGTTGAAGGTCTGGGTCACATGCAGGCCAGACCAGGTAAGGACTTCTTTTCCTAAAAAGCATTAGTTAACCAGATGAGTTTTTTTCCCTGACAATCAGCAATGGTTTCAAGGTCATCATTAGATTTTTATTTCCAGATTATTATTGAATTCAAATTCTGCCATGGCAGGATTTGAACCCAGGTCCTCAGAACAGTACCTGGGGTCTCTGGATTAATATTGAAGCAATAATACCACTAGGCTATCACCCACCATATCTGCCTACAAATCTGCTCTTCTATTTCTGTCAAACTATATACCCTCAGCAATGTGACAGCTCCTTCTTGGTTTTTAAGCTCTATCCATATGGCTTCCTTTGAGGAACCTCTTGTAAAATCACATCATGGAAAGTATTCTGCTTGGAGGTCAGTGATGAGTGGGGTCCCACAGGGCTCTGTTCTTAGGCCTGTGCTCTTTGTAGTTTTTATAAATGATTTGGATGAGGAGGTTGAGGGGTGGGTTAGTAAATTTGCAGATGACACAAAGGTTGGAGGTGTCATCGATAGTATCGAGGGCTACTGCAGGCTGCAGCGCGCCATAGACAGGATGCAGAACTGGGCTGAGAAATGGCAGATGGAGTTCAACCTGGATAAATGCGAAGTGATGCATTTTGGAAGGTGGGACTTGAATGCTGAATATGGAATTAAAGACAGGATTCTTGGCAGTGTGGAGGAACAGAGGGATCTGAGTGTTCAAGTGCATAGATCCCTCAAAGTTGCCACCCAAGTGGATAGGGTTGTTACGAAAGCATATGGTGTTTTGGCTTTCATTAACAGGGGGATCGAGTTTAAGAGCTGTGAGGTTTTGCTGCAGCTCTACAAGTCCCTGGTGAGACCACACTTGGAATACTGTGTCCAGTTCTGGTCGCCCTACTATAGGAAAGATACAGAGGCTTTGGAGAGGGTGCAAAGAAGGTTTATGAGGATACTGCCTGGACTGGAGGGCTTGCCTTATGAAGAGAGGTTGACTAAGCTTGGACTTTTCTCTCTGGAGAGGAGGAGGAAGAGAGGAGACCTGAGAGGCAAGGATAGAGTCAATAGCCAGAGACATTTCCCCAGGGCAGGACTGACTGGCACGAGGAGTCATAGTTTTTAGATATTAGGAGAACGGTATCGAGGGGACGTCAGAGGAAGGTTCTTTACGCAGAGAGTTGTGAATGCATGGAGTGCGTTGCCAGCGGTGGTGGTGGAAGCGAAGTCATTAGCGACATTTAAGCAACTGCTGGACATGCACATGGATAGCAGTGAATTGAAGGGTGCGTAAGTTAAGTTATTTTATTTTACATTAGGATTAATCCTTGGCACAACACCGTGGGCCAAAGGGCCTGTTCTGTGCTGTGCTGTACTTTTCTATGTTCTATGTTCTAATGCTGTGTTGTGAATGCAGGCTGGTTGGATACAGTTAGTATCTTGCTTGTTGTGAACAGCTGAAAAGGACATATTGTTTGACACAAACCACTCGTCATTGAATGTATGGCTTGCATATTCGTCATCATACTGGCCCTGAAATTCATATGCCACATTTGCTGATTTGTGTGATTGGCAGAATGTTTTTTTGACGTAACAGAAGCATCTCAATGGCAACTAGGAACAGGCCAATAAATATGGTGCTTGTCAGTGACTTCTTCCAGCCCATTAGTGAATTAAAAAATCCTGTTAGTGATGGATATCGTTCATGTTACTACTCAAAATATTAGGCTGGGTCTGATACATCAAAGTGTTACAGTAAGGTGTGTGGGATATATTGGTGTTACAATTAGGGGTGTTAGATATATCAGATAGTTACAGTGAGTGATGAGGGATATATCAGTGTTACATTGAGGGGGAGAGGGGCATATCTGAGTGTGGCAATAAGGGTTTGGAGTGTATCAAGATGTGACAGTGAGGGGTGTGGGGTATGTCAATGTTACAGCAAGGAGTGTGGGTTATATCAGAATGTTATAATGGATAAAGTTTGTGAGAAGATTTGTAGCTCGGGTGCTCGTTGTTCGCCGAGCTGGGAATTTGTGTTGCAGACATTTCGTCCCCTGTCTAGGTGACACCCTCAGTGCTTGGGACCCTCCTGTGAAGCGCTTCTGTGATCTTTCCTCCGGCATTTGTAGTGGTTTGTCTCTGCCGCTTCCGGTTGTCAGTTCCAGCTGTCCGTTGCAGTGGCCGGTATATTGGGTCCAGGTTGATGTGCTTGTTGATTGAATCAGTGGATGAGTCCCATGCCTCTAGGAATTCCCTGGCTGTTCTCTGTTTGGCTTGTCCTATAATAGTAGGAAAATAAACGACAATAATAAGCGACACGACCAGCTATCCTTAGTAGCCATACATGCAGATGACAAGCAACATGAAATCAACTGAGACAACACTACTATTATCGGACAAGCCAAACAGAGAACAGCCAGGGAATTCCTAGAGGCATGGCACTCGTCCACAGATTCAATCAATAAGCGCATCAACCTGGACCCAATATACCGGCCACTGTCAGCTGGAACTGACAACCGGAAGCGGCAGATACAAACCACTATGAATGCCGGAAGAAAGATCACAGAAGAGCTTTACAGGAGGGTCCCAAGCACTGAGGATGTCACCTAGACAGGGGACTAAACGTCTGCAACACAAATTCCCAGCTCGGTGAACAGAACCACAACAGTTATAATGGATAGTGTGAGGTGTATTAAAGTGTTACAGTGAGGAGTGTGGGGTATGTCAGTGTTGAGGTGAGTAGTGCGGCATATATCAGAGAGTTTCAGCGAGGGTTGTGAGATATCAGCATGTTGATAATGAGAAATAGCATTTTAAACCAATGCTTCTCCAGAAATTTGCTTTGTGCCTCAGAAAATGCAAAATGTTTGTATGTAGTGTGTAACTTATCATTTTGTCTGCAGTGCTTCGAATATCCAAACTTCTTCAGAGTGGTGTTAACTGTTCCAGAAGGCTTAATGCTTGAGGCTTGTCACCGCATTCGTGAATTCTGTGAGGAACATTTTCAACCTCAAGAGAATTGCACCACAGCTGATATTGAATGCGACAAATGAGCAGGCGCTGAACAACTTGCTGGGCATCTGTTGTAACAAGAACTGTGCTTTCAGTCTGAATTATTTAACACAAGTTTAATATAATTTAAAAGTATGTACAAAGTTCATTATTTACATGAAGTGATTCACATGAAACTTAATTTGGATCATTCCAGTAGAGTGTTGGGTGTGAACTGGTGACTCTTGGTCTACGAAAGATTGGTTGCATCCTCTTTTACTCTTTCCAGAGAAATTCCTATCAAATGGATCTAAGTCTGATTTCATTGTTGACAGTCAATAACACATCATGTAATCACTTTGATGGTGAATAACTTTTCATCCAAGGATATTTTGCTAATCTCTGTCCATATTACAGTTCAGCCTACAGAGCAGCGCAGAATCAGCGTGACACTTGCAAGTGAGCAGCATAAACAGGATGGCTGAATCAATCACCTCATTTTAGGTTTCACCAGCTCCACAGATGAAAGCCGTGCTGCTTAGTACTCAGTGGGATTAATGTTACACCACTAACCAGTTAGAAATACAGAAAACAGGAACAGTTCTTTTTAATCTGTTCATGGGAAAAGGGCATCACTGGTTTGACTAACATTTATTTTGCAATCCCAATATCCCAGAGGGCAGTTCAGAGTCAACCACATTGCTGTGGGTCGAGAGTCACATATAGGCCAGACAATGTAAGGGACATAGTGAGCCAGATGGGCTTTCCTGAAAATTGACAATGGATTCATGATCATAATTAGACTCTTAATGCCAGATTCTTTTCTATTAAATTTAAACTTCATCATCTGACATGGTGGGATTAGAAATTGGGTCCCCAGAACATTATCTGGATTAACAGCTGAAAATGTGTTGCTGGAAAAGCGCAGCAGGTCAGGCAGTATCCAAGGAGCAGGAAAATCGACATTTCGGGCATGAGCCCTTCTTCACGAATCCTGAAGAAGGGCTCATGTTGATTCTCCTGCTCCTTGGATACTGCCTGACCTGCTGCACTTTTCCAGCAACACATTTTCAGCTCTGATCTCCAGCATCTGCAGTCATCACTTTCTCCCCTGGATTAACAGTACAGCTGTAATACCACTAGGTCAAAGTATCCACCTTTGGAATATTGGAAGATGCCACAAAATTTTGTGGCCATAAGAATAAAGTAGAAAATGAATTATTTCAATTTCTGATTTCAAAACTTTGATAAAAGTAATGTTTTTCTAATAAAACCTCATAGCAATAGAGTAAGTGCACACTTCCACTAACTTTTGTGCAAAACAGCCTGCCTCAAATTTTAAGGTTATTGCTGCTTGTTCTAGACTTTCTTGCCAGAGGAAGTAATTTTGATCTGCCTGGAGAATCCCAGGATTAATTTGATGAATCGATGTTCCACTCCTTCACATGTGCCCAGAACTGAATATAGGAACACCAGACTAGATCAACTAGAACGGCTTATACCAGTGGCATCCCTTTGTATTCCAGCCTCTTGACATAAAGGCCATAATTCCTTTAAATAACTTCTAGTACCTGTCCACTAGTTTAGTGATTTCAATACTTAGATCCCTAAATCTTTCTTCTCATCCACTGTTCCTGACTTCTTATTATTTCAACATACTGTGATCTCTCTTTCAAAGTGAATGACTTTCTATAAGTGCATATTAAATCACATTTGCCACATTTTTCCCACTCATTAGTTGAACAATACTCCTTTACAACTTACTGTATTCATCTACACTTTGCTGTGCTGTCTAACTCTGTCATCGATAAACCTGACCCGTAACTCTCTATTCCTGAGTTATGTCTGAAAAAGTCCTATTCTATCTAAATGTTCAACACATCTTTCTATGGGTCATATGGGGTAAAGCAATCTGGAGTTAAGCTCAAGACTAGATAAAGATTTCACTTTGATTATTAATTTTGTTTCTGTTTTGCCTGGTTTTTCCTTTCATCAGATCTACTCACAAGTTATATTTTGTAAAACCTATTTAATAATGTTATTGTAAAGAGTTGTTGTGTTTATAATAAATGCTGCATTTCCCATTTTACAATTGTTTATTGGTCATTAGTTAAATTCAAGGATATATTGAGCATTGTGACTGTGTTAAGTATAGGAAATAGAAGTCCTCATCCTTGTGTTCATATGGGAGTATTTTGTTAATTTATTCATCTGTGAGATGTGGGTGTAGCTGGCTAGCCAGAATTTATTGCCCGTCTGTAGTTGCCCTGTAGTTGAAAAGGTGGTGGTGAGCTGCCTTCTTGAACTGTTGCAGTCCATGTGCTGTGGTATGACCCACAATGCCATTAGGGAAGGAATTCCAGTGAAGAAACAGCAATATATTTCAAAGTCAGGATGTTGAGTGGCTTGGAGGGGAACTTGAAGGTGGTGCATTACATTTGTGTAAACCAATGTAATATGTCAATGTAAATGTATATAAGTCACTGTGCCAGTATGTTGTTCTTGGTTGATGGATACAATCATAGTGGTACTATATGGGTCTTTCCTTGCACCAGTCTAGTTTTTGTGTTAACAATGTTGATACAATGTTTTTGGGGAAATACAATGACGTAGATCAAACCAACTGTAATGTGAATTTATGCAGCACCTTTAACATAATAAAATGTCCCGTGAGGTTTCACATGTGCAATTATCAAGCTAAATTTGACGCTAATCCTTTTAAGGGAGAAAGTGAGGACTGCAGATGCTGGAGACCAGAATCAAGAGTGGGGTGCTGGAAAAGCACAGCCAGTCAGACAGCATCTGAGGAGCAGGAGAATCAACATTTTGGCCATAAGCCCTTCATCAGGAATGAGGCTTGTGAGAAGAGGGGCTGAGGGGGGTGAGGCTGGGGGAAAGGTAGTTGGGAATGCGATAGGTAGATGAAGGTGGGGGAGAAGGTGATAGGTCAGAGAGGAGGGCAGAGTGGATAGATGGACAGGTCAAGAAGATAGTGCCGTGTTGGAGGCTTGGGACTAGGATAATGTAAGGGGAGGGGAACTGAGGAAACTTCACCAAAAAAGCAAAAGAAAAATACCTATACCAATATTTTCAAGAAAAACGGGTACCCAATAAACACAATCCAATCCTCAGAAACAAACCCAAACGGGCAGACACAATGCAACCAAAAACTATAGCCACATTTACATACATCAAAGACCTATCAGAAATGACTTCCAGACTACTCAGACCTACCAACACACTTAAACAGCGACTGATGAACCTAAAGGATCCATTAGGTATCACCAGTAAAACTTCCTGAAGAAGGGCTTATGTCTGAAACGTCGATTCTCCTGCTCCTTGGATGCTGCCTGACCTGCTGCGCTTTTCCAGCAACACATTTTTCAGCACATTTATGAGATACCATGCAAGAACATAAAAAACATTACATTGGACAAACTAGCAGGAAACTTTCCATCAAGATACATGAACACCAACTGGCCACCAAAAGACATGACCCACTATCACAGTTTCTGTACATACGGACAAAGAAGGAAACCACTTTGAGTGGGACAACACACACATCCTCACAAAGATATGTACGAAAATTCCTACAGGAATAGCATTCTAACCAGAACTCCATCAATAAACACATCCATTTAGATCCTATCTACCTTCCCTTGAAAAAAAACTGGAAATGACATCACCCACCCTACGAAACCAAGGCCTGTATATAGAGATGCAGGATACACCACCAGCACTTTATCGGAGACTCTCACTAATGAAGCTACCTAGTAAGGTGACAAAATGTCTGAAAACAAACTTTCCAGCTCAGCGTGCTAACTTAAAGACTTAATCTTGAGATGTTGTTTTAATCATTCTTTGAAAAGAACAAATAGATTTCACCCAGAACCGAATACTGTCAAGTTCATTAACACCTAGAAGTAAACAGTTGTTGGCTTTGTGAACAACAAATGGTCTTATCCAATGCTGTGTGATGTCATTTGGACTAAATAAAGATCACCAGCAATGTTCCAGAGACTGATAAATCAAGTAGTAGCCAGCATTCCGAATTGTGTGGCTTGCCATGATGATGTATTAGCATACAGCAACACTTATGTGAACTATTTGGAATATCTGGAAGCTTTGTTTAGAAAATTATCATCGTCTGATTTGGTAATAAATCTTGTCAAAATTTAAATGAGGATAATTTCATTAAAATGATAGCAGCGTTGGCTGGAATGGACTGGAAAAGCATTTTAGCAGCAAAAGCATTTGATGAACAATAGCAGGTGTTTAGATTAGACTTACAGTGTGGAAACAGGCCCTTCGGCCCAACAAGTCCACACCGACCCGCCGAAGCGAAACCCACCCATACCCTTACATTTACCCCTTACCTAACACTAGGGGCAATTTAGCATGGCCAATTCACCTGACCCGCACATCTTTGGACTGTGGGAGGAAACCGGAGCACCCGGAGGAAACCCACGCAGACACGGGGAGAACGTGCAAACTCCACACAGTCAGTCGCCTGAGTCAGGAATTGAACCCGGGTCTCAGGCGCTGTGAGGCAGCAGTGCTAACCACTGTGCCACCGTGCCGCCCACCGGTGTACCCCTCGTTGCATTAGAGTCAGTCTCAATACCAGAAATTTGGCTGTTCGTACTACATTCCCCTGAGAATCCATCACCCCCTACTTTTTCCAAAAACAGCATCTTGTTTGAAATGGGTATATCCACAAAAGACTCCTGCACTAGCTGCCTACCGCTCTTACCCTTCCTGGAGTTAACCCATATATATGACTGTATCTGAGACTTTCCCCCCTTCCTGTAACTGCCATCCATCACATACTGTTGTTGCTGTTGCAAATTCCTCATCGCTTCTATCTGTCTCTCCAACCCATCCACTCGATCTGATAAGATTCACATCCAACAGCATTTATGGCAGATATAATCCGCTGTAACTCATAAGCTCTCTTTAAACTCCCACATCTGACAAGAAGCACATATCACTGCAAAGGCCATTTTTGCTCCTTCACAATCTACAGATCCCGAAAATAACACCATCTTATTCCTCTACAAACACTGCCCCAGGTTAAATTAATAGCTATGGCTTATATTTTAAGTTTAATCAAGTTACTTATCTCCAAAAACATATGATCAAGAAAGAATCCACTATACTCACTACTGCAGCCTTTCTCTTGGACAGACTTAAAAAACAATTAACTTATCTGATTCTGTGCTGTGAACTTCGCCTAACAGTTCCTCCAAGATTAATTGTGATAGATAGATACTGCCCATCATTCAGATTGGATTTCCATCAATCAGATTCCCTTGACCATCAGCTCTCTAAAGTCTCCTGTAGTTACATATTCAAATTTTATACATAGTCACTGGTCCTTTAGTAAATTGATGTCATTGTAGCAACACTAACCAGCGAGAATCTTTTGGAGATGGGATTTACTGAACACAGAGCCACATGGATTGGAGGGATTATTCACAATGATGCTGCCTGACCTGCTGTGCTTTAACCAGCAACACATTTTCAGCATTGTACAACTACAGTAAAGTTTCTCTGCTTTTATGTTCCATTCCCTTTGCAATATTCTATTTGACTTCCTCAACAATTACTGTTGTGCACTAATTTTTTGTGGTTCATGTACAAAAACTTGCAGATTCCTCTGTATTTCAATTTTCTGCAATCTTCATTCATTTAAATACTAAACTGCGTTTCTTCCTGCCAACATTGACAAGGTCACATTTTCCCCAATTATACTCCATTTGACAAATGTTTGCCCACTCATTCAACCTATCTATATCCCTTTGCCTCTTCCTAACTATTCTTTTCTCACTTGTCTTAATGTCATCAGCAAATGTAGCTATGATACTTTAAATTGAAATATCCAAACTGTTGATATAATTTAGAAACAGTTGAGGGCACGGCACTGATTTGAGGTATTCCACTAATTATATAAGTTTGTCAACTCAAAATAGACCCATTTATCATTACCCTTTGCTTTCTGTTATCTAATCAATCCTTTTTCTATGCTAAAATGTTATCCAATGAATTCTTATTTTGTGTAGTAACCTTCGATATGCCACCTTGATTTATTGATTCAAGAAATCAATGAGAAAAAAGGACTCTAGGAAAAGGATAAGCCAAAACAAAAACAAACCACAAACCATTCTGGAAATTCCAAAACAAAAACAGAAATTTCTGGGAAAATTCAACAAGTCTGGCAGCATCTGTGGAAAGAAAGCAAACTTGATGTTTCGGCTCCAGTGACCCTTCTTCCCACAAGGAGGTTAAGGATAGTTCCAACTTCAAAGAAGAGAAATATACCAAAAAATTATACTGTTGGAGGGTATGGTGTCTCAGGGGAACATAGGCAAAAGTGAGGACTGCAGATGCTGGAGATTAGAGTCGAGATAGTGATGCTAGAAAAGCACAGCAAGTCAGGCAGCATCCGAGGAGCAGGAGAATCAATATTTTGGACAAAATCCCTGTATCATTCCTAATGAAATACTTTTGCCTGAAACGTCGATTTTCCTGCTCCTCGGATGCTGCCTGACCTGCTGTGCCTTTCCAGTATCACACCCTTGACTCTCAGGGGAAAATAGCAGAAACAGCCATGACTGGCTGTGCTGTAAATGAGGGTATACAAGCAGGAGGCCAGATGCCACCTGCCAGATCCTTCTAAACCCTTTCTATTCATACACCATCTAAATGCCTCTTAAATGTTGCTATTGTACCAGCCTCCACCACTTCCTTTGGCAGCTCGTTCCATGCATGTACAATTAAAATAAATTTGTAACAAATTACAGAGATGGGGAGGAGATATCCTCTTTGTATTATCACTGTTAATCTAGAGACCCAGATAATGTTCAAATACTGTCATGGCAGATGGTGGATTTTGAATTAAATAAAAATTTGAAATTAAGAGTCTAATGATAACCATGAATCCATTGCTAACTGTTGGAAAACCCATCTGGTTCACTTATGTCTTTTAGGGAAGGAAACTGGCATATTTACCTGGTCTAACCTATATGTGACTCCAGACCCATAGCAATATGGTTGATTCTTAACTGCCCCTCTGAGATATTAGGGATTGGTAATAAATGTTGGCCCAGCCAGATACAAGGAGAATGTGAAAATCCCACACAGGCTGTCAGTCATCCAAGAGTGGAATCGAACCTAGGCCCCTGGCACACTGAGTCAGCAGTGTTAACCGCTGAGCCACCATACCACAGAACTTTAATTTATGGATTAGGCCGATCCTTTTCCATTACTATTTCAAAACTAATAGATTTATGGTCTTGAACCAATGAACCAATGTGCTCCCCCATTAATACCTCAGTCACTCACCATACCTTATTTCCCTAGAAGAAGTTGAGTTTTTCCCCCTCTCCAGTATGGCCATCTTCAGATTGATTGAGAAAGTTTTCTTGAACACACTTAACAAGTTCCTTCCCATCTAAGCCCTTGGCATTATGGGAGTCTAGTCTATGTTTGGAAAGTTAAAAGTCCACACTATTACAACCTTATTATTCTTACAGCTAACTTAATTTCCCACTATTAGGGCCCTATAGTACAAGACCATCAAAGTGATCATCTCATCTTATTTCTCAGTTCCACTCATATAGCTTCACTGGACAATCCCTCAAGAATATCCTCTCTAAGTGCTGCCATGATGTTTTCCCAAATCAAAAATGCATTTTCCCTCCTCTCTTGACTCCCCCTCTATCCTTCCTATAGCATCTTTGCCCCAGAAAATTGAGATGCTTAGTCCTGTTCCTCAGCCATGTGTCTGTAATAGCTATGATATCCCAATCCCATGTTCCCATCCATACCCTTAGTTCATCTGCCTTACTTGTCAGGCATTTTGCATTGAAATAAATGTAGTTTAATTCTTCATTTCTGCTGTGCTGTCTATTTAATTTGCTCTCTTTAACTTCTATACCACCCTTAAGCTTCGTTTTTGCATCACGATTGGTTAGGGTTGCAGCCTTTCTTAAACCTCAAGTGAAAATCCCCTTCAAATGAAAGCAAACCAAGCTTGCCCAATCTCTCCTCATAGCTAAAACCCTCCAAACCAAGCAACATCATGGTAAACTGTTTCTGTACTGTCTCCAAAGTCTCCACATCCTTCTGGTAGCGTGGCAATCAGAACTGTATGCAATATTCCAAATGTGGCCTCGGTGTTGTTAAACATGATTTGCCAAGTTTTATATTCTATGCCTCAAATGATGAAAGCAAGTATACCATTTTTGTTTACATCTTATCCACTTATGTTGTCCCTTTCAAGGAAATGCAGACCGGTGTGCCAAGATCATTCTGAATGTTTCAGCTTCACAGGGTTTTGGTGTTTACTTTATACTTCTTTCCTGCATTAGATCTTCCAAATGCAACACCCCACTTTGACCAGATTAAATTCCATCTGCCATTCCTCCATCCAAGTCTCTCCAACCTATCTATATGAAAAAATTGAATTGCAGATGCAGAAAATCAGAAACAAAATGAGAAATTGCTGAAAAACTAAACAGGTCTGGTAGCATATGTGGAGAGAAAGCAGAGTTAAGGGTTCAGGTCAGAACTTATTGTAGCTAGGAAAAGATTGGCATATATGCTAGAGAAGGGGTAGGGAAGAGGTAAATGAAGGGTGGAGATGGACCCGGAGAAAAACAGTTGGACAGACCATTCCTTTCCACATCCCTTGTTTGCTTAACAGTTTTTCTGGCACCTCCTGCCAGATTAGTTTTAAACACACCCAAGTAGCTTTAGCAAATCTCTCCACCAGAATATTGGTCCCCCTGTAGTTCAGGTGCAACCCATCCCTTTGTACAGGACACTTCTGTTTCATAAGATATCCTAATGATCCAAAAATCTGGACCCTGTCCTCTGCACCGGTTTCTCAACTACACGTTCAACTGCTGCATTGTCCTATTCCTATTCTCACTAGCATGTGGCACCAAGAGTAATCAAGAAATTACTCCCCTTGGGATCCTGCTTTTTAACATAGAACATAGGAAAGTACAGCATGGAACAAGCCCTTTGGCCCATGATGTTGTGCCAAGGATTAATCCTAATGTAAAATAAAATAATTTAACCCAAGCACCCTTCAATTCATAGTTATTCATGTGTATGCCCAGCAGTCACTTAAATGTCCCTAATGATTCTGCTAAACTCCCTATATTCACTCTACAGGGCCTCTTTCCTTTTTCCACCTATGTCACTGGTACCAATGTGTACGACAACCTCCGACTGCTCACCATCCCTTTTGAGGATTTGCTGTAACCGCTCCAAAATGTCTTTGACCTGTCATCAAGGAGGCAACACACCTTCCTGGAATCTCACTTGCAGCTGCAGAAATGCCTGTCTGTGCCTCTGATGACAGAGTCCCTTATCATAGCTGCTCACTTGACTTTGCCATACCCTGAGTTATGTTAGAGACAGAAAAAAATTGCAGATGCTGGAATCCAAGGTAGACAAGCAGGAGGCTGGGAGAACACAGCAAGGATTGATTAAGGATGGTCAACATTGTTTTATATATGAAAATAACTTCTCACTGACTTGATTGAATTTTTTGAAGAAGGGATGAAGAAGATTGATGAAGGCGGAATGGTGGATGCTGTCTATATGGACTTTAATAAGGCGTTTGACAATGTTCCACATGGTAGACTGGTAAACAAGGTTAGATGACATGGAATCTTGGGAGGGCAAGTCATTTGGCTTGAAGGCAGGAGAGTGAGGGTGGTGTTGGAGGGTTGCTTTTCAGACTGGATGCCTGTGAGTGGTGTGGCACAAGGATCGTTGCTGGGTCCACTACTTTTTTGTCACTTATATCGATGACTTTGATGTGAATATAGGAGATATTGTTAGTAAGTTTACAGATGATACCAAAATTGATGGTGTAGTGGACAGCCAAGAAGGTTACCTCAGAGTAAACAGGATCTTGAATAGATGGACAAATGGGTCAAGGAGTGGCAGATGGAGTTTATTGTAGGTAATTGTGAGGTGATGTTTTTGGTAGGACAAAACAGATCAGAACTTATACACTTAATGGTAAGGCCCTAGTAAATGTTGCTGAACAAAGAGACCTTGGGTCAATAAAAAGGTAAGTAGCAGGTTAGCATGTATGCAGGAAGGTTTAACGACATGGCATAAAAGACATAAAAAGGAAGGATAACTCAGGAGATATTATTAATGGAGATGTTGGAATTCATAAAGGGTACAAAAACTATCATGGGGCAGTTTATCTGAACGTTCGTGGCATTTGTAACAAGGTAGATGAGTTAATGGCATAAATCACTGTGCATGAATTTGATTTAGTAGCCATTACAGAGACATGGCTGCAGGATGGTCACAACTGGGAGTTAAATATCCAGGGGTTTCAGACTACTCAGCAGGACAGACAGGAAGTTAAGGATGGCATTAGGGTGGTAGTGAGAATTGATACAGGTTCTATGGAGAATAAGGTTGAATTCATTTGGATGAAAATTAGACATTCTAGGGAGAAAATGTCAATTATAGGTGTAGTCAATAGGCCACCAAATAATAATGCCCTCTTGGGTGGGCAATAAACAAAGGAATAACTAATGCCTGTAAAAATAGTACTGCAATTATCTTGGGGGATTTTAATCTACATGTAGATTGGACAAACCAGTTCGGTCACAGTAGCCTTGAGGAGGAGTTCACTGAGTGTATATATGATGGTTTTATTGAACAATAACTAATGGAACCAAGAATGGAGCAAACTGTCCTCAATCTGGTCCTGTATAATGAGACAGGAATAATTAATGATGTCATAGTTAGGGATCCTCTTGGAAGGGGAAATTTATAGTATAGTTACATTTAAAATATAGATGGAAAGTGCAAAGATAAGATCCAATACCAGGCTCCTGTGCTTAAACAAAGGAGACTACAATAGGATGAGGGAAGAGTTAGCTCAAGTAGGCTGGAAGCAAAGACATTTTGATGGGACATTTGACAAACAGTGGATGACTTTCCAAGCAAGTTTTCAAAGTGGTCAGCAAAAGTATATTCCAGTGAAAAGGAAGGGCTGTAAGAAGAGAGATAATCTGCCATGGATGTCTAAGGAAATAAAGGAGGCTATCAAATTAAAAGAGAAGGCATACAAAGTGGCAAAGACCAGCAGGAAACTAGAAGATTGGTAAAGTGTTAAAGGTCAACAGAAAACCACAAAAAAAGCTATAAAGAAAAGTAAGATGGATTATGAGAATAAACTAGCTCAGAATATAAAGACAGGCAGCAAATGTTTCTATAAATTTATAAAATAGTAAAGAGTGGCTAAAGTAAATATTGGTCCTTTAGAGGATGAGAAGGGGCATTTAGTAATGGGATATGAGAAAATGGCTGAGGTATTGAACAGGTATTTTGTGTCAGTCTTCACAGTGGAGGACATGAATAACATGCCAGTAACTGACAAAGAGATGAAGGTAGGCGAGGACCTGGAAACAATCATTATCACAAAAGAGGTCGTGTTGGGCAAGCTAATAGTAGCCAAGTCTCCTGGCCCTGATGGAATGCATCCCAGGGTACTAAAGAGATGGCAGGAGAAATAGAAAATGCACTTGTTGTAATTTTCCAAAATTCACTGAGATCTGGGACAGTTCCATCAGAATGGAAAATAGCAAATATAGTGCTGCTATTTTAAAAAAAGGTAAACAAAAGATGGGGAATTATAGATGGTTAGTTTAACTTCTGTAGCAGGGAAAATGATTAAGTCTATTATCAAGGAAGAAATAGCAAGGCAGTTAGGTAGAAATTGTCCCTTTTGGGCAGACGCAGCATGAGTTCATGAAGGCAGGTCATGCTTAACCGATCTACTGGAATTCATGAAGTCTTTATGAACACAGTGGATAACAGGGACCCAGTTGATGTGGTGCATCTAGATTTCCATAAGGCATTCAACAAGGTGCTATTATCTAATCTGCTGGGTAGGATAGAGAGTCATGGTGTTATAGCAATGTATTAGCATGGATAGAGAATGAATTAACGAACAGGAGACAGAGAGTCGGAATAAATGAGTGCTATTCTGGTTGGCAATCAGTTACTAGTGATGTGCCTCAGGGATCAGCATTGGGATCATAATTATTCGCAATTTACATAGATGATTTGGAGTTGGGGACCACTTGTAGTGTGTCAAAGTTTATGGATGACACTAGGACGAATGATAGAGAAAAGTATACAGAGAACTATGAAACTTTGCAAAGGGATATTGATACTTTAAGTGAGTGGGCAAAGGTCTGGCAGATGGAGTACAGTGTTAATTAATGTGAAGTCATCCATTTTGGTAGGAATAACAGTAAAATGGATTATTACTTGAATGGTATAAAGTTGCATCATGCTGCTATTCACAGGGACCTGGGTGACCTTGTGCATGAATCACAGAAGGTTGGAGAGTCCCCCACTCTGGGAAAATGCTTCTTTCTGTCCACCCTGTCTATACCTCTCATGATTTTGTAGACCTCAATCAGGTCTCCCCTCAACCTCCATATTTCTAATGAAAATAATCCTAATCTACTCAGTCTCTCTTCATAGCTAGCACCCTCCATACCAGGCAACATCCTAGTGAACCACTTCTGCATCCTCTCCAAAGCATCTGCATCCTTCTGGTAATATGGTAACCAGGACCATAAGCAGTATTCCAAATGTGGCCGAACCAAAGTCTTATACAGCTGTAACATGACCTATTAACTCTTGTACTCAGCACCCTATATGATGAAGGAAAGTATGCTGTATGTCTTCTTGACTATTCTATCAACCTGCATTGCCACCTTCAGGGTAAATTTGACCTGAACACCCAGATCTCTCTGTACATCAATTTTCCCCAGGGATTTTCCATTTACTGTATAGTTTACTCTTTAATTGGACCTTCCAAAATGCGAAACCTCACATTTGTCTGGATTGAACTCCATCTGCCTTTTCTCTGCCCAACTCTCCAATCTATTTATATTCTCCTGCATTCTCTGACAGTTCCCTTCACTATCTGCTACTCTACCAATCTTTGTGTCATCTGCAAACTTGTGCATCAGCCCACTTATACCTTCCTCCAGATTGTGGGCAGCACCGTGGCTCAATGGTTAGCACTGCTGCCTCACAGCACCAGGGACCTGGGCTCAATTCCCACCTTAGGCGACTGTGTGGAGTTTGCACATTCTCTCGTGTCTGTGTGGGTTCCCTCTGGGTGCTCTGGTTTCCTCCCACAATCCAAAGATATGCAGATCGGGTGAATTGGCAATGCTAAATTGCCCATAGTGTTAGGTACATTAGTCAGTGGTAAATATAGGGAATGTAGGGTGGGTTACTCTTTGGAGCGTTGGTATGGAATTGTTGGGCTGAAGAGCCTGTTTCCATACTGTCAGGAATCTAATCTAATTATTTCTGTATATCACAAATAACAGTGGTCCCAGCACGGTTCAGTGTGGGACACCACTGGTCACAGTTCTCCATGTTGAGAAACTCCTTTCCACTACTACTCCCTATCTCCTGTTGCCCAACTAGTTCTCTATCATTCTAGCTATCCATTTGGTCTCCTTACTTGAGAAAGGATATTCTGGCACTAGAGGGGGTGCAGAGGAGTTTACTAGGTTGATTTTGGAGTTGAGGGGGGTTGGCGTCATGAGTGAGAGAGTGAGCAATGTGGGGTTATATTCATTGGAATTTAGAAGAATGAGGGTTAATCTTATAGAAATATATAACATTTTGGAGGGAATAGATAGAAGTAGAGAGGATGTTTCTACTGGCGGGTGAAACCAGGACAAGAGGGCATAGCCTCAAAATTGGGGGAGCAGATTTAGGAGTGAATTGAGAAGGAACTTCTTCACCTAGAGTGTTGTGAATCTATGGAATTCCCTGCCCAGTAAAGTAGTTAAGGCTTCCTCAGTAAATGTTTTTAAAGCTAAGATAAATAATTTTTGGACGGGTAGTTGGAGCTGAGGCCACAAAAAAGTCAGCAATGATCTTATTGAATAGCAGAACAGGCTAGAAGGGTCAGATGGCCTACACCTGCCCGTGGTTCTTATGTTCGGGGTGCAAGTTTATAGTTCCTTGAAAGTGAAGTCACAGGTAGACAAGTTGATGACAAAAATGTTTGGTACTCTTTTCCTTATTGGTCAATTGCATTCAGTATAGAAGTTGGAAGGTCATGTTAAGGCTGTACAGGATATTGCTTAGGTCACTTTTAGAATACTGCATTCAACTCTGGTCTCCCTGTAATAGAAAGATGTTGTGAAACTTGACAGGACTCAGAAAAGATTTACAATGATGTTGCCAGGTTTGGAGTGTTTGAGGGAGAGGTTGAATTGGCTGGGGCTATTTTCCCTGCAGCATCGGAGCCTGACGGGTAGACGTTTATAAAATCACGAGGAGCGTGGATAGGATGAATAGCCAGGGTCTTTTCCCCAGGATACTGGTGCCCAAAACTAGAGGACATAGGTTTAAGTTGAGAGGGGAAAGATTTAAAAAGAACTGAAGGGGAAACCTTCTCATGCAGAGTATGTGTATCGACCTAGCTGCCAGCAGATGTGGTGGAGACTGACACAATTACAACATTTAAAAGGCATCTAGATGGGTATATGAACAGAAAGGTTTTAGAGGGATATGGGCCAAATGCTGGTTAGAAACAAAAAAACTGCAGATGCTGAAATCCAAAGTAGATAAGCAGGAGGCTGGAAGAACACAGCAAGTCAGGCAGCATCTGGAAGTGGAGAAGTTGACGTTTTGGGCATAAACTTTCTTTAGGACTGTTAACCCCCTTTATCTGCACTTCCCCTTACCCCAAACCCCAGTCTTGAAGAAGGGTTCTTCTCCACCTCCTGATGCTGCCTTGCTGTGTTCTTCCAGCCTCCTGCCTGTCTACTATGGGCCAAATGCTGGCAAATGGGGTGAGATTTATTGAGGATATCTGGTTGGCATGGACATACTGACCTGAAAAGTCCATGATGTACATTTCTATGATTCTTTATAAACAGAGTGGCTGCAAGTGCAGGTCAGAAGCTAGGAATACTGCAGTGGTAACTCACCTCCTGACTTCCCAAAGGCATACACATATACAAACACACACTCACAATCACACTTGCCCTCTCTCTCAAACGCACACACACACACACACACACACACACACACACACACACACACACACACACACATACACACACACACATAGAAGTCTATGAGGTGAATTTGCATTTGCAGAATTGTATTTGCAGATACAATCTATTTTGCTCAAAAAGCACACAATCTGCAGGCAGTCATAGTCATAGGGCCAAAGAGATGTACGGCATGGAAACAGACCCTTAAGTCCAACTTGACCATCCTGACCAAATATCCCAATCTAGTCCCACCTGCCAGCACCCGGCCCATATCCCTCCAAACTCTTTCTATTCATATACCCATCCCAATTCCTTTTAAATGTTGCAATTGTACCAGCCTCCACCACTTCCTCTGACAGCTCATTCCTCTGTGTGAAAACATTGTCTTTTAGGCCTCTTTTATATCTTTCCCCTCTCACCCTAAACCAATGCCCTCTAGTTCTGGACTCCCCCACCCCAGGGAAAAGACTTTGTCTATTTATCTTATCCATGCCCCTCATGATTTTATAAACCTTGTAAATCATTTCTAAATCCTTTCCGATGGGAAGGAGACCAGAACTGCATCTTTAACCACGAGGGAAGGGAAATTTCTCCCCATCCCCCTCTAGCTTATCTCTCCACCCTTCAGGCTCTCTGCCTTCAGACCCCACCCCTCCAACCGTAACAAGGACAGAACGCCCCTGGTGCTCACCTTCCACCCGACCAACCTTTGCATAAACCAAATCATCCGCCGTCATTTCTGCCACCTCCAAAAAGACCCCACCACCAGGGATATATTTCCCTCCCCACCCCTTTCCACCTTCCGCAAAGACCGTTCCCTCCGTGACTACCTGGTCAGGTCCACAACCCCCCTACAACCCACCCTCCCATCCTGGCACCTTTTCCTGCCATTGCAGGAATTGCAAAACCTGCGCCCACACCTCCTCTCTCACCTCCCTCACCTCCATCCAAGGCCCTAAAGGAGCCTTCCACATCCATCAAAGTTTTACCTGCACATCCACTAATATAATTTATTGTATCCATTGCTCCCGATGCGGTCTCCGCTACATTGGGCAGACTGGACTTCTCCTAGCAGAGCGCTTTAGGGAACATCTCCGGGACACCCGAACCAATCAACCACACCACCCTGTGGCCCAACATTTCAACTCCCCCTCCCACTCTGCCGAGGACATGGAGGTCCTGGGCCTCCCTCACCACCAGACGCCTGGAGGAAGAACGCCTCATCTGCCGCCTCGGAACACTTCAACCCCAGAGCATCAATGTGGACTTCAACAGTTTTCCTCATTTCCCCTTCCCCCACATCACCCTAGTTCCAAACTTCCAGCTCAGCACTGTCCCCATGACTTGTCCGGACTTGTCCTACCTGCCTATCTTCTTTTCCACCTATCCACTCCACCCTCCCCTCCCTGACCTATCACCTTCATACCCTCCCCCACTCACCCATTGTACTCTATGCTACTTTCTCCCCACCCCTATCCTCCTCTAGCTTATCTCTCCACACTTCAGGCTCACTGCCTTTATTCCTGATGAAGGGCTTTTGCCCAAAACGTCGATTTTGTTGCTCCTTGGATGCTGCCTGAACTGTTGTGCTCTTCCAGCACCACTGATCCAGAATCCAGGGGTGGGGTCTAGTCACGGGGGCGGTCCTGTCTCCAGGGGCGGAGCACTGAGTGGTATAGTATCCAGGTGGGTCTGTTTCTGACCCTGATCTTGGGCCTCGTATTGATGAGGAACATGCGTGATGCGAGATGTTGATCGCTCAATAACGGAGTCCGGCTGCTGCTTTTGGGCCTCGGCGCCTGGAAGGTGATTGTGGTCCTTGGGAGGTTCCAGACGCAGGAGGTAGAGAGAGAGAGAGAGAGAGTGGGAGGGGGCTGCACCTTCCCATAGCCCAGGCCCCGTCCCTATTACCTGCTGAGACGTGGGTAGGGGTAGGGGTAGGTCAGGCCGTGGAATGCGGTTCAGGGGTCAATGAAGAATTTTGTAGATATTATCTGATCAATCTGTCCAGAGCTGTTATTACACAACTCTAACTTGACACTGACATTTTTTACAAACTCACCGACTCCCATAGCTACTTAGATTACACGTCTTCCCACCCTACCTCCTACAAAAATACCATCCTGTATTCCCAATTCCTCCGCCTCCACCGTATCTGCTCCTACGAGGACCAGTTCCACCACACAACACACCAGATGGCCTCCTTCTTTACAGACCACAATTTCCCTTCCCATGTGGTTAAAGATGCCCTCCAACGCATCTCATCCACATCCTGCCCCTCTGCCCTCAAACCCCACCCCTCCAACTGCAACAAGGACAGAAATCCCTGGTGCTCACCATCCACCCTACCAACCTTCGCATAAACCACACCATCCGATAACATTTCCGCCACCTCCAAACAGACCCACCACTAGGGATATATTTCCCACCCCACCCATTTCCACAAAGACCGCTCTCTCCATGACTACGCGGTCAGATCCACGTCCCCCAACAACCCATCCTCCCTTCCTGACACCCTCGCCTGGAACTGCAAAACCTGTTGTCACACCTTCCCCCCTCTTCCCTTCTTCCCATCTTCCCTTCCCCTCCATCCAAGGCCCCAAAGGAGCCTTCTATATCCATCAAAGTTTTAACTGCACATCCACCAATCTCATTTATTATATCCATTGCTCCCAATGCGGTCTCCTCTACATTTGGGAGACTTGACGCCTCCGAGCAGAGCGCTTTAGGGAACATCTCCGTGACACCCGCACCAATCAACCCCACTGCCCTGTGGCCCAATATTTCAACTCCCCCTCCCACTCTGCTGAGGACATGCAGGTCAAGGGCCTCTTCCACCGCTACTCCCTCACCACCCAACACCTGGAGGAAGAACGCCTCATCTTCCGCCTCAGAACACTTCAACCCCAGGGCATCAACGTGGACTTCACCAGTTTCCTCATTTCCCCTTCCCCCACCTCACCCCAGTTCCAACCTTCCAGCCCAGCACCGTCCCCATGACCTGTCCTACCTGCCTATCTTCTTTTCCACCTATCCACTCCACCCTCCTCTCTGATCTATCACCTCCATCCCCACTCCCATTCACCTATTGCATTCTATGTTACTTTCTCCACACTCCACCCCCCCTCTCATTTATCTCTCCACTCTGCAGGCACCCTGCCTCCATTCCTGATGAAGGGCTTTTGCCCAAAACATTGATTTTCCTGCTCCTCGGATGCTGCCTGACCTGCTGTGCTTTTCCCGCACCACTCTAATTTCGACTCTGGTTTCCAGCATCTGCAGTCCTTGTTTTTACACATCAGTTAGAACTTAACCTTGTCACAGCACCACTGAGCTCCAGGGCTGAGATATATAATTAGCTAAGATTCAAACAAGTTTTAATTCCTGTACTTTATCCAGGTGATTAAGTTTTTTTTGTGTGAGTGGCTTTGTCTAGGCCAGCATTTGCTGTTCAGTTATTAATTGGCCTGAAGAATTGCTTTGCCACCTTAGACGCTGTAGTCTATATGATATAAGTATAGTTGCAGAACTGTTAGGGAGTTCCAAGATTTTGACCCAGTAGAAAGAATGGCAGAATATTTCCAAGTCATAGAGATGTACAGCATGGAAACAGACCTTTCCGTTCAACTTCTCCACGTAGACCAGATATCCTAGATAAATTGAGTCCTAGTTGCTAGCACTTGGCACATATCCTCTGAACCCTTCCTATTCCTGTACCCACCATGATGCCTTTCAAATGTTGTAATTGTACCCGCCTCCTCCACTTTCCTCTGGCAGCTCATTCCATAATGTACCAACCTTTATGAAAAAGTTGCCCTTTCGGTCCTTTTTAAACCTTTCCCCTCTCTCCTTAAACCTATGCCCTCTAGTTTTGGACTGTCCCACCATGGGGAAAAGACCTTTCCTATTTACCCTATCCATGCCTCACATGATTTTATAAACCTCTGCAAGATCACCTCTCAAGAGCCCCTGACACTCCAGGGTAAATATCCCCAGCCTATTCAATCTCTCCCTATAGCTCAAACTCTCCAACCTTGGCAGCATTGTTGTAAATCCTTTCTGAACCGTTTCAAGTTTCACAACATCCTTCCTATAGCAGGGAGACCAGCATTGAAGCTGAAAATGTGTTGCTGGAAAAGCGCAGCAGGTCAGGTAGCATCCAAGGAACAGGAGATTCGACGTTTCTGGCATAAGCCCTTCTTCAGGAATTCCTGATGAAGGGCTTATGCCCGAAACGCCGAATCTCCTCTTCCTTGGATGCTGCCTGACCTGCTGCGCTTTTCCAGCAACACATTTTCAGCTCTGATCTCCAGCATCTGCAGACCTCACTTTCTCCTCAAAGACCAGCACTGAATGCAGTATTCCAAAAGTGACTGAATCAATGTCCTGTACAGCTGCAACATGACCTCCCAACTCTAAAACTCAATGCACTAACCAATAAAGGTAAGTATACCAAATCAATTCTTCACTATCCTATCTACCTGCAACTCCATTTTAAGGGAAATATGAACCTTTGTTCAGCAACACTCCCAGGACCTTGCCTTTCCAAAACGTAGCACCTCACATTTATCTAAATTAAACTCCATCTGCCACTCATTGGCCAGTTGTGCGCTAAGGTAACCTTCTTTGCTGCCCATTACACCTCCATTTTAGTGTCATCTGCAAACTTACTTACCATGCCTCCTATATTCATATCCAAATCATTTATATAAATGACAAAAAAACCCAGCATCAATGCTTGCACCTCATCGCTGGTCACAGGCCTCCAGTCCGAAAAGCACCCTCCATCACCACCCTCTGTCTCCTAAACAAAAACAGAAGTAGCTGGAAAACCTCAGCAGGTTTGGCAGCATCTGTGCAGAGAAATTAAAGTTAACGTTTGGGTCTAGTGACGCTTCCTCAGAACTCTTAGAACTTCTGCAGTTGTATCCAACTGGTTAGCTCTCCCTGGATTCCATGTGATTATTAAATTACTTACAGTGTGGAAACAGGCCCTTTGGCTCAACAAGTCCACACTGACCTGTCGATGCGCAACCCACCCAGACCCATTCCCTTACATTTACCCCTTCACCTAACACTACGGGCAATTTAGCATGGCCAATTCACCTAACCTGCACATCTTTGGACTGTGGGAGGAAACTGGAGCACTCGGAGGAAACCCACGCAGTCACTGGGAGAGTATGCAAACTCCACACAATCAGTCACCTGAGGCGGGAACTGAACCCTGGTCTCTGGTGCTGTGAGGCAGCAGTGCTAACCACTGTGCTGCCCCATATAACTTTGCTAACCAGTCTACCGTATGGAACCTTGTCATGGAATCCCTACCGTGTGGAAGCAGACATTTCAGCCCACGCTGATCCTCTGACGAGGTTCACTCAGATGATTGCTAGGATGAAGGGATCGATGCATTGATAACTGATAAACTAAGTAGAGTTTAAAAGATTTAGGGGTGACCTTATTGAAGTATACAAGGTTCTGAGGGGCTTGACAGGGTAGGTGTTGAAATGATGTTTCCACTAGTGAGCAAATCTCAAACTAAGGGACATTGTGACAGAAGATGTTGATCGATTTTTCAAATTTCAAAGAGTTGAGGGATCTGACCAGGAAGCACATAAGAGGAGTTGTGGCTTGAGGCAGATTAGCCATAATCTTATTAAATGGCAGAGCAGGCTGGAGGGTCTGTATGCCCTACACTGTTTGTGTCTAACATTAGTGGTCATAAAGAGTGCTATACAATTGCAAAGTACTTTTGTACAGAAACAGAAGTAAGCCATTCAATAGGACCACAACTGTTTATATTAATGACTTGGAGGGGTGAAGCACAAGCTGTCTGATAGTGAAGGCGGCGTTTGGTATGCTTTCTTTTATTGGTCAGAGTATTAAGTACAGGAGTTGGGAGGCCATGTTGTGGCTGTACAGGACATTGGTTAGGCCATTGAAGGAAGATTGCATACAATTCTGGTCTCCTTCCTATCGGAAAGTTGTTGTGAAACTTGAAAGGGTTCAGAAAAGATTTACAAGGATGTTGCTAGGGTTGGAGGATTTGAGCTACAGGGAGAGATTGAATAGGCTGGGGCTATTTTCCCTGGAATGTTGGAGGCCAAGGGGTGACTTTATAGACATTCATAAAATCGTGAGGGGCATAGGATAAATAGACAAAATCTTTTCCCTGAGGTGGGGGAGTCCAGAATTAGAGGGCATAGGTTTAGGGTGAGAGGGGGAAGATATAAAAGAGACCTTAGAGGCAACCTTTTCAGGCAGAGGGTGGTATGTGTATGGAATAAGCTGCAGAGGAAGTGGTGGAGGCTGGTACAATTGCAACATTTAAAAGTCATCTGGATGGGTAAATGAATAGGAAAGGTTTGGAGGGATATGGGCCAGGTACTAGCAAGTGGGACTAGGTTGGGCTGGGAATTCTGGTCAGCATGGACAAGTTGGTGGACCGAAGGGTCTGTTTCCCTGTACATCTCTATGACTCTAAATAGATGGACAGGCATATGCGAGATATTGACAGGTTAAGTGGGCAATAAAATGTGGAAAATATGAATTCATTTTGAAAGCGAGAACCAAAGAGCAGAGCATTATTTAAATGGGAAAAATCTGCAGAAAGTTGCAACACAGACTTGAGGGCAGTAATGGTTGAAACAATGAAAGCTAGCACACAGGTGCAGCAAGGAATAATGAAAGCTAATGGAATGTTGGCCCCTTATTTCAAGGAAGTTGGAATATAAAAGTAATCTTACTGCAACTATACAAGTAGTGAGGTCCTATCTGGTGTACTGTGAGCAGTTTTGGCCTTCTTATTTAAGGGCAGATATTGTTCCATTTGAGGCAGTTAAGAGAAAATTCACTTGACATGATCCCTAGTGTGGAGGGATTGTCTTATAAGCAAAGGTTAAACAGGGCGTGACTCTCTACTCATTGGAATTTAGAAGAATGAGAGGTAATATCAGTGAAATATATAGGAATCTTGAGGAGCTTGACTGGGTAAATGCTGAGAGGATGGTTCCCCTCGCAGAAGAGTCTGGGACCAGAAAGTGTAGTTTCAGAATAAAAGAGTGCCACTTTAAGACTGAGATGAGGAGGAATTTCTTCTCTGAGGGTTAAGTCTTTGTAACTCCTTGCCACAGAGAGCTGTGGACGCACATGTATATGTTTAATGTGTATGTTTAATGTATATGTTTAATGCTAAGAGAGGTGGATTCTTGATTAGTGGGGGTGAGAAAGTTTATAGCCTTAAATATTGTCCTTAAACATTTAGACTAAAATGTAATTTTGAATTATGGAACACATTTGCTGCATACTAGAAAATGGTGTGCAGGGAAGATAAGATAATTAAGAACATTTGCCTTAACGTCGGTGAATCTGTATAAACAAGACACCGAGTGATAACTTTCACGCTGTTCCTTTGTGAAATTAATTTCACAATGTTTAATTCTGACCCCGGAACAAAACTGTATCGAACTAACTTCTCTTCTGAATTATTGCCCTTTGCTATTATCTGTCTTATTCAGAACATGCAGTGCTTTTGTTAACTTTTGTGTTTGTGACGGTAATGCCTTTGTAAACCTGTGTATAAAAATAGCCTGTTTTAGATAATATGATGGAGTAGCTGGCCAGACCTCTTGAAAGAAGAGCAATTTCTACTATCCTGGATAATTAGAATCCAGTTAGTCTGGCTTATAGGTATCCATGTTATGTTGTAACATAAGGGAAATGATTAAAATTAAATTAAACTGTCTGTAAGAGATTTTTTATTTCAGACCACCAAAGAGTACGAATTTCGGAATGAACTGAGACGCTTTCAGGTCTGTAGCCCTCAAGGGATTCCCTGAGCTGTCTCAAATCTGTACTTTAACAGGGGTATCAGTAGAGCAGGAAATTGGTTAGAGGAACATCAGATCATCTTACTGAATGGCAGAACACACTCAAGAGGCCAACAGCCTATTCCTGCTCCTGTTTCTTATGATCTAACTGGTCCCATTCCTCAGAAATCTAATGCCATTCCTCCTACAGTAGCTTTCCAGCCACATATTCCGTCACTTACTTTTCATTTTTCTGTGCACTAGCATGTAGGACTGGGAGTTATTCTGAGATTACTGCTTTGAGATCCTGCTTTTAAACACCTTCCCAGCTCCCTGGAATCTGATTTTAGAACCTCTTTCCCCCTTTTTGTTTCAGTCATTTTGATGACATGGACCTGAACATATGCCTTGCCCCTTCCAAAGAATGTCATGAGCCTCCACGTCTCGCCTTTGACCCTGACATCAGAGAAGCTACACACCATCCTGGAGTCACCATCCTAGCCACAGAAACACCGGTCTGTTTCCCTAATCAACAAATTCCCTGCTGGTTTCTTTTCCTCTTCCTTCCCTCTTTTACAGCTGGACTGCCTGTACTTCCACAAACTTGTACTTCCACAAACCTGTCCTTCCACAAACCTGTACTTCCACAAACCTGTCCTTCCACAAACCTGTACTTCCACAAACCTGTCCTCTAAGGAACCAACACTCTCAGCAGTATCCAAAACAGAAAACCTATCACAAAGTGAAATGTCAAGGAATTCCTGGCTGTCATATTTTCCTTTCCTGACTCCATGTTTCTAGTCCATGATGTGATACCTCACTAACATCCTAGTCACATAACTCTTAGCCTGGCGGGTGTACTACAGATTACAGCTCAAGCTGCATAATCTGAAGCTTTCATTTCTGCACATGATGTCACTTCCCGCAGAAGGCAGCTAATTCAATCTAAAATTCCCAATCTATGATCAGTCTTCAAGCCAAAAATGTTTATAATGACATTTCTGGTTAATTGTGATCCTCAGGATATTGATATAATCTATTGATTTTCTTTCATCCGTTACAATCGTACAGGGCATTGGTGAGACCCTCATTGTGTACAGTTTTGGTTTCCTACCTTGAGAAAAGATATAAAATTGTTGCAGTTCAGAAAAGACTCGCTGGATTCCTGGAACCGGAAGTGGGGGGAGGGGGAACTGAGGAAAGCTTGGGCAGATTGGTTTATATTTGCTGGAGTTCTAGAATTTTTAAAGGTGATCTTATTGAAGTATAAAAGCTTCTGGGGGGAATTAACAGAATGGGTGATATGAGAGGTTGTTTATCTTTATGGGGAGAGTAGAAATAGGGAGGGTTAGTTTTGTTTCTGATGATTAGTAGGTCTTGGGAAACTTCTTTGCCAGACAGTCGTAGAAACCAAAGTAATTGAAGTTTAATGCAGAATTGGATTATTATTGGCAAGGAAGCCAGATGACATTTCAGATTTGAGAGACCATATGTTTCTGTTCCCCATTCATATGACTGAGCATTTAGAACATAGACCAGTATGTGGTTGGCACAGTGGCACAGTGGTTAGCGCTGTTGCCTCACAGCGCCAGAGACCTGGGTTCAGTTCCTGCCTCAGGGGAGTGACTGCATGGAGTTTGCAGGTTCTCCCCATGTCTGTGTGGGTTTCCTCCCACAGTCCAAAGATGTGCAGGTCAGGTGAATTGGCTATGCTAAATTGCCCGTAGTGTTAGGTAAGGGGTAAATGTAGGGGTATGGGTGGGTTGCGCTTCGGCGGGTTGGTGTGGACTTGTTGGGCCGAAGGGCCTGTTTCCACACTGCAAGTAATCTAATCTAATCTAAAGCACAGTACAGGTCCTTTGACATTTTATCCTACTCTAAAAACAAACTAACCTACATACCCTTCATTTTATTATCATCCATGTGCCTATCCAACAGTTCCTAATGCATCTGACTCTACTACCATTGCTGGCACTGCATTCCACACACCCATCACTCTGTGTAAAAAACCTACCTCTGACATTTCCCTAAACCTTCTCCAATCACCTTAAAATTATGCCCTCTCAAGATGGCCATTTCCACTCTGGGGAAAAAGTGTCTGGCTATCCACTCTATCTATTCCTCTCATCATCTTGTACACCTCTATCAAATCACCTCTCATTCTTCTTCACTCCAATGAGAAAAGCCCTAGCTCATGCAACCATTATTCATAAGACATGCCTTCCAGTCCAGGGAGCATCCCAGTAAATATCCTCTGCACCACCCTTAAAGCTTTTGCCTGCAATGGTAGTAGATTTGCCAACTTTAGGTACATTTAAGTCGTCATTGGACAAGCATATGGACATACATGGAATAATACAGGTTAGATGGGCTTCAGATTGGTATGACAGGTTGATGCAACATCAAGGGCCAAAGGGCCTGTACTGCACTGTAATGTTCTATGTTCTATGTTCCTATAATGAGACGACCAGAACTGAACACAATATTCCAAGTGTGGTCTAACCAGGGTTTTATAGAACTGCAGCATAACCTCGTGGCTCTTAAACTCAATCCCCCTGCTAATGAAAGCCTTCTTAAAAACCCTATAACATGTGTGGCAACTTTGAAGGATCTATGGACGTGGACCCCAAGATCCCTCTGTTTCTTCACGCTGCCAAGAATCCTGCCTTTGACCTTGTAATCTGCATTCAAGTTTGACCTTCCAAAATGAATCACTTCACACCTTTCCAGGTTGAATTCATCTGCCCCTTCTAAGCCCAGCTCTGCATCCTGTCAATGTCCCTTTGCAACCTACAACAGCCCTCCACACTATCTACAACTGCACTAACCTTCGTGTCATCGGCAAGCTTACTAACCCACCCTTCCAGTTCCTCGTCTGACTCTTTTATGAAAAATCACAAAGCAGTGGTCCCAGAACAGATCCCTGCAGAACACCACTGGTCACTGAGCTCCAGGCTGAATACCTTCCATCTGCTACCACCCTCTGTCTTCTATGGGCCAGCCAATTCTGAATCCAAGCAGACAGGTTTCTTTGTATCCCATGTCTCCTTACTTTCCGAATGAGCCTCCAATGGGAAGCCTTATTAAATGCCTTGCTAAAATCCATATACACCACAAAAAACTGCTCTACCTTCATCAACGTGTTTTGCCACATCCTCAAAGAATTCACTAAGGCTTGTGAGGCATGACCTGCCCCTCACAAAGCTATTCTGACTATGTAATCAAACAATGTTTTCCCCAATAATCATAAATCCTGTCTCTCAGAATCCTCTCCAATAATTTGCCCACCAGTGGAAGGTGGGCAGGATTCCCAGGATTACAGATCAGAGGAGATAGGTTAAGTGCCAAATAAACACTTTTCGTCAGTATTCACACTAGGGAAAAGACCATGTTGTGGAGGAGAATGCTGAAGTATAGGGTACTAGACTAGATGGGATTGAGGTTCATTAGGAGGAGGTATTAACAATTCTACAAAGTGTAAAAATAGATAAGTCCATGGACCAGATGGGATTTATACTAGGACTCTCTGGGAAGCCAGGGAGGAGATTATTGAGTCTTTGGCTTTGATATTTATGGTGTCATTGCCTACTGAAATAGTGCCAGAAAACTGAAGGATAGCAAATGTTGTTCCCTTGTTCAAGAAGGGGAGTAGAGATAACCCTGATAATTATAGACCAGTGAGCCTTACTTCGGTTGTACATAAAGTATTGGAAAAGGTTATAAGAGATAAGATTTATAACTATCTAGAAAGGAATAAACTGATTAGGGATAATCTATACGGGTGTAGGTTTGCTCGCTGAGCTGTAGGTTTGATATCCAGACGTTTCATTACCTGGCTCGGTAACATCATCAGTGGGACCTCCAAGTGAGGCTTCACACGGAGATCGCCACTGATGATGTTACCGAGCCAGGTAATGAAACATCTGGATATCAAACCTACAGCTCAGCGAGCAAACCTACACCCTAAACCTCAACCTGAGCTACAAACCTTCACAAATCTTGCAATAATCTATACCGTTTTGTGAAGGGTAAGTCATGCCTCGTAAACCTTATTGAGTTTTTTGAGAAGATGACTAAACAGGAGGATGAGGGTAAAGCGATGTGGTGTATATGGATGTCAGTAAGGTGTTTGGTAAGGTTCCCCATGGCAGGCTACTGCACAAAATATGGCAGCACGAGACTGAGAGTAATTTAGTGGTTTGAATCCGAAATTAACTATCTGAAAGACAGAGGATGGTGGTTGATGGAGAATGTTCATCCTGAAGTTCAGTTACTCGTGGTGTACCGCAAAGATCTGTTTTAGGTCCACTGCTGTTTATCATTTTTATAAATGACCTGGATGAGAACATAGAAGGATGGGTTAGTAAATTTGTGGATCACACTAAGGTCTGTAGACTTATGGATACTCTGGAAGGATGCTGTAGGTTACAGGGGGAGATAGATATGCTGCAGAGCTGGGCTGGGAGGTGGCAAATTGAATTTAATGTGGAAAAATTAGGTGATTCACTTTGGAAGGAGTAACAGGAAAACAATGTACTGGGCTAAAGGTAAGACTCTTGATAATGTAGATGAGCAAAGAGATCTTGGCGTCTAGGTACATAGATCCTTGAAAGTTGCCACCCAGGTTGATAGGGTTGTTAAGAAGGCATATGGTGTTTTAGCTTTTATTGCTAGAGGGAGTGAGTTTCTGAACCATGAGTTGACTATGTGGTGCTGGGAAAGAACAGCAAGTCAGGCAGCATCCGAGGAGCAGGAGAATCGAAGTTTCAGGCAAAAGCTCTTCATTGATAATGAGGCTGTGAGCCAAGGGGGTGGAGAGATAAATGGGAGGGGTTGAGGCTGGGAGGAAGGTAGCTGAGAGTGTGATAGGTCGATGGAGGTGAGGGTAATGGTGATAGGTCAGAGGGGAGGATGGAGCAGATAGGTGGAAAGGAAGATGGACAGGTAGGAAAGATCATGAAGCTGAGTTGGAAGGTTGGAACTGGGATAAGGTGGGGGGGAGGGGAAATGAGGAAACTGGTGATATACACATTGATGCTACGTGGTTGGAGGGTCCCGAGGCAGAAGATGAGGCATTCTTCCTCCAGGCGTTGTATGGTTAAGGACTGGTGATGGAAGAGGCCCAGGAGTGCATGTCCTTGGTGGACTGGGAGGGGGATTTGAAGTGTTCAGCCATGGGGTGGTGGGGTTGGTTGGTGCAGGTGGTGGTGGTGGTACAGCTCTTTGAAGCACTCTGCAATTAGGCGTCATGTCTCTTCAATGTAGAGGAGACTGCAGCGGGATCAATGGATACAGTAAAGGATGTGTGGAAGTGTAGGTAAAGGTCTGATGGATGTGTAAGGCTCCTTTGGGGCCTTGGATGGAGGTGAAGGGGCAGGTGTAGGTGCAGGTTTTGCAATTACTGCAGTAGCAGGGGAAGGTGCTGGGAGGAGAAGGTGGGTTGGTTGGACTTGACAAGAGAGTCGTGAAGGCAATGGTCTTTATGGAGAGCAGATGGGGTAGGGAGGGAAATATTTCTCTGGTGGTGGGATCTGTTTGTAGGTGTTGGAAATAACAGAGGATAATGCGATGTATACAAAGGTTGATTGGGTGGCAGGTGAGGACCGGGGGGTTCTGTCCATGTTGTGGTTGGAGGGATGGGGTTCAAGGGTGGAGATGCAGAAAGTGGATGAAATGTGCTGGAGGGCATCATTAACCATGTGGGAGGCGAAATTGCAGTCTTTGAAGAAGGAAACCAACTGGTGTGTCCTATGGTGGAACTGGTCCGCCTGGGAGCAGATGTAGCAGAGACGGTGGAATTGGGATTAAGGGATAGTGATTTTACTGATGGCAGGGTGGTGGAGGTGTAGTTCAGGCAGCTGTGGGAGTTGGTGGGTTGTGGAAGACGTCAGTGTTGAGTTGGTCACTGTTGATGGAGATGGAGAAGTCCAAGAAGGGGAGGGGGGTGTCTGAGATAGTCCAGGTGAACTTAAGGTTGGGGTGGAATGTGTTGGTGAAGTTGATAAACTGTTCAAACTCCTCACAGGAGTATGAGGTGGTGCCGATACAGTCATCAATGTAGCAGAGGAAAAGGTGGGGAGTGATGCAAGTGTAACTGTGGAAGATGGACTGTTCCACATAACCGACAAAGAAACAGGCATAGCTGGGGCCCATGCGGGTGCCAATGGCTACCCCTTTCATCTGGAGGAAGTGGGAGGTGTAAAAGGGGAATTTGATGGTAGGACCAGTTCAGCCAAATGAGTGCGTGTGTCAATGTAAGGGTACTGGTGGGAACACCGGGAGATGAAGAAACAGAGGGCTTGAAAGCCCTCATCATGGTAGATGGAGGTCTATAGGGATGGATGTCCATGGTGAAGATGAGGCATTAGGGACCAGGGAAATGAAAGTCTTGGAGGTGGTAGAGGGCATGAGTGGTGTCCCATATGTATGTCGGGAGTTCATGGACTGGGGGATAGGACAGTATCAAGTTATGTGGAGATGAGTTCAGTGGGCAGGAGCAAGCCAACACGATGGGTTGACCGGGCAATCAGGCTTATGGATCTTGGGTAGCAGGTAGAACTGAATAGTGTGGGGTTCTCGAACTGAGATTGGAAGCTGTGGGTGGGAGATCCCCTGAGGTGATGAGGTTGTGTACAGTCTGGGAGATGATGGTTTGGTGATGGGAGGTGAGGTTGAAGTCGAGGGGGTAGTAGAAGGAGGTGTCTTTGAGTTGGCACCTGGCTCCAGCAATGTAGACATCAGTGCACCAAACTACCAATGCAACCCCCCTCCCCCACCACGCTCTGCGCTGGTTTGATGGTGAGGTTGGGGTTGGAGTGGATGTGGATTTCACCAGTTTCTTCATTTCCCTAGTGCTTTTCCAGCATCTTCAATCCTCACTTTCGCCTTCAGAACCATGAGGGCATGCTGCAGCTGTACAAAACTCTGATGCAGCTGGGAGTATTGCATACAGTTCAGGTCGCTGCATTGTAGGAAGGATGTGGAAGCTTTGGAAAGGGTTCAGAGGAGATTTACTAGGATGTTGCCTGGTGTGGAAAGGAAAGGCTGAAGCTCTTTAAATTAGAGAAGAAGGTTGAGTGGTGACTTAATTGGGACATGTAATCAGAGGGCTAGCTAGGTTGGACAATGAGAGCCATTCTCCTTGAATGGCGATGGTTAGCATGAGGGGACATAACTTTTTTTTGTAAATATATTTATTAGCAAATTATTTTTAACTTTGCAAACATATAAAATTATTGAAAAATACAATCAATATCAAATTGTTTTTAGAACATTATAAAACATTACAGCGTAGTACAGACCCTTTGGCCCTCGATGTTGCGCTGACCTTCGTACCAATCTGAAGGCCATCTAACCTATACTATTTCATGTACGTCCATATGCCTGTCCAATGACGACCTACATGTACTTAAAATTGGCGAATCTACTACCGTTGCAGGCAAAGCATTCCATTCCCTTACTACTCTCTGAGTAAAGAAACTACCTCTGATATCTGTCCTATATCTATCACCCCTCAATTTAAAGCTATGTCCCCCCGTGCTCGCTGTCACCATACTTGGAAAAAGGCTCTCCCTGTCCACCCTATCTAACCCTCTGATTATCTTATATGTCTCTATTAAGTCACCTATCAACCTTCTTTTCTCCAATGAAAACAGCCTCAAGTCCCTCAGCCTTTCCTCGTAAGACCTTCCCTCCATACCAGGCAACATCCTAGTAAATCTCCTCTGCACCCTTTCCAAAGCTTCTACATCCTTATAATGCGGTGACCAGAACTGTACACAATACTCCAAGTGCGGCTGCACCAGAGTTTTGTACAGCTGTAGCATAACCGCATGATTCCAGAACTCGATCCCTCTATTAATAAAAGCTAATACACTGTATGCCTTCTTAACAACCCTGTCCACCTGGGTGGCAACTTTCAAGGATCTGTGTACCTGGACACCGAGATCTCTCTGCTCATCTACACTACCAAGAATTTTACCATTAGCCCAGTACTTTGCATTCCGGTTACTCCAACCAAAGTGAATCACCTCACATTTGTCCGCATTAAACTCCATTTGCCACCTCTCAGCTCAGCTCTGCAGCTTATCTATGTCTCTCTGTAGCCTACAACATCGTTCGTCACTATCCACAACTCCACCGACCTTAATATCGTCTGCAAATTTACCAACCCACCCTTCTACGTCCTTATCCAGGTCACTTATAAAAATGACAAACAGCAGTGGACCCAACACCGACCCTTGTGGTACACCACTAGTAACTGGCCTCCAGGATGAACACTTCCCATCAACCACCACCCGCTGACTTCTTTCAGCAAGCCAATTACTGATCCAAACTGCTATATCTCCCACAAACCTATTCTTCTACATTTTGTACAATAGCCTACTGTGGGGAACCTTATCGAATGCCTTGCTGAAATCCATATACACCACATCAACTGGCTTACTCTCATCAACCTGTTTGATCACCTTCTCAAAGAACTCAATAAGGTTTGTGAGGCATGACCTACCCTTCACAAAACCGTGCTGACTATCCCTAATCAAATTATTCTTTACTAAATTGTTATAAGTCCTATCTCTTATAACCTTTTCCAACACTTTATCAACAACTGAAGTAAGGCACACTGGTCTATAATTACCAGTGCTGTCTGTACTCCCCTTCTTGAACAGGGGAACTACATTTGCTATCCTCCAGTCTTCTGGCACTATTCCTGTAGACAATGACAATTTAAAGATCAATGTCAAAGGCTCGGCAATCTCCTCCCTGGCTTCCCAGAGGATCCGAGGATAAATCCCATCTGGCCCAGGGGACTTATCTAATTTCACACTCTGCAGGATTTCTAATACCTCTTCCTTGTGAACCTCAAACACACTTAGTCTAGTAGCCTGTATCTCAGTATTCTCCTCGAAAACATTGTCGTTATCTAGAGTGAATACTGTCGAAATATATTCATTAAGTGCTTCCCCTATCTCCTCTGACTCCACACACAACTTCCCACTCCTATCCTTGATTGGCTCTAATCTTACTCTCGTCATTATTTTATTCCTTAAATACCTACAGAAAGCCTTAGGGTTTACCCTGATCCTATTCACCAACAACTTCTCATGTCTCCTCCTGGCTCTTCTGAGCTCTCTCTTTAGGTCTTTCCTGGCTACCTTGTAGCCCGCAAACGCCCTAACTGAGTCTTCACATCTCATCCTAACAAAAGCCTTCTTTTTCCTCTTGACCAGATATTCCACTTCCTTCGTAAACCACAGCTCCCACGCTCTACAGCTTCCTCCCTACCTGACAGGTACATACTTATCTAGGACACACAGGAGCTTTTTCTTGAATAAGCTCCACATTTCTAATATGCCCAGCCCCTGCAGTTTCCTTCCCCATCCTATCTTCCGAAATCTTGTCTAAGTGCATCGTAATTGCCTTTCCCCCAGCTGTAACTCTTGCCCAGTGGTATATACCTATCCCTTTCTATCACTAAAGTAAACATAACAGAATTGTGATCGCTATCACCAAAGTGTTCACCTACTTCCAAGTCTAACACCTGGCTGGGCTCATTACCCAGTACCAAATCTAATGTGGCTTCGCCCCTGTTGGCCTGTCTACATACTGTGGCAGGAAGCCCTCCTGCACACACTGGACAAAAGCTGACCCATCTATAGTACACGTACTATATTGTTCCCAGTCAATACTTGTAAAGTTGAAATCCCCCATGACGACTACGCTGTCTCTCTCACTCCTATCGAGAATCATCTTTGCTATCCTTTCCTTGACATCTCTGGAACTATTCGGAGGCCTATAGAAAACTCCCAACAGGGTGACCTCTCCTTTCCTGTTTCTAACCTCAGCCCATTCTACCTCAGTTGACAAGTCGCCAAACATCCTTTCTGCAACTGTAATACTGTCCTTGACCAACAATGCCACACCTCCCCCTCTTTTACCATCTTCTCTGTTCTTACAGAGACATCTAAATCCTGGAACCTGTAACAACCATTCCTGTCCCTGATCTATCCATGTCTCCGAAATGGCCACAACATCGAAGTCCCAGGTACCAACCCATGCTGCAAGTTCACCTTATTCCGGATGCTCCTGGCGTTGAAGTAGACACACTTCAAACCAACTTCTTGCTTGCCGGTGCCCTCTTGTGTCCCTGAAACTTGATTTCGGACCTCCCTACTCTCAATCTTTTCTATACTCGAACTACAATCTCGGTTCCCATGATCCTGCTGGATTAGTTTAAACCCACCCCAATAGCCTTAGGGAATATCAATATAAAATAAAAAGAAAACAAACACAAAAACAATACAACTACTATCTCCTAAATATTGACCTACCCTCTAATACAAAACAAATCCTAACACTGTGCAAAGCAACACCAAAACAAACAGAAAAGCAAAAAAAAACCCGAATACAGAACAACTCTGCTCGGCGCAAAGCTCCCAAACAGAGGAATGGGAGCATTGTATATAAACCCGTAGTAACTCAGGAGACTCTCTCCAGGGCGCAGGGCTTGACAAATCTAACCATCCTGGTTAAACAAATGCCCTAGTTAAGATAACTGATAAATCTGTTTCCAAATAACTCAAGTAGGGCTGCCATGTCTTATAAAAATGGTCTGTCCTGATGAAGGGCTTATGCCCGAAACGTCGAATTTCCTATTCCTTGGATGCTGCCTAACCTGCTGTGCTTTAACCAGCAACACATTTTCAACTGTTGTGTGTTACACCATGTTTGTAAAACAAAGAGAGTCTAAGGGAATGTGCTCCATAATTAATGTCTGCCGTCCCAACAAGCCCAGTGGGTTCTCAGACACCCAGTTCATGAGAATATTCTTCCATGCACAGGATGCAAGAATATTATATGCCCATGGCTGTCTAAAGATGGTAAATTCGGTAGACCGAAGAAGAGAGATATTGGGTCTGCTTTGACTTCAGTCCTCAATATACTCCCTATCTCTCCTGCCACAGCGTCCAATAAACACGGAGCCTGTGGCATGTCCAGAAGCAATAGGTAAGAGTACCTACACTTATTTTATATTTGGGGCACACTGAAGATGCCAGATGAGCCCTGTGCAGAACTTTTAACTGTGTAGCGCATGTCCTATTACAGATTGAGATCTTTCGAGTATTATCCCATATGTTCTCCCATGTTTCAGATGTTCGCAGGTAAAGGGATGGCTGGAAAATGGGAAGTCTTCAGAAATGAGATAGCAAGAATCCAGAGAAAGTATATTCCTGTCAGGGTGAAAGGAAAGGCTGGTAGGTATAGGGAATGCTGGATGACTAAAGAAATTGAGGATTTGGTTAAGAAAAAGAAGGAAGCATATGTCAGGTATAGACAGGATAGATCGAGTGAATCCTTTAGAAGAGTATAAAGAAAGTCGGAGTATACTTAAGAGGGAAATCAGAAGGGCAAAACGGGGACATGAGATAGCTTTAGCAAATAGAATTAAGGAGAATCCAAAGGGTTTTTACAAATATATTAAGACAAAAGGGTAACTAGGGTGAGAATAAGACCCCTCAAAGATCAGCAAGGCGGCCTTTGTGTGGAGCCACAGAAAATGGGGGAGATACAAAATGAATATTTTGCATCAGTATTTACTGTGGAGAAGGATATGGAAGATATATTCTGTAGGGAAATAGATGGTGACATTTTGCAAAATGTCCAGATCGCAGAGGAGGAAGTGCTGGATGTCTTGAAACAGTTAAAGGTGGATAAATCCCCAGGACCTGATCAGGTGTACCTGAGAACTCTGTGGGAAGCTAGAGAAGTGATTGCTGGGCCTCTTGCTGAAATATTTGTATCATCGATAGTCACAGGTGAAGTGCCGGAAACTAGAGGTTGGCAAACGTGGTGCCACTGTTTAAGAAGGATGGTAAGGACAAGCCAGGGAACTATAGACCGGTGAGCCTTACCTCGGTGGTGGGCAAGTTGTTGGAGGGAATCCTGAGGTACAGGATGTACATGTATTTGGAAAGGCAAGGACTGATTAGGGATAGTCAACATGGCTTTGTGTGTGGGAAATCATGTCTCACAAACTTGATTGAGTTTTTTGAAGAAGTAACAAAGAGGATTGATTAGGGCAGAGCAGTAGATGTGATCTATATGGACTTCAGTAAGGCATTCGACAAGGTTCCCCATGGGAGACTGATTAGCAAGGTTAGATCTCATGGAATACAGGGAGAACGAGCCATTTGGATACAGAACTGGCTCAAAGGTAGAAGACAGAGGGTGGTGGCGGAGGGTTGTTTTTCAGTCTGGAGGCCTGTGACTAGTGGAGTGCCACAAGGATCGGTGCTGGGCCCTCTACTTTTTGTCATTTGCATAAATGATTTGGATGCGAGCAAAAGAGGTACAGTTAGTAAGTTTGCAGATGACACCAAAATTGGAGGTGTAGTGGACAGTGAAAATGGGTTACCTCAGATTACAATAGGATCTTGACCAGATGAGTCAATGGGCTGAGAAGTGGCAGATGGAGTTTAATTCAGATAAATGCGAGGTGCTGCATTTTTGGAAAGCACATTTTAGCAGGACTTATACACTTAATGGTAAGGTGCTAGGGAGGATTGCTGAACAAAGAGACCTTGGAGGTCAGGTTCATAGCTCCTTGAAAGTGGAATTGCAGGTAGGTAGGATAGTGAAGAAGGTGTTTGGTATGCTTTCCTTTATTGGTCAGAGTACTGAGTACAGGAGTTGGGAGGTCATGTTGTGGCTGTACAGGACATTGGTTAGGCCACTGTTGGAAGATTGCGTGCAATTCTGGTCTTCTTCCTATTGGAAAGATGTTGTGAAACTTGAAAGGGTTCAGAAAAGATTTACAAGGATGTTGCCAGGGTTGGAGGATCTGAGCTACAGGGAGAGGCTGAACAGGCTGGGGCTGTTTTCCCTCGAGCGTCGGAGGCTGAGAGGTTACCTTATAGAGGTTTACAAAATTATGAGGGGCATGGATAGGGTAAATGGGCAAAGTCTTTTCCCTGGGGTCGGGGAGGCCAGAACTGGAGGCATAGGTTTAGGGTGAGAGGGGAAAGATATAAAAGAGACCTAAGGGACAACATTTTCATGCAGAGGGTGGTACGTGTATGGAATGAGCTGCCAGAGGATGTGGTGGAGGCTGGTACAATTGCAACATTTAAGAGGTATTTGGATGGGTATATGAATAGGAAGGGTTTAGAGGGATATGGGCCGGGTCTGGCAGGTGGGACTAGATTGGGTTGGGATATCTGGTTGGCATGGACGAGTTGGACTGAAGGGTCTGTTTCCATGCTGTACATCTCTGACTCTATGAGATCTCCACTCCTAGCACTTGCTCCCAAACCCCTCATAACCGGTTAATATCCTGCCACCCAGCAGGCAATAGAGGGCACTAACCGAAAGCATGCTTGTGGAACATAGCAACAACCTCTCTGTATCGGGTTTATAGGGCTTAGTGAGAAGTGTAGTCTTCTTCTGGATGAAATCCCTAACTTGAAAAAAAACGGAAAAGATGTCTACTGGGTAACCTGTATTTGAAGCTCAGTTGCTCAAAAGACATCATGACCTCCCCCTCAAACAAGTCTCCCAAACTAGAAACTCCTCTCGCTGCCCATAGTTTGAACCCTGGGTCCGTCATATCTGATCGGAACCCAAGCCTGCCAACTACAGGTGTAAGTGATGAAGTCTTGGATAACCAATCCTCACTCTGATGCAAGCCCTGGCTCTACTAATGACATTGGGGCTTTGGCAGTGGTCCATAACTGTCCACATCTTATCCATGAACAGCAGGTTAATAAGAGGGCAGTTTGCTTGGGAGGACTCAATATCCAGCCATATTGAGTTTGGATTGTTACCTACCCAATCGCAGACAAAGGACAGCAGGGAACTCAATTGATACCTCCTGATTTCTGGGAAATCGATTCCTCCCTCTTCTTGAGGCAACTGCAATTTAGTAAGTTTGATGAGGGGCCGCCCATGATGCCAGACAAAGGAACCAAACCACCCCATAAGCTTCCACAGCATTGACCTGGGAAACATTATAGGGAGCATACACATGGGAAACAGCAAATGAGGAAGAACATTCATCTTAATGAGAGATATTCGGCCCAGCCGTGAAATTGGAAGAGTCTCCCATCTCTGGAGATCTCGCCTAATATTGTCGAGCAAGTGAGCAAAGTTAGTCCGAAATAACAGATCAAACCTGGGGGTAATAAAAATGCCTAGGTACCAGAATCCTGCCCGTGACCCTTAAAAGGGAACTTAGGGCCACCTTCAACTTCTGGCACATCCTTATGGTTCCCCAAAGGCATAGCCTCCAATTTTGCAAAGTTCATCTATTTCCTGAAATAGCCCCAAATGAATTGATACATTGTATCAAATGGGGTGCGGAGGTCATCGGGTTTGATAAAACCAGAAGGACATCATTCACATACAGTGTAATCTTGTGTGCCCTCGATCCCACTTCCGGAGCGGTTATGTGGACATTCTGACGAATGGCCTCTGCCAGTGGCTCGATCACCAACGTAAATAACAACGTGAGAGGGGGCAGCCTTGCCGACTACCCCCTACCCATCGTAAAATTCCCAGACTTCACCCTGCTGGTGATGACCGCGGACAGGGGTTGGTGATATAAGGATAATCAAAGAACATAGAACATTACAGCACAGTACAGGCCCTTCAGCCCTCGATGTTGCACCAACCGGTGAAACCAATCTGAAGTCCATCTAACCTACACTATTCCATTCTCGTCCATATGCCTATCCAATGACCATTTAAATGCCCTTAAGATTGGAGTATACTGCTGTTGTAGGCAGGGTGGTCCACTCCCCCATCTCTCTCTCTATTCCTTTTGAAACGTCTAGACCCCGGAATATCCAACAACCATTCCTGTACCAGTGATATCCAAGTCTTTCTAATGGTTTTAACATTGTAGCTCCAAGTACTGATCCAAGCTCTAAGTTCATCACCCTTATTCCTGACGCTTCTTGCATTAAAATAGACACACTTCAACCCATCATATTGACTGCAGCTTTGCCCTACTAACTGTCTATCCTTCCTCATAGACTCCCTGCATGTTGTATCTGCTTGTTCACCAGCTACCCCATTGTCTGATCTGTAGCTCCGCTTCCCATCCCCCTGCCAAACTAGTTTAAACCTTCTTGAAGAGATCCAGCAAACCACCTGCCCAGGATATTGGTGCTCTTCCAGTTCAGGTGCAGCACGTCCTTCTTGTATTGCTTCTACCTTCCCCAGACGGTATCCCAGTGATCCACATATCTGAAGCCCTCCCTCCTACACCAGCTCTGCACCACGTGTTCAGCCGCACTCTCTGTTCCTGGCCTCACTAGCCCATGGCACCAATAGCAATTCGGAAATTACTACCCAACTCGAGCTACCTTTTAGCGTTCAACCTAACTCTTTAGATTCACTTTTCAGATCCTCATCCCTTTTCCTAGCTATGTCATTGTTACCAATGTTTACCACGACTTCTGGCTGCTCACCCACCCCCTTAAGAATTTGTCAGCTTTTTGTGCAGTTTTGCACTCCTCAGCCCTGTGGAACATCCTTGGCTGAACTTGCAATGTTGATCTCATAGCTATGTGTGATAGTACACAGGGTCAAGGTAATGGGTCAGGAACAAAGGTAGCAATGTAAATTCGCAGCCAAAGTGACTGCCCTGTTGCTGTTTGTACAAAAAATGTCAATGTTTTCTGAGTGTTGCAATAGATTAGTGTACCAACAATGTAGGAGTTTTACATTTGTTCCCAGAAAGTAGGTATCCAACAAAATCTGATCCTGGGTAGAACAATTACTTCAATGTTCAATGTAACCAAATCGTTACAAAAGCCAGCTGTTACACCCCTAATACATCACTTACCTTCATGCCACTGCTTCCCAAACTTTTTCCCACTTTGCCTCCTTTGGAACATGGAAAATTGTTGGGACTCCACAGTCAGAACTGGAAGTGCAGCTCATTACATCTCACAGGGCAGAAGGTGCCATTCAGCCCATCAGCTCTGGACCATCAAGACTATGTTAAATAAGACCATAAGAAATAGGAACAGGAATAGACATTCAGATATTTGACAGTGATCAGTAAGATCATGGCTGTTTCACCATTCCGCATGCCCATTTTCTGCTCTTTCCCCATCAGCCTTATTTACCTACTGATCAAGAATTTATCTATCTCCACCTTAAATATACACAGGAACTCTATCCCCAATAGCTCTCTGTGGCATTGAGTTCCAAGATTCACAACTCTGAGAGAAGAAATTCCTCATCTCAAAACCTTATCTTAAATTGACACCTGAGACTATGCCCTCTGGTCCTAGACTCTTCTATGACTGAAAACTACAATGGTCTCACTTTCCAGCAGTAGAGTCATTGCCTTGAATGTTGTGACATGTCAGATACTCATTCAGGTACTACTTACATTTTGAGAGGTTACCTGCCTCCACTAACCTGCCAAGCAGTGCATTTCAGATTTCCACCACCCTCTGGTGAAGTTTCTTTTTCCTGAAATCCCCCTCTAGACCTCCTGCCTTTCAGTTTGAAAGTGTGCCCCTTGTTACTGACCCTGCAACTAAAGGGAACAGCTGCTTTCTATCCATCCTGCTGATGCTTCCCAAAGTCATATACACTCCTATCAGGTACCCTCCTGTCAGGTACCCTCCCGTCAGGTACACTCCCATCAGGTACACTCCTGTCAGGTACACTCCTATCAGGTACCCTCCTATCAGGTACCCTCCTGTCAGGTACCCTCCTATCAGGTACCCTCCCATCAGGTACCCTCCTATCAGGTACCCTCCTGTCAGGTACCCTCCTATCAGGTACCCTCCTATCAGGTACCCTCCCATCAGGTACCCTCCTATCAGGTACCCTCCTGTCAGGTACCCTCCTATCAGGTACCCTCCCATCAGGTACCCTCCTATCAGGTACCCTCCTATCAGGTACCCTCTCAACCTTCTGTGCACTGAAGAAAATAACCCAAGCTTCTCCAGCCTCTCTTCATAGCTAAACTGTTTCATCCCAGGCAACATCCTGGTGAATCTCCTTTGCACCCCCTGCAATGCAATCATATCCTTCCTATTGTGCAGTGACCAGAACTACATATAGCACTCCAGCTGTGATCTAACCAAAGTTTTGAACAACTCCAATGTAGTTGAGTATTTGTAATTCTCCCTTGTCCTTTCTTTCTACTGTGACGTCCAGAAATGAGAGTTTGTTGTCAGTTTCTTCCTCCTTGGTGAACTTTATGCCTGTGAGGGCAACTACACCAGCAACCATCCCAACACACACAAACGAAGCTGTATCAGAACACTATTCCAACGAGACACCACCCACTGCAGCACAGACGAACTTTGGAAAACAGAGGAGAACCACCTACACAACGTATTCAAGAAGAACGGATACTCAAAAAATACAATGCGCAGATTCCCCATGAACAAACCACGACAAGCAGACCAAACACAGCCAGGAACCCTAACCACCTTACCATACATCAAAGAAGTTTCTGAAATGACAGCCAGACTACTGAGACTCCTCAGAATCCTAGTAGCACACAAACCCACCAACACTCTCAAACAAAAACTTAAAAGACCCAGTACAACCCATGGACAAAACCAACATTGTCTACAAAATTCCATGCAAGGACTGCCACAAACACTACGTAGGACAAACAGGAAGAAAGTTAGCCACCAGGATACACGAACACCAGCTAGCCACAAAAAGACACGACCCTCTCTCCCTCGTAGCCCTACACACGGAGGAAAAAAAAACCACCATTTCGACTGGAACAGCACATCTATCCTGGGACAGGCTAAGCAAAGACATTCCAGAGAATTCCTAGAGGCCTGGCACTCCAACCACAACGCCATAAACAAACACACAGATCTAGATACCATCTATCACCCCCTCAGAAAACGAACAGGAAATGACATCACCACAAACCCCAGGAACCCCATCCAGGAGAAAGATATAAATAGAAAGCAGGAGACAACAGCTTCGCTTCACTTGGAGGTCGCCACTGATGATGTTACCGAGCCAGGTAATGAAACGTCTGGATATCAAACCTACAGCTCAGCGAGCAAACCTACACCCTAAACCTCAACCTGAGCTACAAACCTTCACAAACCTTGCGATATCTGAATTTCTCCCTCCTCTGCCAGCTCTTTAGCCACACATTCACCTTCCTATTATCTTCCTATTTGTGGCCTCACTAGCAAGTATACAGGGAATTGTCCTGAGATTACAACCCTATAAGTTCTGCTTTTCAGCTTTCTACCTAACTCCCTAAATTCCCTTTACTCATCTCTCATCCAGTCTATGGTCATTAGTGATAATATGGACCATAGCCTCTGGCTGCTAACCTTCCCTTTTCAAAATATCCTGTACCTGCTCAGAGACCTCCTTGGCCATGGCACCAGGGAAGCAACACGCCAACCTGGAGTCTCGCTCGCACTAACTGCCATTACTACCTTCTTCAAGTAACTATTTGATTAAAACAAAAGACTTTACTCTGCTGTAACTTAATGCTGCTCATCCTCCTCAGTGAAGTCCAATTCTCCCCAAAGACTCACACTTTGACATTGACAGCGGCATTTCAGTCTCACTGCTGAAGCACGATTAAGGCTCCTCTGTTTCCAAGCCACCACAAATTTTTGAACAGCACCCTTTTTTATTTTACTTTGGTTCAAGGAGGATGGTGTGAGGGAGAGAAACCTGACAGTAATGTAATGTTTGGGACTACAGTATTCTTTGACACCTTCACGAATTCCTTCTAAGTTATGGTGAGCAAGCTGACTTCTCCCAAAATCCTCCTCAATTGCTTCTCATATCACCCTCTATCCCCCAAGTACAACTACATTTCTCTTTTCCCCACTCTTAAATGGCTGTCTGTATGATGATGCTATGGACAATTTGCTCATTATCCCTAAATCCCCACTCTTGTTTTTTGAGTTTAAGAGTCTAGAGAGTATTATTCTTTGTCTATTGTACTCTGTTCTTGTCCTAAGAACAAAGAGCAAAGAAAATTTACAGCCCAGGAACAGGCCCTTGAGCCGATCCAAATGTACTGCCTAAACCTGTTGGTCAGTTCCTAAGCATTTGTATCCCTCTGCTCCCGACCTACTCATGCATCTGTCCAGACACATCTTAAATGAATCTACCATGTCTGCCTCTACCACCTCTGCTGGCAACACGTTCCAGGCACCTACCACCCTCTGTGTGAAGTACTTGCTGCGTGTATCCCCCTTTAAACTTTCCACCTCTCACCTGAAAGCATGATCTCTCATTATTGAATCCTTCACCCTGGGAAAAAGCTTGTCTCTATCCACCCTGTCTATACCCTTCATGATTTTGTAACCCTCAGTAAGGACCCCCTCAATCTCCTTTTTTCTAGTGAAAATAAACCTAACCTACTCAACCTCTCTTCATAGCTAGCACCTTCCATACCAGGCAACATCCTTGTAAACCTTCCCTACACCCTCTCCAAAGCGTCCACATTCTTTTGAACTGTAGACAGTATTCTAAATGCAGCTGAACCAATATCTTGTACAATTGTAACATGACTTGCCAGCTCTTATACTCAATACCCATCCAATGAAGGCAAGCATACCATATGCCTTCTTGACCACTCTACCTACCTATGCAGCAACCTTCAGGGTACAATGGACATGCACTCCTAGATCTCTCTGCCCACCAACTTTTCCCAAGGCTCTTCCATTCATTGTATAATTCGCTCTAGAATTAGCCTTGCCTAAATGCGTCACCTCACATTTGTCTGGATTGAAAGCCATCTGCCACTTTTCTGCCCAACTCTCCAGTCTGTCTATATCCTCCTGTATTCTCTGATAGTCCCTTATGCTTTCTGCTCCTCCACCAATCTTTGTGTCATCTGCAAACTTGCTGATCATACCAAAGTGCCATCTTCCAGATCATTTATGTATATTACAAACAACAGTGGCCCCAGCACCGACCCCTGTGGATCACCACTGGTCACCTTTCTCCATTTCAAGAAACTCCCTTCAACTACTACTCTGTCTCCTGTTGCTCAACCAGTTCTTTATCCATCTAGCTAGAACATCCTGCACATCATGTGACTTCACTTTCTCCATTAGTCTATCATGGGGAATCTTATCAAATGCCTTACTGAAGTCCATGTATATGACATCAACAGCCCTACCTTCATCTAACAACTTGGTCACTTTCTCGAAGAGCTCAGTTAAAGGTATAGACAGGGTGGATAGAGACAAGCTTTTTCCCAGGGTCAAGGCATGAGCTCCCCCGCACAAAAACATGTTGCCTATCACTGATAAGCTCATTCTTTTCTAAATATAAATAAATCCTATCTCTCAGTACCCTCTCCAGCAGCTTCCCCACCACCGACGTCAGGCTCACTGGTCTGTAGTTACCCAAAGTATCCCTATTACCCTTTTTTTTCAGGGGGACAACATGAGCAACCTTCCAGTCCTTCAGCACCTCACCTGTGTTTAAGGATGCCACAAAGATGTGTGTCAGGGCCCCAGCAATTTCTTCTCTTGCCTCCCTCAGCAACCTGGGATAGATCCCATCTGGTCCTGGGGATTTGTCCACTTTAATAACCTCTAGCATACGCAACGCATCTTCCTGACTTATGCCAACGTGATCCAGACTAATCAAACTTCTATCTCTAATCTCAAGATTCATCATGTTCCTCTCCTTAGTGAACACTGATGCAAAGTAATCATTCAGAATCTCTCAGGTTCGGCACACAGCCTTCATTAACTTTGTGGACCAATCCTTTCTCGAGGTACCTGATTGCTTCTTATATAAGAATAACATGCTTCAGGATTTTCCTTAATTCTGCTTGCTAAAGTTATTTCATGACCCCTTTTAACCCACTAAATTCCTTGTTTAAGACTTATCCTACTCTTCTGGTATTCCTCTAGGGTCCGTTCTGTTCTTAGCTGCCTAGACCTTATGTATGCTTCCCTTTTCCTCTTGGCTAGTCGTACAATTTCTCCTGTCATCCAGGGTTCACGAATCTTGCCCTTCCTATCCTTTGCCTTCAATGGGACATGCCTATCCTGCACTAACTTTGAAAGCCTCCCACATCTCAAATGTGGACTTCCCTTCAAAAAGCTGTGTCCAATCCATATTTCCCAGCTCCTACCGAATTTTGATATAATTGACCTTGGCCCAGTTTAGTACTCTTCCCTTAGGACCACTCTCTTCTTTATCTTCAAGTATTCTACAACTTACAGAATTGTGATCACTGTTCCCAAAGAAATCCCCCACCGCAACTTCTGCCACCTGCCCTGGCTCGTTCCCCAGTACCAAGTCCAATATGGCCCATTCCCTCATCGGGCTATTGACATACTGCTCTAGAAAACTCTCCTGGACGCTTCGTACAAATTCTACCCCATCCAAACCTCTGACGCTAAGTGTATCCCAGTCAATGTTGGGAAAATTAAAATCTCCCTTCACCATTACCCTATTGCCTCTACGTCCTGGGAGTATTTGGTGGAGACATTGTCAAGGAAGCTTTCCTCTTTCCAACAGTCTGTGGAGGGAACCTTTCCTCTGCATGGTGCTGTACATGAGCTTGTTCCTCTCTAGTGATTGATGTGTTGATGTCCACATGGTATGAAATGAGCAATAAATGAATATGAAACTGTATGATGATAGTAGGTGAATAGCCATTCAACCCCTTGTGGTACTGTGCCATTCAGTGAGATCATGGCTGATTTGATCATCTTCAACTCCACTTGCCTACATTTTTCTATAATCTTTGATTCCTTTCCTGGATAAGATCTGTCTTTCTCAACCCTAAAAACCCAGCCTTGATGGCCTTCTGCAGTAAATAATTCCACTAATTCGCTGCCCTCTGAAAAAGGAAACCTTCCTCACCTGTCTTAAATATGTGACCCCTTATTCTGTAATTACTGCTTCTAAGCCTAGACTATCCCACAAGGGCACACTACTTCTGTACCCACCCTGTCAAGTGCCCAGAGATCCTTGTGTGTTTCAGTAATGTCACCTCAATCCTCTTTATTCCAACAAATACCATATTTTCCTATTTACATTAAGAATTGATTAGCCTACCTTAATTTTCTGATGCACACAGCTGTTTGTTTTGTGAGTGAGGATGTAAGGTTAGGGGTCTGGAATCAGTGTTCACATCCTCTGTCCCCATCCCCAGTTGCTAAAGTCCAGCAACTGTGCCCCATTCTTAAATGCAATTTTCAGCACTTTTACCGCACAATGTGATGAATTCTTGATATGTCATATTTTTACTTGTTTTGTGCTGCATATGCTGAATTCAGAATATTTGTTTTTATACAGTCGGAACCTGGAGTTGTGGGTAAGGCTATTTCAGTCGCAATTGATTCTGGATACCGGCACATTGATGGAGCTTATTCCTACATGAATGAGGCAAAGGTAGGAGCTGCTGTGAAAAAGAAGATTGATGAAGGAGTGGTTACAAGAGAAAATGTCTTCATAGTTAGTAAAGTAAGTAAATATGGACGTCACTTGATTGTCATCAACAGAAACGATAAAACAATAATAACGTCTCAGATGTTATTTCCCCAGTATAACGAACATCGTGAGTGGGACTTCTCATGACTGAATGAAAACTTCCAATTAAATTGGCATTGACCTACTAATGGTAACAATGACATTACATTTTTTGTAGTGAAAATTGATAGTAGTGCTTCAGGTCACTTTTTTAAAATCCTTCCATTGGATATGGGTGTTGCTGGCAGGGTGATATATGAACATCCAAATCAGAAGCAGACTTTTAACTCCTTGAACCTGCTCTGCTATTCAATAAGATGGTAGCTGATCTGATCGTAACCTCGAATGTGCATTCTCGGTTACGCCTAATTACCTTTTACCCCCAATGCCCCCCGCTGAATAAGAATCAATCTACCTCTGCCTTAAAAAATATTCAAAGATTCTGCTTCTACCATCTTTTCAGAAAGAGAATTCAGAGCCATTCAGTCCTTAGAAAAAGAACATTCATCTCTTCTCTTTCAAATGACTGATACCTGATTTTTGAACAGTGACCCCTAGTTCTATATTCTTTCAAAGAGGAAAAAATCCTCTCCGCATCTATCCTGTCAAGACCCCTCAGAATTATATATGTATTAATTAAGTTACCTCTTTATCAATCCAAAGATGTGCAGATTGGTTGAATTGGCCAAGCTAAATTGCCCATAGTATTCGAAGATATGGTGTTGGGTGCACTATGCAAAGGTAAGTATAGGATAATAGGGTAGAGAAATGGGTCTGGATGGATTACTGATTGGAGGGTTCGTGTGGACTTGTTGGGCCAAAGGGCCTGTTTCCACACTGTAAGGGTTCTATGATTCTTACTCAAGTTACCAGTGGTTCTGTAGAAGGATCACTGGACCTGAAATGCGATTTCTCTCCACAAGTGCTGCCTAACATGAATTTTTTCCAACAATTTCAGTTTTCATTTACCTCTTACTCTTCTTTACCCCTGTGGGTACAAACCTAGCCTGTCCACCCTTTCTCATAAGACATCTGCCTATTTCTGATATTAGGCTGATAAAGCTTCTCTGAATTACTTCAACCTATTTACATCCTTCCTTAAATAAAGTATCCAATACAATTCACAGTACTCCAGATGTGATCTCACCAGTACCCTCTATGACTGCAGCATGACCTACTTTTTGTCCTGCCTTATTGCAGAGATATGCTGGAAATCAAGCCCTGGTATTCCTGGATCATGAAAGATTTTTTAAAAATACATATAATTCCCTAAGATACTTGTTTATTAGACTCACTTCTACAGAAAGTCTGGCCAGAATTCTGTACTTAACAAAAGTTACTATTTATTCTGAATACATTGGTTCTAATTATGAACAGTCAACATATCCTCCTAGTTAATATTCTAACCCCCCCCCCCTTATACAACTCAACCTTACACAGGCATGCAGAAACACAAAAATGGGCATTAGGGGAGAGGGAAAGACTGAGAAGGCAGCTCAATGGTCCCTGTCAACAGGGTTTGTAGAGATCATGCTTTTGGCATGTCAGGTCAAGAACAAAGAAAAGAACAAAGAAAATTACAGCACAGGACCAGACCTTCGGCCCTCCAATCTTGCGCCAATCCAGATCCTCTATCTAAATGTGTGACCTACTTTCTAAGGATCTGTAGACTTAGCAACTTTAAGAGCATTTAAATGGTTATTGGATGAACATATAGATGAAAATGGAATAGTGTTGGTTAGACAGGCTTCAGATTGTTGCACCACTTGTGGAACCATTGAGGGCCGAAGGGCCTGTATTATTTATGTATATCACAAGCATCAGAGATCCCAACACAGATCCTTGTGGAACACCACTGGTCACGTTCCCTATTTTTAGAAACTCCCTTCCACTATTACTGTCTGTTTCCAGCTGTCTAGCCAGTTCTCTATCTAGCTAGCTAGTATACCCTAGACTCCATGTGATTTCACTTTCTCCATCAGCCCACAATGGGGAGCCTTATCAAACACCTTACTGAAGTCCATGTATATGACATCCCTTGTCAAACAACATTGTAATTTCCTCAAAGAAATCTATTAAGTTGATATAAATAATTCCAATCAAACTAATATTCAAGCTGAGACCCAGGGCTCTGCTCCACCCTCTGCAATTGTATCCTTCAACAGATTGCGATCAGTGAGAATAGGCAACACCACCTCCTCCATGACAATGCTTAACACCAGTGACCCGCAAGGCTATTTACTCAGCCCCTTACTATATTCCTTGCATATATCTGACTATGTGGTCAAATTTTGTCCTAACTCCATGTACAAGTTTGCTGATGATCTTGTAGGCCAGTTCTCAAACATGATGAGACAGAATACAGAAAGAGACGGTGTGGTTGGTTGTGTGATGCAAAGATAACAATCTTTCTCTCAATGTCAGCAAACAAAAGAGCTGGTCGTTGACTTCAGGAAGATGGAGGGCACACCTCTATCAATTTCAATGGGGCTGAGCTGGAGACAGTCGCAAGCGTTCAGTTCCTAGGAGTGACAATCACTGTGTGTCCTTGTCCACCAACATTCCTGATGAAGGGCTTTTGCCTGAAATATCAATTTTCCTGCTCCTCGGATGCTGCCTGACCTGCTGTGTTTTTCCAGCACCACTCTAATCTAGACCCTCCTCTACCAATGTTGATGTGATGGTCAAGAAAGCACAACAGCATCTAAACTTTCCCAGGTGGATAAGGAAATTTGGCATTTCATGAAGTCTCTTACCAGCTTTAATCGAAGCACCATAGGAAGCATGCTATCCAGGTGCCTCACAGCTTGGTAGGACAACTCCTCTACCCAAGACAGTAGAAACTACAAAGCGTTGTGAACAGAGCCCAGTCCATCATACAAGCCAGTCTCCTATCCAATCTCTCCTTGGGAAGGCAGCCAACATAATCAAAGATCCCTCCCACCTCAGTTACAATCTCTTCCATCAGGCAAAAGATACAAAAGCTTAAACACATGTACTGACAGATTCAAGAACAGCTTTGGAGGACGGGAAAAAAATCTGCATGTAACAGCTGCTCCTTTTTTTGAGGTATTTTAGATGTTGGAGGTGATTTCCTCGGATTCCAGGAGCAGCAATTACTGTTTTATATGCTGTTACATTGTTGTGGAACTTTGAAAATAAAAGTCAAAACAACAGCACTTTTAAAAAGGGAGAGGTACAGACAGAGGAAGCACATGGTGAGGTCAGTGCAGGAGAGAGAGAGAGAAACTGACACCACAGTGAACACGCACATTTACTGCCTTTGCTGTTTGAATTCATGTATCGCTGGACATCGGAATGCGTTTGGGGAAATTAACAGACAGTGAAATTCACAATTGATCTTGGTGGAACTGTTTGGGCGAAGTCACAGCATAGAAACAGATAAGTCAATAGTTTTAAGTGTGGTCTACAAAAGTCTGCAGTAGTGAGTTGAGTGGGTTCTTTCTTGATTATGTTTTTTGAGATATATCTCCTGATTAAACTTAAAATGTAAGCCATAACTATTCATTTAACCTGAAGCAGTGTTTTGTAGAGGAATAAGACATAGAACATAGGATATAGAACAATACTGCGCAGAACAGGCCCTTCGGTCCTCGAACTGTGAACTATTCTTAGCTCGTCCCCATACACTATCCCATCATCATCCATGTGCTTATCCAAGGATTGTTTAAATCTCCCTAATGTGGCTGAGTCGACTACATTAACTCTCTGTGTAAAGAACCTGCCTCTGATGTCTGTCTTAAATCTATCACCCCTCAATTTATGGTTAAGTCCCCTCATACGAGCTGACGTCATCATCCTAGGAAAAAGACTTTCACTGTCTACCCTATCTAATCCTCTGATCACTTTGTATGTCTCTATCAAATCCCCTCTTAACCACCTTCTTTCCAATGAGAACAGACCCAAGTCTCTAAGCCTTTCCTCATAAGACCTTCCCTCCAGATCAGGCAACCTCCTGGTAAGTAACCTCTGCACCTTTTCCAATGCGTACACATCTTTTCTGCAATGGGGTGACCAGAACTGTACACAATATTCCCAGTGAGGCCTCACCAATGTTTTGTACAGTTGCAGCATGATATTGCGGCTCCAGTACTCAATCCCTCTACCAATGAAACCTAACACACCGTATGCCTTGCTAACAGCACTATCCACCTGGGTGGCAACTTTCAAGGATCTATGTACATGGACTCCAAGATCCCTCTGCACATCCAGACTACCAAGAATCTTTCCATTGTCCCAGTATTCTGTCTTCCTGTTATTCTTCCCATAGTGCATCACCTCACATTTAGCTGCATCAAACTCCATTTGCCACCTCTCAGCCCAATTCTGCAATTTATCCAAATCCTCTGCAACCTGTAATATTTTTCCACACTGTCCACTACTCCACCGACTTTAGTGTCATCTGCAAATTTACTAATTCATCCACCTAAGCCTGTGTCTAAGTAATTTATAAAAATGACACAGCAGTGGTCCCAAAACAGATCCTTGTGGCACACCACTAGTTACCGGACTCCAGGCTGAATATTTTCCATCAACCACCACTCACTGCCTTCTTTCAGAAAGCTAGTTTCTAATCCAAAGTACTAAATCACCCTCAATTCCATGCCTCTGCATTTTCTCTAACAGCCAACCATGTGGAACCTTATCGAAGGCTTTACTGAAGTCCATGTATACCACGTCAATCGCCCTACCCTCATCTACATGCTTGGTCACTTTCTCAAAAAACTCAATGAGGTTTGTGAGACACGACCTGCCCTCGACATAACCATGTTGACTATCTGAAATCAAATTGTTGCTTGCTAGATAATTATAAATCTTATCTTGTTATTTTCTGGGTCTGTAGATGTGAAGAAGCAAAAATGGCCTCTAGTAGAGTGATATGCTCATGTCAGATGTGGGGTTTTAAGGAGAGTTTATGGGTTACTGTGGATTATATCTGCAATAAATGCTGTTGGTTGCGAATCCTACCAGATTGAATGGATCGGTTGGGGACATAGTTAGACGCAATGAGGAATTTACAACAGCAACAGGATGTGATGGATGGTAGTTATAGGAAGGGGGAGAAGTCTCAGATAAAGTCACATAGATGGGTTAACTCCAGGAAAGGTAAGAGAGGTAGGCAGTTAGTGAAAGAGTCTTCTGTGGCTATCCCCATTTCAAACAAGTATGCTGTTTTGGAAAATGTAGGGGGTGATCGATTCACAGGGGAACTAAGCATGAACAGCCAAGTTTCTGGTATTTTGACTGGCTCTAATGCAATGAGGAGTGCGTTGAGTTCGAAGAGATCAATTGTGTTAGGGGACTCTCCAGTTTGAGGTACAGACAGACGTTTCTGTGGCCAGCAGCGAAAAATCAGAATGGTGTGTTGCTTCCCTGGTGCCAGGATCAAGGATGCCTCAGAGAGGGTACAGAATTGTCCACATAGGAATCAACAACAGAGGAAGGGAAAAGGTTGAGATTCTGAAGGGAGATTACAGAAGTTAGGCAGGAATTTAAAAAAGAGGTCCCTGAGAGTAGTAATATCTGGATTATTCCCAGTGTTACAAGCTAGTGAGGGCAGGAATAGGAGGCTAGAGCAGATGAATGCATGGCAGAGGAGCTGGTGTATGGGAGAAGGGTTCACATTTTTGGATCATTGGAATTTCTTTTGGGGTAGAAGTGACCTGTACAAGAAGGACGGATTGCACCTAAATTGGAAGGAGATGAATATACTGGCAGGGAGATTTGTTAGAACTGCTTGGGAGGATTTAAACCAATAAGGTGGGGGGTGGGACTGAGGGAGATAGTGAGGAAAGAGATCGATCTGAGACGGGTACAGAAGTCAGTCAAACAGTCAGGGCAGGCAGGGACAAGGTAGGGCTAATAAATTAAACTGCATTTATTTCAATGCAAGGGGTCTAACAAGAAAGGCAGATGAACTGAGGACATGGTTAGGAACATGGGACTGGGATATCATAGCAATTACAGAAACATGGCTCAGGGAGAGACAGGACTGGCAGCTTAATGTTCCAGGATACAAATGCTACAGGAAGGATAGAAAGGGAGGCAAGAGAAGAGGGGGGGGTGGTGTTTTTGATAAGGAATGACATTACAACTGTACTCAGGATATTCCCAGAAATACATCCAGGGAAGTTATTTGGGTGGAATTGAGAAATAAGAAAGAATATCACCTTATTGGGATTATATTATAGATCTCCTAATAGTCAGAGGGAAATTGAGAAACAAACTTGTAACGAGATCTCAGTTATCTGTAAGAATAATGGGGTGGTTATGGTAGGAGATTTTAACTTTCCAAACATAGACTGGAACTGCCATAGTGTTAAGGGTTTAGATCGAGAGGAATTTGTTAAGTGTGTACAAGAAAATTTTCTGATTCAGTATGTGGCTGTTCCTACTAGAGAAGATACAAAACTTGACCTACTCTTGGGAAATAAGGCAGGGCAGGTGACTGCGGTGTCAGTGGGGGAGCACTTTGGGGTCAGTGACCATAATTCTAGTAATGTTAAAATAGTGATTGAAAAGGATAGACCAGATCTAAAAGTTGAGGTTCTAAATTGGAGAAAGGTCAATTTTGACAGCATTAGGCAAGAACTTTAAAAAGCTGATTGGGCGTAGATGTTCGCAGGTAAAAGGATGGCTGGAAAATGGGAAGCCTTCAGAAATGAGGTAATGAGAATCTAGAGAAAGTATATTCCTGTCAGGGTGAAAGGGAAGGCTGGTAGGTATAGGGAATGCTGGATGACTAAAGAAATTGAGGGTTTGGTTAAGAAAAAGAAAAAAAGTGTATGTCAGGTATAGACAGGACAGATCGTGTGAATCCTTAGAGTATAAAGGCAGTAAGAGTATACTTAAGAACAAAATCAGGAGGGCGAAAAGGGGACATGAGATAGCTTTGGCAAATAGAATTAAGGAGAATCCAAAGGGTTTTTACAAATATATTAAGGACAAAAGAGTAACTAGGGAGAGAATAGGACCCCTCAAAGATCAGCAAGGCGGCCTTTGTGTGGAGCCACAGAAAATGGGGGAGATACTAAATGAATATTTTGCATCAGTATTTACTGTGGAAAAGGAATGGAAGATATAGACTGTAGGGAAATAAGTGGTAGCATCTTGAAAAATGTTCAGATTACAGAGGAGGAAGAGCTGGATGTCTTGAAATGCATAAAGGTGGATAAATCCCCAGGACCTGATCAGGTGTACTCGAGAACTCTGTGGGAAGCTAGGGAAGTGATTGGGCCTCTTGCTGAGATATTTGTATCCACGATAGTCATAGGTGAGGTGCCAGAAGACTGGAGGTTGGCTAATGTTGTGCCACTGTTTAAAAACGGTGGTAAGGACAAGCCAGGAAGCTTATAGACCAATGAGCCTGACATTGGTGGTGGGCAAGTTGTTGGAGGGAATCCTGAGGTACAGGATGTACATGTATTTGGAAAGGCAAGGGCTGATTAGGGATAGTCTTTCTCCTGATTAGGGATAGTCTACATGGCTTTGTGCGTAGGAAATCAGGTCTCATAAACTTGATTGACTTTTTTGTAGAAGTAACAAAGAGGATTGATGAGGGCAGAGCAGTAGATGTGATCCATATGGACTGTAGTAAGGCGTTCGACAAGATTCCCCATAAGAGACTGATTAGCAAGGTTAGATCTCATGGAATATAGGGAGAACTAGCCATTTGGATACAGAACTGGCTCAAAGGTAGAAGTAGAGGGTGGTGATGGAAGGTTATTTTTCAGAATGGAGGCCTGTGACCAGTAGAGTGCCATAAGGATCAGTGCTGGATACTCTACTTTTTGTCATTTTATATAAATGATTTGGATGTGAGCATAAGAGGTATAGTTAGTAAGTTTGCAGATGACCAAAATTGGAGGTGTAGTGGACAGCGAAGAAGGTTACCTTAGATTACAACAGGATCTTGATCAGATGAGCCAATGGGCTAAAAAGTGGCAAATGGAGTTTACTTCAGATAAATGCGAAGTGCTGCATTTTGGGAAAGCAAATCTTAGTAGGACTTATACACTTAATGGTAAAGTCCTGGGGAGTGTTGCTGAACAAAGAGACATTAGAGTGTAGGTTTATAACTCCTTGAAAGTGGAGTCACAGGTAGATAGGATAGTGAAGAAGGCGTTTGGTATGCTTTTCTTTATTGGTCAGAGTATTGAGTACAGGAGTTGGGAGGTCATGTTGTGGCTATACAGGACATTGGTTAGGCCACTGTTGGAATATTGCATTCAATTTTGGTCTCCTTCCTATCGGAAAGATGTTGTGAAACTTGAAAGAGTTCAGAAAGGATTTACAAGGATGTTGCCAGGATTGGAGGATTTGTGCTATAGAGTGAGGCTGAGGGATGACCTTATAGAGGTTTACAAAATTGAGGGGCATGGATAAGATGAATAGACAAAGACTTTTCCCTGGGGTGGTGGAGTATAGAACTAGAGGGCATAGGTTTAGGGTGAGAGGTGAAAGATACAAAAGAGATCTAACAGGCAACATTTTCACACATGAAAATGTATGGAATGAGCTGCCAGAAGAAGTCATGGAAGCTGGTGCAGTTGCAACATTTAAAAAGTAGTTGGATGGGTATATGAATAGGAAGGGTTTCGAGGGATATGAACCAGGTGCTGTCAGGTGGGACTAGGTTGGGTTGGGATATCTAGTTCGAATCGATGGGTTGGACTGAAGAGTCTATTTCCATGCTGTACATCTCTGTGACTCTATGGTAAGACATGACCATTCCTGCACAAAACCAAGTTGCCTATCACTGATAAGCCTATTTTCTTCCAAATGGGAATAGTGGGCGGCATGGTTGCACAGTGGTTAGCACTGCCGCCTCACAGCGCCAGAGATCTGGATTCAATTCCCGCCTCAGGCAACTGATTGATTGTGTTGAGTTTGCACATTCTCCCCATGTCTGTGTGGGTTTCCTCCAGGTGCTCCAGTTTCCTCCCCCAGTCCAAATATGTGCAGGTTAAGTGAATTAGCCAAGCTAAATTGCCCATAGCGTGAGTTGAAGGGGTAAATGTAGGGGAATGGGTCTAGGTGGGTTGCGCTTCGGCGGGTCGGTGTGGACTTGTTGAGCCGAAAGGCCTGTTTCCACACTATGTAATCTAACCTAAGTAATCTAATCAAATCTAATCCTATCCCTGCTACCCTCTGTAAACAAGGGGAGAACATTAGCAATTTTCCAGTCCTCCAGGACCATCTACCGGAGTTCAAGGATGCTGCAAAGACATCTGTTAAGGCCCCTGCCATTTCCTGTCTTGCTTCCCTCATAACATGGGATAGATCCCTTCTGGACTTGGGGACTTGTCCACCTTAGTGCCTTTTAGAATACCCAACACTTCCTTCCTCCTTATGCTGACTTGACCTAGAGTAATCAAACATTCATCCCTAACTTCGACATCCAACATGTCCCTCTCCTCTGTGAATACCAACGCAAACTACTCAATAAGAATGTCACTCATTTTCTCTGACTCCACGCATAACTTTCCTCCTTTGTCTTCGAGTGGGTCAACCTTTCTCAGTTACCCTCTTGCACCTTATACCCGACTAAAAGATTTTGCGATTTTCCTTAACTCTTTTTTTTAAAAGATGTTTCGTGAACCTCTTAATTCCTCGTTTCGATTGGTTCTTCTTTCCCAATATTCTTCCAAAGCTTTGTCTGTTTTCAGTCACTTCGACCTTATGTGTGCTTCCTTTTCCTTCTTAATTAGTCTTCCAATTTTACCTGTCACCCATGGTTCCCTAACCTTGCCATTTCTATCCCTCATTTTCACAGGGACATATCTGTCCTCCACACTAAGCAACCTCTCTTTAAAAGCCTCCCACATATGGCAACAGGGTGGTGGTGATAAGAGATTTTAATTTTCCAAATGTTGACTGGGATGCACTCAAGTGTCAGAAGTCTGTGTGGGTCAGCATCCAGGAAGGTTTTCCAGAGGAGTGTATCAATAGTCCAACTAGGGAAGGGGCCATATTGGACCTGGTGTTGGCGGTGCAGGCTCGAAGGGCTGAATGGCCTACTCCTGCACCTATTGTCTATTGTCTATAATGAGCCAGGCCAGTGGTAAAAGTTGCAGTGGGGAATTTCTTTGGGAATAGTGACCACAATTCTGTAAGTTTTAGAATACTCATAGACAAAGGTGAGAGTAGTCCGAAGGGAAGAGTATGAAATTGGGCCAAGGTCAATTATATCAAAATTCGGCAGGAGCTGGGAAATATGAATTGGGAGCAGTTATTTGAAGGGAAGTCCACATTTGATATGTAGGAGGCTTTCAAAGATAGGTTGAAGATAGTGCAGGATAGGCTTGTCCATTTGAAAGCAAGGGACAGGAAAGGCAAGATTTGTGAACTGTGGATGATAGGAGAAATCATGCAAGGGAAAGGCAAGAAGAAAAGGGAAACGTACATAAGGTCCAGGCAGCTAAGAACAGAACATGCTTTGGAGGAATATTGGTAGAGTAGGACCATAGAGTCATAGAGATGTACAGCATGGAAACAGACACTTCGGTCCAACCCGTCTATACCGAGCAGATATCCCAACCCAATCTAGCCCCACCTGTGAGGAATCAAGTGGGCTAAAAGGGGTCATGAAATTACTTTTTAGTGAGCAGAATTAAGGAGAATCCAAAGACCTTTCATTCATATATGAGAGACCAGAGGGTAACTAGAGAAAGGGTTGGTCCAGTAAAGGATAAGAAACAAAGGTTGTAGTGAACCTGAGAAAATGGGTGAGATTGTCAATGATTACTCAGTGTTCACTGAGGAGAGGAACAAGGTGAATATTGAGAATAGAGAAAGAAGTTTGTTTACTTTGGATCATGTTGACATAAGGAGGGAGGATGTGTTGGGTAGGCTAAAGGATATTAAGGTGGACAAATTCCCAGGACTGGATGGGATCTATCCCAGGTGGCTGAGGGAGGTGAGAGAGGAAATAGCTGGGGCCATGACAGATATCTTTGTAGTTTCCATAAACACAAGTGAAGTGCCACATGTCTAGAGGGTTGCTAAAGTTGTCCCCCTGTTCAAGAAGGATAGTGGGGATATTCCAGGTAACTACAGTGAGCCTGATGTCAGTGGTGGGAAAGTTGCTGGAAAAGGCTCACTCTCTCGGCAGGTAAGGGCTGTTTGGCGGTGTCTCTTTGTAGTCGCGGTTAAGTTTTTTTTAACAGTTTAAATTTAAAAGTTTTTTTAAAAGCGCGGAGCAGACCCAGAAGCTGGTGTAGCGGAAGCTTACCTGGGTAGGATTTCCCAATAAAGGCGCGCAGGAGAGTCTTTCAGGGAGCTAGGTTGGAAACTCAGAGCTAGAACGAACAGAGTTGTTGTCTCTGGTTTGTTACCCGTGCCATGTGATAGAGAGTTGAGGAATAGGGACAGAGAACAGTTAAATGCGTGGCTACAGGGATGGTGCAGGAGGGAGGGATTCTGGTTTCTGGACAACTGGGGTTCTTTCTGGGGAAGGTGGGAACTCTATAAACAGGATGGTCTACACCTGAACCTGAGGGGCACCAGTATCCTTGGGGAGAGGTTTGCTTGTGCTCTTTCGGGGGGTTTAAACTAACTCTGCAGGGGCATATTGGATCCTGGACTGTAGCTTCAGGGTACAGGACCTTGAGTGTAGGGAGGTTAGGAACATGGCATCAATCTCGAAGGAGGGTGCCTGTAAACAGGAAGGTGGCTTGAAATGTGTATACTTCAATGCGAGAAGTATACGAAATAAGGTAGGTGAACTTGCAGCGTGGGTTGGTACCTGGGATTTCGATGTTGTGGCTATTACGGAGATATGGGTAGAACAGGGACAGGAATGGCTGTTGCAGGTTCCAGGGTTTAAATGTTTTAGTAGGGTCAGAGGTGGGGGTAAAAGATGGGGAGATGTGGCATTACTTGTCAAGGATAGTATTACAGCGGTGGAAAGGACAATGGATGAAGACTCGCCATCTGAGGTAGTTTGTGCTGAGGTTAGAAATAGGAAAGGTGAGGTCACCCTGTCAGGAGTTTTCTACAGGCCTCCTCATAGTCCTAGAGACGTAAAAGAAAGGATTGCGAGGATGATTCAGGAGAACAGTGAAAGTAATAGGGTGGTTGTTATGGGGGACTTTAACTTTCCAGATATTGACTGGGAAAGCTATAGCTCGTGTACGTTGGATGGGTCGGTGTTTGTCCAATGTGTGCAGGAGGGTTTCCTGACACAAAATGTAGACAGGCCAACAAGAGGTGAGGCCATACTGGATTTGGTTCTGGGTAACGAACCAGGCCAGGTGTTAGACTTGGAGGTAGGTGAGCACTTTGGGGACAGTGACCACAATTCGGTGACTTTTACTCTAGTGATGGAGAGGGGTAAGTGTGCACTGCAGGGCAAGAGCTATAGCTGGAGGCAGGGAAATTATGATGCGGTGAGGCATGACTTAGGATGCGTGGCTTGGAAAAGTAGGCTTTAAGGGAAGGGCACAATCGATATGTGGAACTTGTTCAAGGAGCAGCTATTGAATGTCCTTGATAAGTATGTACCTGTCAGGCAGGGAGGAAAGGGTCGTGTGAGGGAGCCGTGATTTAATAAGGAATTGGAATCCCTTGTTAAAGGGAAGAGTGCGGCCTATGTAATGATGAGGCGTGAAGGTTCAACTGGGGCGATTGAGAGTTATAAGGTAGCCAGGAAGGATCTAAAGAGAGAGCTAAGAGCAGCAAGGAGGGGACATGAAAAGTCCTTGGTTGGTAGGATTAGGGAAAACCCAAAGACTTTCTATAGATATGTCAGGAATAAAACAATGACTAGGGTAGGAATAGGTCCAGTCAAGGATAGTAGTGGGAAGTTGTGCGTGGAGGCTGAAGAGATTGGAGAGACACTGAATGAATATTTTTCGTCAGTATTCACTCAGGAACAGGACATTGTTGCCGATGTGAATATTGAGTCACAATTAATTAGAATGGATGGCTTTGAGGTATGTAGGGAAGAGGTGTTGGAAATTCTGGAAAGGGTGAATGTAGATAAGTCCCCTGGGCCTGATGGCATTTATCCTAGGATTCTCTCGGAAGCAAGAAAGGAGATTGCAGAGCCATTGGCCTCGATTTTTATGTCTTCGTTGTCTACAGGAATAGTGCCAGAAGACTGGAGGATAGCAAATGTGGTTCCCTTGTTCAAGAAGGGGAGTAGGGATAACCCTAGTAACTATAGGCCGGTGAATCTCACTTCTGTTGTGGGCAAAGTCTTAGAGAGAATTGTAAGGGATGGGATTTATGAACATCTGGATAGGAATAAGGTGATCAAGGATAGTCAGCATGGTTTTGTGTGGGGCAAGTCGTGCCTCACAAACCTTATTGAATTCTTTGAGAAGGTGACTAAGGAGGTGGACGAGGGTAAAGCGGTAGATGTGGTGTATATGGATTTTAGTAAGGCGTTTGATAAGGTTCCCCATGGAAGGCTACTGCAAAAAGTATGGAGGTATGGCATTGAGGGTGCGTCAGAGGTTTGGATTAGGAATTGGCTGGCTGAAAGAAGACAGAGGGTAGTAGTTGATGGTAAAGGCTCATCTTGAAGTGCAGTTACTAGCGGTGTTCAGCAAGAATCTGTTTTGGGACCATTGCTGTTTGTCATTTTTATAAATGACCTGGAGGAGGGGCTAGAAGGTAGGGTGAGCAAGTTTGCGGATGATACGAAAGTCGGTGGAGTTGTTGACGGTAAGGAAGGTTACAGCGGGATATAGATAAGCTGCAGAGCTGGGCAGAAAGGTGGCAAATGGAGTTCAATATAGGTAAGTGTGAAGTGATTCACTTTGGTAAGAGTAACAAGAAGATGGAGTACTGGGCTAATGGTCGGATACTTGGTAGTGTGGACGAGCAGAGGGATCTTGGTGTCCATGTACACAGATCTCTGAAAGTTGCCACCCAGGTAAATAGTGCTGTGAAGAAGACATATGGCGTACTGGCTTTTATTGGTAGAGGAAATGAGTTCCGGAGTCCTGAGGTCATGATGCAGTTGTATAAGACTCTGGTGCAGCCGCATCTGGAGTATTGTGTGCAGTTTTGGGCACCATACTATAGGAAGGATGTGGAGGCACTGGAACAGGTGCAGAGGAGGTTTACCAGGATGTTGCCTGGAATGGTAGGAAGATCGTATGAGGAAAGGCTGAGGCACTTGGGGCTGTTTTCATTGGAGAAAAGAAGGTTTAGGGGTGACTTGATAGAAGTGTACAGGATGATTAGGGGTTTAGATAAGGTTGACCATGAGAACCTTTTTCCACGTATGGAGTCAGCTATTATGAGGGGGCATAGCTTTAATTTAAGGGGTGGTAGGTATAGGACAGATGTTAGGGGTAGATTCTTTACTCAGCGAGTCATGAGTTCATGGAATGCCCTGCCAGTAGCAGTGGTGGACTCTCCCTCTTTATGGACATTTAAACGGGCATTGGATAGGCATATGGAGGATAGTGGGCTAGTGTAGGTTAGGTGGGCTTGGGTTGGCGTAACATCAAGGGCCAAAGGGCCTGTACTGCGCTGTATTTTTCTATGTTCTATGTTCTATAGATACTGAGGGATAGGATCTATTTATATTTGGAAGAGAATAGGCTTATCAGTGATGGGCAACATGGTTTTGTGTGGGGTAGATCATGCCTTACCAACTTAATAGAGTTCTTTGAGAAAGTAACCAAGTTGATAGATGAAGGAAGAGCTGTAGATGTCATATACATGGGTTTTAGTAAGGCGTTTCATAAGGTTTCCCATGGTAAACTAATGGAGAAAGTGAAATCACATGGCATACAGGGTGTTCTAGCTAGGTGGATAAAGAATTGGTTGAACAACAGGAGACAGAATAGTAGCTAAAGGGAGTTTCTCCAATTGGAGAAAGGTGTTCCACAGGGATCAGTGCTGGGGCCACTGTTGTTTGTATATATCTAAATGATCTGGAAGAGGGCATTGGTGGTCTGACCAATAAGTTTTCAGATGACACAAAGTTTGATGGAGTAGTAGAAAGCATAAGGGACTGTCAAAAGATCCAGGAGAATACAGATAAACTGGAGAGTTGGGCAGAGAAGTGGCATATGGAGTTCAATCTGGGCAAACATGAGGTGATGCATTTTGAAAGGTCTAATTCTGGAGTGAACTATACTGTAAACAGAAGAGCCTTGGGAAAAGTTGATGAGCAGAGAGATCTGGGAGTGCAGGTCCATTGTAGCTTGAAAGTGGCTGCACTGGTGGATGGAGTGGTCAAAAAGGCAGATGGTATGTTGGCCTTCATCGGATGGGGTATTGAGTATAAGAGCTGTCAGGTCATGTTAAAATTCTGCAAGACTTTGGTTCGGCCGCATTTAGAATACTGTGTACATTTCTGGTCGCCACATTATCAAAAGGATGTGAACGCTTTGGAGAGGTTGCAGAGGTTGTTGCCTGGTACAGAAGGTGCTAGCTATGAAGAGAGGTTGAGTACATTAAGATTGTTTTCATTAGGAAAAAGGGAGATTGAGGGGGGATCCTGATTGAGGTCTACAAAATCATGAAGATATAGAAGGGTGGATAGAGATAAGCTTAGAATACTGTGTACAGTTCTGGTCGCTACATTACCAAAATGTGTGAATGCTTTGGAGAGGGTGCAGATAAGATTTATGAGGATGTTGCCTGGTATGGAAGGTGCTAGCTATGAAGAGAGTTGAGTACGTTAGGATTGTTTTCATTAGAAAAAAGGAGATTGAGGTCCACAAAATCATGAAGAGTATAGACAGGGTAAATAGAGATAAGTTTTTTCCCCAAAGTGAAGGATTCAATAATGAGAGGTCATGTATTCAAGATGAGAGATGAAATGTTTAAGGTGAACATACGCAGCAAGTGCATTACGCAGGGTGGTAAGTGCCTGGAACGTGTTGCCAGCAGAGGTAGTAGAGGCAGGCACAGTAGATTCATTTAAGGTGTGTCTGGACAGATGAATGAGTAAGTGGGGAGCAGAGGGACACAGATGCTTAGGATTTGGGCGATAGGTTTAGATAGTGGATTTGGACCAACTCAGGCTTGGAGGGGCCGAAGGGCCTGTTCCTGGGCTGTAAATTTTCTTTGTTGTTCTTCTTTGTTCTTTGTTCTCTGCATCACTGGATCATTCACATAAACCTCTTTCTGAAACGTCTCCAACACCAGTACAACCATCCTTGGATGCAAGACCCAGAACTGCTTTCAGTATTTCAAATACAGTCTGACATAAACCTTCTACAGCTTCAGTGATACAATTCTGCTCTTTTTTTTTAGTCCTCTTGAAATGAATGCTAATGTCACATTTGCCTACCTAACAGCCAACCAAATCCAAAGCAAATTATGCACTATGATTCTTGTGGTTCAGATTTCGAAAGCCTTTCTCTGTTCAGGGCATTAACTATGCCTCTATTCTTCTTACAGAGAATAACCTCACACTTTCCCACATTGTATTCCATCAGCCACTTCTTTGCCCAATCTCCTAGCCTGTCCAAGACCTTCTGCAACCTTCCTGCTTCCTCAACACTACCTGTCCCACCATCTATCTTTGTGTCATTTGCAAGCTTAGCAGCAATGCTATCCATTCCTTTGTCCAGATTGTTAATGTATAATGTGAATAGTTGTGGTCCCAACACAGACCCCTGTAGAATTCCCCTACTCACTGACTGCCATTCTGAAAAGGACCCCTTTCTCCCTACTCTCTGCCTTCTGCCAGTCAGTCAAACCTCCAATAGTTTGGCAGGAGGGTGGGAACCTAAGGGGAGGCTCTGAATTAGCAGGAGTGGGTGAGGATATAAGGAAAAAGAGAATCAAGACATTAAATAAAAAGCAAGAAGCAGCAGAACAGTGTAGCACTAAGATGAATGGAAACCAGGTAGTGAAAGATAAAGAATGTTTGAAAACCAAGGTTCTTCTGGTGGAGATATTAAGATTCAAATAAAAGGTATAAAAACTAGCATAAGAGGACTTTATCTGAATGCACGTAGCATTAAAAGCATGGTAGATAAGTTGACAATGCAAATCATCATGAATGGTATGATTTAGTGGCTATTACAGAGACATGTTTGCAGAATGATCATGACTGGGAGGTAAGTATCCAAGAGTATTAGACTTTTTGGAAAGATAAGGAAAGGGAGGTGGTGTAGCTGATATTTAAGGAGGACATCATGGTGGCAGTGAGAGATGATATGGGTTCTATGGAGAAATAAGTTCAATCAATGTGGAAGAAAATTAGAAATAGTCAAGGGAAAAAGTCACTTGTATGCGTAGTCTGTACACTACCAATAATACCATCATGGTGGGGCAGGCACCAAACAAGGAAATAACCGGTGCAAGCAAAAATGGTAAGCAATTATCATGGGGGATTTAAGTCTAGATATTGATTTGTCAAACCAAGTTGGTCAAGGCAGCCATTGAGAAGGGTTCGTAGAATGTATCCATAGTAGTTTTGTCAAACAGTATGTAATGGGACCTACAAGGGAGCAAGCTATCCTATATCTGGTCCTGTGTAATGAGGCTGGAATAATTAATGATCTCCAGCGTTAGGAATCTTCTTGGAAGGAACGGTTGCAGTATGTTGAATCTAAAGTACAGATGGAGAGTGAGAAGGTTCCCGTGCTTAAAGGAGACTACAATGGGATAAGGGAGGTGTTGGCTAAGATAGACTGGGAGCAAAGACTATATAGTGGGACAATTGAGGATCGTGGATGACTTTCAAGGAGATTTTTCACTCAGCAAAAGTATATGCCATTGAAAAGGAAGGACTGTAGGAAAAGGGAGAATCAGCCATGGATATCTAAAGAAATAAAGGGGGTATCAAAGTAAAAGCTAATGCATGTGAAGTGACAAAGTATAGTGGGAAACCAGATGATTGAGAAATCTTTATAGGTCAACAGAAAGCCACGAGAAAATCTATAAAGAAAGATAAGATAGATTGAAAGTAAACTAGCGCAGAATATAAAAACATAGCAAAAATTGTTAGAAATATATAAAATGAAAAAGAGTGTTTGAGGTAAACATTCATCTTTTAGAGGATGAGAACGGGGAAATCAAGAAATGAGGCGTTGAACAGGTATTTTGTGTCAGTCTTCGCAATGGAAGACACAAATTACATGCCAGTAACTGATGACAAGGAGGCTATGGCAAGTGAGGGCCTAGAAACAATTATCACTAAAAGAGTAGTGTTGGGCGAGCTAATGGGGTTAAAGGTAGACAAGTCTCCTGGCACTGATGGACTGCATCCCAGTGTACTAAGAGAGATGGTGGGGGAAATAGCAAATGCACTTGTAATTTACCAAAATTTGCTGGACTCTCGGGTGGTTCTAGCAGATTGGGAAACCGCAAATGTGATGCAACTGTTCTTAAAAAAAAAGGAGGCAGACAAAAGGCAGGTAGCTATAGACCCCATTAGCTTAACTTCTGTAGTGGAGAAAAATGCATGAATCTATCAAGTAAGAAATAGCAAGACATCTGGATAGGGTTAGGGTTAGGGTTAGGGTCATTAGGCAAATGCAGCATGGTTCATGAAAGACTGGTTATGTTTAACTAATTTGCTAGAATTTTTTGAGGAGAAGTGCGGGGACAATGGGGAGCAAGTGGACATGGTTTATTTGGATTTCCAGAAGGCTTTCAACAAGGTCACATACAGCTGCTACATTAGATAAAGGTGAATGGCATTACAGGTAAAGTATTAGCATAGATAAAAGATTGGTTAACTAACAGAAAGCAAACAGTGGGATAAATGGGTGTTTTTCTGGTTGGTGATCAGTGGTTACTACTATGCATCAAGGATCAGTGTTGGAACCTCAGTGCTTTACAATTTGCACACATGATTTGGAGTTGAGGACCAAGTGTTGTTCACCAAAGTTCACAGATGACATTAAGGTGAGTGGTAAAACAAAGTTTTCAGAAGACACAAAGCCTGCAGAGGGATATAGGTAGGTTAAGTCTCCTTATTTGAGAGAGCATGGGTATGATGGATGAAGTGCAATGTTGGTAAATGTGAGGTCATTCATTCTGGCAGAAATAACAGCAAAATGAACTATTATTTCAATGGTGAAAAATTGCAGCATGCTGCTGTGTAGAGGGTCCTGAATCCTTGTACATGAATCACAAAAAGTTAGTTTGCAGGTGCAGCAGATAGTTAAGAAGGCAAATGGAATATTGTCCTCAGTTGCTAGAAGGACATGGTTTTAAAATAAGGAGGTTATGCTGCAGCTATGTAGGGTACTGGTGAGGCCACACCTAGAGTACTGTGTACAGTTTTGGTCTCCTTACTTGAGAGAGGATGTACTGGCACTGGAAGTGGTGCAGGGGAGTTTCAATGGTTGATTCCAGAGTTGAGAGGATTGGCTTAAGAAGAAAGATTGAGTAGACTGGGGCTTTACTTATTGGAATTTACAGGAATTATGGGAGCTCTTCTAGAAACACTAAACTATGAAGGGATAAATAAGATTGAAGCAAGGTGGTTATTTCCAGTGGTGGGTGAAACTGGAACTAGGCAGCATAAGCTCAAAATAAGGGGGAGCAGATTTAGTACTGAGGTGAGAAGACACTTCATCCTCTAAACGGTTGTGAATCTGTGGAATTCTGTGTCCAGTGAATGTTTTTAAGGCAAAGATAGATTTTTGACAATAAAGGAATTAAGTGTTGTGGTGAGCAGGAGGGTAAATGGAGCTGGGTCCATGAAAAAATCAGCCATGATCATGTTCAATGGCGGAACAGGCTCGAGGGGCCAGATGGCCTACTGCTACTTCTGTTTCTTATGTTCTTTATCCACACAAGTGCCTTGCCATAACAACATGGGTTCTTATTTAGCAGCCTCCTGTGTGAAACTTTATCAAAGGCCTTTTGGAAATCCAAATAGATCACGTTTACTGCCTCTCCTTTGCCTGACTTGCTCATTACTTCCTCAAAATATTCTAGCAGATTTGTTATGACCTCCCTTTGATGAAACCAAGCTAATTCAGCCATATTTTATCATGCATTTCCAAGTACTCTAGAGTCTCATCCTTAATATTGGACTCTGAAATCTTACCAATAACCTAGGTTAAGATAACTGGCCTAAAAATTCCTTTTATTTGCCTCCCTCCTTTCTTAAATATCCTTGGATATTAACCATTAACCATTTTCTAGTTCTCTGGTCCCCTCCCTGGCTCCAGTGATTCCTGAAAGATCACTACCAATGCCCTCAAATCTCCACTATCTCCTTCAGAACTCTTGGATGTAGTCCATCCAACCGACACGATTCATCTAACTTCAGATCTTTGAGCCACCCCAGGACCTTCTCCAAAGTGATGACCACTACACACACTCCTGCCACCCGACTCTCTTGAAGTTCTGGTATGCTGCTGGTGTCTTCCACTGTAAAATCTGATGCAAAGTACCTACTCAGTTTCTCTGCATCTCTTTGTGCCCCGGGGGCACTGCTTCTCCAGGGACAAAAACAGAAATAGCTGTAAAAACTCAGCAGGTCTAGCAGAATCTCTGGAGAGAAATCAGAGTAAACATTTCTATTTCTCCAGCCTCACTTTCCAGTAACTCAATGGCTCTTACCTTTCCTTTAAAAAAACTTCTGCATCCACCTTTTGTATTCCTAGCTTATTTGCTCTTGTATTTCATTTTCTCTCCACTTAATGCTTTTTGAATTATCCTCAGGTTTTTAAATGCTTCCCAATTCTCTGGCTTCCCACTAGTTTTCACTACATTATATGCTTTTTCTTTTGCTTTTGTGCTGTCCCTGACTTGTTTTGTCAGCCACTGTTGTACAATTCTTTCCTCAGAATATGTCTTTTCCGAGGATAAATTTCTGCTGTACCTCCCGAATTACACCTAAAAAATTCTGCTAATTGCTGTTCCACCATCTCCCCATTAGGTTTCCCTTGCAATCTACTCTGCAACTTCACCCTGGTATCTTTGTAGTTACCTTTACTCAACTGTAATCCTGTTGCATCCAATTCAGTTGTCTTCTCCTTAAACTGCAGGGTGAATTCTATCATAATGTGATCACTGCTCTCTAGGGGGTTCCTGCACCTTAAGCTGCTTAAACAAGTCAGTCTTGTTACTCATCACCAAATCAAAAATTCCCTAATGGCTTCTACTTCTTCAAAAAACTCTTGTATAAATCCTTTTTCTTGAGATCTGCAACCAATCTGATTTTCCAAGTCCAACTTCATATTGAAGACCCCCATGATTATTGTAGTAGTGCCTTTCTTGCATGTCTTTTTTATCTGCTGATTTATTTTCCTTCCCACATCCTGACTATTGCTACTTGCTTGTACACAACTCCCATAAGAGTCTTTTTTCCCTTTGCAGTTCCTCAAATCTATCTTTCTACATCTTCCAACTCTACATCATACTTGTTATCAATTTAATTTAATTTCTCACTAACAAGGCAACCCCACAGCCTCTGCCCATCTGTCTATCCCTGCAATAGGACATGTATCCTTGGATATTTAATTCCCCGCCTTGATCCCCTTGCACCCACATCAGTGATACCCACAATGTTATTTTTTTGCCGATTTTAATCTATGCTACAAACTCATTTGCATTGTTTTATATACTGTGTGCTTTTAAGTGCAACATCCATAATCATGCATTGACTGCCCTATTTTCATAGTTGTCCCCTTATGTGCTGTGCATGAAATTAGATTCCTGACCCTTTCCATACTCTCTGGCCTATTCATAGAATCCCTACAAAGTGGAAGCTGGCATTTCCAGCACATCAAGTCTGCACTGACCCTTCGAACAGCATCCCACCCTATCCCTACAGCCCTGCATTTCTCATGGCCAATCCACCTAGCCTGCTCAACTCTGAACACTATGGGCAATTTAGCATGGCCAATCCACTAACCGGCATATATTTGGACTGTTGGAGGAAACCGGAACACTGGAGGAAGCCCATGCAGGCATGGGGAGAAAGTGCAAACTCCACACAGACAGTCACCTGAGGCTGGAATTGAACCTGGGTGTTGTGAGGCAAGTGTGCTAAATAAATAACACCCAGAACCCTAATCCTATTACTTACTCTAGAAATATCAACAGCCTCTTCCAAGCCCTCCCTGCCTTTAAAGCCTTCCATTACTTTCCGTGCACCTGAACCCCCCCACCCCGCCCCCAACTATTTAGTTTAAAGCCCCAGCTACAGAAAGAGTGATGCAATTCACCAAGACTCTGGTGCCAGCACGGTTTAAGAGGAAGCCACTTCATTGGAACAGCTTCGTCCTCCTTCAGTACTTGTGCCAATGTCATGAATTCAAACCCCTTCATCCCAGCCCCATCTTTGAGCTACATGGTTGCACTATTAATCTTGTTGATCCTGTGCCAATTAGCTTGTGTTTCAAGTCATAATCTGGAGATTATTATCTCTTTAGCTCTACTTTTTTTAAAAAATAGCCCCCAACTGCTCATATTTCCTAAGCAGAACCATTTTCCTCTTTCTACTATATCATTGGTACTTATGTGGGCTATGACAAGTGGATCCTTCCCCTCCTGTTCCAGGTTCCTCTGCAGCCCAGATGAGATATCCTGAACAGATAGGCAACACTGCCTTCAGGACTCTCAATCCTGGCCACATAGAACAGTGTTTGTTCCCTTGACTATTGTTATGGACCAGGCCAGACCCCTCAAAACATTTCAAGAAAGTAGCCCAGACCCTAAATTTGTAGTTGCTTTAAGCAGTTATAAGGTAGATATTCCAGGAGTGATGCAGGTGCCCCAACCACTCGGGTTTAAACAAAACAAATCTTAGCAGGACTTATACATTTAACGGTAAGGTCCTAGGGAGTGTTGCTGAACAAAGAGACCTTGGAGTGCAGGTTCATAGCTCCTTGAAAGTGGAGTCGCAGATAGATAGGATAGTGAAGAAAGTGTTTGGTATGCTTTCCTTTATTGGAAAGAGTATTGAGTACAGGAGTTGGGAGGTCATGTTGCGGCTGTACAGGACATTGGGCAGGCCAATGTTGGAATATTGCATGCAATTCCCACATTATGCAGTTACAACACATTGCCTGGCCAGGCTCTCTATTTTATTAATTCGTTCTTAATTTTGTTTTAACTTGTACCGGTCTTTTAGCTTGTAGCCTGTAAATATTTCCCATATTTACCTTCAGTTTGAAACTAATCTATAATAGTCAAATTAGTAGCTATCACCATCAATGAACTTACAGTTTTACCTATGATATCACTTTTTTTGCGCCCTTAATCCTGGACTTCAAATTACCTCTGGCTGTCTCACTTTGTATGTGTTCTCTTCCTGATCATGTGACTCTTACTGATGTGGCATCTTATCAAATGCCTTTTGGAAATCTGTGTGAATACATATGCTGGTTCCTCTTTATCTACAGCATTAGTTGCTTTATCAAAGAACCCTTTTAATTATTAGTTAAAAAGTTCTATAAATTGTTGAAATTACACCTAACATATTATGATCATTGTGTACAAGTTGATAATTATCTTGTTTCTTGCTGTTTTCACTGATGCATTTCTAAAATATTCTACTTTTAATGTTTTAAAATTCTTTCCTTGTCTTTTTATTGTCCAGTTCTTAACTTTTTTATTTTCTGAATCTCAGTGTATTTGTCTATTTTGCCGACGCCTTTCAAAATGTATTAACATCTAAAAGCTTTATCTGTGGACTTGAGAATTTAGTATTGGTTACTTTTTAATAGAATATATTCTGTACTTCTGCGCTCTTTGATTCAAAAAAAGAAATTGTTCTGTTCATCTATATTTCCATGTTTGAACATTTTATTCCATCTCACTGTTTTTGGAAGCCTCAGAAGCCTCATTGTAATGCTCTGACAAAACCTACACAATGACATGATGTACCTTCCTACTTCATTGAACACTCTGAATTATCTGTGTTATATGCAATAAGTTATTTCCTCCTTAACAGAAAGTGCCGGGTGAACTGTTTCCAATACAAGAAGGCAGAATTCTAGTGACTGATACTGACTACGTGGACACATGGAGGGTGAGTCCCAAGTGGAAAGTGATCATAGATCAATTTGTTCATAAAGAAATGAGAAGAAAAGTGAAGTGCTGGGAATAAGATTCTGTGAATTGTGTGGGCTCCCAATTCCGTGCCATTATCATTATACTTGATGTACAGGGTCTTAGAAATGCACACCTGTCCTCCATTTAGATTGGGAACAATGGAGATCTTAGCCTGCTGGGCACACTTTCCTCACTCCTGAAGAAGGGCTCATGCCTGAAACGTCGAATTTCCTGCTCCTTGGATGCTGCCTGGCCTGCTGCGCTTTTCCAGCAACACATTTTCAGCTCTAATCTCCAGCATCTGCAGTCTTCACTTTCTCAACAATAGTTTGACTAGTTCTGTCAAAATATTACACTTGATACATCTGAAAGATCATCTTGTGTATCCTTCCCTTTAATTCAATAAAAAAATTGTAGTAATTACAATTGAAACTTCTAGCTTTGTACTTATGAACAGGAGGTAGAAATATATTCACCAGTCCATGGGCATAAGGTGATAGTCCTTTTGTATTTAGAATGTATGCCGATTATTTTGGGAAAACAGAAGCTTTTGTTGCTAACTTGAGCCTGTACTCTTGAGCCAATTTAAATACTGTAACATTTAGGAAATACACACTTTTCTGTGTGCTGTGTCTTTTTAAGTTTAATGAAGAAATTGTGATATTGATGAATTCTTCCAATTCTATTTCTGAAAGTCCAAATATCTGTAGTAACACATAAGAATCCTAAAATGCATTTGAAAACATCTCTCTTCCCACTCTATTATATATACATATCCTGGGCAATTTCTGATCCATAGCTGCATCTTTGATTTTTGGAGATAAAATTCATTATCTGAGTCATTTTTTGTTAACCGAAGTGTCCAAACTGAATTATAGTGTCATCTGATCTGTCAGGCTGTGGGAATTTGTTAAAGACATTTCTGGCAACCAGCATATCTCTTTCAGTATTTATACAGAATCTTTCAACATACATTGTCAAAAATAAGTACAGAATTGGTGGATTTAGTGCAATAGGCAACTCCCTCTTTTTAGCTCAGTTTTGTTTTCATAGAACATAGAACATAGAAAAATACAGCGCAGTACAGGCCCTTCGGCCCTCGATGTTGCGCCGACTGAAGCCTACCTAACCTATACTAGCCCAATAACCTCCATATGCCTATCCAATGCCCGCTTAAATGACCATAAAGAGGGAGAGTTCACCCCTGCTACTGGCAGGACATTCCATGAATTCACGACTCGCTGAGTAAAGAATCTACCCCTAACATCTGTCCTATACCTACCACCTCTTAATTTAAAGCTGTGTCCCCTAGTAACAGCTGACTCCATTAGCGGAAAAAGGTTCTCACTGTCAACCCTATCTAAACCCCTAATCATCTTGTACACCTCTATCAAATCTCCCCTAAACCTTCTTTTCTCCAATGAGAACAGCCCCAAGTGCCTCAGCCTTTCCTCATACGATCTTCCTACCATGCCAGGCAACATCCTGGTAAACCTCCTCTGCACTCGTTCCAATGCCTCCACATCCTTCCTATAGTATGGCGACCAAAACTGCACTCCAAATGAGGCCGCGCCAGAGTCTTATACAACTGCAACATGACCTCAGGACTCCGGAACTTAATTCCTCTACCAATAAAGCCCAGTACACCATATGCCTTCTTCACAGCACTATTTACCTGGGTGGCAACTTTCAGAGATCTGTGTACATGGACACCAAGATCCCTCTGCTCATCCACACTACCAAGTAGCCTACCATTAGCCCAGTAATCCATCTTCTTGTTACTACTACCAAAGTGAATGACTTCACACTTAGCTACATTGAACTCCATTTGCCACCTTTCTGCCCAGCTCTGCAACTTATCTATATCCCGCTGTAACCTGCCACATCCTTCTTCGCTGTCCACAACTCCACCGACTTTCGTGTCATCCGCAAACTTGCTCACACAGCCTTCAAGCCCCTCCTCTAGGTCATTTATAAAGATGACAAACAGCAATGGTCCCAAAACAGATCCTTGTGGAACACTGCTAGTAACTGCACTCCAAGATGAACATATACCATCAACTACTACCCTCTGTCTCTTTCCAGCCAACCAATTCCTAATTCAAACCTCTAATGCACCCTCAATGCCATACCTCCGTAGTTTTTGCATTAGCCTGCCATGGGGTACCTTATTGAACGCCTTGCTAAAATCCATATACACAACATCTACTGCTTTACCCTCGTCCACTTCCTTGGTCACCTTCTCAAAGAACTCAATAAGGTTTGTGAGGCACGACCTGCCCTTCACAAAACCATGCTGACTATCCTTGATCACATTATTCCTATCCAGATGTTCATAAATCCTATCCTTTACAATTCTCTCTAAGACTTTGCCCACAACAGAAGTGAGACTCACTGGCCTATAGTTACTAGGGCTATCCCTACTCCCCTTCTTGAACAAGGGGACCACATTCGCTATCCTCCAGTCTTCTGGCACTATTCCCGTAGACAACGACGACATAAAAATCAAGGCCAATGGCTCCGCTATCTCCTCCATGGCTTCCCAGAGGATCCTAGGATAAATGCCATCAGGCCCAGGGGACTTATCTACTTTCATCCTTTCCAGTATTCCCCAGACCTCTTCCCTACATACCTCAAGGCCATCCATTCTAATCACTTGTGACTCAATATTCACATCAGCAACAGTGTCCAGTTCCTGAGTGAATACTGACGAAAAGTATTGATTTAGTGTCTCTCCAATCTCCTCCACCTCCACGCACAACTTCCCACTATTATCCTTGACTGGACCAATACCTAACCTAGTCATTCTTACTATAGAAAGCCTTTGGGTTTTCCCTAATCCTACCAACTAAGGACTTTTCATGTCCCCTTCTCGCTGCTTTTAGCTCTCTCTTTAGATCCTTCCTGGCTACCTTATAACTCTCAATCACCCCAACTGAACCTTCACGCCTCATCTTTACATAGGCCGCCCTCTTCCCTTTCACAAGGGATTCCAATTCCTTATTAAGCCACGGCTCCCTCACAAGACCCTTTACTCCCTGCCTGACTGGTACATACTTATCAAGGACACCCATTAGCTGTTCCTTGAACAATCTCCACATATCATTTGTGTTTTTCCCTTGAAGCCTATTTTTCCAATCCACGCATCCTAAGTCATGCCTCACCGCATCATAATTTCCCTGCCCCCAGCTATAGCTCTTGCCCTGCAGTGCACATTTATCCCTCTCCATCACTAGAGTAAAAGTCACCGAGTTGTGGTCACTGTCCCCGAAGTGCTCACCTACCTCCAAGTTCCTTTGTTCATTCATGGAATGCGGACATCATTGGCTGGGCAGCATTTGTTGCCCATCCCTAATTGTCCAGAGAGCAGTTTAGAGTCACGCACATTGCTGTGGGGCTGGAATCACATGTAGGCAAACCAGATGAGGATGGTAGTTTCCTTCCCTAAGGGACATTAGTGAACCAATTAAGTCTTTCCAACAATCGACAATGGGGATTCATGGTCATCTTTAAAGTCTTAAAGTCTTAATTCCAGATATTTATATTGGCTTGGAAAAATCATAGGAATGCAAAGTATGTAAGAATTAAACCATTCTTTATCGAGTAAGTACCCTTGGCGCTGCAGGATTAATTCGCGTCTTTGTCCCTTGTTCCACAGTTGGACCTTTGTCACTGAGTATCCTAGCATTTTTGTCAATGTCCTCTTTAAACTAAAGTGTTCAGGGAAATAAACTTTAAATCAGTAGAAGAAAACAAAGCTTTCCAGTTAGAATGCTAACCAACAGTTAGATCAACCACATAAAAAATCTCAAAAAAGTAATTAAACTAGACAGACCACTTGGTATTAGGTGAAAACACCCTAGTTCCAAACTTCCAGCTCAGTACTGTCCCCATGACTTGTCCTACCTGCCTATCTTCTTTTCCACCTATCCACTCCACCCTCCTCCCTGATCTATCACCTTCATTCCTTCCTCCACTCACCTATTGTACTCAATGCTACTTTCTCCCCACCCCCACCCTCCTCTAGCTTATCTCTCCACGCTTCAGGCACTCTGCCTTTATTCCTGATGAAGGGCTTTTGCCCGAAACGTAATTTTACTGCTTCTTGGATGCTGCCTGAACTGCTGTGCTCTTCCAGCACCACTAATCCAGAATCCACTTGGTATTAACCTAGGCATCAGTAATGACAACAACAAACTCATCACAATTGATCCTGCAAAGCCCTTATTATGATAGAAAACATTACTGTTTTTAACATAAATTATTTTAAGTTTGACATATGAATTTTGTGTGTCTGAATTTAATAATGAACTTGTAATGGTGATAATTTCTGAGAACTACTTTAGCAGCTCTGAAGATTTTTTATTGTTTAGAGTGTTCTATGACTTGTCAAAGTAAACCATTGTGCTTTAATTTGGAGGAGCTAGTGTTGGACTTAAAAATCTCAACACCAGGTTATATTCCTGATGAAGAAGCAATGCTTCAAAAGCTAGTGCCTCCAAATAAACATGTTGGACTATAATCTGGTGTTGTGCGATTTTTAACACTGTGCTTTAATGTCTGTTAAAAGTTTAGATTTTTTAAAGCTTCAGGAAATATCTCTTGTTTGGCCAATTCTTTGAATATCCCCATCTTCAATGATGGAAGAGCTCAATATGTTGCAAAAGAGAAGGCTGAAGATTGTTGCAAAACGATTGTATACAGTCACAACTCTGACATCTACCCAACAATGTGGAAAATTGCCCAGTATGTTTTGTACCCACAATACATAAATCCAACAGTGCCATCATGCATCACTTGTTTATGCTCAGTTTGGGTTTTGCTAGCTGAAAATGTGTTGCTGGTTAAAGCACAGCAGGTCAGGCAGCATCCAAGGAACAGGAAATTCGACGTTTCGGGCCAGAGCCCTTCATCAGGAATGAGGAGAATGTGCCAGGCAGGCTAAGATAAAAGGTAGGGAGGAGGGACTTGGGGGAGGGGCGATGGAGATGTGATAGGTGGAAGGAGGTCAAGGTGAGGGTGATAGGTTGGAGTGGGGTGGGGGCGGAGACGTCAGGAAGAAGATTGCAGGTTAGGAGGGCGGTGCTGAGTTGAGGGAACCGACTGAGACAAGGTGGGGGGAGGGGAAATGAGGAAACTGGAGAAATCTGAGTTCATTCCTTGTGGTTGGAGGGTTCTCAGGAGGAAGATGAGGCACTCCTCCTCCAGCCGTCGTGTTGTTATGTTCTGCCGCTGGAGGAGTCCAAGGACCTGCATGTCCTCGGTGGAGTGGGAGGGAGAGTTAAAGTGTTGAGCCACGGGGTGGTTGGGTTGGTTGGTCCGGGCGTCCCAGAGGTGTTCTCTGAAGCGTTCTGCAAGTAGGCGGCCCGTCTCCCCAATGTAGAGGAGGCCACATTGGGTGCAGCGGATGCAATAGATGATGTGTGTGGAGGTGCAGGTGAACTTGTGGCGGATATGGAAGGATCCCTTGGGGCCTTGGAGGGAAGTGAGGGAGGAGGTGTGGGCGCAAGTTTTACATTTCCTGCGGTTGCAGGGGAAGGTGCCGGGAGTGGAGGTTGGGTTGGTGGGGGGTGTGGATCTGACGAGGGAGTCACGAAGGGAGTGGTCTTTGCGGAACGCTGATAGGGGAGGGGAGGGAAATATATCCCTGGTGGTGGGGTCCGTTTGGAGGTGGCGGAAATAACGGCGGATGATACGTTGTATGCGGAGGTTGGTGGGGTGGTAGGTGAGAACCAGTGGGGTTCTGTTTTGGTGGCGGTTGGAGGAGCGGGGCTCAAGGGTGGAGGAGCGGGAAGTGGAGGAGATGCGGTGGAGGGCATCGTCGATCACGTCTGGGGGGAATCTGCAGTCCTTGAAGAAGGAGGCCATCTGGGCTGTACAGTATTGGAACTGGTCCTCCTGGGAGCACATGCGACGGAGACGAATGAATTGGGAATATGGGATGGAGTTTTTACAGGGGCTAGGGCCACTCAGTTCCTGACCTCATTACAACCTTGGTTCAAACATAAACAGAAGTTCAGGTCAGTGGTTATGAATCCCTGTCGTGAGTAACTTGCTTCCTGATTCCCCAAAGCCTATCCATCGTTCAAAATTCTCTGTCAGGATTGTGATGGACTACTCCCCGCCAGCCTGGATGAGTGCACCTTCAAATATATTCAAGAAGCTTGAAACCATCCAGGGCAAACAGTTTACTTGAATGGCACCCACCTACCACCTTCAACATTCACTCTCTCTACCACTGATGAACATGGCATCAGTGTGTACCACCACCTACAAGCTGCACAGCAATGACACACCAAGGTTCCTCCAAATTCTCAGCTTCTCCCATATAGAAGGACAAGGGCAGCAAATAGATGGGAACACCACCACCTGCACATTTCTCTCCAAGCCACTCGCCATCCTAACTTACAAATATATCACCATTCCTTCAGTGTCACTGGGTCAAAGTCATGCAACTCTCTCCCTAGGTGCATTATGGGTCAACTTACAACAAATGGACTACAGTGGTTCAAGAAGTTCACCTTCTCTAAGGCAACTAGGATCGGTAATAAATGCTGGTAATACATCCCACCCAGCAATGCTCAAGTCCCATGAGTGAAATTTAAAAAAACTTACAGCAAGCATGCGTAGACAGCTGTAGACAAGGATTGCAAACAACCGAGACAAGGGATTTTGTGCACAGGTGGAGCTGTGTGGCAGTAAGAAGTAGTTCTATAGACTATCTAGTTATCATTGACAAAATCCTTTTGCCTGCCAACAGCTGTGATTGATTCTCGGGTAAGTGATCTGTTTGGGGCTGGGAAAAAGATAGAGGGAAATATTTTGATATTCACCTGCGCAGAACCTATCTCTGTTCTTTACAATAAAAATTAATTTTAAACCTGAAAAGAAAAGTCCTCCTTTTGTTTAGTTGCGGTGTAGTAAGCCAGAGACATTTATAGGAGAGACTGAGGACTGGCAATCAGTGTCAAGAGTGTGGTGCTGGTAAAGCACAGCAGGTCAGGCAGCGTCTGAGGAGCAGTAGAATTGACATTTTGAGCAAAAGCTGTTCATCAGAAATGAGGCTGGGAGCCGAGGAGGTGGAGAAATAAATGGGAGGGAGTGGGGTTGGGGGGAATGTAGCTGAGAGTGCGATAGGTACATGGAGATGGGAGCTTCTGGTTTAAGAAGGACAATAATGTTGAACTTTTTAACTTATTTCTTTATTTTTCTGTTTTTTTAAGCTAAGATTTTATACCTAGGTATCTTTGTACCAAAGATAGCACCAGGAATAGCAACTTTATATACTTTTCACTGTACTCATGCATTCGTGTACTTGAGCATACATGAGAATAAAACCTAATTCTAATTCATGCTAATTCCTGGAGTGAATTACGAAGATTGGTTGGACAGAAGAAGTTTATTTCCGCTAGATTTTAGAAGAATGAGGGATGGCTTGATTGAAGTGTATAAGATCCTGAATGGTCTCAACAAAGTGGGTGTGAAAAGGATGATTCCTCTTGTTGGTGAGTCCAGGAAGCACTGTTTTAAAATTGGGGGATTGCCCTTTCGAGATAGATATGAAATTTTGGAACTTTCTGTGATTTTGGAACTTTGAGTTTTTGGGGGGTGGTGGGGGGTGGATGGTTGAATTTTCTTTTAGCAGAGGTGGATCAATTCTTGTTCAGAAGAGAATTAAAGATTATTGGGTAGATGGGAATGTGGAATTTGCAACACAAAAAGGTCAGCCATTATTTTATTGAATGATGGAACAGGCTTGAAGGACTGAACTTCTCCTATTTTGTATATTTGTATCTTCATTATGCCCATAGATTCTAACTTTAAAATATGACAAAATCATTGTTCCTAGTGTCTGGGGAATGAACAATTTTGGCCATCAAAAATAATGAAGCAAAGCTTGATTTTGGAAAACTCCAGTCATCTTTATCCTTAGCAAGATCGGTCGGGACAGGTTGAACCCTGTCACCTTCCATCCCCCACCCATCCTTACTTCTACCCTCAGTCTGAAAATGTGTTGCTGGAAAAGCGCAGCAGGTCAGGCAGCATCCAAGGAGCAGGAGAATCGACCTTTCGGGCAATTCCTGATGAAGGGCTCATGCCCAAAACGTCGACTCTCCTGCTCCTTGGATACTGCCTGACCTGCTGCACTTTTCCAGCAACACATTTTCAGCTCTGATCTCCAGCATCTGCAGACCTCACTTTCTTCTGCCCTCAGTCTGTCTTTCAGATGAGACATTAAACCTAGGCTCTGTCCAGGCGAATGAAGGATACCATCTTTTCAAATCTTCTCAAAACGTGCGGATGCCATCTCTGTTTGTCCATAAGAAGGTTTTAGGTGAGCTTTGCAGGTTTTAGAGAGTAAGTTTATCCCCAGTACTGTTAAGGAGGGAATTCTAGGATTTTGACACTGAAGGAACAGCCAATGGGAATGTGGAATTGAGTCCCACTGTGGCGGATGGTGGAATTTGAATTCAATAAAATCTGGATTAAACAGTTCTCCTCCTGGAGATCATGTAACAACTCATAATTATCATTCAAACCCATCTGTTTCACTAATATTTACAGAAGCAAATCTGCTATGCTTACATGGTCTATCCTACATGTGATTCTAGATTGCAGCAATGTAGTTGACCCGTAACTGACCTCTGACATTTAGGATGGGCTGTAAATCCTGATGGAGAACTTACGCTGGAAACATCAACTCTCCTGCTCCTCAGATCCTTTTAGATTAGATTCCCTACTGTGTGGAAACAGGTCCTTCAGCTCAACAAGTCCACACCGACCACACTTTTTGACTCTGATCTCCAGCATCTGCAGTCCTCACTTTCTCCCAGTAAGTGCTGGGCAACATCAGCCATCCACATTCCAAGAATTTTTGTTTAAAAATGATAGTGAGGGATTCCACAGTTTTTCTTTTGTTGGAGTTGGTCATTGCTTAGCACTTGTGAGCACTGCAGATTGTTCAGGTGTTGTTACAATGGACATAGGCAACATCAGGACCTGAATATTTGCAAGTAATTCTGAACATTGTGCAATTATCAGTGACCATCCCCACTTCTGACCTCTAATGACCACCTGATCATCGGTGAAGCTGTTAAAGATGTTTGGAGCTGGGACATCATCTTGAAAAACTCCTGCAGTGATATTTTGATATTCTGCTGATTAACCTCTGAAACCATAAGCATCTGTTTTTACATCATGTATGGCTCTATCAGTGGAGAGTTTCCCCCTGTTTTTACATCATGTATGGCTCTATCAGTGGAGAGTTTCCCCCTGTTTTTGCATCATATATGGCTCTATCAGTGGAGAGTTTCCCCCTGTTTTTACATCATGTATGGCTCTATCAGTGGAGAGTTTCCCCCTGTTTTTACATCATGTATGGCTCTATCAGTGGAGAGTTTCCCCCTGTTTTTACATCATGTATGGCTCCATCAGTGGAGAGTTTCCCCCTGTTTTTACATCATGTATGGCTCTATCAGTGGAGAGTTTCCCCCTGTTTTTGCATCATGTATGGCTCTATCAGTGGAGAGTTTCCCCCTGTTTTTGCATCATGTATGGCTCTATCAGTGGAGAGTTTCCCCCTGTTTTTAATTGAGCAGAGGACAGTTTTTTAAAAATTGATCTTTGACTGCAAGACACAATGGGGAACTCAAGTTACTCAGTCATGGGACATGCTGATGATGTAACTCATGGAATGATAAAAGAGGCGTAATGATACAAAACATGGCCAGGAAGTAAGGGATGTTAAAACAAAGAATGACATTTTAATGACTATGTTGAAAAAATAAAATTTTCACCAAAATGTAACTTAAAAGAGGATATTTAAAACAAGGACTTCCTGAAAAGAATCTCACAAGCAAAATCCATAACAAAGCCACAAACAATAAAAAATGGAATATGAATAAGGAAATATAATCAAAGTTAATGTATAAAATGGTGGGAGAGATGAGCTGTCTTTTGGTTCTTGGTTATTTCTGTCCACCTGCCCAGGTGCCAATCAGTGTTATTGTCAAGCTAAAGACTCGCCCTCAACAACTGGTCCTAATTGAAAAACCAATCAATAATCTTCTGATGAAACTGAACACATGCGCACAGTGCTCTTCAGTCTCAAATACCTTCTCCCCCCATTGCTCAAATAATGTGACAGTGTTAATTCCCAGTGGGATCCAGTTAGTTTAAAAAGTGCAGCAGGTCTCCATCCACAACCTTTGGTTTATAGAAGTCCTTTGCCCATGTTAACCCACATTCCAAAATAAAGAAAATAAAATCTGGTCTTGGTGCAGCACAGAAAACAGCTATTTGACTCTGCAGCACAGAGACAGGCCCTTTAGCCCATCACGTCTGCGGGACTGATTCGGGATAGTCAACATGGCTTTGAACGTGGGAAATCATGTCTCACAAACTTGATTGAGTTTTTTGATGAATTAACAAAGAAGATTGTTGAGGGCAGGGCAGTAGATGTGATCCATATGGACTTCAGTAAGGTGTTCGGCAAGGTTCCCCATGGGAGACTAATTAGCAAGGTTAGATCTCATGGAATACAGGGAGAACTAGCCATTTGGATAAAGAACTGGCTCAAAGGGAGAAGACAGAGGTGGTGGTGGAGGGTTGTTTTTCATACTGGAGGCCTGTGACCAGTGGAGTGCCACAAGGATTGGTGCTGGGCCCTTTACCTTTTGTCATTTACATAAATGATTTGGATGCGAGCATAAGAGGTACAGTTAGTACGTTTGCAGATGACACCAAAATTGGAGGTGTAGTGGACAGTGAAGAGGGTTACCTCAGATTACAATAGGATCCGGACCAGATGGGCCAATGGACTGATAAGTTGCAGATGGAGTTTAATTCAGATAAATGTGAGATGCTGCATTTTGGGAAAGTAGATCTTAGCAGGGCTTATACATTTAATGGTAAGGTGCTAGGGAGTGTTGCTGAGCAAAGAGATCTTGGAGTGCAGGTTCATAGCTCCTTAAAAGTGGAGTCGCAGGTAGATAGGATAGTGAAGCAGGCGTTTGGTATGATTTCCTTTAATGGTCAGAGTATTGAGTACAGGGGTTGGGAGGTCATGTTGCGACTGTACAGGACATTAGTTAGGCCACTGTTGGAATATTGTGTGCAATTCTGGTCTCCTTCCTATCGGAAAGAAGTTGTGAAACTTGAAAGGGTTCAGAAAAGATTTACAAGGATGTTGCCAGGGTTGGAGGATCTGAGCTACAGGGAGAGGCTGAACAGGCTGGGGCTGTTTTCCCTGGAGCGTCGGAGTCTGAGGGGTGACCTTTTAGAGGTTTACAAAATCATGAGAGGCATGGATAGGATAAATAGGCAAAGTCTTTTCCCTTGGGTCGGGGAGTCCAGAACTAGAGGGCATAGGTTTAGGGTGAGAGGGGAAAGATATAAAAAAGACCTATGGGGCAACTTTTTCGCACAGAGGGTGGTATGTGTATGGAATGAGCTGCCAGAGGATGTGGTGGAGGCTGGTACAATTGCAACATTTAAAAGGCATTTGGATGGGTATATGAATAGGAAGAGTTTGGAGGGATATGGGCCGGGTGCTGGCAGGTGGGACTAGATTGGGTTGGGATATCTGGTCAGCATGGACGGGTTGGATCAAAAGGTCTGTTTCCATGCTATACATCTCTATGACTCTATAAGTCAAAAACAGCCGCCTAAATATTCCAATCCTGTTTTTCACCATTGGCCCATAGCTTTGCGTGTTTTGGCATCATAAGTGCAACTTAAATATTTATTGAGTGTTATGAGAGTTTCTACCTCAGTTCCAGATTCTCATCAACCTTTAGATAAAGAAGATTTCTTCACATTCTTCACATTCCTCTAAACCACCTACCACACCATAAATCTATACATCCTGGTCAGGCCAATGATGTGCAGGCTCGGTAGATAATGGGTTTAGGTTGAGTCTGGTTGGAATGTTCTGGAGAGTCAGTGCAGACCCAATTGGCCGAATGACCTCTTTCCACACTGTAAGGTTTCTACTATTGGTCCCACCATCAAGGGGGTAAATCTTTTCCTGTCAATCCTATCTATGCCTGTCATAATTTTATGCATTTCAGTCATATCTCCCCCCTCCCCCCCGCACTCCCCAACATCCCACCACCTTCCTCAGTTTGCTCTGCTTCATGGAAAGCAACCAATCTGTCTAACCGCTCTTCATAACTAAACTCTCCAGGAACATCCTGGTAAATCTCCTCTGTGGGTAAAAATTGAGGTCTGCAGATGCTGGAGATCACAGCTGAAAATGTGTTGCTGGTTAAAGCACAGCAGGTCAGGCAGCATCCAAGGAATAGGAAATTCGACGTTTCGGGCATAAGCCCTTCATCAGGAATGGCTTATGCCCGAAAAATCTCTCTGTGCCCTCTCCAGTGCTATTGAAGATATGGTCTCCTCCAGAGGGGCGCCTTGGTTCGAGATCGGTCGAAAGATTCCCGAGGAGTACGGTCTGTTTAAAGCAAGGTTACCAGTTTAATACATTAAGGCAGCCTGGTGCAAATTTGTCCAGTAACACGGAGATTTGTTCCATGGAGAAATGGCGCAATTACTTTTGAAAACTACCCATTCTTTATATGTTTTTTAAGAGATAATACAGCCTCAATGACAAGAAAAGAGCAATCACATATAATAAGGTGACACGATTTACAGCAGGTTAATCCAATGATATTTCCTGAGAAAGGGTTCTTAATTACAAGAAAAGTCCAATCAACTGTAATAAGGTGACATGATTGACAACAGGATAATCCAGTGATATTTCCTGGTAAAAAGATTCTTATATGCACAAAATCACCCTATGTTTGCTAGTTCAAGGTTAGTTCAAATACCAAATCACTGTCTTATAATTCATATTATGAAAAATCCATTGTATTTAGCGTAATTCAGCAAAGTAACAGCACAAGTTCACAGAGTCAAATCATTACTCTTAGCCATTTTGTTGTGTTAGTTTAAATTGAAAAGCCATTTTGTGGTTAATAAAAATCTACATATTTGTTATTTCTAACAACAGCCTAAATTCAATTTTAGATCCTCACTATCACATCCCTTCTTTCATGTGGATTCAGAACTGCACACTGTACTCTAGCTGTTGCATAACCAATGGTTTATACAGTTCCGATATCATCACCCTGCCCTTAATAAAGGCTAATAAGGGCAAGTATACCATATGTTTTCTTAACCATTTTATGCACCTATCCCGCTATTTTAAGGAACTCTAGCACATGCATTCCAAGGTCACGCTGATCCTGGAACTTCACATGGTCCTATCACCTATCGTGTATACCCTTCTGTGATTGTTCTGTGCAAATGCATCATCTCACACTTATCTGGATTGAATTCCTTTTGTTACTGATCAGCCCATCTATATTCTACTGCAATCCATGGCCATCATCCTCACCATTGACCAATCCACCAATTTACGGATCATTTACAAACTTATTGATCAACCTTCTGACATTCAAGTCTAAATCATTTATACAAACCATAAACAGCAAGGAACATAGAAACAGGAATAGACCATTCAGCCCCTTGATGAGATCAAGGCTGGTCTCTGGCCTTACTCCATATGCCTTTGGCCCATATTCCTTAATACTTTTGCTTAACAATAATTTATCTATTTCAGATTTAAAATTAACAACTGATCCAGCATCCACTTGTGGAAGAGAGTTCCAAACCTCTACCACACTTGTGTGTAGAAATGTTTCCTAACATCTCTTCTGAACATTCTGGGCCTAGTTCTAGAATCTCTAACCTTTGGAAATACTTTGTCCTCCCAGTCTTATTCGGCTATTATCTTGAGACTTTAATCACATCCACCTCTTAACCTTCTAAATCTTAAAGAAAACAGGTCTGATTTCTAACGTCTCCTCATAACTTAAGCCTTGAAGTCCAGGAATCAATCTTGCAAACTGATGTTGTACTCCCTCCAACGGCAATGTATCCTTTCTAATGTGTGGTGCCCAGATCTGCTCACAGCACTCCAAATGGGATCTAACCAGGGTTTTGTATAGCTATAGCATAACTTCTGCATCATTATACTTCAGTCCTCTAGATATATATTAGGCTTCTTGATTATTTTCTGCACCTGCTCATGGCATTTTAAAAATCAGTACACCTGATCCCCCAAGTCTCTTCGGACAGCCACAGCATTTAACTTCATACCATTAGAATGTCCCCTGATCTATCATTTTTTTTGTGCAAAGTGGATAACCTCACACTTGCTTATATTGAAATCCAGCTGCCAGTTTTGCCCAGTCACCTTTCTCTTTATAATTTTATGCTATCTCACACAATATCTACAAAGCTGCCTAATATTGAGTCATCAGCAAGTTTGGACATTTAACTTCCTATGCAATTATCCAAGTCATTAATAGATAATGAGAATAACTGAGGCCCTGTCACTGCAGGACCCCATTGAACACAAGTCAGAAACTCAAACACCCTTCCAACCACAAGGTATGAATTCAGATTTCTCCAGTTTCCTCATTTCCCCTCCCCCCACCTTGTCTCAGTCGATTCCCTCGAACTCAGCACCGCCCTCCTAACCTGCAATCTTCTTCCTGACCTCTCCGCCCCCATCCCACTCCGGCCTATCACCCTCACCTTGACCTCCTTCCACCTATCACATCTCCATCGCCCCTCCCCCAAGTCCCTCCTCCCTACCTTTTATCTTAGCCTGCAGGACACACTTTCCTCATTCCTGATGAAGGGCTTATGCCCGAAACATCGAATTTCCTGTTCCTTGGATGCTGCCTGACCTGCTGCGCTTTTCCAGCAACACATTTTCAGCTCTCAAACACCCTTCGACCATCATTCGCTGCTTTCTGTTACTTAGCCAATTTTGGAACCAGCTTTCCTTGGATCTCATGGATTCTTTCAGTCACTCAGTCTCCCATATGGAATCTTATCAAAAACCCTGCTTGCAACCTTATGTCTACTATCCAAATGAGCAACTGAACCAAGTCATTCCTCCATGTTCCCAAAGTCCTGCATATTCCAGATGCTCACTGAGGGAAGTACATTTGCAAAGTGATGAGGTTAGAAGGAGGAAATGGGACTGATTGATTGCCCACAGAGACATTATATGGACCTGATGAGCTGAATTGCCTTATTTACTGCTGTAATGGCTTTATAACTCCTCAAGCCTTACAACTTTCTATCACATCTATCTATACCCATCTAATTCTGGACTCATGATCATCTCTGATTTTGTCATTTAGCTGCCTGAGCCAAACTCTCCTTTAACTTTCCCACCTCTCCACCTTTTTCCTTAAAACCTATCTGTTTGACCAAGTTTCTGGTCATCTGCCCACATTTCTCCCGAAATGGTTCAATGTTATAACTTTATGTTGTAATTTTCTTGTTCACAGGAGAGATCATAAGAGTAAAGATACAATATAAATACTAGTCTTTGCCCTTACTGCTCACATTGGTTTCGGTTTCCTGTGATGAAAGGACTATAATGGTAAAGGTTGCAGGTTTCGGTTCATTAATATTTAAGTCCCAGAACTTCTTCTAAGTCATATTCTCGAGATAACTTAAGTTTTTATTAAAAAAGTGACATCTCAGTTCAGACAATGTATTAAAGGTGTGTGTGCATGCGCACATGCGCGCGCGCGCACACACACACGTCTACGGGGTGAATTTGCATTTGCAGAATTGTATTTGCAGACACAGTTTATTTTTGCTCAAAACACAACCTACAGGCAGTCAATGCAGGCAACCAATCCATGTGACATTTTAAAAACTCCTACTTTGAAAATAGAACCAGTCTGACTCAAGATTGGAATACAGACACACTCTAATCTCACACATTAATACATTGTCTAAGGTGAGATGTCACTTTTATTTATAAAACCTTAAGTTATTGGATATATAAAACCTTTTCAGATGTGGAAGAATGTGGAAGAAATGAAAGAGGTCCCTACTCGGTAGTTCATACTTACGAACTATTTGATTGAAGGACGTCATTGTTTCACCTTAAATAGATCTCCTAAACAAGAAACTCCCCTATTCACCCAGAGTTTAAATGCAGCGTCCATTGTCCCTGGCCAGAAACACAGCATGCCAACTATGGGAGTAAGAAAAGAAGCGTTGGTCATATTGCCCTCCATCTGCCTCGTTGCCCTCCATACTTTGACTTTGTTAGTAACTATTGGATTATGGCATTGAATTGGGAGAAAGTGAAGACTACAGATGCTGGAGATCAGAGTCGAGCGTTTGTTGCTGGAAAAGTACAGCAGGTCAGGCAGCATCCGAGGAGCAGAAGAATCGACTTTTCAGGCATAAGCTCTTCATCAGGAATCAGGCTTGTGGGTCAGGGCTGAGAGATAAATGGGAGGCGGGGGTGGGTTAGGGAGAAGTTAGCTGGGAAAGCGATAGGTAGATGAAGGTGAAAGAGAAGGTGAGAGGGGGGAGTTATGGACAGGTCCAGAGGGCAGTGCTGAGTTGGAAGCTTGGGACTGAGATAATGTGAGGGGAGGAGAAATGAGGAAGCTGTTGAAATCCACATTTATCCGTGTGGTTGCAGTGTCCAAGGCAGAATATGAGGCATTCTTCCTGCAGGCATCAGGTGGTAACGGTTTGGCGGTGGAGGAAGCCCAGAACCTGCATGTCCTTGACGGAGTAGGTAGGGAGGTGAAGTGTTCACCCACAGGACGATGAGGTTGTTGGGTGAGCATCTCCCAGAGTGTTCTCTGAAACAATCTGCAAGAAGGCACCCTTTCTCCTCAATGTCATGGAGACAACATTGGGTGCAATGAATGCATTAGATAATATTGGTAGAGGTACAAGTAAATTTCAGATGGATCTGGAACGATCTTTTAGGGACCTTGGATGAAGGTGAGGGGGATGGTGTGGGTGCAGGTTTTGCATTTGCTGCGGTGGTAGGGAAAGGTGTCAGGAATGGGGTGTGGGCGGCTGGGGGATGGGACCTGATGAGGAAGTGTCGGAGGGAATGGACTTTCCGGAACGCTAATAGGGGTGGGGAGGGAAATATATCTCTGGTCCGTGGGGTCCGTTTGAAGGTGGCGATAGTGTTCAGGGATGTGTAGGTTAGGTGCACTAGTCAGTGGTAAACATAATGAGGAATGGGTTTGGGTGGAATATTCTTCGGAGGGTTGATGTGGATTTGTTGGGCCAAAGGGCCTGTTTCCACACTGTAGGGATTCCACGATTTTATGACTCAGGAACGTAGTGACAGGAGTGGGCTGTCAAGACCACCGAGCCTGCCCTGCTATTCAAAACAACCATGCCTGAATGAAACTTCAACACCTTTGACTCACCTCATCCTTGACCTTTGCATTGCTTCGACTCTTCCCTTTAGCTGGGGCTCTCCTCCTGCCTCAGCTCTCATGCTAAGGCCATGGGCCCCATCTGGTGTCAGATGTTGGTCAGTGCAGCTCCTGGGAGTCCCAGCAATAAACTGCATTATCAACTACTGCCACTAGAAAACACCAGGTCAGTTATATAATATTCATTTTATATTTAGGGATTATTTAATTTTTGAAGTTATTTCAGCTAAAAATATATATCACGGCACATGTATAATATAGTATTTTGATATGCAGGATGGGTTGATTCATGGTAGCAATATTGGACTGTGATTGAGAGGCCCAGGATAATGTATTGTTCTGTGGATCAGGTCAGTGATTGGAATTTATATTCAATTTAATAAATCTGGAATTGAAATCCACCCTTAGTAACAATGACCATAAAACCACCATTGTTAGACTTGGTTCAATATGTCATTATTATTGGTTATTAGATTAGATTAGATCATTTACAGTGTGGAAACAGGCCCTTCAGCCCAACAAGTCCACACCGACCCGCCAAAGCGCAACCCACCCAGACCCATTCCCCTACATTTACCCCTTCACCTAACACTACGGGAAACTTAGCATGGCAGGAAACCGGAGCACCCGGAGGAAACCCACGCAGACACGGGGAGAATGTGCAAACTCCACACAGAGAGTCGCCTGAGGTGGGAATTGAACCCGGGTCTCTGGCGCTGTGAGGCAGCAGTGATAACCCAGTGGTTTCCTCCCACAGTCCAAAAATGCGCAGGTTAGGTGAATTGGCCATGCTAAATTGCCCATAGTGTCAGGTGAATGGGTGAAATGTAAGAGAATGGGTCTGGGGTGGTGTCGCTTCGGCGGGTCGGTGTGGACTTGTTGGGCCGAAGGGCCTGTTTCCACACTGTAAGTAATCTAATCAATCTAATCTAATCTTGAAAAAATGTCCATCTAACAGAGGAGGAGCTGCTGGATGTCCTAAAAACACATGTCCTTCAGGGAAGGAAATTTGCGGCCCTTATCTGATCTGATCTATATGTCTTTTCAGATCCACAAGAATGTGGTCAAATCTTAACCATCCACTAAATGGCTGATGACAGTCAAAGGAGTTAGGAATGAGCAATAATTCCCAGGCAGGCCATATCTCATTAAAAAGTAAAACACTGTTTTATGGATGCAAAATGTCTAAGGAAGCAAACACAGCTGTTAGATTTCACACTAATTCTACACTAACCTGGCAGCAGGAGCCTCTGGAATGATGGTTTCTGAGACCATGGTGGATTCTGTCTTGTTGGAGATGGAGTAGCAGTCAGTATTCGGTGGACAGTTTGTGATGGTCAGTGGTCAGTGTTTAGTAAAGTGCAGTGTCAGTGTGTTACAGTGTGCAGTGTTCAGTGGGTCACTGGTAGTCAGTGTATGTTGGTCAGTGATCAATGTGTGGCAGTCACTGTATGGTGGTCAGTGGTCAGTGTATGTTTGTCAATGGTCAATGTGTCTAGTGTGTGGTGGTTAATGAGTCATTGAATCATAGAGATCTATAGCACAAAGGACCTTCAGCCCATCAAGTCTGCTCTAGTCAAAAATAACCACCCAAATATTCTAATCCCATTTTCCAGCACTAGGCCCAAAGCCTTATAAGCTTTGGCATCTAAATACTTTTTACACCTAAATACTTCTTACATCTAAATACTTCTTACATCTGAATACTTCTTACATCTAAATACTTCTTACATCTGAATACTTCTTACATCTGAATACTTCTTACATCTAAATACTTCTTACATCTAAATACTTCTTACATCTGAATACTTCTTACATCTAAATACTTCTTACATCTGCATCTAACACCATGACAGGCAATTAATTCCAGATTCTCACCAACATCTGGATGTAAAGATTTTCTCTCACATTTTTCTCTCAGTGGACATATTGTGTCCAGTTCTGGTTGCCCTACTACAGGAAAGATACAGAGGCTTTGGAGAGGGTGCAAAGAAGATTTACCAGGATGCTGCCTGGACTGGAGGGCTTGTCTTATGAAGAAAGGTGAATAAGCTCAAACTTTTCTCTCTGGAAAGAAGGAGGAAGAGAGGAGACCTGATCGAGGTATACAAAATAATGAGTGGCATAGATAGAGTCAATAGCCAGAGACATTTCCCCAGGGCAGGACTGACTGGTACGAGAAGTCATAGTTTGAAGATATTAGGAGGAAGGTATAAAGGAGACGTCAGAGGTAGGTTCTTTACACAGAGAGTTGTGAATGCATGGAATGTGTTGCCAGCTGTGATGGTGGAAGCAGAGTCATTACGGACATTTAAGCAACTGCTGGACATGCACATGGACACAACATCGTGGGCCAAAGGGCCTGTTCTGTGCTGTACTTTTCTATGTTCTATGTTCTATCTCCTCTAAACTGTCTGTCCCTTACCTTAAATCTGTAGCCATTGGGCATTAATTCTTCCTTCATGGGGAAAGGTTACTTTTGTCCACTTTGTCCATGCCTCTCAGAATTTTATACATCTCAATCATATTCCCTCGCTTTGCCTAATCTCCTCTGCTCTCAGGAAAACAATCCCAGTCTGTCCAATCTCTTATAACTAAAACTGTCCAGCCCAGGCAACATCCTGGTAAATCTCCTCTGCACCCTCTCCAGTGCTGTCACCTCCTCCCTGTAATGTGGTTTCCAGTATTGTACACAATGATCTAGCAGTGGCCTAGCAATGTTCCAGTTCTAGTTCCAGTATCTTCCTTGCTCTTACATTCTATGCCTAAGTTAATGAAAAGAAATGCACCATGTGTTTTCTTAACAACGTTTACTACCTGTACCACTACCTGAAGGAGAAAGTGAGGTCTGCAGATACTGGAGATCAGAGATGAAAATGTGTTGCTGGAAAAGCGCAGCAGGTCGGGCAGCATCCAAGGAGCAGGAGAATCGATGTTTCGGGCATGAGCCCGAAGAAGGGCTGAAGAAGGGCTCATGCCTGACCTGCTGCGCTTTTCCAGCAACACATTTTCATCACTACCTGAAGGGACCAAGGCCTCTCTATCCTTAGTGCTTCTTATCAGACTTCTTTCAGAAGCCAACCAACATCCTCTGGCTCTGTGCACAAATTACCAATATGGTCCTCAATGGGCCTATTCTTTCTCTTATTATCCTTTTATGCTTAATGTACTTCTAAAAAAACGATAAATTTTCCTTCATTTCACGTGCCATTTTCCTTTCATGTCCCCTTTTTTACTCTCCTGATGTCTTTTTCAAGTTTACCCTTGCACATTCTGTACTCCTCTCGGGATTCTGCTGTTTTGAGCCCTCTTTTGTCTCTTTATCCTGGGGTCACAGGAATTGTTGTCTTTATTAGAACATGTGGGAAAATATGCAATTGTTCAGTTTGGAAGGAAAACGAAAGAACAGTATAATTTCAATGGAGAAAAACTGCAGAAAGCTGCAACACAAAGGGACTTGGGGATACTTGCACTTGAAACACAGAAAGCTAGCACAAGTGGAGCAGGCAATCAGAAAGGCTAAATGGAATGTTATCCCTTACTTCAAGGGAGACAGAGTATACGAGTAGGGAAGTCTTACTGCAACTGTACAAGGTGGTGATGAGACCACATACAGTCAGAGGGTCATAGAGATGTACAGCAAGGAAACAGACCCTCCAGTCCAATATGTCCATGCCGACCAGATATCCCAACCCAATCTAGTTCCATTTGTCAACACTTGGCCCATATCCCTCTAAACCCTTCCTATTCATATACCCATCCAGATGCCTTTTAAATGTTGCAATTGTACCAGCCTCCACCACTTCCTCTGGCAGCTCATTCCATACACGTACCACCCTCTGCGTGAAAAAGTTGCCCTTTAGGTCACTTTTAATTCTTCCCCCTCTCACCCTAAACCTATACTCTCTAGTTCTGGACTCTCCCACCCCAGGGAAAAAAAACATGTCTATTTATCCTATCCATGCCCCTCATGATTTTATAAACTTCTATAAGGTCACCCCTCAGCCTCCGACACTCCAGGGAAAACAGCCCCAGCCTATTCAACCTCTCCACTTATCTCAAATCGTCCAACCCTGGTGACATCCTTGTAAATCTTTTCTGAACCCTTTCAAGTTTCACAACATCCTTCCAAGCAGTTTGGTCCCCTTATTTCGACCTTGGATCTTTGGGTGACTAGCCTTCAAGGCAGACTTCGGGACAGGCAACAATGAAAAGTGGGCGAGCAGAGGCTGATAGCCAAGTCTGGGACCTTGGGTTCATGTCACACTACCGGTGACCCCATTGCATTATATACGTGCACACACATTTACACATATACGTCTGTGAGGTGAATTTGTACTCACAGAGTTACATTTTACTTCGCTCAAAAACTGCATGGATCCATGTAAGATTCTGTTAATTCATTTTTTTTTAGATTAGAATCAGTCTAAACATTGTGGCACAGACTGTATCACACAGGGGAGCTCATATCTTTAATACATTATCTGGGCTGACAGATACCAATCGTTAAAATTCACTTGAGAATGTAACTTTTTAAAAATGTTTTGTGATTTACATATGAAAGAACTGAAACCAACATGGTCATTATAAAAGATGAGAGACTTAACAAACAATCCAGGTATTTTTCAATATATAATTTCAGTTACATCACACTGTAGACTTTTGCTATAAATTCTGTCTTACAATTGTGTACTCCGCAACCACCTGATGAAGGAGCAGTGCTCTGAAAGCTAGTGCTTCCAATTAAACCTGTTGGACTATAACCTGGTGTTGTGTGATTTTTAACTTATTTCATTGGAGGTAGTTCAGAGAAGGTTCACAAATAAGATCTCCAGTGTGGAGAAATTGTCCTACAAGCAAGGGTTAAACAGGTTGGGACTGTACTATAGTTTAGAAGGATAAGAGGTGATCTCATTGAAACATGTAAGCTTCTTAAGGGAAACAAAACTGAAGGAAGTGCGGATGCTGACAATCTGAAACAGAAATTGCTGGAAAGTCTCAACAGGTCTGCCAGCAGCTATGGAGGGAAATCAGAGTTAATACCCAGTAACCCTTCTTCAGAATGCTAATAGGATTCTTAAAGAACTTGACACTGTAAATGCTAAGAGGATGTTTCCCTTATCAATCAGAGGGCATAATCTGAAATTTAAGGGAGGCCAATTTAAGACTGAGATAAGGAGGAATTTCTTCTCTCAGAGCATTGTGAGTCTTTGTCCCTACAGCTCTCTGTAGCAAGGATTTCCAGAGTCCTTGTGTTTATTTAAGGGTGAGTTGGATAAATTTTGGATCACAAGGAGAATCAAGGGTTATGGGGAAAGGGCATTAAAGTGGACACAGGGGTGATGGATCAGTCGTGTTCCTATTGAATGGTGGAGCATGCTCAAGGAGTTGAACAGCCTTATCCTGCTCTTATTTATTATGGTCTTATGTTGGCCTGATACTGTTATGGCAAAAATATAGAGAACCACCAGGAGACGCAGAGAGTTCTTCAAGAAGTAGGTATTTTATTTGCAAACAAAAAACAGTGACACTGAGAAAGCAGACTCTCGAATGCCCCCGAACCTCACGATCCATGGATTTTTATATTTTTTTTATCATGTTTCTGTGAGCTTATCAGCATATCTAACTATATTAATCAAAGTACCTCACTCTAGGCACACAATAAACCAGTGGTATTAGTTCTCATTATCTCTTTAGTTGTACATTCTATTTAATGTTGTTCTAATGTCACGGTTGGATATTTATTGCTAACTGTGCTACAGTGATCTTCAATTCCAGACTAACCTGTCATGATAAATATTTACCTATTCCATCTGTTACAATAGTCTCCTGTCTCAAGCTGACTCTACTATTAATTAGATATTTTAATGTCATGTCCCAAATATTTATTGTCCCAATCCTGTCATAATAATACTTAACAGAGAAACTTGCTTTATTACTTGTATTATCTCATCTCACAAGAGTGACCTTTCATCCTTAACCTCACTCTTCTAATTGGTGTAAGAATGTTCCACTATGGTTATCCCGTCCTGCCCCTGCCTTCCACAGAACACAGATTGCCAGTGGTCTTCATGCTTTAACCCTTCCCATGCATTCATGTTCTTTATTTTCCATAATACTCTCCCTATTTCTTTCTTGAATGCATCCCACTGCTCTGACAAATTTATCTAAAAGAAACTGCTCCCAGTCCACTCTGGCCAAATCATATCTGATCCAATTAAAAACAGCCTTCCGGGGGGATCCAAGATGGCGGCAAACTGAAAGGTCTGCCTTGCTAAGCTCTGCACCCCAACCCAGGTGGAGTGGAGTTTTGCAGGGCAGAGCTGGGTACTGCAGATGCTGGAGATTAGAGTGGTGCTGAAAAAGCACAGCAGGTCAGGCAGCATCCACAGAGCAGGAAAATCAACGTTTTAGGCAAAAGCCCTTCATCAGGAATAAGGCTGGGAGTCTCTGTGGTGGAGAGATAAATGGGAGACGGGTGGGGCTGGGGAGAAGGTAGCTAAGAATGCAGTAGGTGGATGGAGGTGGGGGTAAAGGTGTTAGATCAGAGAGGAGGGTGGAGTGGATAAGTGGGAAGAAGGGTGGCAGATGGGTCATGAGGACAGTGCTGAGCTGGAAGTTTGGAACTGGGGTAAGGTAGGGGGAGGGGAATTGAGGGAACTGGTGAAATCCACATTGATGCCCTGGGGTTAAAGATCAATGCACTCTTCCTCCAGGTGTCAGATGGTGAGGGAGTGGCACTGGAGGAGCCCCAGGACCTGCATGTCCTCATCAGAGTGGGAGGGGGAGTGGAAATGTTCAGCCACGGGGTGGTGGAGTTAGTTAGTGCGGGTGTCCCGAAGATGATCCCTAAAGCACTCTGCGATAAGGCATCCGGTCCCCCCAGTGTAGAGGAGACCGCATCGGGAGCAACGGATACAATAAATGACATGTGGAAGTGCAGGTGAAATTTTGATGAATATGGGCTCCTTTGGGGCCTTGGATGGAGGTAAGGGAGGAGGTTTTGCACACCTCCCCACCCCCATTTAAGTTTTTTTTAGAAAAAATATTGTTAAACTGTTGTGGAACTGTTTAAATCTTGTTTTAGTGAATGAGGATGACTAAAGGGAAAAGTTTGACGAAGTTCCAACGCGCGGGACATTCGGCAACAGCATCGGGCACGCCTACGACTATGACTGCAACCACAGCTGCAGCTCCCTCTGAAACCGCGATGGAATCACCTACCCCAACAGACCATGGCTGTAGAATTTGTGAAGCTCCGGGAGATGATTGAGGCATCGATCTCGGCCATGCTGCACAAGCATGAGAAGGAGCTGGAAGGGCTCGGAAAGCAGGTGGAAGAGGTCGAGCTGCAGACCTCAACATCGCAGACCATGATCACGTCCTCAACGGAGCAGATTCAGGCCCTTGAGAAACAGGTCCAGGCCTTAACAGAGCAGGTCAATGACCTCAAAAATAGAGGTTGGAGAAAGAATATCCGGGTTGTCGGGTTGTCAGAGAGAGTGGAAGGTGAGTAGCCAGTAAGTTTTGTTTGAAGACTGGCTGCAGTGATTTCTTGGTTGGGAGGCCGAGGTGGGCTGGGTGAAGGTCAGCAGAGTTCACCAGGTTGAGGTGTGCAGGCCCAGTTCAGACCAGCTCGCCCGCCCCATCCTCGTGCGGTTCCAATGCTACAGAGACAAGGAGAGAGTAATGGAAGCTTCCAGAATACAGGGGAAGGATCCACAGGGCTTGATTTATAAGGGATCCAGGATAATGTTCTTCCAGGACGTTTCTGTGGCTGTGATCCACAAAAGGACGGCCTTTGATGAGTTGAAGAGAAAACCGAGAGACCTTGGTATTCAATATTCTGTAAGATACCCAGCGGTACTTCGTTTTACTCATGAGGGGTCTGTACAATCATTTGATTCCTCAAAAAAGTGAAAAATGTTCTGGAAACTTTAGAATAGATTGGATGGACTAAAAGAAATGGACAACAATGATTTTCCTTTACTTTCTGTACTCCTATCTTTTTCTTAAGGAAAATGTTATTGGATTTTTTTTCCCGATGTTAGTTGTTGTTAATGTATAGTTGAGGATGGGCAGAGTCTTTTTTTCACCCTTTCCTTTGCTTGGGTTGGGGTGCGGCTTAAGCTGGAAGGAGGAATGGAGGCGTATGTGGGAAGTGTAAGGACCACCTACAGGCAGGGGGTAGAGTGCCTTTTGTGTTTTGTACTTTGTTGATTTTTTGGCTCTTTTGTAGATATAGATTTTGAAAGTTCTGTTAGTCTGTTAGGTATAGTAGTTATAGTGCATGTAATTTTTAAACTCCATGAGTCTGTTTTTATTTATGTTCAGCATTTTGTAAGCTGGCTCCTTCCTCTTGGGAGTTCAAAAGTCATTGTAGAGGATCATGGCTAACTGTGATCTTAAATGGTGTACCTGGAACATTAAGGGGAGTCTCTCACCAGTCAAGAGGAAAAAGGTACTGTCAAATCTTAAAAAGGAGAGGGTGGAGATCCAAGACAGTGGTAGTCTGAGTGGTCTGCTATGCTGGGCTCTGTGCCATAGCCCCGGGCAAGATGAGCATTTACTCCAACCCCCTCACCAACCACCCCCGGGAGAAAAAAGTACTCATTTAAATTTGCTGATCATTTAGAGCTGCTGAAATTGTGTGTTATAGCTTTAAGGCCAGGATGAAATCAAATGAAGGAAAGGGGCCTAAAGGAGCACAGCAGACAGAGCACTCCCTTACTGCATTGGGGTTGCCTGCAGCCAGTGTTCAAACTCCCAGGGCAGCCACTTTGGATCGAACAGGACAGCAACATGGATCCACTCTTAGCAAACTCCGAGAGTGGATCCAAACAGCAGTTGAGCCACTATCTGCCATGCAAAAACACATGAGCAGGAAATCCAGCTGCTGGACCGAAGAAAAGAGGCAGTGGAGGAGAGGACCGTGGCAACAGGGACCGTGGCGGATGTCTCAGGAGGAAGGATCCGAAGAGTGGAAGACCAGGTTCGGGTCCTTCAGGAACAAGTCAACAACTTGGAATACAAAAATAGAAGGAAAAACTTACAGATTGTGAGTCTTCTGGAACGCAAAGAAGGCGAGGACCTCGTCAGCTTCTTGCAGGGATGGCTCCTGAAGTTCCTGGGGTTGGAGTTGGAGTCGGGCCTGGTAAGTGTGGAGGGGGCCCACCGGATTGCAATGTGCAGATCTGGGCCAGGCCCACACCCCTGCACGGTCCTACTACAGCTCCTGTATTATAAAGAAGAACAATTAATAGTTACATTAGATTCCCTATAATGTGGAAACAGGCCCTTCGGCCCAACTAGTCCACACCAACCCTCCGAAGTGCAACCCACCCAGACCCATCTCCCTCTGACCAATGCACCTAGCACTATGGGCTTATCTTTGAATTGTGGGAGGAAACCGGAGCACCCAGAGGAAACCCACGCAGACACGGGGAGAATGTACAAACTCCACACAGACAGTTGCCTGAGGCTGGAATCAAACCTGGGACCCTGGTGCTGTGAGGCAGCAATGCTAACCACGGAGCCACCGTGTTGAACAGGAAGAAGATTGGGAAGGAATTCACAAGCTTTAATGTACAAAAGCTCAAGGAAAATACTTTTTCAGGACCTTTCAGGAGCCCTAATTAAGAAGAGAAGGACATTTGATGAAGTCAAGAAAGAATTAAGGGACCTGAACATTTAAAACTCCTTGAGGTACCCAGCCATATTGTGTTTCGCCCATGGGGTGGGGGGGGAGGTGGGGGGGGCGCGGTATATAACTTTGACACTGCAAATAAGGCGAAGGACTTTGTAAAGTCTTTGAATTGAAGGACCTGAGTCGGGGTGGGAGGGGAAGGGGCATCATTACAGACAATGGTGTGGGGTTTTTTCCTGCCCCTTTTTTTAACTTCTCTCACCCCATTTCTTTTTTGTGGTTATTCATTTTGTTGTAAAATTGGAAAATTTGAATTATTTTATATGTCAGTCAGTTGGGTATTGTCAAGGGCTCCTTTTTTCCTGCTGTCCTTTTGATTTTGTATTGGGGTGGGCTGTATGTGTGGTTAAGATGAGTGGAGGGAGGGGGAATAGGCATCCATTGTTAGCTTTCAGAATGTAAGTAACAGGTTTTCCTGATTTGTGAATTGCCTGGGGCAAGGGCACAAACTCAGCTAGAGGGAGTTAAGATGGTCATAAGGATTGGGAGTGATGCCCCCTTTTGGCAAGGGGGGAGGATCTTGTGCGAATTGGGGGTTATTTGGGTGTTCGTTTCAGTTAAATGTAGTGTTTTATTTAGTTGTGTAGTTTTTGTAGGAATATTTTTAGATATTGTACTGTTAATATCTTTGTAGCTCATCACACTTCAGATAAGCTCCTTCCTCCTGGGAAACCACGGGCTGCCCTGGATGATCATAGCTAGTGATTTGTTTAAGTGGTGCACCTGGAATGTAAAAGGGAGCCATTCCCCTATTAAAAGAAAGAAGGTGTTATTAAGCCTCAGGAAGGAAAGGGTGGACATTGCCCTGCTGCAGGAGACACATCTAACTGATAAGGAGCATCTGAAACTTCAGCAGGGGGTTTATGACAGGGTATTTTTCTCCTCCTTCAGCTCTAAGAGTAGAGGAGTGGCTATACTGGTAAGAAGGAACCTCCCTTTCCTGGTAGCGGAGCAGATTAAAAATGAACATGGACGGTTTAGCATTCCTAAAGCCCTAATACATGGAGAAGAGTACGGCATATTGAATGTATATTGTCCCCCGGCGCACCATCTTACATTTCTAATTGATGCAGTCACTAAATTAATGAATCTTGGGGTGCGCCGCATTATCATAGGAGGCGAATTTAATCGCCTATTAGATCCCAAGATTGACAGGGTGCCAAGGGGCCTGGCAGGTACGCCCGCGCAGTCTAAGCAGTTGGTGGACATGTGTGAGGAGTTGGGACTAGTGGATGTGTGGAGGCATCTCCACCCGAATGCAAGAGACTTCACATTCTATTCCAAACCACGCAAGTGCCATACACAAATTGACCCGTCGACTACCTCTCCCAATGTTAAAGTTATCTGACTTCGTACCATTTGTGATGACTGCTGCCTTAGGATCATTTTACAGTACTGCTACCCATCTGGCAAAGGATTCCCCCCAAACCAGCTGATGGTTTGGACAGAACATTGGCGTGCAAAATTGGGAATATAGCTGTTTCGGATCATGCACCAGTGCATTTCGATGTTAAAATCAAGGGAAGTGGAATGGATGCACATCACTGGTGCATGGATCCATTGTTGTTAAGGGATAGCAAACTAGTTGAGTATATTTTGAAGAGAGTTCAGGGCCTTTTGGTATATCAACTCGTGTACGGCCAGCAGGCCAGCAATGCTTTGGGAGGCCACCTGATCATTTCGTATTCAATGACTAGAAGGAGGCAGAGGGAGGAGCTGCAACGGATGCTGGAGAGCCAGCTGAAGGTAGCTGAGAAAGGGTATTATAATGGCCATCTTTGGCTAAGCTGCAGTGGGTTACAGCTCTCCGGGATGCTCTCGACTCATTGCACACACAAGTGGCTAAAAAGGAAGTCTCCTTCGCCAAACAAAGACTGTTTGAATTTGGAGATAAGCCTGGTAGATATCTGGCATATTTGGCTAGAAGGAAAAAAGCTTCCTATTACATCTATTGGGGAGAAGGCTGGTATGGTTACCTGTGATTGAAGAAGATTAATGTTAGATTTAGGGAATTCTTTGCAGAGCTATATCAGTTGGAGGGAGGCAAACACAGTACAGTGGGAATGTGGTCCTTTTTGAAAATCTGGACCTCCCCAGTAAAACCTCAGAACAGGTTTCCCTCTTGAATGCATCTATAATGGTACAGGAAGTGCAGGAAGCAATAAGGCATCTCCAGGGTGGCAAAGCACCGGGGCCAGATGGATTCCCAACTGAAATCTATAAGGAATTCATGAACATGTTGGTGGAGCCATTTCTGGGGATGTACAACTATTCTTATACACAGGATTGTCTTCCACCTACTCTGAGGGAGGTTAATATCTCTCTTATTTTAAAGAAGGGAAAGACCCTGAAGAATGTGTTTCATACAGACCCATTTCACTGTTGAATGTAGATTTTAAAATTCTATCTAAGATGCTGGATCTGAGGTTGGAGAAGGTCCTGCCCCATATTATAAAAGAAGATCAGTAGGGTTTTATTAATGGCCATAGTTCCTCCAACAATATCAGGAGGGTACTGAACACAGTGCAGCTATGCCAGCAAAGATTGACCCCGGGTTTGGTGGTCTCCCTAGATGCAGAAAAGGCGTTTGACCGGATAGAATGCCATACCTGTTTGGGGTCCGCGAGTGCTTTGGTTTGGGGGGAATCCTTTGCCAGATGGATAGCAGTACTGTAAAATGATCCTAAGGCAGCAGTCATCACAAATGGTACAAAGTCAGATAACTTTAACATTGGGAGAGGTAGTCGATGGGTGTCCTCTTTCACCGCTGTTATTTACCTTGGAGATTGAGCTGTTTGCCAAAACTATCAGGAGGGTTCCTGAAATACTGGTGCCAAAGGTGGGAATGGGGGAGCATAAGATCACCCTACATGCTGACAATGTCCTTCTGTTTTTGGCCAATCCGGAGAAGTCTGTTCCTTGATTGATTTAAACAATTAATTCGTATGCTGGTTTCTCAGGCTACAGGATCATTGTTACAGAATCGGATGCCATACTGGCCGGGGGATTAGTGGAGGTGCCTAATCCGAAGGATGGAATGCACTTCCTGTTTAGGTGCTCGTCAAAAGGTTTTTTGCATTTGGGAATTTCTATTACCCCTTCCTTCCACCGGCTGTTAATGCTAACTATGGTTAAAATGAATGTTCTTCCCTGCCTGTTGTATCCCATGAGAACCCAGACAAGGGTTACAGAGGCTCAATGGTTGGTTAGGGTCCTTTATTTGATGTCACATGCGCCCCTAATTAAATTCAATAAATTGCAGCTTTTGCAGGGTGAGGGAAGGGTGGATCTTCCAGATTTGAAGAAATACCAAATAAGTGTCCTGTTAACATATGTCGGTGACTGGGTACAGGGGAATTCAGAGTCCAGTTGGTTTGATATTGAAGCCTCGCAGTCAAGATAGACCACATCTAAAACCAATCTAAGACCAGTCAAAGGATAGACCAGATCTAGAAGTTGAGTTCTAAACTGAAGAAAGGCTAATTTTGATGATATTAGGCAAGAACTTTCAAAAGCTGATTGGAGGCAGATGTTCGCAGGTAAAGGGACGGCTGGAAAATGGGAAGCCTTCAGAAATGAGATAACGAGAGACCAGAGAAAGTATATTCCTGTCAGGGTGAAAGGGAAGGCTGGTAGGTATAGGGAATGCTGGATGATTAAAGAAATTGAGGGTTTGGTTAAGAAAAAGAAGGAAGCATATGTCAGGTATAGACATGATAGATCAAGTGAATCCTTAGAAGAGTATAAAGGAAGTAAGAGTATACTTAAGAGGGAAATCAGGAGGGCAAAAAGAGGACATGAGATAGCTTTGGCAAAATAGAATTAAGCAGAATTCAAAGGATTTTTACAAATATATTAAGGACAAAAGGTTAACTAGGGAGAGAATAGGGCCCCTCAAAGATCAGCAAGGTGACCTTTGTGAGGAGCTGCACAAAATGGGGGAGATACTAAACGAGTATTTTGCATCAATATTTACTGTGGAAAAGGATATGGAAGATATAGAATGGAGAGAAATAGATGGTGACACCTTGCAGAATGTCCATATTACAGAGGAGGAAGTGCTGGATGTCTTGAAATGCATAAAGGTGGATAAATACCCAGGACCTGATCAGGTGTACCCGAGAACTCTGTGGGAAGCTAGAGAAGTGATTGCTGGGCCTCTTGCTGAGATATTTGTCTCATCGGTATTCACAGGTGAGGTGCCAGAAGACTGGAGGTTGGATAACGTGGTGCCACTATTTAAGAAAGGTGGTAAGGACAAGCCAGGGAACTATCGACCGGTGAGCCTGATGTCTGTGGTGGGGAAGTTGTTGGAGGGAATCCTGAGGGACAGGATGTACATGTATATGGAAAGGCAAGGACTGATTAGGGATAATCAACATGGCTTTGTGCGTGAGAAATCATGTCTCACAAACTTGATTGAGGTTTTTGAAGAAGTAACAAAGAGGATTGATGAGGGCAGAGCGGTAGATGGTGGTGGTGGAGGGTTGTTTTTCAGACTGGAGGCCTGTGACCAGTGGAGTGCCACAAGAATCGGTGCTGGACCCTCTACATTTTGTCATTTACATAAATGATTTGGATGCGAGCATAAGAGTTATAGTTAGTAAATTTGCAGATGACACCAAAATTGGAGGTGTAGTGGACAGCGAAGAAGGTTACCTCAGATTACAACAGGATCTGGACCAGATGGGCCAATGGGCTGAGAAGTTACAGATGGAGTTTAATTCAGATAAATGTGAGATGCTGCATTTTGGGAAATCAAATTTCAGCAGGACTTGTACACTTAATGGTAAGGTGCTAGGGAGTGTTGCTGAACAAAAAGACCTTGGAGTGCAAGTTCATAGCTCCTTGAAAGTGGAGTCGCAGGTATATAGGATAGTGAAGAAGGCGTTTGGTACGCTTTCCTTTATTGGTCAGACTACTGAGTACAGGAGTTGAGAGGTCATGTTGCAGCTGTACAGGACATTGGTTAGGCCACTGTTGGAATATTGTGTGCAATTCTGGTCTCCTTCCTATCGGAAAGATGTTGTGAAACTTGAAAGGGTTCATAAAAGATTTACAAGGATGTTGCCAGGGTTGGAGGATTTGAGCTATAGGGAGAGGCTGAACAGGCTGGGGCTGTTTTCCCTGGAGCATTGAAAGTTGAGGGGTGACCTTATAGAGGTTTACAAAATCATGAGAGTCATGGATAGGATAAATAGAAAAAGTCTTTTCCCTTGGGTTGGGGAGTCCAGAACTGGGGCATATGTTTGAGATGCGAGGGGAACGATATGAAAGAGACCTAAGGGGCAACTTTTTCACACAGAGGGTGGTACGTGTATGGAATGAGCTGCCAGAGGATGTGGTGGAGGCTGGTACAATTGCAAAATTTAAAAGGCATTTGGATGGGTATATGAATATGAAGGTTCTGGATTAGTGGTGCTGGAAGAGCACAGCAGTTCATGCAGCATCCGAGGAGCAGTAAAATCGACCTTTTGGGCAAAAGCCCTTCATCAGGAATACAGGGTTTGGAGGGGTACGGGTTGGGTGCTGGCAGGTGGGACTAGATTGGATTGGGATATCTGGTTGGCATGGACGGGTTTTCTGATGTCCAATTAGTGGGCGGCACGGTAGCACAGTGGTTAGCACTGCTGCCTCACAGCGCCTGAGATCCGGGTTCAATTCCCGACTCAGGCGACTGACTGTGTGGAGTTTGCACGTTCTCCCCGTGTCTGCGTGGGTTTCCTCCAGGTGCTCCGGTTTCCTCCCACAGTCCAAAGATGTGTGGGTCAGGTGAATTGGCTATGCTAAATTGGCCGTTGTGTTAGGTAAGGGGTAAATGTAGGGGTATGGGTGGGTTGCGCTTTGGCGGGTCGGTGTGGACTTGTTGGGCCGAAGGGCCTGTTTCCACACTGTAAGTAATCTAATCTAATTCACTAGAATGTTCTTCCTTGCATTGTAGGTAAGAATGTTACACAATCTTTTCCCGTGTTCCCCCAGAGAGGGCAAATATGGCAAACCCAAAAGAATCTCTATGACTCTAAGAAGTCCTCTAATTAATTTATTATTTATGGATAAGGTGAAATCCGTGACCCAGCAGTGTAAGAGCCCAATTATTTTAAATACAGTGAGAACCTGGAGGATAATAAGACAAGACGAGGGTAATTGATCTAAGACTTCGCCATTTACATCATTGGTGGGAGCCCAACGATTTAAACCTGGAGCAATGGACTCCAGCTTTAAGGCATGGGAGAATGAGGGAATCTTCTGCCTGGGAAATTTATTCGAGGGAGAGATCCTGATATCATTTAGTTAGTTAAGTCAGAAATATGGATTGTCTCATCGGGACCTTTTCTGATACTTTCAGATAAGGGACTATATACAGAGGAAGGCCATGCTCCTGGTCCAGTGTTACAAATCAGACATGGAGAAAAGCACACTCCGGTGTATGGGTGCTTTCTCACTTGGTACTTTATATCATTTACAGAAAGGTGCCCTGAGGGACATGGAAGGAGTCTGTAGGACGTGGAATCGAGAGTTAGGAGAGGATATTTCATCAAGAGGTATGGGAAGACATATGGGGAAATGTAAGGAAACCTTCAGTATGTAACAGAGCACAGGCCATGCAATGGAAGATCTTACACAGGGCTCATATGACGACAGAGAGGCTAGCTACGTTCAAGAGAGGAGCGTCACCAGGGTGTCCCAAATGTAAAATTAGTACAGGCACTCTTACACACCGCTACTGGTCATGTTGTAAGATCCAGAGATACTGGAGCACTATAGTAAGGGAGCTAAAGGACATCCTGTGGATTGAAATGAAAGTGGATCCGATAATTCTTCTTTGGGCTTGCCATATTTGCCCTCTCTGGGGGAGCACGGGAGAGATTGTGTAACATTCTTATCTACTGTGCAAGGCAGAACATTCTACTGAATTGGACATCAGAAACAAAACCAGGTCTTATGGGATGGCATAGGCTGGTGCTGGAGCATCACCCCAAAGACTACCTCACAAATATGGTGCACCACAAAAAGGAGCAGTTTTACAAGATATAGCGTCCCTTTTTAAATTATATTGATGCAGACTTATCAGCAATATTAGGTAGGGCTGTGGTCCAGCCATGGGAATTAGTATGGGTGCCTGTGGGGCCCTGGGAGGGGGATGCTGGGGGAAAAAGAATATGGGTGCTATAGATTTTACTCCCAGGGATGGGAGCCTCAGTGGAGGTGTGATGAGTGAGATAAAATAAAATAGTGAGATATTATTTCATTTAAGCTATTTGAATTTAGTTTAAGTTAACACTTATTTATTATGTTTGTAGTTTAGATTAAGTAGATATGTTTGTTCTGGTAGAATAGTAGGTCATTCATTAATAATAGACAACAGGTGCAGGAGTAGGCCATTCAGCCCTTCGAGCCTGCACTACCATTCAATATGATCATGGCTGATCATCCTTAATCAGTATCCTGTTCCTGCCTTATCTCCATAACCCTTGATTCCATTATCCTCAAGAGCTCTATCCAACTCTTTCTTAAATGAATCCAGAGACTGGGCCTCCACTGCCCTCTGGGGCAGAGCATTCCACACAGCCACCACTCTCTGGGTGAAGAAGTTACACCTCATCTCTGTTCTAAATGGTCTACCCTGTATTTTTAAGCTGTGTCCTCTGGTTTGGCACTCACCCATCAGCGGAAACATGTTTCCTGCCTCCAGAGTGTCCAATCCTTTAGATTAGATTACTTACAGTGTGGAAACAGGCCCTTCGGCCCAACAAGTCCACACCGACCCGCCGAAGCACAACCCACCCATACCCCTTACCTAACACTACGGGCAATTTAGTATGGCCAATTCACCTGACCCGCACATCTTTGGACTGTGGGAGGAAACCGGAGCACCCGGAGGAAACCCACGCAGACACGGGGAGAACGTGCAAACTCCACACAGTCAGTCGCCTGAGGCGGGAATTGAACCCAGGTCCCTGGCGCTGTGAGGCAGCAGTGCTAACCATATTTAATAACCTTATATGTCTCAATCAGATCCCCTCTCAGTCTTCTAAACTCAATGGTATACAAGCCCAGTCGCTCCAGTCTTTCAGCGTAAGGTAGTCCCGCCATTCCAGGAATTGACCTCGTGAACCTACGCTGCACTCCCTCAATAGCCAGAATGTCTTTCCTCAAATTTGGAGACCAGAACTGCACACAACACTCCAGATGCAGTCTCACCAGGGCCCTGTACAGCTGCAGAAGAACCTCTTTGCTTCTGTACTAAATTCCTCTTGTTATGAAGGCCAGCATGCTATTAGCCTCCTTCACTACCTGCTGTACCTGTATGCTTGCCTTCATTGACTGGTGTACAAGAACACCCAGATCTCTCTGTACTGCCCCTTTACCTAAATTGATTCCATTGAGATAGTAATCTGCCTTCCTGTTCTTGCCACCAAAGTGGATAACCATACGTTTATGCACATTAAACTGCATCTACCATGCATCTGACCACTCACCTAACCTGTCCAGGTCACCCTGTAATCTCCTAACATCATCCTCACATTTCACCCTGCCACCCAGGTTAGTATCATCAGCAAATTTGCAAATGTTATTACTAATACCATCTTCTATATCATTAATATATATTGTAAAAAGCTGCGGTCCCAACACCGATCCCTGCGGTACCCCACTAGTCACTGCCTGCCATTCCGAAATGGAGCCTTTTATCACTACTCTTGGTTTCCTATCAGCCAACCCAGTTTCAATCCAAGTTAGTACTTTGCCCCCAATACCATGCGCCCTAACTTTGCTGACTAACCTCCTATGTGGGATTTTATCAAAAGCTTTCTGAAAGTCCAGGTACACTACATCTACTGGATCTCCCTCATCCATCTTCAGAGTTACATCCTCAAAAAAATAGTACTGCATTATGGCTTTGTTGTACTGGTTTCTGTTTTGATGGTGTTTTTTTTTGTATGTAGATGTTTTGTAAAATATTTTTAAGAAGGTTTGCAATAATAAAGGAGAGGGTGGATATTGCCCTATTTCAGGAGACTCATCTTGATGATAAGGAAATCTGAAGTTACAGGGTGGGTTTGATTAGGTGTTTTTCTCATCCTTCAATACTAAGAGCATGGGGAGTGACCATACTTGTCTGGAAAAATCTCCCCTTTAAGTAAATAGATCATATTGGAGATAAGTATGTGTGGTTCGTAATTGTCAAAGCCTCAATATGCAGTGAAGAGTATGGCATTTTGAATGTTTACTGTCGCTCAGCGCACCCCCTTAAATTTTTGATTGATGTATTTTCCAAATTGATGGTGCTTGAGTTGCAGCATATCATAATAGGGGGGATTTTAACTACATTATGGACCCTAAGGTGGTTAGAATGCCTAAAACTGTCTCCACAATCTAAGCAGCAGATTTATGTGTGGAGCTGGGGCTGGTGGATGTTTGGAGGTGTCTCCGCCCAGGGGTAGGGTCTTTATGATTCTTTTCTAATCTGCATATGTGCCATATAAGGGTTGATCTTTTCCTAACCCCATGACATGCTTGGATTCATTGATATCCTGCGCAATTGGGAATACTGCCATACTCAACCACACAGTAGTATATTTCGTGGTCAAGGGCAATGTAGCAGGTTCACGGCAATGGCGAATGGTACCCTTTATTGTTGAGGACAGTAAGTTAATTGAGCATTTTTCTCATGAGTTTAAAGCATTATTGGCCATCAATTCAGATATGGCTAATAACTCTTCTGAACAGGCATCTCTCCTTAATGCCCCTTCAACAGTGCGAGAGGTACAGGAGCAGGTGAAGCAGCCTCAAAGTGGGAAGGTGCCCAGCCCTGATGGTCTCTCGAGTAAATTCTACAAAGAATTTATAAATATATTGTCAGGGCCAATGCTGGACATGTACAATTACTCATTCAGTCACGATGCCTCCCTCCATCCTTGAGAGAGGCAAATATCTCTCTTACCCTTAAGAAAGGGAAGACCCCGGAGGACTGTGCTTCTTATAGGCCAATCTCGCTTCTAAATTCTATACCCTGGAACAGTTTGGTCTAGGTGAAGTCTTTATTAGGTGGATAAGAGTCCTTCATAGTGATCCTCTGGCAGTGGTTCTCACCAATGGTGTAAGATCTAGTAATTTTAATATTTGTACGGGCAGTTGGCAAGTTTGTTCCCTTTCATCTCTATTTTTTACGTTGGTGATTGAGCTGATGACAGAGGCTATACATAGGGATCCTAACATAGCTGCCCCAGAAATGGAATCAAAAACACATAAGGTCACATGATGTTCTTGTTTTTCTTTTGAATCCAGTGGTTTCTGTGTCCTATTTGATACAATGTATCAATTAATTTGCCTCTTATTCGGGTTACAAGAGTAATCTTTCAAAATCAGAGACAATGTCTATTGGGTGGTATGGGGGTAGGGGCGGGTGGGGTGGTGGTCTCGGGGAATACCTGACATTGAGAGTGAGTCATGGTTTCCCTTTAGTTAATCACAGGGAGGTTTTCTCGGTTTAGTCTTTTTGTTACTCCTGTCTTCGATCAGATATTTAAGGCTAATTTTGTCCACTTGTTTGACAAGATTAAACAAGATCTTCAAATGTGGGAAGTCCTTCTGATATCTTGGTTAGATCGAGTAGCTCTTATTAAAATGAATGTCCCTCCTCATTTGCTAAACCCTATGCAGGTGCTCCCTTTGATTTTTCCCAGACAAGTGTTTCAAAGACTAAATGGTTGGTTTAACTCTTTTATCTAGCACCACAGGTGAGCCTTTATTAAGCTCACAAAATTGCAATCGTCCCAAGGGCTGGGGGAAGTGGACCTCCTGGATATTAAAAGATATCAATTAAGCTCCCTTTCATCTTTTGTGAGTAACTGGGCTTGTGACGACTCGGTTGCACATTGAGGCCTCCCGGGCAAAGCGTCCTCTTATTAGCTTGTTATTTCTGTAATCCAATAATTATTAATATTGTCAAACCGTGGAGGGCAATGGGGAAGAGTGAGGGTAATATGTCTAAAACATCTTGGCGGAGCAGGTAACGGCTGTCTGGTGGTGTTTTTTTGAAGTCGCGGGTATAGTCCAGTTAGTGTATTTTAACAGTTAAAATTTAAAGTTTTTTTAAGCGCCTAGTGGACCCGGAAGCTGGTGTCGCGCTAGGTTACCTGGGAAGGGATTTTTTTTCTTATATAAGCGCGCAGGTGAGGAACCCGAGACGCTACAGGGGTAGAGCCTCCCGCCCGCCCTCCTCCTCTAACCTAATAATAAGACCCATTGTGGTAAGCAGGTAAGTGCTGCATTTTGCTTGTTTGTTTCTTTAGATCTAGTTTTTAAAGTTTACCTTTTAGAGGGATGGCAGCGAAGGCAGTGCAATGTTCCTCTTGCAACATGTATGAGGTGAGGGAAGCCATTAGCGTCCCTGCTGATTACACTTGCAAGAAGTGCACCCATCTCCAGCTCCTCCAAGACCGTGTTAGGGAACTGGAGCTGGAGTTGGATGAACTCCGGATCATTCGGGAGGCAGAGGTGGTCATAGATCAGAGCTTTAGGGAAGTAGTTACTCCGAAAGTTATAGAGAGATGGGTGACAGTGAGGGGGAGTGGGAGGAAGCAGCCAGTGCAGGGACCCCCTGCGGTCATTCCCCTCAAGAACAAGTATACTGTTTTGGATACTTGTTGGGGGGATGACTTACCAGGGGTAAGCAATGAGGTTCAGGCCTCTGGCACGGAGCCTGGCCCCATTGCTCAGAAGGGAAGGGTGGAGAAAGGTAGAGCGATAGTTCTTGGGGACTCAATAGTGAGGGGCACAGATAGGCCGTTTTGCGGGGGCGACAGAGACTCACGATTGGTATGTTGCCTCCCAGGTGCAAGGGTATGTGATGTCTCTGATCGTGTCTTCCGGGTCCTTAAGGGGGAGGGGGAGCAGCCCCAGATCGTGGTCCACGTTGGCACCAACGACATAGGTAGGAAGAGGGGTGAGGATGTCAGGCAGGCTTTCAGGGAGCTAGGTTGGAAGCTCAGAGCTAGAACGAACAGAGTTGTTGTCTCTGGTTTGTTACCCGTGCCACGTGATAGAGAGTCGAGGAATAGGGAGAGAGAACAGTTAAATGCGTGGCTACAGGGATGGTGCAGGAGGGAGGGATTCCGGTTTCTGGACAACTGGGGTTCTTTCTGGGGAAGGTGGGACCTCTATAAACAGGATGGTCTACACCTGAACCTGAGGGGCACCAGTATCCTTGGGGGGAGGTTTGCTAGTGCTCTTTGGGGGGGTTTAAACTAACTCTGCAGGGGCATGGGAACCTGGACTGTAGCTTTATGGTACAGGACCTTGAGTGTAGGGAGGTTAGGAACAAGGCATCGATCTCGAAGGAGGGTGCCTGTAAACAGAAAGGTGGCTTGAAGTGCGTATACTTCAATGCCAGAAGTATAAGAAATAAGGTAGGTGAACTTGCAGCATGGGTTGGTACCTGGGACTTCAATGTTGTGGCCATTACAGAGACGTGGGTAGAACAGGGGCAGGAATGGCTGTTGCAGGTTCCAGGGTTTAAATGTTTTAGCAGGGTCAGAGATGGGGGTAAAAGAGGGGGTGGTGTGGCATTGCTTGTCAAGGATAGTATTACAGCGGTGGAAAGGACGATGGAGGAAGACTTGCCTTGTGAGGTAGTTTGGGCTGAGGTTAGAAATCGGAAAGGTGAGGTCACCCTGTTAGGAGTTTTCTACAGGCCTCCTAATAGTCCTAGAGAAGTAGAGGAAAGTATTGCGAGGATGATTCAGGAGAAGAGTGAAAGTAATAGGGTGGTTGTTATGGGGGACTTTAACTTCCCAGATATTGACTGGGAAAGCTATAGCTCGAGTTCGTTAGATGGGTCGGTGTTTGTCCAATGTGTGCAGGAGGGTTTCCTGACACAATATGTAGACAGGCCAACAAGAGGTGAGGCTATACTGGATTTGGTTCTAGGTAATGAACCAGGCCAGGTGTTAGACTTGGAGGTAGGTGAGCACTTCGGGGACGGTGACCACAGCTTGGTGACTTTTACTTTAGTGATGGAGAGGGATAAGTGTGCATTGCAGGGCAAGAGTTATAGCTGGGGGCAGGGAAATTATGATGCGGTGAGGCATGACTTAGGATGCGTGGATTGGAAAAATAGGCTTCAAGGGAAGAACACAAATTATATGTGGAGATTGTTCAAGGAACAGCTATTGGGTGTTCTTGATAAGTATGTACCAGTCAGGCAGGGAGTAAAGGGTCTTGTCAGGGAGCCGTGGTTTAATAAGAATTGGAATCCCTTGTGAAAGGGACGAAGACGGCCTATGTCAAGATGAGGCGTGAAGGTTCAGTTGGAGCGATTGAGAGTTATAAGGTAGCCAGGAAGGATCTAAAGAGAGAGCTAAGAGCAGCGAGAAGGGGACATGAAAAGTCCTTAGTTGGTAGGATTAGGGAAAACCCAAAGGCTTTCTATAGGTATGTCAGGAATAAAAGGATGACTAGGGTAGGTATCGGTCCAGTCAAGGATAGTAGTGGGAAGTTGTGCATGGAGGCGGAGGAGATTGGAGAGACACTAAATCAATACTTCTCGTCAGTATTCACTCAGGAACAGGACACTATTGCTGATGTTAATATTGAGTCACAAGTGATTAGAATGGATGGCCTTGAGGTATGTAGGGAAGAGGTCTGGAGAATACTGGAAAGGATGAAAATAGATAAGTCCCCTGGGCCTGATGGCATTTATCCTAGAATCCTCTGGGAAGCTAGGGAGGAGATAGCAGAGCCATTGGCCTTGATTTTTATGTCGTCATTGTCTATGGGAATAGTGCCAGAAGACTGGAGGATAGCGAATGTGGTCCCCTTGTTCAAGAAGGGGAGTAGGGATAGCCCGCGTAACTATAGGCCAGTGAGTCTGACTTCTGTGGTGGGCAAAGTCTTAGAGAGAATTGTAAGGGATAGGATTTATGAACATCTGGATAGGAATAATGTGATCAAGGATAGTCAGCATGGTTTTGTGAAGGGCAGGTCGTGCCTCACAAACCTTATTGAGTTCTTTGAGGTGACTAAGGAGGTGGACGAGGGTAAAGCAGTAGATGTGGTGCATATGGATTTTAGCAAGGCGTTCGATAAGGTACCCCATGGTAGGCTAATGCAAAAACTACAGAGGTATGGCATTGAGGGTGCATTAGAGGTTTGGATTAGGAATTGGCTGGCTGGAAGGAGACAGAGGATAGTAGTTGATGGAATAGGTTCATCTTGGAGTGCAGTTACTAGCGGTGTTCCACAAGGAACATTTTGGGACCATTGCTGTTTGTCATCTTTATAAATGATCTAGAAGAGGGGCTTGAAAGCTGGGTGAGCAAGTTTGCGGATGACACGAAAGTCGGTGGAGTTGTGGACAGCGAAGAAGGATGTGGCAGGTTACAGCGGGATATAGATAAGTTGCAGAGCTGGGCAGAAAGGTGGCAAATGGAGTTCAATGTAGCTAAGTGTGAAGTCATTCACTTTGGTAGGAGTAACAAGAAGATGGATTACTGGGCTAATGGTAGACTACTTGGTAGTGTGGATGAGCAGAGGGATCTTGGTGTCCATGTACACAGATCTCTGAAAGTTGCCACCCAGGTAAATAGTGCTGTGAAGAAGGCATATGGTGTACTGGGCTTTATTGGTAGAGGAATTGAGTTCCGGAGTCCTGAGGTCATGTTGCAGTTGTATAAGACTCTGGTGCAGCCTCATCTGGAGTATTGTGTGCAGTTTTGGTCACCATACTATAGGAAGGATGTGGAGGCATTGGAACGAGTGCAGAGGAGGTTTACCAGGATGTTGCCTGGCATGGTAGGAAGATCGTATGAGGAAAGGCTGAGGCACTTGGGGCTGTTCTCATTGGAGAAAAGAAGGTTTAGGGGAGATTTGATAGATGTGTACAAGATGATTAGGGGTTTAGATAGGGTGGACACGGAGAACCTTTTTCAGTTAATGGAGTCAGCTGTTACTAGGGGACACAGCTTTAAATTAAGGGGTGGTAGGTATAGGACAGATGTTAGGGGTAGATTCTTTACTCAGCGGGTTGTGAGTTCATGGAATGCCCTGCCAGTAGCAGTGGTGAACTCTCCCTCTTTATGGTCATTTAAGCGGGCATTGGATAAGCATATGGAGGTTATTGGGCTAGTGTAGGTTAGGTAGACTTTGGTCGGCGCAACATCGAGAGCCGAAGGGCCTGTACTGTGCTGTATTTTTCTATGTTCTATCTCTTCTTACCCCACAGTTGGTATGCTGGGTTTCCAGCTAGGGACAATGGCCCCTGAGTTTAAACTCTGGGCAGCTAGGGGAGGTTCCTGTCTGGGTGATTTATGTAAAGGGGAAATAATGATGTCCTTTGACCAAATAATCTGTAAGTATGGACTATCTAGCAGCAACCTTTTTCATTTCTTCCAGATTAGAGATTGTATCCAAAATGATGACTTGTACAGATCTGATGTAGAAAAGAGGGTGCTTCGTGCCAGAGCACTCTCTCAGTGAGCCCTCTTTGGGGGATGGGATGGTCCCTCAGCTGATATTGAGTGACTGTGTGAGGTCTGGGAGAGAGAGTTAGGAGTTGAGGTCTCTTCTGAGACATGGGAGGATATCTGTGAAAGTGCAAAAAAGATTTTGATTTGTAATAGGATGCATGCCATGCAATTGAAGATTCTTCATAGGGTAGACCCGGCCCCAGATTGTCTCTTGGAATTTAAGGTGAGAGTACCTTCAATGTGTCCCAAGTTTAAAATAAATACAGTTCTTCTCACTCACTATCTGTGGTCCTGTCACATACTGGAGTGCTGTGGCAGGAGTAATAGGGAGGGTCTTGGGGATCAAAGTTAAGATGGACCCGATCTCTCTTCTCCTGGGCCTCCCCAATTTATCTTCGTTAAATACACACGGGAGAAAACTTTTTCATATTTAACTTTTCGTGCAAGGTAAAACATTTTGGTGTGCTGGGTACCCCCCCACAACGCCCCCACCCCCCAACTCCCCAACGCCCCCCAAAACTCCCCCCTCCCCCCAACTCTTTCCCCCCCACCCCCAACCCAACTCCTCCCCACCCCACCTCCCTCCAGGCCTGTCGGGTTGGTGTAAGCTAATTATGGCACATATTTCCCTGGACATTCTCATAAACATGGTGCACCAAGAAATTGAAAATGTTTATAAGTCATGGCAGCCCTTTTGGAGTTACCCAGAAACAGATTTGTCTGCCATTTTAATTAGGGCCTTTGTTTAGTTTTGATGGTTTGGTTTCGTGAACTTGATGCCCCGAGAGGGAGAATTGCAAATGAATGTGGATGTAATATTTAGCACCCTCGAAGGTCGGGAACTATTATACATGAATATAGTTTCATTCTGTTTGTGTTGTTTTTTTATATACAGTACTGTGGTTGTTGGTTTATTGTGGTTATAATTCTGTAATATTATAAAAAAGAAATCTTTTCAATAAAAATATTTTTAAAAGTAGTCTTCCTTCAGTTTAGAACTTTGACTTCAGGCCTACCTTTGTCCTTTGACTTCACCTGGACAGCACACTGAAAGCTTGTGATTTCAAATAACCTGGTGTTGGTTACTTCTGACTTTGTCCACCCCAGTCCAACACTGGCACTTCACATCATGGCTAATCCACAACAATCTTGAATCCAACAGAGTTATGATTGCACTCCGCACAATACTTCCCCACTGATACTTACACCAATTGCCTGGCATTATTACTCAAAATTAATAGAACATAGAACAGTACAGCACAGTACAGATCCTTTGACCCATGACGTTGTGCTATCCTTTTATCCTACTCTAAGATCAGACTAACTTATGTACCGTTCACCCCTTCTTTGTGCTAACTTCCAGCTGCCTATCCAAGAGTAATTTAATTGTCCCTAATATATCTGACTCTACAACCACTGCTGGCAGTGCATTCCATGCACCCACCACTCTCTGAGTAAAGAACCTACTTCTGACATCTCCCTAAACCTTCCTCCAATTACCTAAAAATTAAGCACCCTCATGACAGACGTTTCTGCCAAGGGAAATGATCTCTGACTATCTACTCTATCTATGTCTCTCAACATCTTGTACACCTCTATCAAGTCACCTCTCATCCTTCTTCGCTCCAATGAGAAAAGCCTAACATCCCGCAACCTTTCTGCAGAAGACAGGCCCTCCAGTCCAGGCAGCATCCTGGTTAATAGGTGGCACAGTGGCTCAGTGGTTAGCACTGCTGCCTCACAGCACCATGAACCCAGGTTCAATTCCAGCCTTGGGTGACTGTCTGTGTGGACTTTGCATATTCTCCCCTTATTGGTGTGAGTTTCATCTGGGTGCTCTGGTTTTCTCCCACAGTCCAATGATATGCAGCTTAGGTGATTTGGCCATGCCCAATGTCCCATAGTGTTTAGGGCTGTGTAGGTTAGGTGCATTAGTCAGGGATAAATGTAGAGTGATAGGGGAGGGGAATAGGTTTGTAAGGAATACTCTTTGGAGGTCAATGTGGACTTGTTGGGCTGAAGGGCCTGTTTCCGCACTGTAGGGATTCTTTCTTTCTTCTTTAAATCTCCTCTGCACCTTCTCTAAAGCTTCCACATCCGTCCAATAATGAGGCAACGAGAACTGAACACAATATTCCAAGTGTGGGCTCACCAGGACTCTATAGAGCTGCAGCATAACATCACGGCTCTTAAACTCAATCCCCCTGCTAATGAAAGCCAACACACCATACACCTTCTTAACAATCCTATCAACTTGTGTGGCACCTTTGAGGGATCTATGGACATGGACCCCAAGAACCTGTTGTTCGTCCACACTACCAAGAATTCTGCCATTAACCCTGAAATCTGTCTTCAAATTCCACCTTCCAAAGTGAATGACTTCACACTTTCCAGGTTGAACTCCATCTGCCACTTCTCAGCCTAGTTCTGCATTCTGTCAATGTATTTATTGCAAACTACAACATTATCCACAACTCCACCAAATTCATGTCATATGCAAATTTACAGACCCATCCTTCCACTTCCTCTTCCAACTCATTTATAAAAATCACAACCGGCAGAGGTCCCAGAACCAATTCCTGTGGAACACTACTGGTCACCGAATTCCAGGCTGAATACTTTCCACCTATCACTACCCTCTGTCTTCTATGGGGCAGCCAATTTTGTATCAAGATAGACAGGTTTCCCTGTATCCCATGCCTCCACACTCTTTGACTGAGCTTCTGTGGGGAACCTTATCAAACACCTTGCTAAAATCAATATACACCACATTCACTGCTCTACCTTCATCAACGTGTTTTGTCACATCCTCAAAGAATTCAATAAGGTTTATGAGGCATGACCTGCCCCTCACAAAACCATTCTATCTCTAATCAAGCTATGGTTTTCCAAGTTATTATTACTCCTATCTGTCAGAATTCACTCCAATACTTTGCCCACCACTGATATAAGACTGACTGATCTGTAATTCCTAGGATTATACCTATTCCCTTTCTTGAACAAGGGAATAACATTTGCCACCTTCCAAACATCTGGCACTAATCCAGAGGACAGTCAGGACACAAAGATCACCTCCAAAGGTGAAGCAATCTCTTCCCTTGCGTTCTGTAGTAACCTTGGGTATATCCCATCTGGCCCATGGGATTTATCTATCTTTCTGTTTTTCAAACATTTCAGCACATCCTCCTTCTAACATCATCCTGTTCTAGCATATCAGTCTATTTCACACTGTCCTCAGAAGTGTCAAGGTCCCTCTCAGTAGTGAATACTGAAGAAAAGTATTCATTAAAGAAGACAGTGCAGGGGAGAGAGAGAGAGAGAGAGAAAGAGAGAGAAAACCTGCACAGTTACTGCCTTTGCTGTTTTGAATTCATGTATCACAGGACATCGGAGTGCATCTGGGAAAATTAACAAACAGTGAATTTCACAACTAATCTTGGAGGAACCTGTTTGGGCGAAGTTCACAGCACAGAATCAGATAAATTAATCGTTGTATTAAGTGTGTCCAAGAGAAAGGCTGCATTAGTGGGTAGAGTGGGTTCTTTCTTGATTACATGTTTTTGGAGATATGTCTCTTGATTAAACTTAAAATATGAACTATAATTATTAATTTCATGTGGGGCAGTGTTTTGTAGAGGAATAAGACAGTGTTATTTTCTAGGTCTGTAGATTGTGAAGGAGCAAAAATGGCCTTTAGTAGAATAATATGTGCTTCTTGTCAGATGTGGGAGTTTAAAGAGAGCTTATGAGTTACTGCAGATTATATCTGCCATAAATGCTGTTGGATACAAATCTTATCAGATCGAGTGGATCGGTTGGAGAGACAAATAGAAGCAATGAGGAATTTGCAACAGCAACAGTATGTAATGGATGGCGGTTATAGGAAGGGGGAAAGTCTCAGATAGAGTCACATAGAGGGGTTAACTCCAGGATAGGTAAGAGAGGTAGTCACCTAGGGCAGGAGTCTTTTGTGGATATATGCATTTCAAACAGGTATGCTGTTTTGTAAAATGTAGGGGGTGATGGATTCTCAGGCGAACATAGCACGAACAGCCAAGTTTCTGGTATTGAGACTGGCTATAATGCAATGCGGGGTACATTGACTTCCAAGAGATCAATTGTGTTAGGGAATTCTGTAGTCCGAGGTACAGACAGACGTTTCTGTGGCCAGCAGTGAAAAAGCAGAATGGTGTGTTGCCTCCCTGGTGCCAGGATCAAGGATGTCCCAGAGAGGGTGCAGAATGTTCTCACGGGGAGAGGGGCCAGCAAGAGGTCTTGTCCACATTGGAACCAACAGCATAGGAAGGGAAAAGGTTGAGATTCTGAAGGGAGATTACAGAGAGTTAGGCAGGAATTTAAAAAGGAGGTCCTCGAGAGTAGTAATATCTGGATTACTCCCGGTGCTACGAGCAAGTGAGGGCAGAAATAGGAGGATAGAGCAGATGAATGCATGGCTGAGGAGCTGGTGTATGGGAGAAGGATTTACATTTTTGGATAATTGGAATCTCTTTTGCGGTAGAAGCGACCTGTACAAGAAGGACGGATTGCACCTGAATTGGAAGGGGACTAATATACTGGCAGGGAGATTTGCTAGAACTGCTTGGGAGGATTTAAACTAGTAAGATGGGGGCGGAGGGAGGTGGGGGGGATGGGACCCAGGGAGATAGTGAGGAAAGAGATCAATCTGAGACTGGTACAGTTGAGAACAGAAGGGAGTCAAACAGTCAGGGCAGGCAGGGACAAGGTAGGACTAATAAATTAAACTGCATTTATTTCAATGTAAGGGGCCTAACTGGGAAGACAGATGAACTCAGGGCATGGTTAGAAACATGGGACTAGGATATCATAGCAATTAGGTAAAAACAATGACTGCAGATGCTGGAAACCAGATTCTGGGTTAGAGTGGTGCTGGAAAAGCACAGCAGTTCAGGCAGCATCCGAGGAGCAGTAAAACAGAAACATGGCTCAGGGATGGGCAGGACTGGCAGCTTAATGTTCCAGGATACAAATGTTACAGGAAGGATAGAAAGCGAGGCAAGAGAGGAGGGAGAGTGGCCTTTTTGATAAGGGATAGCATTACAGCTGTGCTGAGGGAGGATATTCTCGGAAATGCATCCAGGGAAGTTATTTGGGTGGAACTGAGAAATAAGAAAGGGTTGATCACCTTATTGGGATTGTATCATAGACCCCTTAATAGTCAGCGGGAAATTGAGAAACAAACTTGTAAAGAGATCTCAGCTCTCTGTAAGAATAATAGGGTAGTTATGGAGGGGATTTTAACTTTCCAAACATAGACTGGGACTGCCATAGTGTTAAAGGTTTAGATGGAGAGGAATTTGTTAAGTGTGCACAAGACAATTTTCTGATTCAGTATGTGGATGTACCGACTATAGAAGGTGCAAGACTTGACCTACTCTTGGGAAATAAGGCAGGACAGGTGACTGAGGTGTCAGTGGGGGAGAACTTTGGGGCCAGAAACAATAATTCTATTAGTTTTAAATTAGTGATGGAAAAGGATAGACCAGATCTAAAAGTTGAAGTTCTAAATTGGAGAAAGGCCAATTTTAACGGTATTAACAAGAACTTTTGAACGCTGATTGGGCAGATGTTCGCAGGTAAAGGGACGGCTGGAAAATGGGAAGCTTTCAGAAATGAGATAATGAGAATCCAAAGAAAGTATATTCCTGTCAGGGTGAAAGGGAAGGCTGGTAGGTATAGGGAATGCTGGATGACTAAAGAAATTGAGGATTTGGTTAAGAAAAAGAAGAAAGCATATGTCAGATATAGACAGGATAGATCGAGTGAATCTTTGGGAAAGTATAAAGGCAGTAGGAGTATACTTAAGAGGGAAATCAGGAGGGCAAAAATGGGACATAAGATAGCTTTGGCAAATAGAATTAAGGAGAATCTAAAGGGTTTTTACAAATACATTAAGGACAAAAGGGTAACTAAGGAGAGAATAGGGCCCCTCAAAGATCAGCAAGGTGGCCTTTGTGTGGAGCCGCAGAAAACGGGGGAAGATATTAAATGAGTAATTTGCATCAGTATTTACTGTGGAAAAGGATATGGAACATGTAGACTGTAGGGAAAAAGATGGTGACGTCATGCAAAATGTCCAGATTACAGAGGAGGAAGAGCTTGTCTTGAGACGGGTAAAGGTGGATAAATCCACAGGACATGATCAGGTGTCCCTGAGAACTCTGTGGGAAGCTAGAGCAGTGATTGCTGGGCCTCTTGCTGAGATATTTGTATCATCAATAGTCACAGGTGAGGTGCCAGAAGACTGGAGGTTGGCAAACGTGGTGCCACTGTTTAAGAAGGGCGGTAAGGACAAGCCAGGGTACTATAGACCGGTGAGCCTAACCTCAGTGGTGGGCAAGTTGTTGAAGGGAATCCTGAGGGACAGGATGTACATGTATATGGAAAGGCAAGGACTGATTAGGGATAGTCCACATGGCTTTGGGTGTGGAAAATAATGTCTCACAAATTTGATTGAGGTTTTGGAAGAAGTAATAAAGAGGATTGATGAGGGCAGAGCGGTCGATGTGATCTATCTGGACTTCAGTAAGGCGTTCGACAAGGTTTCCAATGGGAGACTGATTAGCAAGGTTAGATCTCACAGAATACAGGGAGAACTAGCCATTTGGATACAGAACTGGCTCAAAGGTAGAAGACAGAGGGTGATGGTGGAGGGTTGTTTTTCAGACTGGAGGCCTGTGACCAGTGGAGTGCCACAAGGATCAGTGCTGGGTCCTCTACTTTTTGTCATTTACATAAATGATTTGGATGCGAGCATAAGAGGTACAGTTAGTAAGTTTGCAGATTACATCAAAATTAGAGGTGTCGTGGACAGCGAAGACAGTTACCTCAGATTACAACAGGATCTTGACCAGATGGGCCAATGGGCTGAAAAGTGGCAGATGGAGTTTAATTCAGATAAATGCGAGGTGCTGCATTTTGGGAAAGCTAATCTTAGCAGGACTTATACATTTAATGGTAAGGTCCTAGGGACTGCTGCTGGACAAAAAGACCTTGAAGTGCAGGTTTATAGCTCCTTGAAAGTGGGGTCACAGATAGATAGGATAGTGAAGCAGGCATTTGGTATGATTTCCTTTAATGGTCAGAGTATTGAGTACAGGAGTTGAGAGGTCATGTTGTGGCTATACAGGACATTGGTTAGGCCACTGTTGGAATATTGTGTGCAATTTTGGTCTCCTTCCTATCGGAAAGATGTTGTGAAACTTGAAAGGGTTCAAAAATGATATACAAGGATGTTGCCAGGGTTGGAGGATTTGAGCTATAGGGAGAGGCTGAACAGGCTGGGGCTGTTTTCCCTGGAGAGTCGGAGGCTGAGGGGTGACCTTATAGAGGTTTAGAAAATTATGAGAGGCATGGATAGGGTAAATAGGCAAAGTCTTTTCCCTGGGGTCGGGGAGTCCAGAACTAGAGGGCATAGGTTTAGGGTGAGAGTGGAAAGATATAAAAGAGACTTATGGGGGATTGTTTTCATACAGAGGGTGGTTCGTGTATGGAATGAGCTGCCAGAGGAAGTGGTGGAGGCTGGTACAATTGCAACATTTAAGAGGCGTTTGGATTGGTATATGAATAGGAAGGGTTTGGAGGGATATGAGCTGGGTGCTGGCAGGTGGGCTAAATTAGGTTGGGATATCTGGTCGGCATGGACGGGTTGGACTGAAAGGACTGTTTCCATGTTGTACATCTCTATGACTCTATGACCTCCGCTACTTCCTCTGACTCCAGGCTCAAGTTTCCTCCACTGTCCCTGATTGGACTACCCCCTCTCTTGGCCATTCTCTTGTTCCTCACATAAGTGTAGACTGTGTTGGGGTTTCCTTAATCCTATTCACCAAAGATTTTTCATGTCCCCTTCTAGCTATCCTAAGTCCATTCTTCAGCTCCTGCCTGATAACCCTGTAAATCCCTGTCCGATTGTTACCTCCTCAAGCTTCCTTCTTCCCCTTCACTAGATGTTCCACATTAAGTCCAGGACCTCCTTTCTTACTGGCTTCAAATAAAACTCTCTTGGATGCATTTTAAGAATTCTGCTCACACGGAGCCTTTCACACAATGTTTGGTGAGGACACTTTTGAAATATTGTACATAATTCTGGTTGCCCTTCTATTGAACCGATGTTGTTAAACTTGAGAGGGTGCAACAATGATTTATAAGGATGTTGCCAGGGTTGGAAGGTTTGAGCTATTGAGAGAGTCTGAATAGGCTTGGGTTTCCCTCGAGCATTGAAGGCTGCAGGGTGACAATAGACAATAGGTGCAGGAGTAGGCCATTCTGCCCTTCGAGCCTGCATCACCATTCATTACGATCATGACTGATCATCCTGCCTTATCTCCATAACCCTTGATTCCACTATCCTTAAGAGCTCTATCCAACTCTATACTCAATTCCTCTTGTTATGAAGGCCAGCATGCTATTAGCCTTCTTCACTACATAGACAGTGTGATTAGAAAGCAGCTGTTCCCCTTTAGTTGAAGGGTCAATAATAAGGGGCCATAATTTTACTGTGAATGGTGGAAGGTTTAGAGGAGATTTCAGGAAAAAATATCTTTACCTAGAAGACTGTGAGGGGTTAGACTCCACTGCTGGGGGTGGGGTGGGGTGGGGGGGGGGGGGGTGGGGGTGGGGGGTGGGGGGGGTGGGGTGAGGGGGGGGTGGGGTGGGGGGTGGGGTGGGGGGTTGGGGGGGTAGTTGAGGCAGGAAACCTCACAAACTTAGAAAAATATTTTGAACTGAATGGGGAATTTTTGGCATGTTCTTGATCATACAGACTTAAGATACGAAAGCCTCTTTTGTATTCTGATTCTGTGCTACCCTATTACACCTCTCTGAAAGTTGACTACATATCTAGTCTTCTATTTCTCGTAGACTATTAGGGGACAATGTGATTGTTCCTTTCTTTTAATTCTACCTATGTAACTTCATTTGAGGAGCCTTCTAAGATGTCATCCCTCCCACAACCACCTGATGAAGGAGCATCACTCTGAAAGCTAGTGCTTCCAATTAAACCTGTTGGACTATAACCTGGTGTTGTGTGATTTGTACACCCCAGTCCAACACCAGCATCACCAAATCATGACTTCTTGTAATGGGTTCCTTAATCAATATGGATATGGATTTCCTTAAGGCATTTGATAAGGTTCCTCTCAGTAGGCTCATCCAGAAAGTTAGGAACTATGGGATACAGGGAAATTTGGCTGTCTGGATACAGAATTGGCTGGCTGAAACAAAACAGCTAGTGGTAGTGGATGGAAAGTATTCTGCCTGGAGGTCAGTGACCAGCGGTGCTCTGTAGGGATCTGCTTTTGGGCCTCTGATTTTTGTAGTTTTTAATAAATGACTTGGATGAAGAAATGAAAGGGTAGGTTAGTAAGTTTGCCGATGACACAAAGGTCAGTGATGTTGTAAATAGTGTTGAGGGCTGCTGCAGGCTACAAGAAGATATTGACAGGATGCAGAGCTGGGCTGTGAAATGGCAGATGGAGCTAAACCTGGATAAATGTAGTGATTCATTTAGGAAAGTCAAATTTGAATGCTGAATACAGGATTAAAGACAGGATTCTTGGCAGTGTGCAGGAAAAGCGGGATCTTGGGGTCCATGTACATCAATCCCTCAAAGTTGCCAACCAAGTTGTTGGGTTTTTTTTCCATTCGATTAGATTAGATTACTTTAGATTAGATTACTTACAGTGTGGAAACAGGCCCTTCGGCCCAACAAGTCCACACCAACCCGCCGAAGCGCAACCCACCCATACCCCTACATTTACCCCTTACCTAACACTACGGGCAATTTAGCATGGCCAATTCACCTGACCCGCACATCTTTGTGACTGTGGGAGGAAACCGGAGCACCCGGAGGAAACCCACGCAGACACGGGGAGAACGTGCAAACTCCACACAGTCAGTCGCCTGAGTCGGGAATTGAACCCGGGTCTCAGGTGCTGTGAGGCAGCAGTGCTAACCACTGTGCCACCCAAGCGTACGGTGTTTTGACTTTCAGGATTAAATTTAAGTTTTGCTGCAGCTCTATAAAACTCTGGTTAGACCACACTTGGAATATTGTCTCCAGTTCTGGTCGCCTCACTATAGAAAGAATGTAGATGCTTTAGACAGGGTGCAGAGGAGATTACCAGGATGCTGCCTGGATTGGAGGGCATGTCTTATGAAGAGAAGTTGAGTGAGTTCGGGCTTTTCACTCTGGAGAGAAATAGGAAGAGAGATGACTTGATAGAGGTGTATGGTAATGAGAGGCATAGATAGAGTGGATAGCCAGGGACTTTTCCTCAGGATAGAAATGGCTGTGACGAGGGGTCATAATTTTAAAGTGATTGGAGGAAGATATAGGGGAGATGTCAGAGGTAGTTCTTTATGCAGAGAATGGTGGGTGTGTGGAATACACTCCCCCAGGTTAGACCTTTCTCAACAGCACGGTGGTAGTAGAGTCAGAGACATTAGTGTCATTTAAGTGACTGCTGGACAAGCACATGGACGACTGTAAATTGAGGGGTGTGGAAATTAGGCTGATCTTAGATTAAGCAAAAGTAAGGACTGCAGATGCTGGAAATCAGAGTCTAGATTAGAGTGGAGCTGGAAAAGCACAGCAGGTCAGGCAGCATCCGAAGAGGAGGAAAATTGATGTTTTGGGCAAAAGCCCTACATCAGGACTTCATTTGATCTTAGGTTAAAATAAATGCTCGACACAAAATAGTGAGCTGAAGATACTGTATTGTGCTGTATTGTTCTATGTTCTAATATTGTGACACCTTCTCCTCTTTTACCTCCTTCCCAGTTCACTTGAAGATTATATCTTGAGCTGCCAATCCTCCCCCTCACTCACCCATGTCTGAATGATAGCAATAACGTCATGGCCCTAACATGTTTTAATTTGTGCCGTCAACTCATCTGTCTTCTCCGTCAAACTACTGGCATTAAAATAAATACTATCTGACCTTGCCAAACTCCCTATGCCTTAGCTAGTCTAAAATTTCTACGCCTTCTTGACTCCCTGGCTGTCTCTGCTGGCTTTGGTTGTTCATCTCCCCTTGCTAAACCTTCTCTCTGTATCTCCCATCACTCTCCCACTCCTACTAGGTTAGACCTTCCCCAACAGCATGAGCAAACCTCCCTACAAGGATGCTGGTCCTATTCATGGAGTTATAGAGTCCTACAGCACTGAGACAGGCCCAAACTGGTCCATGCTGATCAAAATGCCCATCCACACTAACCCCATTTCTTTGCTCTTGGCCCATATCCTTCTAATCCTTTCTATTCTTGTATTTATCCAAAGGTCTTTTACGTGTTGTTAATGTATCCACCTCAACCCGCAGCTCATTCCATATGCATATCATCCTCTGTGTAAAAAGGTGGCCTCTCAGATTCCCTTTTATTCTTTCCCCCTCCCCAAATTGATGTCTGCAAGTTCTTGATTCCCCAACCAAGGCAAAAACAGAGTGTATTCAACCTATCCAAGCCTCTCTTGATCTTATGCAGCTCTACACGGTCCCCCCTCAGTCTTCTATCATCTAAAGGAGAAAAGTCCTAGCTTGTCCAACCTCTGTCTATAACTCACCCTTGAGTCCTGGCAACATCTTATAAATTTCTTCTACACTCTTTCCAGTTTAATAACATCTTTCCTACAGCAAGGTGACCTAAACTGAACATAATATTCCAAGTGTGCCCTCACCAACATCCTGTACAACTACAACATAACTTCCCAAATTCTATACTCAATGCCTTGACTGATGAAGGCCAGTGTGCCAAAAGCTTTCTTCAACGCTTTGTCTACCTGTGACTCCACTTTCAGAGAACTGTGCACTTGAACTCCAAGATTCCTCTGTTCCACTCCACCTCAAGGCCCTACCATTCATCATGGAATTCCCACCTTGATTTGACTTTCCAAAATGCAAGAACTCACACTAATCAATATTAAACTCCATTTGCCATTTCTTGGCCCACTTCCTTCCACATCATTACCCTCTGCTTCCTACCATTCAGCCAATTGTGTATCCAATCTGCCAGCTCCCACTAGATTCCACACGATCTAACCTTCCAGAGCAGCCTACCATGTGGAACCTTATCAAAGGCCTTTCACATTTGGTCAGTGATATGGTGGTCAGTGATGAACAGGTTCAGTCCGTGATGGTCAGTGTGTGGTGGTCAGTCTGCGATGGTTAGTGTATGGTGGTCCGTGTGTGATGGTCAGTGTGTGCTGGTCAATCCATGATGGTCAGTCCACAATGGTCAGTCTGTGCTGCTTAGTGTATGGTGGTCAGTCTGTGTTAGTGTGGTGGTCAGTGTGTGGTGGTCAGTCTGCGACGGTCAGTCCGCGGCCGTCAGTCCGCAGTGATCAGTGTGTGGTGGTCAGTGTGTAATGAGCGGTGGTCAGTGTGTAATGAGCGGTGGTCAATGTGTAATGAGCGGTGGTCAGTGTGTGGTGGTCAGTGTGTAATGAGCGGTGGTCAGTGTGTAATGAACAGTGGTCAGTGTGTGGTGGTCAGTCCGCGGTGGTCAGTGTGTAATGAGCAGTGGTCAGTGTGTGGTGGTCAGTCCGCGGTGGTCAGTGTGTAATGAGCAGTGGTCAGTGTGTGGTGGTCAGTCCGCGGTGGTCAGTGTGTAATGAGCAGTGGTCAGTGTGTAATGAGCGGTGGTCAGTGTGTAATGAGCAGTGGTCAGTGTGTAATGAGCGGTGGTCAGTCCGCAGTGGTCGGTTCGCGGTGGTCAGTGTGAGGCCGGAGCCGGGTCCCTGTCCCTGTCCCCGGGGGCGGTGCAGTTGAACGTGGGGCCTGCGATCCGGGCTCTGTCCTGCTGCCGCTTCCCGCGATGCTGCCTCTTTGCCGGTGGCTCCTCCGGGCCCCGCGGGTTTGGAGCCGGGAGCTGGCGGTTTGCGGAGGCCGGGCCCTGGGGCAGCGCGGCCCCGGGAGGCCCTACAGCCAGAAGCAGCGGAGTTTCCGGGTGGCTCTGCGGCGCTGGCTCCGGGGCCCGCTGGTCCCCCCGTTCCCGCGGCCTTGCCTGGTCGGGGAGCCGGTGCTGCGGGCTCGGGCTGCGGCCGTACCCACCGCCGAGGTGACAGGCCCCGAGGTCCAGCGGCTGGTCGCCGCCCTGGTCCGGACCATGCGGCGGCTCGGGGCCCTGGGCCTCAGCGCCCCACAGCTCGGGGTCTCACTCCAGGTGATGGTGCTCGAGGTGACCCAGGAGATACTCGAGGCCGAGGCTCCAGCCGCCCGCCAGGCCCGGGACATGGTCCCTGTCCCGCTCCGGATCTTCATCAACCCCCGGCTCCGGGTCATCGACTCAACAACCGTCACCTGGCCCGAGGCCTGTCACAGTGTCCCGGGATACGCGGCCTGTGTGCCCCGGTACCGGGCGGTGGAGGTCACAGGTGGGAGGGGGGTCAGAGCCGTGACCCCGGGGGAGTGAGGGGTCAGAGCCGTGACCCCGGGGGTGGGGGGTCAGAGCCGTGACCCTGGGGGGTGGGGGGTCAGTGCCGTGACCCCGGGGAGTGGGGGTCAGAGCCGTGACCCCGGGGAGTGGGGGGTCAGAGCCGTGACCCCGGGGGTGGGGGGTCAGTGCCGTGACCCTGGGGGGTGGGGGTCAGAGCCGTGACCCTGGGGGGTGGGGGGTCAGTGCCGTGACCCCGGGGGGTGGGGGGTCAGAGCCGTGACCCCGGGGGTGGGGGGTCAGTGCCGTGACCCCGGGGGGTGGGGGGTCAGAGCCGTGACCCGTGGGGTTTAGGGGAGGGGGGTCATTGCTGTGACCCCCTGGGTTCAGGGGAGGGGGGAGTCATTGCTGTGACCCGTGGGGTTTAGGGGAGGGGGGTCATTGCTGTGACCCCCTGGGTTCAGGGGAGGGAGGGTCAGTGCTGTGACCCGTGGGGTTTAGGGGAGGGGGGTCATTGCTGTGACCCGTGGGGTTTAGGGGAGGGGGGAGTCATTGCTGTGACCCGTGGGTTCAGGGGAGGGAGGGTCAGTGCTGTGACCCGTGGGGTTTAGGGGAGGGAGGGTCATTGCTGTGACCCGTGGGGTTTAGGGGAGGGAAGGTCAGTGCTGTGACCCGTGGGGTTTAGGGGAGGGAGGGTCATTGCTGTGACCCGTGGGGTTTAGGGGAGGGGGGGGGTCATTGCTGTGACCTCTGGGTTCAGGGGAGGGAGGGTCAGTGCTGTGACCCCTGGGAGGAAGGAAGGCTGTTCTCCTCCTTCAGCATCTCCCCACCCTCAATGCTGTTTGTCACTTGTGTGTCCCCAGGACTGAATGAACATGGGAAGACTGTTTGTTGGCAGACTTCAGGTTGGACAGCACGGATCCTACAGCATGAAATGGACCATTTAAATGGGCAGCTCTACATCGACAAAATGGACAGTGCAACCTTTGAGAACCTGCACTGGATGGAAGAAAATGACTGAAGTAGATGATGTGTCACAAAGGCACTGGTGACATCCCCAACAAGCTCATCGTTGATCAGTGGACAACAATCAAAAAGCCCCTGTGTTTGAGCAACATTGATTGGTAAACATTCACCCATGATACTGGGTAAAATTTAAAATGCAGCCTTAGGAATCAGCAACTTTGTAAAACTGATAAATTAAAATCAGAATGCAATTTAAATCTTGACTATGAGCAACCACAACTTATTTTATTCAAGATTGGGGGAAGGGGAAACGGGATGCATAGATACATCTGGGATTACTGTCCTTTCTTGGCAAATTGCAGACTCTTCAACGGTGTTTGAATTTAAATTGGTACTGCACCTGATACCCAGAGGATTAACTTTAAGGGTGGGTGGTGAAACAGTGAGCCTCTGCCCCCTGTAAAAACGCCATCCCATATTCCCAATTCCTTCGTCTCCACCGCATCTGCTCCCAGGAGGACCAATTCCAACACCGCACAGCCCAGATGGCCTCTTTCTTCAAGGACCGCAGATTCCCCCCAGACGTGATCGACGATGCCTTCCACCGCATCTCCTCCACTTCCCGCTCCTCCGCCCTTGAGCCCCGCTCCTCCAACCGCCACCAAGACAGAACCCCACTGGTTCTCACCTACCACCCCACCAACCTCCGCATACAACGTATCATCCGCCGCCATTTCCGCCACCTCCAAACGGACCCCACCACCAAGGATATATTTCCCTCCCCTCCCCTATCAGCGTTCCGCAAGGACCACTCCCTTCGTGACTCCCTCGTCAGATCCACACCCCCCACCAACCCAACCTCCACCCCCGGCACCTTCCCCTGCAACCCCAGGAAATGTAAAACTTGCGCCCACACCTCCACACTCACTTCCCTCCAAGGCCCCAAGGGATCCTTCCATATCCGCCACAAGTTCACCTGTACCTCCACACACATCATCTATTGCATCCGCTGCACCCGATGTGGCCTCCTCTATATTGGTGAGACAGGCCGCTTACTTGCGGAACGCTTCAGAGAACACCTCCGGGCCGCCCGAACCAACCAACCTAATCACCCCGTGGCTCAACACTTTAACTCTCCCTCCCACTCCACCGAGGACATGCAGGTCCTTGGACTCCTCCACCGGCAGAACACAACTACACGACGGCTGGAGGAGGAGCGCCTCATCTTCCGCCTGGGAACCCTCCAACCACAAGGTATGAATTCAGATTTCTCCAGTTTCCTCATTTCCCCTCCCCCCACCTTGTCTCAGTTGGTTCCCTCAACTCAGCACCGCCCTCCTAACCTGCAATCCTCTTCCTGACCTCTCCGCCCCCACCCCACTCCAGCCTATCACCCTCACCTTGACCTCCTTCCACCTATCCCACCTCCATCGCCCCTCCCCCTAGTCCCTCCTCCCTACCTTTTATCTTAGCCTGCTTGGCTCTCTCTCTCTTATTCCTGATGAAGGGCTTATGCTCGAAACGTCGAATTCTCTATTCCTGAGATGCTGCCTGGCCTGCTGTGCTTTGACCAGCAACACATTTGCAGCAGAGCCTCTGGAATACTCTGGTTCCGAGTTGCTGCAGTCAGTCATGCTTAATATATAATTCACAAAACTGAGAAATGAACATATATGCTATCTGAGAAATGAACATATATGCTATCTGCCTCTTGCCATTCACACCTTGTATGTCTAGTCCTTTAAATTACTGGCCAAGACCACAAATGAACCTGAACTGTATTGAACCTGTACATACACTTTACTAGAGAAATAGTATAATCTCACCATCCCATTGTTTTGCTGTAGCTCTGCATCCAATTGTTTCAGCTGCCTTAACTAGTTCTCAAATATTTCACTAAACATTCAAGGCTGTGGGCCCAGCACTGGAAAGTAGGACTAGTGTAGATTTAGTGTAGCTTTGGTGGTACAGCCTCGATGGGCCAAAGGGCTTCTTCTGTACTGCATGAACCTATAATTAAACCACTTGTGCTGTCAAGTACTACCACCCTCAACTCTGCACAAAATTTCTGAACTCTACATTTAAATTTAAGTTACACTTGTTTTCTCCCAAGCGTATTACTCCATACATTGGACTAAAAGGGGTCATGAAATAGCTTTAGCGAACAGAATTTAGGAGAATCCCAAAGCATTTTATTCTTATATAAGAAGCAAGCAGGTAACTCGAGAAACGATTGGTCCACTAAAGGATAATGAAGGAAGGCTGTGTGTCGAACCTGAGGGAATGGATGAGATTCTGAATGATTACTTTGCATCAGTGTTCAGAGGAGAGGAACATGAATGTTGAGATTAGAGATAGAAGTTTGATTAGTCTGGATCACGTTGATATAAGTAGGGAAGATGTGATGGGTAGGCTAGAGGTTAAGGTCGACAAATCCTCATGACCGGATGGGATCTATCCTAAGTTGCGGAGGGAGTCGAGAGGAAATAACTGGGGCCCTGACAGATATCTTTGTGGCATCCTTAAACACAGATGAGGTGCTGGAGGACTGGAAGGTTGCTCATGTTGTCCCCCTGTACAAGAAGGGTAGTAGGGATATTCCGGGTAACTACAGACCAATGAGTCTGACATCGATGGTGGGAAAGTTGCTGGAGAAGGTATGAGTGATAGGATCTATTTATATTTAGAAAAGAATGGGCTCATCAGTGATAGGCAACATGGTTTTGTGCGGGGGTGATTGTGCCATACCAACTTAATAGAGTTCTTTGAGGAAATGGCTGTTGGTGTTATATACATGGACTTTAGTAAGGTGTTTGATAAAGTTGCCCATGGTAAACTTATAAAAGTGAAGTCACATCATGTGCAGGGTGTTCTAGCTAAGTGGATAAAAAAACTGGTTGAGCAACAGGAGACAAAAGTAGTTGAAGGGAGTTTCTTGAAATGGAGAAAGTGGTGTTCCACAGGCATCAGTGCCAAGGCCATGATTGTTTGTGATAAACATAAATGATCTGAGAGGGCTCTGTTGGTACAATCAACAAGTTTGCGGATGACACGAAGATTGGTGGAGTAGCAGAAAGCATAAGAGACTGTCAAAGAACACAGAAGAATATAGATAGATCGGAGAGTTTATGGAGAAGTGGCAGATGGAGTTCAATCCAGACAAATGTAAGGTGATGCATTTAGGCAAGACTAATTCTAGAATAAATAACAGTGAACAGAAGAGCTTTGGGAAAAGTTGATGGGCAAAGAGATCTGGAAGTGCAGTTCCATTGTACCCTGAAGGTTGCTGCACATGGTGGATAGAGTGGTCAAGGAGGCATATGGTATACTTGCCTTCATTGGACGATGTGTTGAGTATAAGAGCTGGCAGGTCATGTTAAAATTGTACAAGACATTGGTTCGGCCGCATTTAGAATACTGTATAGTTTTGGTCGCCACATTACCAAGAGGATGTGGACGCTTTGGAGGGAGTACGAGGATGTTGCCTGGTATGGAAGGTGCTAGCTATGAAGAGAGGTTGAGTAGGTTCGGTTTGTTTTTGTTAGGAAAAGGGAGATTGAGGAGGGACAGTTTGAGGTTTACAAAACCATGAAGGGTATGGACAGGGTAGATAGAGATAAGCTTTTTCAGGGTGAAGGATTCAATAACGAGAGGTCACACTTTCAAGGTGAGAGGTGAAAAGTTTAAGGGGGATACACGCAACAAGTACTTCACACAGAGGGTGGTGGGTGTCTGGAACGTGTTGCCAGCAGAGGTGGTAGAGGCAGGTACAGTAGATTCATTTAAGTTATGTCTGGACAGATGCATGAGGAAGTGGGGAGCAGAGGGATACAGATGCTTAGGAATTGGGCGACAAGATTAGACACTAGATTTGGATCAGCTCAGGCTTGGAGGGTCTGTTCCTGGGCTGTAAATTTTCTTTGTTCTATTGCAACTAGCTAGTTGTAGATGAGATACAAAGACAGGTAGACGGACAGGTAGCTTTGAGGAGGCAGGGAGGCTGCAGAAGGATTTGGACAGTTTAGGAGAGGGGACAAAGTAGTGGCAGATGAAGTACAACGCATGAAAGTGAGAGGTCATGCTCTTTGTTAAGAAGAATAGAGGCATGGACAATTTTCTAAATAGGGAGAAAATTCAGAAGTCTAAAGTGCAAAGAGAGTTGGGAGTTTAGTCCAGGATTCTCTCAAAGTAAACATACAGGTTGAATTAGCAGTTAGTTTTGAAGCTCTGGTCAAGCCACATGTGGGGTATTGTGCACAGTTTTGGGTTCTACATTTCAGGATGGATGTACTGGCCTTAGAGTGTGTTCAGAGGAGGTTCACAAGAATGGCCCCAGCAATGAAAAGCTTAACATATGAGGAACGTTTGAGGACTCTGGGTCCAAACCTGACTCAGTTTAGCAGGATGAAGATTTAGCAGGAATTTAATTGAAACATACAGAATACCGAATGTTCTGGAAAGAGTGGAGTCAAGAGTGTGGTGCTGGAGAAGCACAGCAGGTCAGGCAGCATCCAAGGAACAGGGGGACCGACGTTTTGGGCATTAGCTCTTTATCAGGAACGAAATGTCGACTCTCCTGCTCCTTGGATGCTGCCTGACCTGCTGTGCTTTTCCAGCACCACACTCTCGACTCTGATCTCCAGCATCTGCGGTCCTCACTTACTCCTCCTGGACAGGGTGAATGTTGGGAAGATGTTTCTATTAGTAGGAGAAACTAGGACCTGAGGGTACAGCCTTGGAGTAAAGGCTAGACCCTTTAGAATGGAGATAAGGAGAAACAACTTCAGCCAGAGTGATGAATCTATGGAATTCACTGCAACAGAAGGCTGTGAAGGCAATGTCACGGAGTATATTTAAGTTGGACTTTGAGGTGCCAGTGTTGGACTGGGGTGGACAAAGTTAAAAGTCCTCCACAACCACCTGATGAAGCAGTGGCGCTCCAAAAGCTAGTGCTTCCAAATAAATGTGCTAAACTATAACCTGGTGTTGTGTGAATTTTAACATTTGAGACCGATTATCAAGGATTATGGGGTAAAAGAGGGAGAATGTAGTTGAGAAACTTATCAGCCACAATTGAATGGCGGAGCAGACTCGATGGGCTGAATGGCCTAATTTCTGCTCCCATGTCCTATCATCTCTCCATTCCACTCTCCTGACTATCTAATTGCTCACTAGACCAATTAATGTGTAGTTGTACATTACCAGCCGTATACACTACCAGAATCCAAATCATCTATATTCAGAGAAAAAGCAGAATCCAGCACTGACCTTTGGGATGAACTGTCCAACTTAAATTTTTCATCAACCAATCTTCTACTTATGTAATTTCACTTCATGTTGTATTAAGTTGCAGAATCTTCCTACCAAGTTCTTTGCAAGAAACTTCGCAAACATTTGAATTCTGCACCTAATGCATTCCTTGGTCTAACTGATCAGGGTAATAAAAGGAATTGTCAAACCTGACTTGCCTGTGGTACCTTTGTATTTAGAATATAGAATCCATAATTCAAGATCACAGTTTACACCTTAAATAAGTTGGCTTTAATTATTTTTTCCTCCTGTTCTCTTCCTCAATTCATGGCTGCTGCTTTTTCTTTGAAAGTGATGATTAGAGTAGAATATGAACAGCTGGCAGTGAGGTTATACATTTGTTGCTGTTTATTGTGTGGTACACAGTTAGTCAATGATGTCCAGTTTTATACTACCATATGATGGGCTCACAGCTTGTACTGAAAGTACCTTTAGCAGAATAACTAAAATTAAAAATTTAACGCAAGAGGTATGAGTGTAAATGACCAAAGAGAAGGAAACATGGGTTTTGGGGTTAATTCTGTTAACCTAGACACTGTTGTAGTTTATTTTCTCTGTAACCTTGACATCCTTAAGATACATGTCGAGAATGTGGTGCTGGAAAAGCACAGCAGGTTAGACAGCATCCGAGGAGCAGGAGAATCAACGTTTCAGGCATAAACCCTTCATTAGGAATTCCTTATGATGGGTTTGTGCCTGAAACGTCATTTCTCCTGCTCCTAGGATGCTGCCTCACCTGCTGCGACTTTCCAGCACTACATTCTAGATGTAGGTTTGCTCACCGAGCTGGAACATTCATTTTCAGACGTTTCGTCACCATACCAGGTAACATTTTCAGTGAGCCTCCAGGTGAAGCAATGCTGATGATTCCTGCTTTCTATTTAAATGTTTGGGTTGGTGATGTAATCTCCTGTTCTTTTTCTCAGGGGGTGGTAAATCGGGTCCAAATCAATGCGTTTGTTGAGAGAGTTCCAATTGGAATGACATGTTTTCTAGGAATTCTCATGCGTGTCTCTGTTTGGCTTGTCCTAGAATGGATGTTTACGTATACAGGATACATGAATATCAACTAGCCACAAAACGACATGACCCTCTCTCACTAGTATCCCTACAACTGGAACAACACATCCATCCTAGGACAAGCCAAACAGAGACAGGTATGAGAATTCCTAGAAAGCATGCCATTCGAATTGGAACTTTATTAACAAACACATTGACTTGGGCCCGATTTACCATTCCTGAGAAAAAGAACAGGAAATGACATCACCAACCCAAAGAAACAGACAGAAATGGAAAGCAACAATCATCAGCAGTGCTTTACCTGGAGGCTCATGAAGATGTTACCTGGCATGGTGACAAAACGTCTGAAAATGAACCTTCCAGCTCAGAGAGCAAACTTGTATCCAGAACTTCAACAGAGCTACAAATCTTCTGAAAACTCGATAAACACTCTAGACTCTAATCTCCAGCATCTGCAGTCCTCACTTTCACCTAGTTGATTTTAACCATCCTTCAAATACATGCCCAAAAATGAATAAAATAACCCCAGAGGTCTCGATAATTTTTAAAACTTAACAACTTTGCAATATTCCAACATGATACCACAGCATCAACATGGAATTCTGCTCCACGCCCAACCTTCCAACAGTTACAGAAGTATTTGCGTTACTAGTTGTTCAGACTCTGACAGAGCATTGCTTGTCCAGTGCAGCGTTGATCATTCTGCATTGCACTTACCGTTACCATGAAGACCTTCTCAGCTTCACTCCTCACCTGAGATCAGTCAACTAAGGAGAGAGTAGTCTATGGTCCTCTGGAATTATTGTGTCTTTATCTTGACAAAACTCAATCTGAAATATGCTATTCTCGAGATCGGTTTCAACATAATTCATTCATAATTAACAGTCTAACTGTTGACTAAATACATTCTCTTCCTCTTCATTCCCATAGACTGTCTAATGACAGCAGCCTTCGAAATCTTCAGTTAGTGACACTCCCTGATGAGAAACAAACCTGCCCAGAAAAATGATGTGCAGAATCTTAGTTTGAACAGGTATCAGAGAGAGATCGATGTTTTATTTAAGGCTGTCAATCAGTGAATAAAGAAAATCTCAAACTTTTACAGAATTGGGGAAGAGGTCAGGCCACATGTCTGTTTCCTGAGCTCTGTAGGAGTGCAAAGTTCATGCTGGGATATTTCTGCTTGAAACCTGGTTACTAATAACGGCACAAAGTCTTCAGCAAAACAAAAATCAGCTTTTCTTAAAATAGGCAAATGATATGGCAGCATCTGGGAGGTGTGTTAAGTTTGTCTTTCAGCTTCAGACTGTACAATTCCTTGTTATTTCAGAAATAAGGATCAACTGGAAGAGCAAGGAGTTTAATAGAAGGCTCAGCCTTCCTGCCCAAAGTCTTCTGTAAATTTTTTCACTTTGTTAAGATCCTCAGCATTGACAGTAGGTCGAGTGGTTGCCAGTGAGCGAAGCATGTCAGACTGAAAAGAAAGAATGAAGTTCAGGAGTTAGAAGCCAAAAAAGAGAGAGCAAGCAAAATGGATAACAGGTGGTGCATGCATAACTTAACCCTGACCTATACATGACTTGTACACTAAGAGTATTCTTTGCTTTTATTATTCTGGATCACAACCCAAGGCAAGAGATGAGCTGCTGCTCATATATCTGTTCCCAAGCTGAGCCACAGAGTAGCAAAATCATTCGCCAACCCATTCAAAAAGCACCAAACCAGAGTGTACACGCACACAGGTACAGGATTTGCATATGTACAATGTAGTTACACCACCGTGACAGGCAGGCTTTCACAAGCACTGTTCTAAACAAAATATTATTTTGCTGCTAAGATAAATAAAACTTCAACTGACGGAAACATAGAAAGTTCATCTGACCAAACATCCTCACCACCTGTATTACCAGCACTCTGATATGAGAAGGCAACACAAAAACAAGCAGAATTTACCATGCAAACCACAGGCTCCAGTAGCTTATCACTGGGAACATCCACCCATGTCATCTCAATGGCAGCTGGGTCTCCAGGGGAACATGGTGTTAAAAGGTCATCCACTATGACATTTGGATTTGTCCTGGATGGACCTCGAATCTGAGGAAGATATCAAACAGTTAATGCTATATTGTCCTGTAAAATTGACAGCAAAATACCTGAATCCTCTTGAAATTATCCAGTTTGAGCAATGCTGTTTCCACAATCGGCAATTATCTCAAGCATACTTCGTCTGCTTTATGTGGGGCATTGGGACAGGAATAAGATCATAAGCCTTCTTTACCCCAAGCCTGGTTAACCATTCAGTAACCTCATAGCTGAACCTCTACATCAACTCACTTTCAACCTGTCACCTTACTCATTGATTTCCTCAGTGATGCACAATTTAAAAAGATTCACAAATGCAGAGTGAAGAAATTTCTTATCTCAGTCCTGAATGATTAACTCCTTATCCTGAGAAACAAAGTGATTGTTGTTTATAATAAATAATATTAGCCAGTAAGAATCAAGCAAGATTGACACAATCAACCATTGAAATCACATTTCAAGCAGGGAAAAAGGAAATAAAAAATAATTTTTAAAACCATTTCTTGAGATGTTGCCAGAGCAAGATTGAAACTGTTGTGTGAATAGCTGTGGTCCCAACAATGACCCTGGCAAAACTCTGAAACCATACAGTTATAAGCAAGCCATTTAGTCCATAGAGTCCACACTAACCTTCCAAAGAGCATCCTACCTAGGCCCACCCTATTCCTATTACACTGCACTTCCAATGGCTCATCCACATAGCCATGTAGGAGGAAACCAGAGCACCTGGAAGAAACCTACACAGACACAGAATTTGCAAACTCCACACAAACAGTTGCCTGAGGGGAGAATTGAATCCGGCTTCCTGACGCCGTGAGGGCAGCAATGCTAACCAGTGTGCTGCTCTGCGCATCTCCTGGGTCCCTGGATTACCAGTCCAATGATAAGATTTGATCGGCCTGTTGCTAAATTAACAACTGCCTCAGCTGAGAGCCAAGGGAATGTGTCCTTGAGATTCCTTCAAGATTAAAAATCAGAACAGCCCCCTCATCTGACCCCAGCTTGCCCCCAATCCACTCCAGACTCTCTTCCATTTCCCAGCCCCCCTCAACTTCCACTCCCCAATGCAAACTAACCCCTCCATCCACAACCCAGGTTCCCCACTTGCCACCCTCTAGTAGGTCTGTGATTTTCACACCTCTCTGGTGAAGAGCTTCAAGATCCTGTTTGTCTAACACAACATCACAGTTTGTGTGGAGCAGAACTCTGCAAATCACTGGCTGCCATCCTGAAAAAAACTCCTTTATCCTCATTCTCTGCCTTCTGCTAGTAAGGCAATCTTCTATCCATGCCAGTACTTCGCCCCTAACACCATGGGCTCTTGTCTTATTTAGCAACTTCCTGTGCAGCAGTTTGTCAAAGATTTTATGGAAATCTACATAGATCATGCCAACTGACTCTCCACTGTTTAACATACTTGTTAATTCCCTCAAAAGAATCATCACTTAATTCATTCCATCCTTCTTAAATACTTACAAAAACCGTTCCTCTCTGTACATTCCTAGTTAGCTTTCCCTCATTCCTTAACCTTTTTTTTCATCCTTTAGCATTTTGCATATTCTGACCGATCATGTGACTCCAAAACTCAATGCTCCAATCGATGAAGGCCTGCATGTACTCCTAGGTCCCTTTGTTCAACAACACCCCTCAGAACCTCACCATTAACTGTGCAAGTCCTACCTTGGTTTGACTTTCCAAAGTGCCACACCTCACACTTACCCGTATTGAATTTCAGTTGCCAATCCTCAGCCCACTTCCCGACCTGATCAAAGACCCTCTAATTTTTGATAACCTTCCTTGGTATCTATGATACCTCATCTGCAAGCTTACTAACCATGTTTTAGACATTCAGCTAGTATATATGCCTTGTACCCTTCAGCTAGCTCAGCTTTCATGTTGCTGTTATTTAAATTTAAAATACAGTAGTGCCCCTGTACCCGTAGGGATTACGTTCCAGGACCTACTGCGGAAGCCAGAAACCGATAGGAGTGATTTCAATGGGAAACATATCTTCCCAGCAGTTCCTGGTCCTGGAACGATCCCGATTATATGTTCCGGCAGGTAAGTGAAACCACGGTGATCAGACTCACGGATATGGGGCTCACCTGTAGTAGACTTTGACCCAATCTTCACCCTTTCAAACTGAACATAACAATGTGGTTGTGCTACCTCGGGGTACTCTAACTCAGATCATTAATTATTCTTTCACATTACTTAATGTCAAATTGAATACAATGTGCTTTATTGTCAGTTCCAAAATGTGCTCCCAATAGCATTTTATAAACTCTTTATTCAACCTTCTGTTGCCAATCTTGTTTCTCCAATTTGTAGATTAAAATCCCCTATGATTACTGTCATCCCTTAATCACAAGCGTCCCACCTTTCTGCCTACCAGCCATTTCAACCCCTACAGATTTTGTTTTACTAAGTTCGTGGTTAAGAATTCTATTTTAAACTTTGTACTTCTACGTTTTATAAAAATAATTTTGATGGTTTAAGTTGTGGCCTCTCACTATCCCCTCAGTACCTACTTCATGATAATCTCTATGACAAAGACCTTGATAAGCCTGACTTAAGCCTCTCAAGAATGTAACAGGTGTGCTTAGTGTTGCTCCACTGAATTTACCTGGATTTTCAATGTTTTTATATTCTTCATGTCAAGAACTGCAAACAATACGCCAACTATAGGTAACTATGTTCCAGGACAAACCTGTGTTGCTTCCACATGTTTGTATTCCCCACATCAAGATATAAATCCAGAATCCTTTGGCTTTTTATGATTCATTTGTTCATATGATAACCCTTATCGACATAAGGTCTCTCCGTTTAGTTTAATTTTTTGATATTGCTTAAACCTGGGTTTATTGGGAAACAGATATCACACTCTGATCAAGGCCACAGCACCAGCATCCCACGCTTAAGATTTGTGTGGCAAGAACAAATGTTTAACCTGTGATGGAGGTTGTAATTACCAGTATAACACTGATCACATACCTTTTTAAAATGGGTTGCTGATTGCACTTTCCGGACCGGTTGCATTAATGCATCACGAACAATTATACAGATATCTGCACCAGAATATCCCTCGGTTTTCCTGCCAAGTTCCCTGAAGTCTGTCTCAGTCAGGCAATGAGGAGTTGTGCCCAAGTGTAATTTAAACATGTGGACTCTTGCTGGCTCCTCTGGCAATGGGATGTAAATCCGTTTCTCAAATCTTAACACAGACAATAAGGGAACTTTTAAATTATTTCACACAAAGAAACTACAATGTGTATAATGTAGCACAATCTAAAATCTGACCTCCTCCTAATGGCAGAATCCAGCACCCATGGGATGTTTGTTGCTCCCAAAACCAAGATTCCATCACTACTATTCCCAACACCTGAAGATGGAGAAACAAGTTATTTTCGAATTAGACACAGAGCGAACGTCTGGAACCCCAAATACATAGTAATTAGCATACAACGTATGAAATAGGAGAAGTACACCTCAAGCTTTCTCACCATTTGTGTTCCAAATACCACATTCCCAGGCTAGTCACCCTTCGATTCTTACAGGCATGGGGATCGATCTACCTCTGTCTTAAACAATCTCAACAATCCTGCCACCAGCACCTGCTGAAACAGACAGTCCAAAAGGAACAATTTCCTGTCTTTTATGTCTGAAAAGGGCAACTACTAATTTTAATACAATGGCTCCTAGTTCTGGGCCCACTCTTGCATCCTTTCCACATCCACCTCATTAAAGATCATTCAGAATCTAAAAAAACTTCAATAAAATAATCCCTTGCTCTTTTAATCTCTGGAGAAAACACCTTAGCCTTAGGTTAAATTAGGTTACATTCCCTACAGTGTGGAAATAGGCCCTTCAACACAACAAGTCCACACCGACCCCTTGAACAGAAACCCACCCAAACGCATTTCCCTCTGACTAAAGCACCTAACACTATAGGCAGTTAAGCATGGCCAAGTCACCTGACCTGTACATCTTTGGACTGTGGGAGGAAATCGGAGCACCGGGAGGAAACCCACGCAGACACAGGGAGAATGTGCAGACTCCACACAGTCACCCAAGGCTGGAATCAAACCTGGGTCCCTGGCGCCGTGAGGCAGCTGTGCTAACCACTGAAGCTTATTCAAGCTTTCTTTGTAAGCAAATCTGCTCTTTCCAGATACCAATCTAGTAAACTGCACCAGGAGCTCCTCTAAACGCAGGTATATCCTTCCTTACAAAAGACCATCAAAACTGCAGTGTTTGAGATATGGTCTCACTAATGCCCTGTATGAATGAAGCTTAACATGCTTACTTAGATGTTCAATGCTTGCCTTCATCAGTCAGAGAATTTCGTACAAGAATTGAGACTTCACATTACAGCTGTACAAGACATTGGTCAGACCACATCTGGAGTAGTGTGTACCATTCTGGTCATCCTGCTACAGAAAGGATGTTATTAAAGTAGAAATGGTACGAAAAAGATTTACGAGGATGTTCCTGAAACTGGAAGATTTGAATTATAGAGAGGTTGGATGGGCTGGGATTTTTAAAAAATCTGCAGCTTAGGAGGCTGTGGGAGGGCCTTTTAGAGGTTTATAAAATTATGAGGGCATAGATATGGTGAATAGCCACAATCCTTTCCCCAGGGTAGGGGAGTCCAAAACTAGAGGGCATAGGCTTAAGATGAGAGGGAAAATTTTAAAACAGATGAGATGGGCAACTTTTTAACGCAGAAGGTGATGTGTATATGAAACTAGCTGCCAAAGCAAGTGGTACAGGCAAATACAATTATGACATTTAAAAGACATTTGGATGGGAACATGGATTTAGAGAGACATGGGCCTCGTTCAGTTTTGGAAACCTGGTCAACTTGGATTAGTTGGCCTGAAGGGTCTGTTTCCATGCTGTACGACTCCATAATTTCTTCAATAATAAAGAACTGAATTCTGTAATCCTTCTTGATTACGTGCTGTAACAGAACAGCACCTCTTGCACTAGAATGTCCAGACTCTTCTGCATTCTTCATTTTCAATAGTTGTTCACTATTTAGATAATGCTCTACATTTTTGTTCTTCCTGCCAAAGTAAACCCCGATACATTTTCAAGTTAGCTTTTAGTCTGCACACTTCCTTTTCTGTGTGCTGCTGGAAAAGCACAGCTGGTCACACAACATTCAAGGAACAGGAGAATCGACATTTTGGGCACGAGCCCTTCATCAGGAATGAGGCTTGTGGGCTAAGGGGGCCAAGAGAAGGAGTTCGCTTGACTCACAAGCCTCATTCCTGATGAAGGGCTTATGTTCCTCAGATGCTGCCTGATCAGCTTTCCCTTCCAGCACCACATTCTTCGACTTTAATCTCCAGCACCTGCAGTCCTCACTTTCTCAAAATTGACACTGACTCAGCCACTCAAAATAAACTGATATTTCTGGACAAAAGAGCCTCTTGCCACAAACAGAGCAGTAGCTGTGACTAACACACATCGTTCTTTCAGGAATTATCACCCAATCACTTCTACCATTGACTGTTTATCTATTGTTCTTCTCTCTTTATACTGGTGTACTTCCCAGCCACTAGCTGACAATCTTTATTCCAGTGGTCCTTTCACTAGTTTTTCAGCTGACATTTTGACAAGACTTATCTCCTCAGCATTAATTTCAGCTGAGCCCTTTGTATGCAACTGGCAGAGACCGGAGGGATTATAAAAATCTCTGAACAACAAGAATTTAACCTAGTTCCTAAAGCAGCACCAAGTGGGAAATGCTTAATTACTTTTTAACCAATACATTTATTTTAATTCATGCCAACCATGAGCTCAGATGCTTCTTTAACTAGTATTGAGCGAGTGTAACTGCATGTGAATGAGACAAATACATGTCACACTCAAGTCTGGGTACAAATCAGCATAACCTGAAGTACAAACTATGGAACAAATATTCAGTTGGACAAAACATGACAGAATCTTACTGCAGAGATGGAAGCCACAAGATCTGTGGGGTTTCTTTTTAAAGCCACCTGATTCAAGGGATCTCAGAATTGTTACACCACAGTACAAGACCATGTTACCACTTATGTCCGCACCAGCTCTCCAAATGAGTTATTTAATGCCTCCTCCCATAAAGACTGCACATTCTTCCTGGTCTGATGTTAATCTAATAGCCTTGTAAATTGCTCAATTTACCAGACTCCGGTAGCAAATTGCAGATGTGCAGATGCACCTCTTGATGTGTGACAAAGTTTCTTACATCTTCATTACTTCTTTCAACAATTACCTTAGGACTTTGCTGTTGCATTCTCAATCCCTCTGAAATTGGTGAGTATCTCTTCCTATCTACTGTGTTTACATCCAAGTGCCAAAGGAATTGACTATAGAGACAGTTAATGCATTACCTTCAAATATTTTATAAATTCTGGAATTATTCCTCCAGACAGTAAGCTCACAAATATTACAGCATTCATTAAGAGGGAGTGTATTGAAGGTTCACCAGAATTGTTCCGAGGTGGTGAGACAGCCCCACAAAGAAAGATCAGGCAAACTGAGCCTGTAATCTGTAGAATTTCAAAGAATGAGGTTATTTAATGGAAACTTACAAAATTGTTAAAGCATAGATGAAGGCAAGATGCTACACCTGGTTACAGAGTCTTGTACTGGGGGAACGATGTAAAAATAAAGAAAATGTTATTTAGGACTTTCTTTTGGAAGTTGTGAAACTTCGGAATTCTCTGCCTCCGAGGCCTGTGGAAGACCATTCTTTGATTATGTTTTATATTTTGATTGATGGAGTTTTTGATTATCAATGGTATAAGAGGGCTGTGGGATGTGAAGGGCATTGAAAAGTTTGATCAGCTGGATGAATGATAGAGCAGACTTGATGGACTGAATGGCTGATTCCTGTTCCTATGATTTTGAATATCTGTCAAATTTTTCTCAACGAAACCATTCCCAACTTCTCCAAAATATCATGGTGGCTCAGTGGTTAGCACTGCCGCCTCACAGCATCAGGGAACCAGGTTCAATTCTAGCCTTGGGCGACTGTGTGAAGTTTGCACATTCTCCCCGTTTCTGTGTGGGTTTCCTCCCACAGTCCCAAGATGTGCAAGTTAAATGGATTGGTCAATGCTAATTTACCCATACTGTCCAAAAACATGTAGGCTTAATGGATCAGTGATGGGAGGGGCAGGGTTGCAGGAATGGTATAGGATAGGATAGGGTAAGTGTAAATTGGATACTCTTTGGAGAGTTGTTGTGGATTTGTTGGAACGAATGGCCTGTTCCCACACTAGGAATTCTATGGAAATCAAGCTCCTCATCCCTGGAACCATTCCTACAAACCTTTCTTACATTCACTCAAAAGCCTTCAAATTCTTCTTCAAGTGTGGTAGCTGGAACTGGTAGCTACTCCAGTTTCAATGCCTTATACAAATCTAAAGTAACTTCCTTGAAATGCTCCTTTAATACAATCTGGAATGTATGTTTTCCAAAACGCATTCACAACCTGCCCACTATCTTTAATGATTAATGCACATTTTCACTCAATGCCCCATTCTTTTGTATCCTCTTCACAATTGTATCCTTTAATGCCTCTCTATGTTCTTTCTGGCAAAACAAAGCACCCCACGATTGAGAACATGCAATCTTAAAGACCAAAGAAGGCTGTGTTAATATTCGCCCAAATAGTTAACTTCCATCAAGAAATCATGGTCAGATGTGTTTCTATATAATTTTAATTTGTTTCAGCAATGAGACTTATAAATGACTACACATAACTTTGTTAAGGAGTTAACTTTGTAAAGTTTGTAAGTACCTGATGTTTTGGACTTTCACTCAACACCATATAATGAAGAACATTTCACTATTTCATTTGTTTTAACATCCCTTACTTTACATTAGTACTTTCTGATCTTCTGAATTAGCTTCACCATTAAAGTATAAAGGAAAACGTGATTTTTTTCCAAACATTCAAACACAACAAACAAAAACAAACTTCGGTTAACTGATCATGCTGAAAAGCAAAAGGCTAGTGATAAGTAAATGACTGATTTAATGGAAATTTCACCAGTTAGGCAAGCATTGAGGCATAATCTAAAGACTCTCAATTTTTGGTCCCTGACTGCATATGCATCCTCTGTTTCATTGACAAAGTAGTAAAAAAAAATTCAAACTATCCTCTAACTTTAGTAAAAGTCATAAAATGACAATAATAAAACTTAAAAATGGTAGGATCTGTGGACAGTTGAAAACGTAAGGAACCAGTCAGGAATCAGTTAGAGGTGACATCAATGTCCAACACCCTTAACAGGCAATGACATGCAGCCTTTAAACTAACTAGAAATAAACTCTGCCGAGGAGGTATGTTTGTGGTTCAGTGGGAATGACTCTGCTCTACACCAAGAGACTCAGGTTCCAGTCCCACCTTCTCCAATGATGTGTAATAACGTCTCTGAACTGGTTAATCAAGAAAATAGGTTAAATAAAAATTAAACCCCACCCAGCAGGGCTCTTGTGGTACACTGGTACTGTCTATACATCTGGACCAACAGGCCCAGGGTCAAGCCCCACCTGCTCCAGAGATGTGAAATAGCAATGTCAAACAGATTGATTAGAAAATAAAAGAAAATCCCTGCCTAGTCTAAACCAATCACAATGTAATTGATTATGCTGTTGGCTGTGACTTAGAGTTAATAAACAGCACATCAGGTTTAAAAGTCAAATTATCTGCAGTTCAATTGGAAGTGGAAGACTCTCAAAACACTGGAGAGAGATCAGAGACCTATTGTAGACCTGCACCTTAAGCTGAGATGGAAAGCAAGAGTCATAGTATGCTCATAAGGTTACTGTCCTGCAGTAACAGGTAATATTTGTAACCCGTAAACTTTACCAGAATAACTGCACTACATTGTCTCTTGTTGCCTTACAGGTTAATAAATATACAAATTAATCATGAGATTCAAATACAAATTATAAGACAGAGCAGTCTCTGGGTCACTGGATTACTATTCTGGCAGCAATGCCATAAGGCCATCACATCCCACCAGAGTTGACAATTGAGAATAGACTAATGAGTGATAATTGGCCAGGTTTAATTTAAGCAACTTTCTGCAGATTACTACATTGCCAAGCAGATGTCATATCTCCAACCTCCCTTTCAAAATTACTGGAGAACTTGCTTCTGTCGTGCATTCAAGCTGTACATTCTTCATCACAACTCACATTGAAAAATGTTCTTAATTTACATTCCCACTCAAATTTTGCCAAGTTCACATATCTAGTTACTCATTCTGGTACAAATTGAAATTTTCTTAGTTTAGTTGATTAAAATTTCATAATTTATGCTACCACCATGAGATCTCCCTTGAAGAAAATGGCTAACATGCTCAAAAAGGCAAAATAAATGAATTGCTCTGATGATATTGGCCCTCTCTACACATACCTGTCTTGTGCTTAAAGCCCAAGGACGTTGACCACTGTGAGCAGTGTAATGGGGACCTGACTTTCACCCAAATATTCAAGTAAAAATAAATAACAAAATGCTGTTTGTAATGTGCAGCAGTCTACCTCAAAGTAAACTAGAGTGACCACAATTCCTAGAGATAAAGGCTCTCTTTCTTACCTTGCATTTGGACTAGAAATTCTGTTTTGATGCGCCTGGCAGCTTCACTCTCATTCTCATTTCTGGATCCACAGAGGGAATCAACTTCATCGATAAATATGATGGAGGGTTTGTGCTGTCGAGCCAACTCGAACAGATTTTTCACAAGTCTGAGGGAGAAAGGAAACATTACCACCCAAGGAGACTTGCATACTTCTTAGTAGCCTCAAAGAAAATTAACAAAGACGTCAGACTGGCAGTTCCTCTCAGTATCCATTCACTTCTTTGTTTCTCATAAGCTGACCCACTTTATAGACTCCTTGTAAAATGTGACATCCTTTACTGTGCTGCTACCTCTAGGAAGTAATTGCTGCTAAACGTTCTTCCAATTTTGGTGGAGGATGAGTGTCCAGATAACTGAGATTGTCCAGCATTTGCTGAGATTGAAGAGATGGTGATCCAGACTTTATGGCAGAAGCAGAGATGGGGAGTGAGCAGGTTGCAAGAGTTTGATACTTTTTCTGTTAAATGCAGAGCTCAACCTCATTGAGAATCTCATACCTAGAAGAAGTGCAACTAACCAAAGATGCTGCAGGAACCAATAGAAACAAATAACTCATTTTAATATCCTGAGATCTTTAACTTCTATTTTCAATTTGGTAGATTATCCTAAATATATCTCAAGCTTAGTAAAAGCATTTTTACCTAACACCTTGTCCAAGTTCACTTTTCATTGATTTCCACTTGTCCTCTAGTCCACATTCTGGAAGTTAACATTCACAGTTCATCACATTTATGAATGACCTTATATTTTAGAAACTTCCACAAATTACAACAGTCACAGTTTCTCACTTCAAATATTAATCTTCCATTAGCACCTTACTTCTACACTTACTCCACTATTTTAATTTTCATGTGCCTGCATTGTTCACTCCACATTTAGTTTTGGCATCGATTCTTAGCTGTCTCCGTTTCAGATTCTCAAGCAGAGACAGATATGGGGTCCAGCTGGTTGGCTTTTGTCACTTCAATAGGCACTAATCTCACGGATCTTCCAGGTATCCCCACATTGCACAGTCAGAGATGGGAAATGGAATCTTCTGTAAGCTCAATTATTGTTAAAACTTAGCATAGAGATGCCACTGTCTCTACTCAGACAGTCACAAAACTCAAATATTTGTGGTGTTACTTACTTCTCACTCTCTCCTAACCACTTGGACATCAGGTCAGATGAAGACACAGAGAAGAATGTGGAATTATTTGCCTCTGTTGCTACAGCTTTGGCCAGGTAGGACTTTCCTGTACCAGGTGGGCCAAAAAGCAAGATCCCACGCCAAGGAGTTCGTTTACCTATAAAAATGAGAAGAACAGAATATGAATTGGACCAATGATAGCAACTGTGACAAGATTAAACACAGATTCTACAAGTTTCAGGGACAGAAACATATTATGCAACCCATTCAACTATTGTTTTTTCAGTATGTTGGACTTTTCAGTACTTTGTTTCATTCCTTTTATCAGTTTTGGTTTGGAATTGTGAACTGTGATCTGAGAACTAAAAGGTGACCATGGGACTGTCAGCAGTCATCCGTTTAAGCAAACAATTGGTTTGTGAGACTCAACCTGGAAGTTAAACGCAGATTGGTTTTTGATCAAAGTATTCCACAACCAGAGTGAAACTGGAGAAATCCGTACGTTTAATCAGATAGCAGATGTTTGGCCATGAACAAGGTCAGAACCTGGGAACTGGTGCCAAAGGAAAGAAGCAGAGGTTTTGAACTGGAGGTTTCTGAAAGGTGGTGTTTGGCTGAAGATTTGGTAACTCCTCACCTAACCTCCTGATATCAGGATGATTCAGGAGAACAGTGAAAGTAATAGGGTGGTTGTTATGGGGGACTTTAACTTTCCAGATATTGACTGGGAAAGCTATAGCTCGAGTACGTTAGATGGGTCGGTGTTTGTCCAATGTGTGCAGGAGGGTTTCCTGACACAATATATAGACAGGCCAACAAGAGGTGAGGCCATACTGGATTTGGTTCTGGGTAACGAACCAGGCCAGGTGTTAGAATTGGAGGTAGGTGAGCACTTTGGGGACAGTGACCACAATTCGGTGACTTTTACTTTAGTGATGGAGGGGGATACGTGTGCACTGCAGGGCAAGAGTTATAGCTGGGGGTAGGGAAATTATGATGCGGTGAGGCATGACTTAGGATGCGTGGCTTGGAAAAGTAGGCTTCAAGGGAAGGGCGCAATCGATATGTGGAGCTTGTTCAAGGAGCAACAATTGAGTGTCCTTGATAAGTATGTACCTGTCAGGCAGGGAGGAAAGGATCATGTGAGGGAGCTGTGGTTTCATAAGGAATTGGAATCCCTTGTTAAAGGGAAGAGGGCGGCCTTTGTAAAGATGAGGCGTGAAGGTTCAATTGGGGCGGTTGAGAGTTATAAGGTAGCCAGGAAGCAACTAAAGAGAGAGCTAAGAGCAGCAAGGAGGGAACATGAAAAGTCCTTGGTTGGTAGGATTAGGGAAAACCCAAAGGCTTTCTATAGATATGTCAGGAACAAAAGAATGAGTAGGGTAGGAATAGGTCCAGTCAAGGATAGTAGTGGGAAGTTGCGTGTGGAGGCTGAAGAAATTGGGGAGACACTGAATGAATACTTTTCGTCAGCATTCACTCAGGAACAGGACATTGTTGCTGATGTGAATATTGAGTCACAATTAATTAGAACGGATGACTTTGAGGTATGTAGGGAAGAGGTGTTGGAAATTCTGGAAAGGGTGAAAATAGATAAGTCCCCTGGGCCTGATGGCATTTATCCTAGGATTCTCTGGGAAGCAAGGAAAGAGATTGCAGAGCCATTGGCCTCGATTTTTATGTCTTCGTTGTCTACAGGAATAGTGCCAGAAGACTGGAGGATAGCAAATGTGATACCCTTGTTCAAGAAGGGGAGTAGGGATAACCCTAGTAACTATAGGCCGGTGAGTCTCACTTCTGTTGTGGGCAAAGTCTTAGAGAGAATTGTAAGGGATAGGATTTATGAACATCTGGATAGGAATAATGTGATCAAGGATAGCCAGCATGGTTTTGTGAAGGGCAGGTCGTGCCTCACAAACCTTATTGAATTCTTTGAGAAGGTGACTAAGGAGATGGACGAGGGTAAAGCGGTAGATGTGGTGTATATGGATTTTAGTAAGGCATTTGATGAGGTTCCCCATAGTAGGCTACTGCAAAAAATACAGAGGTATGGCATTGAGGGTGAGTTGGAGGTTTGGATTAGGAATTGGCTGGCTGGAAGAAGACAGAGGGTAGTAGTTGATGGTAAAGGTTCATCTTGGAGTGCAGTTACCAGTGGTGTTCCACAAGGATCTGTTTTGGGACCATTGCTGTTTGTCATTTTTATAAATGACCTGGAAGAGGGGCTAGAAGGTTGGGTGAGCAAGTTTGCCGATGATACCAAAGTCGGTGGAGTTGTTGACAGTGAGGAAGGGTGTGGCAAGTTACAGTGGGATATAGATAAGCTGCAGAGCTGGGCAGAAAGGTAGTGTGAAGTGATTCACTTTGGTAAGAGTAATAAGAAGATGGGGTACTGGGCTAATGATCGGATACTTGGTAGTGCGGATGAGCAGAGGGATCTGGGTGTCCATGTACACAGATCTCTGAAAGTTGCCACCGTGGTAAATAGAGTTGTGAAGACGACATATGGCGTACTGGCTTTTATTGGTAAAGGAATTGAGTTCCGGAGTCCTGAGGTCATGATGCAGTTGTATAAAACTCTGATGCGGCCGCATCTGGAGTATTGTGTGCAGTTTTGGTCACCATACTATAGGAAGGATGTGGAGGCACTGGAATGGCTGCAGAGGTGGTTTACCAGGATGTTGCCTGGTATGGTATGAAGATCGTATGAGGAAAGGCTGAGGCACTTGGGGCTGTTTTCATTGGAGAAAAGAAGGTTTAGGTGTGACTTGATAGAGGTGTACAAGATGGTTAGGGGTTTAGATAGGGTTGACCATGAGAACCTTTTTCCACGTATGGAGTCAGCTATTACGAGGGGGCATAGCTTTAAATTAAGGGATGGTAGGTATAGGACAGATGTTAGGGGTAGATTCTTTACTCAGCGAGTCGTGAGTTCATGGAATGCCCTGCCAGTAGCAGTGGTGGACTCTCCCTCTTTATGGGCATTTAAATGGGCATTGGATAGGCATATGGAGGATAGTGGGCTAGGGTCGGCGCAACATCTAGGGCCGAAGGGCCTGTACTGCGCTGTATTTTTCTATGTTCTATCAGCAATCGAAAGTTCAGAGAATAGAAACTAAGTCATACAGATTACTGAAACTTCCTCATAGTGACCTTAAAAGGTGCACCTGATTGTGACCTTCAGAAAATCAACGGTATGCACTTATAGAACAATGCATTATTAAAAAAAAACACAAGTAATTTGTTAATTCTGGGGAAGAGTCATTGGAGCCAAAATGTTAACCTTAATTTTTCTTCACAAATGCTGCCAGACCTGCTGAGTTTTTCCAGAAAGTTGTGTTTTTATTAGTAATTTGGCCAAGTTTGTAGTTTTTAAAATCTCTTAACTATGTTCGGTGTCTGTCTTTTGAGACAACAGGGCTGATAACAAGAATTATTGGGTTTAAATTATAGACACTAATTAGATTACTTTGTCCTTTAATTTTGCCTGCTAAAGATACTGTATTCTTAATAAATTGTTAAGCCTTTTGTTTCAGCTATAAACCTGATGTCTGAAATCAATTATTCATAAGGACTAGGACTGATTATTCAAAAAGATGGTTAGGAACCTTTGGGGTCAATTTTGAATGTCTTTTAAGAAATATGCTGGATTTCTTTTGCTATAAGTCTGCCTTGCTCACAGAATGGTTAGTTTAAAGACAATAAACCAATTCCCGTTTGAACTTGTCAATTAAACTTGCCTCCACTGCATTCCTCATTGAAGCACAAGGTTTGTGAAAAATGTTTTCTTCACATCACCATTGTTGTTTTTAGTAATTACCTTAAATCCAGGTCCTCTCGTTCAAAATGCTTTCACTGTGGGATCAGCTTTTTCTCATCAACTCCATCCAGACCCTTCACGATTTTGAACACTTGGATCAAATCGCCTCTCAACCATAGCTTCTTCAAGAAAAACAGTTGCAACTTCTCCAGACTAATCTACCTAACCGAAATTCCTCAACCCAGGAAACATTCTTGTGTCTTTCCTGCACCCTCTCTAATATCTTACAGCCTTCCTAAACTGGTGCCCAGAACTGGATACAATACTCCTATCCAAGCCAAACCATTGTTCTGCGCAACTATGATAGGACATTTCATCTGTGCTCATATTTCTCATAACCCTCCGTAGTCTGTCCCTAATTAATATAGCAGTCCTTTAGAACATAGTAAAATACTGCACAGACCAGGCCCTTCAGCCCTTGATGTTTTGCCGACCTGTGAACTATCTAAGCCTACCCCCCTCCACTATCCCATCATCATCCAAGTGCCCATCCAAAGATTGTTTAAATCTCGCCCATGTGGCTGAGTTAACTACATCAGCATTCCAGATCTGTAACACACTCTGAGTAAAGAACCTGCCTCTTACATCTTAAATCTATCACCCCTCAATTTGTAGCTATGCCACCTCATACAAGCTGACAGCATCATCCCAGGAAAAAGACTTTCATTATCTAACCCTATCTAATCCTCTGATTATCTTTTATGTCTCTATCAAATCCCATCTTCGCCTTCTTCTCTCCAATGAGAACAGACCCAAGTCTCTCAGCCTTTCCTCAAAAGACCTTCCCTCCAGACCAGGCAACATTCTGGTAAATGTCCTCTGCACCTTTTCCAATGCTTCCACGTCCTTCCTGTAATGGAGCGACCAGAACTGTACACAATATTCCAAATGCAGCAACACTAGCGTTTTGTATAGTTGCAGCATGACATTACGGTTCTCGAACTCAATCCCTCTACCAATAAAACCTAACACACCGTTTGCCTTCTTAACAGCACTATCCACCTGGGTGGCAATTTTTAGGGATCTATGTACATGGACTCCAAGATCTCTCTGCACATCCACACTTTCAACAATCTTTCCATTGACCCAGTATTCTGTCTTCCTGTTATTCTTCCCAAAGTGAATAATCTCACATTTATCTGCATTGAACTCCATTTGCCACCTCTCAGCCCAATTCTGCAGTTTATCCAAGTCCCCCTGCAACATTCTTCCACACTGTCCACAACTCCACCGACTTTAGTGTCATCTACAAATTTACTAACCCATCCACCTATGCCAGCATCCAAGTCATTTATAAAAATGACAAACAGCAGTGGTCCCAAAACAGATCCTTGTGGCACACCATGAGTAACTGGACTCCAGGCTGAATATCTTCCATCAACCACCACTCGCTGCCTTCTTACTGCGAAATCACCCTCAATCTCATGCCTCTGCATTTTCTCCAACAGCCTAATACATGGAACCTTATCAAATGTTTATTTGACATTATCCAAAAAAAAACTCATCTCCTTTATGCACCTTATTATTCTTTATGACCTCTATATACTCTGATCCACTCCCTGCCAGTTTAGTTTAAGACATGTGAGCTAAGCTTCCCATAAGCACACTGGTTCTAGTCCTATTGACATGCAACCCTTTGCAATGGGCTCTTCCTATCCCAAAACTGGCCCCAATGTCTCAAGAATCTGAAGCCCTTCGTCCTGTACCATGCCTCAAATCATGCATTGATCCCCCTATTTCTCCTCTCACAATAATACCTCTTAGGACATTTAACAGTTTTCTGCACAGATTGCCAAACCTAATTATTTCTAATATTTCCCATTTTATATCAGATTCCATCTACAATATGTTGCTTTTCTTACAGACCTTCAACTCAGTCACCCTTAATCTCATATCCTTATGGATCCTCTTTAGATGCCTCAGTCATCCTTGAACCCCATATCTTTAACTTTTTGCTGTTGATCCTAAACGTAGCTCTACAAATCCCAGTGCTTACTAACCAACAAATGTTCCTCATTAGAAATCAAAAGAACTGCAGATACTGTAAATCAGAAACAAAAACAGAAATTGCTGGAAAAGCTCAGCAGGTCTGGCAGCATCTGTAGAGAGAAATTGGAGTTAGCGTTTCTAGGAGCTAGCTAGGCCAGCACTGATTGCCCATCTATAAATGCACAGAGGGCTCATATGTTAAGAGCTACCTACATTGCTGTGGGTCTGGAGTCACATGTAAGCCAGACCAGGTAAGGTTGACAGATGTGCTTCCATAAAGGATATTAGGGAATCATGAAACAATGGTTTCATAATCATTAGTTACTTAAGTCTAGATTTATACCGAATTCAAATTCACCATTTGTCATGGCAAGATTTTAATCCAGGTCGATAGAACATTACCTGGGATCTTGGATTAATAATCTCATGATAAAACCACAAGGCTATCGCCTTGTTAGAAATAAATCTCTTACAAGAAAAGCTGTGAAATATAAAAACATACCTGTGAATAGATGAGGGAACTTGATGGGTAAAATCACAGCTTCCTTCAAGGCCTCCTTTGCCACCTCCAAACCAGCCACATCATTCCATCGCACATTGGGCTTCTCCATCACAATAGCACCTATAATGGAACAAGAGTGTGACTGCTGACAACAAAGTTCCAAACACATCTACAGAAAGCTTCAAAGTCTTTTTGAAAAAATGAAGACATTGATAGCAAAAAACAAAACATTCATGAAATCCCAAAAGTGATAATAAGGACACCACTTCGACTGGGACAACACATTCATCCTAAGAGGAGCCAGAGACACGCACAAGAATTCCTTGAAGCATGGCATTCCAACCAAAACTTTACCAAGAAACGCATCGACTTATACCCGATTTACCACCCCAAGAAAAAGAATGGGAAATTACGCCATCGCATCGTGGAAACCTCAATGCCAGGTCATAACACCAGTGCTTCAACGGAGACTCTCTGATGGCGTTAAACAGTATGGTGGCAAAACATCTGAAAACATAGCTTCCAGCTCAGCAAGCAAACTTACACCCTTTGTTTCCCTTTCTACATGAGTTTAGGACAATAATCTTACACAATGAAGACAGAGGTAAGGCAGAATTCTTTGCTCAAAGAATGGCAAATCAAACATTCAAATTAGATAAATGTTTAACCAGTAAAGCAGAGAAGAATCATGGGGAGAAGGCAGAGAAGTGGAATTGAGGATTATTAGATCAGATGTGTTTGCACTGAATTGCAGAGCAGACTCAATGGGCTGAATGATTTACTTCTGCTCCTAAGTGTTCTGGTCTTCAAGTAATCCATCAGTGAAAAGAGAAACACTGCCTGAACATTGCTGGAAAACTATGAACCCACCTGCCATTGCCAATGTGCCTTGCCACAATCAGATTAAGGTTTTAAGCAGAAAATAAACCATTTCACAAGAGAAGCACAAAACAAAAAGACTAGAAGACAAGCCAAACATCTCCTTCAGAAAACTTGAGTAGTATGAAATGATTGAAAATTTAATGAACTCAATCTGAATCTATGAATTATGGTTTTTAATTCAAAAAGGACAGGGCAGTCAATATTTTACTCTGTAAATTAGGGAGACTGAATCTTGCATTACATGTTCATTTCAATATTCATAATTGTGCAATTTTTAAATTATTTTATATTTTATTTTAATTAACAGCCTATACTGTGCTATGACTTGCTCTATGAAGATTGTCATTAGCAGCTGCCACCAAAATAAAGTCTTAATTTAAAAACCGCATCTAATAGATGGTATTGAATATTATCTTCAGACTGCAAGTCCTGCCTGATATACCAGCAAAATAGGCTTTGTCCCTTAGGACACAGACAACATGAAATGATGTATAAAAATATTACAATCAATAATCAGGGCTAACAATTCAGTGTAGTACTGATGGAGTTCTATGGTATCAAGTGTGCTTTGTTTGGGATAGGTAAAGGATTTATCTGGCCTCTTGGCACTGTTTCAAAGAGCAGGTGCATTACCGCCATCGCCTGGCCAAAATGTATCGCTCATTCAAGACCACAAATTTTGAGATTAGATTACTTACAGTGTGGAAACAGGCCCTTCGGCCCAACAAGTCCACACCGACCCGCCGAAGCGCAACCACCCCATACCCCTACATTTACCCCTTACCTAACACTACGGACAATTTAGCATGGCCAATTCACCTGACCTGCACATCTTTGGACTGTGGGAGGAAACCAGAGCACCCGGAGGAAACCCACGCAGACACGGGGAGAACGTGCAAACTCCACACAGTCAGTCGCTTGAGTCGGGAATTGAACTCAGGTCTCAGGCGCTGTGAGACAGCAGTGCTAACCACTGTGCCACCGTGCCGCCCACAATGGATATGATGATCACACAAATGTTTGTGCGAGTTTGTCACCTGCAAATTGGCTACTGCTTTAAAATTACAACAATGATTCCAATTCAAAAGCAACTCTTGTTCTAAAATAGGACATTCTTTGCCATGAAAAGTGCTTTTTTATTTCATTTATTTTATAATGTGGGCATGACGGGCAAGGAGCAACATCCCTATCTGCTCTTGATATGAGTGGCTTGCTAGATTGGGGTCTGGAGTCACATGTAGGTCAGACCAAGCAAGTTGCCAGGAGATTAGCCTGGGCCTCCAGATTGTTACTTCAATGACGTTATCACTATGTCACTGCCTCTCCAACATACAAATGCATTTTTTAAATACAATTAAGTAGATGGGTGGGGTTGTAGAAAGGCTCTGTACCACTATTAATCTGATTTGACTGACAGTTTGATTTTCAGACATCTCAGGTTGGAGGAAGAATGACAGGTTGCTGCTGTAAGTTTGGATCTTAAATCAAACAAATTTGTACATGCTTGTAATTCCTCCTCAATACGCACTTCAAGGCTGGATTTGAAACTTCAGTCTGATTTGCACCTACTCTAAAGACTGTTGTGTTTCTGCACACAATTAAAATGACATCACCTGTCGCTGGGACAATGGTGGGCTAGTACTCCCGGTACTAATCAGGATGACAGTACTCCTCTGCCTTCAAATTTGGCAGAGGCACCAAATACATTGCTATCCTAGACCCCATGGTCCTCTTCATCAACACACTAAAAGCAACAAGAAACATGTCAAGTCTCATATGAATGCTTGCAACTTTGAGACTGACCCCTTTACTACCTCAGATTTTCATGCTGCTTGGCCAGCATCCAGTTCTGGATGAGCCATTTTCTTCAATCTCTGCCACAAATTGCATTCCCTTATTTCTGAATTTACTACTCACATCCATTACACCCTATTTGACCTTGAGCTTCTGGTTACATATTTTCTCTACAACCAAGACCATCATCACCAAAATATCACCCATCTGGAACCTGCCTCAACTTATCTGCTGCTGAAAGTCTCATCTATATTTTCCCAACGTGACTATGCAAAGTGCTCACTGATTGGTCTTCCCATTCATTAAGTCATCTGGAATTCTGCTGCCAATTTTATACCAAATGCTATTTGACTCTAATTTCATTGCTAACTGATCCACACTGGTTTCGAGTAAAGCAGTGCCTCCAAAACTCTCATCCATGTGTTAAAATCCCTGACATGCAGATCTAGTAGACTAACAGGCAGGTGTCTGGCGACATGAGAATGTGTTTCACTCACCCATCAGCTGCTCCTGCAGTTTCTTCTTCTCTGGATTTTCTTCTTCACTATCACTGTCACTCCTGGGAGAGGAATCAAAACATGAGAATTGCAGCAACATCAGACAGCAGTAATGCAGGAAAATGGCTAGGGTTGGGGAAAGAAAATGTCCATGTATAGCAGGCTCAACTAAAGAGAAAAACAGGAAACTGCTAAATATGAAAAGGTAATTAAGATAATATTAAAGAATCAGCAAACAGCAAAGAGGTACAGCATAAGATTGAAAAGGTTTAAAAGTATCATGTCTTCAATTTCATCCCACCACCTATCACACAATGAAAGCCAGCCCATGAAAACAAACCTTATTGTCCGTCACAGACACTTAGATTTTCATTCCCTTTTAACTTCTTCCATTAATCCCACACCCTCATGCAAAACATTCACCTGGACTTCCAATTTTAGTACCAGCTAATTCACTTCTAACTTGCAGTAACTCTCTCTCCACTCCTTATTCATCCCAATAATATACATCTATCTCACAACACCATATTGTTCTTGCCTACCCATTCCTCTCCAGCACCCGACCCATGAAAGTAATTGCCTGCCAACATCCCAATCCCAGTAATGCATGTGCCGATTCTCCATTAGCCATGAATATATCCACAATTCCAGTTTTTCTCCCAAATCAGGAGCCCTCATCCATACCCCTTGTCATTTTGTTGTGTTTCTTTCACTGGCTTCTTGCCGCGTTTGTCTTTGTTTTTTAAATATTCCTTCAGTTTTTCTGCACGGTCCAGGTACTGAACACACTTCGCTCGAATACTCTCCTTTGCCTTCTCTCCATGAGCCTCATCTGCAATAAAAACAGTGGAATATCTTGACTACAGTAACCCTAAGGTGGGGAACTGCCTCCAACATCCCAGAAGGGGAGACCTGATTACCAGTCAGCACAGAATGTTTCCTGCCTGTACTGGTGACAACATGAGGGTATAGTTCCACTACCCATTGACACCCTGTACCTGAGCACTTGCTGACATTTCACCAATCTAACCAATCTTGTACATACTCAGAAATCAGTCAATGGTGGTCAGCAGCAGGGGACATTCAATGATGATCAGGAGCAGGAACACCAACTGATTTCCCCTCTAATTAAGGAATCTGAACAGTGATCAGAAGCACTAACTGATTTTCCCTCTCTCTGGCCCAGGGGTCACTCAGTCGTGTTCAGGAGTAGTTCTGAACTTGGCTCCCTTTGATCCAAGAGTACTGAAGTCCAATACTGAGTCTCCAATGCCCAATCTGAGGTCCTCTAATTCAAAACAGGCCAAGTATTAGACTCAAAGCTTGTGATGAGCTTGTCTTATAACTTGTCTAAACTGGGCCAAATTTGGAACTCCGTTCCTACCAACACCTTGGGTGTACCTACACCAGATGAACTGCAGTTCAAGGCGGCAGCACACGATATTCCCAAAAAATATTTGGGGTTGGATACAAATGCTGGCCATGCCAGCTCTGCTCACATTTCCTGAAATATATCCAGAGAATGCAAGTTCAAATCCCACAATGGTCAATTGTGAATTTGAATTCAGTTAGAAAAAAAAAATTGGAAATAAAAAGCTGGTAATCCAACTGGTTCACTAATGTCCATGGAGAACTCTCACATTTAATAGCATGCAGGAAGTATTCCACTGCATGCTGATACAGCCTCAATGCCTCTTCATAGTTCTTTGCCTTGTCTTCTTCTGTGGCTTTAGTTACAAGGTCAATTGCTTTCTGAAACAGTTAAAAATAAGTTATATTAATGCATAGTTCACTCTCAAAAGGAAGAAATATCAAATCATCATCACTAACCACACCATTCTCACTCATTCTCGGCGAAGGGCTTATGCCTGAAATGCCAATTCTCCTACTCCTCGGATGCTATCTGACCTGCTGTGGTTTTCCAGCACCACACACTCAACTCTGATCTCCAGCATCTGCTGTTCTCACTTTCTCCCATTCTCACTTTCCTACCATGTTGGTTTATCAGCTGCTATGCGAACTTCCATTTTTTGAATGATTTTGCACCATGCAACACAGAATTTTGCAGCAGCCTAACTGATCTGAATACAGAACATAGAAAAATACAGCGCAGTACAGGCCCTTTGGCCCTCGATGTTGCGCCAATCCAAGCCCACCTAACCTACACTAGCCCACTATCCTCATATGCCTATCCAATGCCCGTTTAAATGCCCATAAAGAGGGAGAGTCCACCACTGTTACTGGCAGGGCATTCCATGAACTCATGACTCGCTGAGTAAAGAATCTACTCCGAACATCTGTCCTATACCTACCACCCCTTAATTTAAAGCTATGCCCCCTCGTAATATCTGACCCCATACGTGGAAAAAGGTTCTCTTGGTTAACACTATCTAAACCCCTAATCATCTTGTACACCTCTATCAAGTCACCCCTAAACCTTCTTCTCTCCAATGAAAACAGCCCCAAGTGCCTCAGCCTTTCCTCATATGATCTTCCTACCATACCAGGCAACATCCTGGTAAACCTCCTCTGCACCCATTCCAGTGCCTCCACATCCTTCCTATAGTAAGGTGACCAAAACTGCACACAATACTCCAGATGCGGCCGCACCAAAGTCTTATACAACTGCAAAACATGTCATATGGTTTTGCACCAATGTACTGGTATTGGTAGGCAGCAACAACCAAAAAATTCAAGTTTATATAAAGAACATCTACTGAACGAAAATGTCAGAAGAGGCTTCACAGGTGCATTATAAAATGGACATGACACTGAGCCACACATGACAACATTAGGTCAAATGGTTAATTATTTGGTCAGAGGTTTTAATGAGCGAAAAGAGGAAAATGAGGTGGAAGGATCCAGGAAGTAAATTTCAGGCTTGTGCAGTTAAACAACTGAAGGCACAACCACTAGTTGTGAAGCGGGAATAAGAGGACAGAGTTAGAAGTGCACACGTAATCTCAGAGGGTTGTAGAGTTGGAGGAGTATATAGAAGTAAGGAGGGAGTGAGACCATGCGGTCAACTAAAAACAAGGCCAAGAACTTCAAAATCAAGACATGACTTGTCGGAAGGAACAACAGTGATGGGGAATGGGACTTGCTGTTTGTGAAGGCAGAATTTGAATGAGGTCAAGATATTGGAAGGGAAACAAGGACAGTCCGATCTAACAAAGGTATGAAAGAGAGTAACGCCATATTTTCAATAAAGACCTAGGACTTGCCTACCCCTACATTCCAAACCAAGCATTATATGGAAAAGCAGTTTTATGCTTCATCTTGTCAAATTCTCCTAATCTCATCCAAATGCTCAAAATATTTTGATAAGAGGAGCCTGCATGAAAGAAATGGCAAATCCAATATTTTCAATACTGAGAAAATCACAACACTGTACTATACCAACACTGTACTTTCACTACACTACACCAATATTAATCCGTGTAGTGTGGTAAAGTTTATGTTTGATGGCAGACTTAAATATTCCATGAGAGGATCTTGCAGCATGGTTCAGGTGAGTGGCACTGAAGCCAAACCATCAGAATAAACAATGTAAAAGAGGAGATACTGGAAGGACTTTAACACCACGTTTTACTTAGCAAACTCTGATTACTGATCGGTAATGATAGCCCGTGAGCCATCATTAACAAACAGTTAAATCCTCTTAATATTTTAGACACACAAATATTCCTGTTATTAAATGCTCCATGTTCCTCTTATTTTAGCATTAAGAAAATATTCTGTCTTATCTCTTTGAACACACAGCACAGCACATATACTGATCTCCAACAGTTGGCTTTCCCCATTTACCACATCCCTTGCTAGATTTCTACTTTCACATTCACAACATATATGTTCAACTAAGTTTCATCTGCAAAGGCTGTCAGTTTAAATCCCCAGAAACTATTATATCCATCCCATCAGAGTACAATTTTAAAGTTCTTTCTACAGTGGAACATCCAGAAATGCACAAATTTCTGTGAGCAACATACAATGTATTGACACTTCGCAATATGAATTTCAAAAATAGATGCAGATGAAGGTTTTCTTTTTAAGATGAATGGTCAGAAATAATTTGGAGGAGTGACGTCAGAAAAATCATTTTCAAAAAGCATGCAATTCACTCAACTGTCTAGCAGGATGTGGGCGCTGGTTAGCTCAGTTGGTTGGATAACTGGTTTGTAAAGCAGAATTATGCCAACAGCACAGGCTCACTTCCTGTACCAGCTGAGGTTACCCTGAAGATCCAACTTCTCACTTGAGGTGGTGCCCCTCAGGTTAAACTACCAACAATCATCTCTCTCTCTCTAGTGTGAATGCAGCCCCCTCTGGAACTATGACAACTTTACTGGCAGGATGAATAAACCATCAGCTACGAGTTTAGCGTTGACTTTAGTTCAGATGAGATGTTTTCAGTTGAGTGTAGTCATCCTGGCAGATAGACTTTAGTTTGCGAAGTCTCCAAGCTGCAAGAGCTTGGTTTGGAATTTTTCAAGTTGTCAGTACTGAGAAAAAATTTATCAGAACTGAAAGGAGACAGACCAGCATGGCTTTGTGAGGGAAATCGCGCCACACAAATTTGATTAAGATTGAGGAACTAGCCAAAAAAATTGATGAGGGTGGAACAGTAGACTTTGTTTACTTGGACTTTCGTAAAACCTTTGACATGATGCCACATGGAAGACTAATTTGTAGTTAGATCACATGGCATTTAGGGCGAGCTTGCCAATTGGATATAAAATTGGCTTAGTTGCAGGAAACAGTAATGGTGGACAGTTGTTTTTTTTTGGGCGGAAGGTCAGTGACCAATGGTGTTCCACAGGAATCAGTGCTGGGTCCACTTTTGTTTGTTATTTAATTACTTAGAAGAGAATCTAAAAAGCATGGTTAGTAAGTTGGCAGATAACACCAAGGTTGATGGCATAGCAGACAGTGAAGGTTATCTAAGATTATACGGCTATCGTGATGATTTGGGGCAATGGGCTAAAGAGTGGCAGATGGACTCTACAGCTCTGAACTGGAAAGAAATTATAAAACAGACTCAACAGTTCCAAAAGAAAAACTGGGCAGAGTCAGTTAAGAAAAATTAAATGAGAGTTGCAGAAGAAGCGATTAAAGATGTGATACATTGCTGGGATTTTAATTTTTATAAAGGATGTTGCTGGGAAAGGAATTAAAATTCTGTCGTACGGCTTACATTTTTTTTGGAACTTTTATTTAAAGCTTGCTGCTTTCCTTCTTTTGTGTATTATACATTTTTTTTGTTAAAGAATGTCTACAGCTTTGTGTGAATATTTCAGTGACTGAGCACCACAATAACCGCTACAAATATTAAACATATGATCTGTCAAGACAGGATTCACTCTGTCACCCCTTTTAGATTAGATTACTTACAGATTAGATTAGATTACTTACAGTGGGGAAACAGGCCCTTCGGCTCAACAAGTCCACACCGACCCTCCCAACAGCAACCCACTCAGACCCATTCCTCTACATTTACCCCTGCCCCAACACTGCGGGCAAGTTAGCACGGCCAATTCACCTAATCTGCACATTTTTGGACTGTGGGAGGAAACTGGAGCATCCGGAGAAAACCCACGCAGACACGGGGAGAATGTGCTAACTCCACACAGAAAGTTGCCTGAGGCAGGAATTAAACCTGGGTCTCTGGCGCTGTGAGGCAGCAGCGCTAACCATTGTGCCATCATGCCGACCTTTTGTCCAATGTTACTATCAGCTGGGATCATACCAAGATTCCAATCAAGAATTACATACATACTGGATGGGAAAGTCTGCAAACATTAAAAAAAATTCACACACTCAATCTATTTTGCTACCTCATCCTCCATTTTGGAGATGGTTAAAGTTGACCATAGATGTTATTTTTTCGGGTAAAAAATGAGGTCTGTAGATGCTGGAGATCACACCTGAAATGTGTTGCTGGTTAAAGCACAGCAGGTTAGGCAGCATCCAAGGAATAGGAAATTCGACGTTTCGGGCATAAGCCCTTCATCAGGAATGAGGAGAGTGTGCCAGCATTCCCGATGAAGGGCTTATGCCCGAAACGTCGAATTTCCTGCTCAACTTATGCTGCCTGACCTGCTGTGCTTTTCCAGCACCACATTCTTGACTCCAAACTCACGCATCCGCAGTCCTCACTTTCTGCTAGTGTTGTTCATTTCCTACTATAATTGTGGCCACAATATTTCTGACTAGTATGTCAACACCTCCTGTATGCTTCCCCTTCTTTTCTATTATGTTGATATTCCAACATTTAGCCGCCTGGCAATATATTTCCAAGTCAGGATAGTGAGTGGTTTGAAAGGGTCCTTGCAGTGGTGGTATTCCATAAATCTGCTGCCCTTGCATTTCAAGCTGGTAGAGGTCACAGGTTAGGAAAATGCTTTAAGAACTTTTGGTGAGTTTCTGCACTCTATCTTGTAGATGCCATTCTGCATTAATGGAGGAGGGAGTAATGTTGAACATGATGGGATTGGTGCCAATCAAGAGGGCTGGTTGTTCTGGATATTGGATGTAAAACATTTATTAACTATTGTCAGATATCACACTTTAGAAAGGATGAGAAGGCTTTGGAGATAGTGCAGAGGACACATACCATTACGTTACTTGGGATGAACTTGAATTAGGTGGAAAAGACTGAAAAAGTGGAGACTGCTGTCCTCAGAAGCAGAAAGCATTTGAAATAACAAACGGTTTTGATAAGATACAGAAACTAACCAGAAGCTCAGTAGCCAGAGATCACCTTTCAAGTTCCACAACATCCTTCCGATAGGAGGCAGACCAGAATTGGCCTCATTCCTAATGAACAGCTTTTGCCCGAAACGTCGATTATGCTGCTCCTCGGATGCTGCCTGACCTGTACTTTTCCAGCACCACTCTAATCTAGAATCTGATCTCCAGCAGTCCTCATTTTTGCCTAGACCAGAATTGTAGGTAATACTCCAAAAATGGCTGAACCAATGTCTGTACAGTCACAATATGGACCAACCCCAATACTCAATGCACTGACCAATAAAGGTAAGCATATCAAATGTCTTCTTCGTTATCCTATCTACCTGCGACTCCACTTTCAAGGAACTACGAATCTGCACTCCAAGGTCTCTTTGTTCAGCAACACTCCCCAAGTCCTTACTATTAAGCATATAAGTCCTACCCTGATTTGGCTTTTCAAAATGCAGCACTTCACATTTATCTAAATTAAACTCCATCTGCCATTCTACAACCCACTGGCCCATCTGATCAAGATCCCATTGTATTCTGAGGTAACCTTCTTCACTGTCCTCTACACCTCCAATTTGATGTCATCTGCAAACTTACTAATTATACCTCTTATGGTCACATCGTATATGAATGACAAAAAGTAGTGGACCCAGCACCAATCCTTGTGGTACACCTATGGTCACAGGCCTTCAGTCTGAAAAACAACATTGCTCCACCACCCTCTTCTCCCACACCTGATGTGGAATGTTGTCCCTTGACTTACATAACCAAGTGTGCTAGAGCTTAAAGCATGCCATGAATCACCTTTCATTTCTTGTACACATTCAGTAACATCAGGTTCAACATGTACACTAACAAACCACATAAGTTTAGATCAGAGTGGTGCTGGAAAAGCACAGCAGGTCAGGCAGCATCCAAGGAGCAGGAAAATCGACAGTTCGGGCAAAAGCCCTTCATCAGGAATAGTGACAGGAAGTCTCCAGGGTGGAGAGATAAATGGGAACCACATCTCTGTTGGCCTGTTCACTAACGCACCATGTTCAACATTCAGTTCTGGATGATATGAAATTCTCATCAATTAAATGTTGGGAAAACTACAGCCATTGTTTAGATCCTCATCAAATCTCTCTCAGTCAATAATAACGGTCTTTTCCCTAAGGTAGGGGGGCTCAAAACTAGAGGGCATATTCAAAAGGTGAGAGTAAAAGGATTGAAGAGGAATGAGAGAACAGTTTTATGCAGTGGGAATATAAAAACACGGAAATGCGGCACCTCAACATCTGGGCTTTAAAATTACCACGGCATTAGATGAGATTACTTACAGCGTGGAAACAGGCCCTTCGGCCCAACAAGTCCACGCCGACCCGCCGAAGCACAACCCACCCCAGACCCCTACACCGTGCCGCCCACTGCACCTCTGGGAAAAATTACATAACAAGGTGGGCTGGGGATTGCTGCCTCGGAGCTCATTACCCGCTTGGAGCAAACCACTACCTGAAAAACTGACTTTAAAAGATTAACCAGTTGTGGGGCGGCGCGGAGCCGGGGGAGCCGGGAGCGGGGACCCGGGAAGCGGGGGAGCGGGGACCCGGGAAGCGGGGGAGCGGGGAGCCGGGGAGCGGGGAGCCGGGAAGCGGGGGAGCGGGGAGCCGGGGGAGCCGGGAGCGGGGAGCCGGGGAGCGGGGAGCCGGGAAGCGGGGAGCCGGGAAGCGGGGGAGCGGGGAGCCGGGGGAGCCGGGAGCGGGGAGCGGGGAGAGCCGGGGGACCCGGGAAGCGGGGGAGCGGGGAGCCGGGGAGCCGGGGAGCCGGGGAGCGGGGGAGCGGGGGAGCGGGGAGCCGGGGACCCCGGGACCGGGGAGCCGGGGACCCCGGGAGCGGGGAGCCGGGGACCCCGGGAGCGGGGAGCCGGGGGAGCGGGGAGCGGGGGAGCGGGGAGCCGGGGAGCCCGGGAGCGGGGACCCCGGGAGCGGGGAGCCGGGGGAGCGGGGAGCCGGGGGAGCGGGGAGCGGGGGAGCGGGGAGCCGGGGAGCCCGGGAGCGGGGAGCCGGGCTCCATCCCAGCCTCGGGGGAGGTGTCTGCGGGGGGGTCCTCCGGGCTCAGGCCCGGTGAACCGGCCATGAGAAATTGCCCGTAGTGTCAGTTGTATTAGTCAGGGGGAGATGTAGGGGAATGGGTCTGGGTGGGTCACTCTTCAGAGGGTCAGTATGGACTTGTTGGGCCGAAGGGCCTGTTTCCACATTGTAGGGAATCTAATCTAACGACAACAAAGGCACCGACTCCCAGCCACTTCCCCAAATCAAACGGCAGCAGCCAGACTGCGGCGCGGGCCTGCCCTGACCCCCTCACCCTGCGGGAAAACACCACTAACCGAGCCCCCTCCCTACCCCCGGCCCAGCCCAGGGCCTAGCAACACAACCCTCCCAAAATAAATACAAATAAACCTTACCTGGAGGGTATTGGGAGCTGACATCGCACATTGCCGATCGCTCAGACTGCGGGGATGGAGCAGGCTGAGTGCTGAGCCCGCGGTTGGACACCTCGATGGCCTGGGCCTGCGGCTGGGGCCTCGGGCCCGGCTCTTCCCCCGGGTTCGATTCGGCAAAATGGCGGCCGCGCACCCCGTGACGTCATTTACACAACTACCAGCGCAAGAACAGATCGTCGAAATTGACAAGAGACTCCCTCCCGAACTGGCGTCTGCACCACAAACAGCGCCCCTCCCGGCTTGGCGTCTGCACCGCATCCGCTCCACAAACAGCGCCCCTCCCGGCTTGGCGTCTGCACCACAAACAGCGTCCCTCCCGGCTTGGCGTCTGCACCGCACCCGCTCCACAAACAGCGCCCCTCCCGGTCTGGCGCCGCACCTGCGTATGTTTCTTGTGCCTTGGGGTGCATTTTTGTTGGCCTCACACAGCACCAGGTTATAGTCCTGATGAAGGGCTTGTGCTCGAAACGTCGAATTCTCTATTCCTGAGATGCTGCCTAACCTGCTGTGCTTTGACCAGCAACACATTTGCAGCTGTGATCTCCAGCATCTGCAGACCTCATTTTTTACTCAATAGATTTATTTAGAAGCACTAGCTTTCGGAGCACTGCTCCTTCAGCAGGTGGTAGTGGAGAATAAGATTGTAAGACACAGAATTTATAGCAAAAGTTTATAGTATGATGTAACTGAAATTATATACTGAAAAATTCCTGGATTGTTTATCTCTCATCTTTAAGAATGACCATGTTTCAGTCCCTTTATATGTAAATCACAAAACATTTTTTAAACGATTAGATTCCCTACAGTGTGGAAACAGGCCCTTTGGCCCAAACAGTCCACATCGACCCTCCGTAGGACAACTCATCCAGCTCCATTTCCCTCCCACTAATGCACCTAACACTATGGGAAATTTAGCATGGCCAATATGGACTATGGGAGGAAACCCACACGGACAGGGAGAGAATATGCAACCTCCACAAACATATATGTGTACGTGTACATGTTGGAGGGCAAGTATGTATATGTGTGTGTGTGTGTGGGGGCAATGTGTGGATATGTGAGCGTAAATGGGTTTAAGTCTGTGAGAGGGTGTATGTGGGAATGTATGTTTGAGCGTTTGAGAGAGAGAGAGTCTGAGTGTGTGTGTATAGTGCAATGGTGGTCACCTGTAATGTGACATGAATCCAAGGTCCCAGTTGAGGCCCTCCCAATGGGTACTGAACTTGGCTATCAGCCTCTGCTCGGCCACTTTTCCTTGTTGCCTATCCTGAAGTCCGCCTTGGAGGATGGTCACCCGAAGATTCGAGATTAAATGTCCCAGACTGCTGAAATGTTCTCTGACTGGGGGAGAACAATCCTGTTTGTTGATTGTTCTGCAGTGTCCATTCATCCGTTGCCATAGCCTCTGTTTGATCACGCCAATGTACCATGCCTCTGGGCATCCTTACCTGCAGCGTATGAAATAAACGTTGGTTGAGTTGCAGGAGTATGTGCCACATACATGGTGGGAGGTGTCCCACCATGAAATGGTGATATTCGTGTCAACATTCTGACAAGTCTTGCAGCGTCTACCGTGACAGGGTTGTATGGAGTTGTCCTGAAAGCCAGGCAGTTTGCTACGAACAATGATCGATTTGAGGTTTGGTGGTTGTTTAAAGGCGAGCAGTGGAGGTGTGGGGAAGGCCTTGGCGAGGTGCTCATCCTCATTGATAATATGTTGCAGGCCACAAAGAACGTGGTGTAGTTTTTCGGTTCCTGGGAAGTACTGGACAACGAAGGGTACCCTGGTGGGTGCAGCACGTGTTTGTCTCCCGAGGTCATTACGGTTCCTCGCTGTGGCACGTTGGAACTGGTGGTCAATGAGTTGAGCATCGTACCCCGTTCTTATGAGGGCATCCCTGAGTACTTCCAAGTGCCCGTCGTTTTCCTCCTCCTCCGATTTAACATGTTTCGGGTGGAAACTGGAGAAGTATAGCATCACGAGGTTCTCCATTGTTTTGCGGTAAGTGTGGTGCTGAGGTGCCCGGGGCAGGATTTAAAGAGAGAGTTAAGGGGAGCAAAGAGAGGACGTGAGCAGTCTTTAACAGGTAGAACATAGGTATGTGAGGAATAAAAGGGTGACTAGGGTGGGAATAGGGCCTGTCAAAGACAGAAGTGGGAAGTTGTGTGTGAACCCTGTGGAGATCAGAGAGGTGCTAAATGAATATTTCTCATCGGCTTTCACTCACTATCCACTACACTTTTCCAATTTTGGTGTCATCTGCAAACTTACTAACTGTACCTCTTAAGCTCATATCCAAATCATATATAAATGACAAAAAGTAGAGGACCCAGTAACGATCCTTGTGGTACTCCACTGGTCACAGGCCTCCAGTCTGAAAAACAACCACCACCACCACCCTCTGTCTTCTACCTTTGAGCCAGTTCTGTATCCAATTGGCTAGCTCTCCCTATATTCCACGAGATCTAACCTTGCTAACCAGTCTTCTGCTTAAACTCTTCATAAGCTCTTGACCCCTCAACTGACAGTGCGGCAAATACCTCACCAACTCTGCCAATCAGTTTTTCAAATGAAATAAAGGCGGCTTGAACATCTTTCTTATTAAAATGTGGCAGAATTTTGACATATTTGTATATACCACTACCTTCTCTTTTAATCTCCATCCTGTTAACTTGACGTTGCTGACTAAGTGAAGAGCTCATGCCTGAAACTTCGATTCTCCTGCTCCTTGGATGCTGCCTGACCTGCTGCGCTTTTCCAGCAACACATTTTCAGCTCTGATCTCCAGCATCTACAGTCCTCACTTTCTGCTAGTTGCTGACTAAGTCACAATGTCTCAAGTTCAAATTCTCTCTCTTTGCTCACCTAAAAGCTTTCTCTCTCTCTTCTAACTCCATTTTCCTCTTATTGTTATTTAAGTTTTTCTACCTCTACTGCACTTGTATGTTTTCCTGACACACTTCAGTGTTTGAGTAATTCCCTTACAATTTCAGCTTTACTTTTGTCCTTGGTTAAATTCAAATCTAACTTCTTTGCTAATTCTGAAATGATGGCCTTTTTCTTCTAAACATTCTTGGCAAATTTGAGAATCATCTTCAAATCCCAGAGCGACTTTAGCAATTGTAAGTGCCATTTCTCTCACCTTTATTTTAACCAACCACAAGTCACCAAAATTAAACAAATTGTCTCACCTACGTTTCATTTAAAGATCGAGGACACTAACCTGAAAGTGTTTAGATTAGATTAGGTTACTTAGAGTGTGGAAACAGGCCCTTCGGCCCAACAAGTCCACACGACCCTCCAAAGAGCAATCCACCCAGACCCATTTCCCTCTAACTAACACACCAAATACTACAGGCAATTTAGCATGGCCAATTCACCTGACCTGCACATTTTTGGACTGTGGGAGGAAACCGGAGCACCCGGAAGAAACCCACACAGACACAGGGAGAATGTGCAAAGTCCACACAGACAGTTGCCTGAGGTGGGAATTGAACCCAGGTCTCTGGCGCTGAGAGACAGCAGTGCTAACCACTGTGCCACCGTGCTGCTGTTTATAGGATTTTTTTTTATACCCACAAATCTATTCAAATCTCAGACAAAATCCCCCAAATTTTTACGATATGAGCTAAACGTCCCCAACTAATTTTAACCTGCAACACAGAAAAGAAATTTAACCTGTGCTGTAATCCGTTAAAATTCGAGAGGCAAAGAACTATCCCAAAAGTCACTATTTAAAGTAAAAATTAACAACTTTAATTTTTGTTAGAAGTCTAATTAATTAATAACTGTTTACAACTCATTTATCTAAACCTATCTTTTACCTTCCCCTCTACAATTCTGGTCTCCTTCCTATTGGAAAGATGTTGCAAAACTTGAAAGGATTCAGAAACAATTTACAAGGATGTTGGCAGGGTTGGAAGGATAGGGAGAGACTGAACAGGCTGGGGCTGTTTTCCTTGGAGCGTTGGAGGCTGAGGGGTGACTTTATAGAGGTTTATAAAATCATGAGGGGCATGGGTAGGATAAATAGACAAAGTTTTTTCCCTGGGGTTGGGGAGTCCAGAACTAGAGGGCATAGGTTTAGGGTGAGAGGGAAAGATATAAAAGAGACCTAAGGGGCAACTTTTTCCACACAGAGTGTGGTCCGTGTGTGGAATGAGCTGCCAGAGGAAGTGGTGGAGGCTAGTACAGTTGCAACATTTAAAAGGCATGGGTGTATGAACAGGAAGGATTTGAATGAATATGGGCCAGGTGCTGGTAGGAAAAGCGTCTCATCTTCCACCTAGGAACCCTCCAACCACAAGGGATGAACTCAGAGATTTCTCCAGTTTCCTCATTTCCCCTCCCCCCCCACCGTGTCTCAGTCCCAACCCTCGAACTCAGCACCACCTTCCTGACCTGCAATCTTCTTTCTGACCTCTCTGTCCCCATCCTCACTCCGGCCTATCACCCTCAGCTTAACCTCCTTCCGCTTATCGCATTTCCAATGCCCCTTCCCCAAGTCCCTCCTCCCTACCTTTTATCTTAGCCTGCAAAAGACACTGTCTACCCTATCTAATCCTCTGATCATCTTGTAAGTCTCCATCAAATCCCCTCTTAGCCTTCTTCTCTCCAATGAGAACAGACCCAAGTCTCTCAGCCTTTCTTCAAAAGACCTTCCCTCCAGATCAGGCAACATCCTGGTAAATCTCCTCTGCACCTTTTCCAATGCTCCCACATCCTTCCTGTAATGGGGCGACCAGAACTGCACACAACACTCCAAATGAGGCCGCACCAGCGTTTTGTGTAGTTGCAGCATGATATTGCGGCTCCGGAACTCAATCCCTCTATCAATAAAACCTAACACACTGTATGCCTTCTTGACAGCACTAGCAATCTGGGTGTCAACTTTTAGGGATCTTATGTACATGGACACCAAGATCCCTCTGCACATCCACACTACCAAGAATATTTCCATTGACCCAGTATTCTGCTTTCCTGTTATTCTTCCCAAAGTGAATCACCTCACATTTATCTGCATTGAACTCCATTTGCCTCCTCTCAGCCCGGTTCTACAGTTTATCCAAGTCTCCCTGCAACCTGCAACATTCTTCCACACTGTCCACCATTCCAGAAGGCTTTTGACAAGATCCCACGTAAGGGATCAATGTGTAAAATTAAAGCTCATGTGATTGGGTGTCTTCTGAGAGGGACAGAAAACTGATTAGCAGATAGAAAACAAAGACTAGGAATAAATGGGTCTTTTTCCAATTGGCAGGAAGTGCTTATTGGGATACTGCAGAGACTAGTGCTAGGTACTTCCCAGCATTCTACAGTTGATTATGTCTTCTCTTGCCTTGTTTGTCCTGCTCCAGTGCATTACTTGACATTTATCCCAATTGACTTCCATCAGCCACTATTCAACCCATCTGTCCAGCCTGTCTATATTCTCTTGTAATCTATGGCTATCCTCACTATTTACCACCCACAATTTTTATATTGTCTGCCCTTGGTATTTCACCTCTTCAGTAAGGGAAGTAGGTCTTCCTTGTCCACGGCATCCAAGTCCCTCATTATATTGTACATCATAAAGAATCAGTTATAACTTTATACAAGATCATAATGTGCAAGAGTTGGTCACAAGATCCTAAGATTTAGGAGTATGTTATTTGGCCCATTGAATCTCCTGTACCATTCAAGATCATGGCTGATCTGGTTAGGTCTTAACCTCACCTGTCATAGAGTCATAGAGATGTACAGCATGGAAACAGACCCTTCGGTCCAATTCATCCATGCCGACCAGATATCCCAACCCAATCTAGGTCCATCTGCCAGCACCTGGCCCATATCCCTCCAAACCCTTCCTATTCATATACCCATCCAGATGCCTTTTAAATGTTGCAATTGTACCAGCCTCCACCACTTCCTCTGGCAGTTCATTCCAGACATTTACCACTCTCTGCGTGAAAAAGTTGTCCTTTAGGTTTCTTTTATATCTTTCCCCTCTCACCCTAAACCCTCTAGTTCTAGACTCTCTGTCCATCCCACATAAGCCTTGAATGCCTCATCAATAAAATAATCTATTCAAGGCTGTGTTAGACTTATGATACATCTTCCACTGCTTTCTGGGAAGAGAATTCCAAAGACTAATGGCTGAGTAAATTTCTCATCATCTGCATCTTAAATGTTATATTTCTCAATTTTAAACTGCAGCTAATTCTAAATCCCTCATGACAGAAAATATCCTGCCAGTACTTACCCTGTCAATCCCTTCAAAATCTTGTTTCAGTGAAACCATCCGGTTAACCACTGCCAAGCCCACATGCATCCAGACCCACAACTAGGTACTTGACTTACAACTGGCCTCCAAAATGGTCTAGAAAGACACTATCAAATTGCTACAAAATCTAAATAGAGCACCTGCGCTGACTTAGACAGTGGAAACACGTTGACAGGTTTGCGTTTACTAATCATTCAATTATTTTCCTAACATCTGGGAGCAAGAGCCAAAACTGGGAGAGTTGTCTCACTGACTAGTCAAGCAACATCACAGAATTATACAGTACAGAACAGGGCCAACAGCCCATCAGGTCTATACCACCAAAAGTACACTAGTATCTTTCCCACACTAAGTGCATCGTCTTCAATATTATGATACTAAGTGTTCATCCTAACACGATTAGATTAGATTCCCTACAGTGTGGAAACAGGCCCTTCGGCCCAACAAGTCCACACCGACCCTCCAAAGAGTAACCCACCCAGACCCATTTCCCTCTGACTAATGCACCTAACACTGTGGGCAATTTAGCATGGCCAATTCACCTGACCTGCACATTTTTGGACTGTGGGAGGAAACGGGAGCACCCGGAGGAAATCCACGCACACATGGGGAGAATGCGCAAACTCCACACAGACAGTTGCCTGAGGCAGGAATTGAACCCTGGTCTCTGGCACTGTGAGGTAGCAGTGCTAACCACTGAGCTGCCCCTATTAGATTCGATTCCCTAGTCATCCTCATGGAATCACATCTTAGAAACAATGCCCCAAACACCTTAATCGCTATCTCTGGATATGCCCTATCCTAGACTAACTGAATGCAGGTATACTGTTTCCCTGGCCAGGGAAGAGTCAATAACAAGGGCTGCTGTCTCAAACTTTAGGGTAAGCTACTTAGGAGAGATATGAGAAGAAATTTCATCACAGAGTGGTGAACCTATGGAATTCTCTACCACAGAAGGCTGTGGAGAGCAAATCACTGAATAGGTTTTAAAATGGAGTAGATTTCTTGAGGCAAAGGTGTCAGAGGTATAGGGAGACAGCTGTCATCGGTGGCAATCACTTGCTAGTGAGTACAATTGTTCAACTAGAAAATTCCAAGTCACTGATCATGGGTTGTTTTTCTCTAAGTAGACACCATATCTGGGACATCTTTAAATGTGGGAGTGCTATGGCACACTCTCCTTGATAGAAAGTGGATCCAGTTCCAGTGCAAAGAAACTTTGATGACTGGGGATCGGTCACTGTTACAGCCTCCATCCACCAATGCAACTGGCTGGTCCCTCCCTCTGACCTTATCATGGTTGGGGCTACCATGAGAATTCACGATGACAGAATACTCAAGTCTCTTCACCACAGCAAGGTGACAACCAGAGAAAAGGAGAGGATTATAGTACTGAGATTATGATGTAGAACAATAACTGAATGGCCTACTCCTACCTGTTAAATAAGGCAGGTAGACCATTTAGGACAGAGATGAGGAGAAACTTCTTCACCCAGAGAGTGGTGGCTGTGTGAAATGCTCTGGCCCAGAGGGCACTGGAGGCCCAGTCTCTGGATTCATTTAAGAAAGAGTTGGAGAGAGCTCTCTAGGATTGTGGAATCAAGGGTTATGGAGATAAGGCAGGAACAGGATACTGATTAAGGATGCTGCAAATGTGTTGCTGGTCAAAGCACAGCAAGCCAGGCAGCATCTCAGGAATAGAGAATTCGACGTTTCAAGCATAAGCCCTTCATCAGGAATTTGAGAACGTGGCTGAAGAGTTTCTGTGCAGAGGAGATGACCTGGGGGGGTGCAGTGAGAGAGGGACTCACTGAAATCCTTGTAGAGGGAGGAAGAGAGCTTCTTCAAGGAAGGCATCCTTGTAAGAGGATTCGCAGTAGGTTAAAATCTTCGAGTAAAAAATGAGGTCTGCAGATGCTGGAGATCACAGCTGAAAATGTGTTGCTGGTCAAAGCACAGCAGGCCAGGCAGCATCTCAGGAATAGAGAATTCGATGTTTCAAGCATAAGCCCTTCATCAGCCCTTCTTCCTCCCTCTACAAGGATTTCAGTGAGTCCCTCTCTCACTGCACCCCCCAGGTCATCTCCTCTGCACAGAAACTGATTGAGAATGATCAGCCATGATCATATTGAATGGTGGTGCAGGCTCGAAAGGCAGAATGGTCTACTCCTGCACCTATTGTCTATTGAATAGGTGTAATGCCTTGTCTAACTCAACAGATCCCCCTCACTTTGGCTCCATCAAACTTGCATTCCTCCCAAATGGAATCACTGTTACATACTTATTACTCATCCCCTCTGAAACAGAACGCTCTTTGCCCTTTCAATGTGAATTACAAACAGCTGATCACTTCATTTTGACATTTAATAGAGACATATAGTACAGAAGAGACCATTCATCTGAAATTTTGGGGGGTGTGGCGAAGGGGCATTCATCCTAAACTGTTGTGTTAAACTACCTTCACTAATCTCCCTTTCTTGTACTTGATCCAATGCCCTGAATATTGTGACATTTCTAGTGCTCATCCAAGATTTTTTTTCATGGCTTCTCAATCACTGACTGTTCCATCAATCCATATCCATGGGACTATCAATTAGCAAAAATTGATTCATTCAGCCATGACACATTACACTACATGAGGTCAGAGACAGTCAATTTTGTGGCAAATAACTCATCTTCTGACTCCCCAAAGCTACTCCAACACCTACAAGATTATAAACATTTGGAAAATTAAAGTTACTTTCCACTTACTTGGATGAGTGCATCTCCAGCTTGAATAACACTCAAGAGGCTCAGTGTCCTTTGCACCAAAACAGCCTCTTCGATTGGCATTATATCCACCACATTCAAAATTCACCCCTGCTGGTGCACAGTGGCTGCAACTGCGTAACACAGAAGAGCACAGCAAGGCTCCTTCTACAATACCTTCAAAACTACAACCCCTAGCAGGTAAAGGACAAAAGCAACAGATGCATGGGAACACCATCAACTGCAGGAACTCCTCCAAACCACACACCAACCTGACAGGGAATTATAATGAAATTCATCATTGTTGCAAGTTAAAATCATGGAACTCTCGACAACACATTGGGATGCACTTACACCATGCTGACCAGAGTGGTTCAAGGCAGCATCACACTGCTACCTTAAGGTCAGTTATGAAGAGACATTTCTGGTCTTGCCAGTGACGCCAACTTCCCATGAAAAGTAATGGGCAAAGTCTTACCATTCCTTTCCCCATCTACTGAGACTCTCATCATACCCAAAATTTGTAAAAATCACGAATACAGCACAAAGTAAAATGAATCATTTTATTCTTACACATGTACACAGAATTGCCACTGCAGATCCAGTATAGATACAATCCTTTGTCTATAATACAAGTAGGTGAATGCCCAAGGAGAGCTTGCCCCAGTGGAGTTTCACACCCATTTACTTTGGTATTTCAATGATTAAAGGGAATTGCTAGCAATCAATTACAAAAATAGAACTTAACTGGCAATTAAGAGAATGTACCTCAATGCTCAGGAGTTGATTACGTCTCTATTAAATATGAAGGCTTTTAATCAAACAGACCTGACTAAACACAGTGTTAGGACAAAGCAACCTTTTCCCAGGGCTACTGTTCAATTTCGAGCTCTCTAACCAGACATGTTTTTGAAATGCTTTGGCTCCCTTATAGGTGCTGTTTAGCTGCAAATTGGGACAGTTATTACTTTGCCAGCGCACAGGGATCTGGTTGTCTTTATCCATTCAGCAATGTACGCTTGCTGATATATTCATTTACAATGAACACATTTCAAAGTAGTAGTTTACGCTCTCAACTGAAAATTGCTATTTTGCAAATCTATTGGCTTGAGCTCAATTTCTACAGCAAACAGTACAAGTGAGGCTGGGTTAGTTACCTGAGTAATAAAAGCAAAATATTGCAGATGCTGCAAATATTGATGAGAAAGAAGAAAATAGTAGGAAAAACAACCCTGGCAGCTTCTGCAGGAAAACAGTTAACGTTGAGTCCAAAATGACTCTTCAGAATTTTTGTTAACTGTTTCTTTCTTCATAGAAGTTGCCAGATCTACTTAGTTTTGCCAGGAGAAAGTGAGGACTGCAGATGCTGGAGATCAGAGCTGAAAATGTGTTGCTGGGAAAGCGCAGATCATTCCTGAAGAAGGGCTCATACCCGAAACGTCGATTCTCCTGCTCCTTGGATGCTGCCTGACCTGCTACGCTTTTCCAGTAACACATTTTCAGCTACTTAGTTTTGCCACTGAGCTTTTAGTTTAGTTACCTAAGCAACAGGTGATTGGACAAGAAGAAATCAAATTGTTCAATGACAGTAATGAACAGTTTGAGCATGAGTTGCAGATCAGGAGATGTGTAAAGTGCAGTGTTTTTGTAGTGTTAACCATGATACAAATCAGCCCTTGTACTGGAAGGTGCTAGATTGAGGATGCGATCTGGAGGCTTCTACCTGGGAACAGGTTGGAATTTACATTCAATATTAGGCTTATTTTTTCAATGAAAGATCAGACCCTATGTTTTCTTCCAATTCTACTAAGAATACTGCAAATTTAAAATGAACAAAAATCAGGGTAAACGCTTAGTGCAATCAAGCAGCAAATCTAAAATAGATTTTCCCCATTAAGTATGTAAACTAGACTTTAAAAACTACTCATGTGCATTGGACATAGCGTAACATGCAAGAGAAAGTATGCAACTTGAATGTGACTCATTCATACTCCCAGTCCACTGAATCCAAAAATATGGAGAGATCAGTCAGGGTAAATATTCTTCAAGTTCAATTTTGCAAGTAAAATGGCAAAACTGGTCTTTCTTACAGAATCAAATGACTTTGTTAAAAGATCCTCAAGCAATTCCATAGATATGTACTCTCCCACCCTCTCCCTACCCATCCTTGGGTTCTATCCCATTGTCCAAAGAGAACACCCAACCTGTCTTCAGGCTCCCATGGCCTTTACTGTAATACTGGATGGTAATTGAGTTGCTTAACATATAAGGAACGTTTGAGGACTCAGACGATACTGAATACTGTTTAGATGGATTGGGAAGGGAAAGGGGAACGGGAATCTGATTGAAACTAACTGAATACGGAATGGCCTGGACAGAGTGGACATTGGGAAGATCCTTCCATTGACAGGAGAGAAGAGGACCTGAGGGCACAGCCTTAGAGTAAAGGGAAGACCCTTTAGAATGGATAAGGAGAAACTTCTTCAGCTAGAAAGTGTTGAATCTGTGGAATTCATTGTCACAAAAGGCTGGGGAGGCCAGGTCATTGAACATATTTAAAAAAAGATAGATAGATAGATAAGTTCTTGATTGCCAAAGGGATCAAAGGATACCGGGAGAAAGCAGGAAATTGAGGTGGAGAAACCTATCAGCCATGGTTGAATGGCAGAGCAGACTTGCTGGACTGATTGGCCTAATTTCTGCTTCTATGTCTTATGGTGCACAGTCAGGATTTAAGAACTTGAATTGTAGCTGAATTGCTAAACCTGCAGACTTGCATATTCTACAAAATGGCTTAAAAAATGGTCAGAAAACCAAGTATGGATGCAATTTCTTAGGATCCAGCATTATGTACAGAATGTACAACCCTTAAGTCTCCAGTAGTCAGCATAACTTGCCATTTAGTTTCAGTTAAAAAAAACTGAGTAATATGAGCTCAAGATTGGATTCAAAATTCTTCCTTTAGAAATAGAACCTTTAGATTACAGAACTCAACCATTCAGTCCATTTAATCTTGATTCTGCAGTGCTATTTATAAAAAGCACAAATATATCTGAAAGCATACAGCAGGATTCAAAAGTTTCATTCCAATACATTCAGTGACACAGCACCAGGCTCTTCTTCCACTGGGCCAAGACATTGTACACAGATTCAATGTCCCTCAATTATAAACAGTCCTCGCTTACAGACAGCCTCAAGCACAGAACTATTTCACATTCATAGAATAGAATCTCTACAGTGTGAAAACTGGCCATTCGGACAATCAGGTCCACATCGACCTCTGAAGAGCATCGCAGCCAGATCCACCCTGCTACTTTATCCCTGTAACTCCACATTTCCCATGGCTTATCCATGAGCCTGCACACCTGTGAACACTATGGGCAATTTAGCATGGCCAATTCACCCAACATGCACGTTGTTGGACTGTGGGAGAAAATTGGAGCAGACACAGGAAGAATGATTAGATTCCCTTCGGTATGGAAACAGGCCCTTTGGCCCAACAAGTCCACACCAACCTTCTGAAGAGTAACCCACCCAGACCCATTCCCCTACCCTATATGTATCCCTGACTAATGCACCTAACACTATGGGCAATTTAGCATGGCCAATTCACCTAATCTGCACATCTTTGCAGTGTGGGAGGAAACCAGAGCACCCAGAAGAAACCCATGCAGACAAGGGGAGAATGTGCTAACTCCACACAGACAGTTGCCTGAGGCTGGAATTGAACTCAGGTCTCTGGCACTGTGAGGCAGCAGTGCTAACCACTGAGCCACCGTGCCGCCCACTAGGTGGGGAGGGTTACCATTATATCATAGATACTATTTACATCTTTGACCCATCAATATTTGGTATTGTGGAAAAGCAGCTACTGGCCATCCACACCATGGCAAAGAGCTTGTCACAGGCAGAGATTGTAGTCAGAAAAGGAGGGGAAGTTTGTAGAAGATATTAATAGTGTTGCAGATGTGGGTCTTTTTTTTTTTAAAATGGGTGTAAGGCTTTCTCGTCCAACCCAGTGGGCAGAACAGCCTGCACAACTGGTTTCATGTCTCTCCCATGATATTCATTTTCAATGGCCAAAATTGGGCAGCGGACTGATGAGACCATGCCTTCTACAGTGTGGCAGTACAGAGAGTAAAAAATGAGGTCTGCAGATGCTGGAGATCACAGCTGCAAATGTGTTGCTGGTCAAAGCACAGCAGGTTAGGCAGCATCTCAGGAATAGAGAATTCGACGTTTCGAGCATAAGCCCTTCACAGTTCTATGGATGGAAATGTAAGGAAACACTGAGGACCACATGGAGGCTCAAGGCTGCCTGAGTAATTTCACTGTTTTACTCAATGTGTAGATAAAAACAAAGTTCATTTGGATGTTTATGTCCTCTCAGTCAGCTGACCAACCAGTTCACATTACATCTAGATTTCATAACAACTGGGTCCTGAAGCTGCTAAACAACATTTGCAGCATGCTGAAACTAAGCTAAAGAATCAAAGTTTAAGAATTATCCAAAAGACCTTCCCTCCCAGTGGCACTGGCCTGCTGCAAGCATAGATATGTACAGTACTTTAGCACAAAGTTTTAGAATAACATAATTAAAGGAACAGTTTCAGGTCACTTACCTAGTTTGCTGGTTTAAGTGACAATACTGTGCTCATTTTATTCCTCCTGTTCCAACTGCAAAAGTGGGGGGGATGCTGCCCCAGAATTGGAAGATATTACACCAATTACAGGAATAACACCAGAACCAGCTAGCATCATTTGTTACCAAGATCTTTTAAATCAAATTACAAAACTATATGCTCCAAAGTTAAAACTGTTATCTTCACATAAAAACAATCAAAAAATTGTGAAGTTCCAGAATAATAAAAAGGCACATTTGGCAACAAACAGCAATATTGGGAGATCTCTGCTCCACAATGTGACGCTGAATAACATACATTAGATTCTTCCCATTCTAACGAGAGCTCTGGCCTCCCACCAGGCCTGATCTTTTTGCTTTTGCAGGTTACATTTTCCAAGATGCAGCAATGGTCTTTGGTTTTGATGAATGCATGAATCCAAAGATTTTTTCTGGCACTTCATTCTTCACACTAGCAGTCCCATCCGGGTCACTTTGGCTGAGAGAAATGAATGTATAACAAAGACAGCAGGCTTCGGACACGAATGCAAATCCAGATGCTGGAAAAGATAGAAAATTGTGGGATATCTTCAAAAAACGAGTAAAAATTCCTGAGATGCTGCCTAACCTGCTGTGCTTTGACCAGCAACACTTTTGCAGCTATCTTCAAAAAACAGCAAAGACTGAAATCTACAAGAAAGCAAGAAAAGTAGGGTGGAGAATGATCAATACAATTACAAAACTGTGTAACATGTACAAGCTATTTCAGCCCAATCATTCCATACTGGCATTTATGCTGCATCTAAGCCTCCTTCCACCTTTCTCACTTTGCATAGAACGTAGAAATGTACACAACAGGACCTTCGGCCCACGATGCTGTGTCGAGGATTAGTCCTAATCTAAAATAAAATAACCTAATCTACACACCTCTCAACTCGCTGCTGCCCATGTGCATGTCCAGCAGTCGCTTAAATGTCCCTAATGACTCTGCTTCCACCACCACCGCTGGCAACACATTCCATGCATTCACAACTCTCTGCGTAAAGAACCTTCCTCCTAATATCTTAAAACTACGACCCCTTGTGCCAGTCACTCCTGCCCTGGGGAAATGTCTCTGGCTATTGACTCTATCCATGCCTCTCATTACTTTGGATATCTCAATCAGGTCACTTCTCTTCCTCCTTCTCTCCAGAGAGAGAAGTCCGAGCTTGGTCAGACAAGCTCTCCAGTCCAGGCAGCATCTTGGTAAACCTTCTTTGCACCCTCTCCAAAGCCTCCATATGTTTCCTACAATAGTGATGAGAACTGGACACAATATTCCAAGTGTGGTCTTATCAGGGACTTGAAGAGCTGCAGCAAAACCTCAGGACTCTTAAACTCGATCCCCCTGTTAATGAAAGCCAAAACACCATATGCTTTCATAACAACCCTATCCACTTGGGTGGCAACTTTGAGGGATCTATGTACTTGCACACCCAGATCCCTCTGCTCCTCCACACTGCCAAGAATCCGGTCTTTAATCCTAAATTCAGCATTCGAGTTAGACCTTCCAAAATACATCACTTAGCATTTATCCAGGTTGAACTCCATCTGCCATTTCTCAGCCCAGCTCTGCATCCTGTCTATGTCGTTATGCAGCCTGCAGTAGCCCTCTATACTATCGACGACACCTCCAACCTTTGTGTCATCTGCAAATTTACTAACCCACCCCTCAACCCCCTCATCCAAGTCATTTATAAAACCTATAAAGAGCAGAGGCCTAAGAACAGAGCCCTGCAGGACCCCACTCATCACTAACCTCCAGGCAGAATACTTTCCATCTAAAACCACTCTCTGCCTTCTGTCAGCCAGCCAATTCTGAATCCAGATAGCCAAATCTTCCTGTATCCCATAAATCCTGACTTTATGAATGAGCCTACCTTGGGGAACCCTACCAAATATGCTTTGCTGAAGTCCATATACACCATATCCACTGCTCGACCGTCGTCAGGCCGGTCTTGTCACCTCCTCAAAGAACTCAATAAGATTCCTGAGACATGACCTGCCCCTCACAAAGTCATGCCGACTGCCTTTAATCACGCTATGCTTTTCCAATTAGTCATAAATCCTATCCTCAAATCTTTCCAAAACCTTGCTGACCACAGACGTGAGACTGACTGGTCTGTAATTGCCAGGGATTTCCCTATTCCCCTTCTTGAAAAGAGCAACATTCGCCGCCCGCCAATCCTCTGGTACTACTCCCGTGGAGAGTGAGGAGGCAAAGATCTTCGCCAGCAGCTTAGCAACCTCCTTTCTCGCTTCCCAGAGCAACCTAGGATAAATCTGGTCTGGCCCTAGGGACTTATCAATCTTAATGTTTGCCAAAATTTTCAGCACATCAACTTCCTCAATCTGGATCTGTTCAAGTCTGTATCCCAGCTCCTCAAAGTTCTCATTCATAACAAGGTCCCCTTTCTCAGTGAAAAGAGAAACAAAAAACTCATTTAGGGCTTCCCCCATCTGCTCTGACTCCATGCCCAAGTTCCCCACGCTATCCCCGACTGGCCCTACCTTCTCCCTGATCATTCTTTTAATCCTCACATATGAGTAAAATGCCTTTGGGTTCTCCCTAATCAGTCTTGCCAAACCTTTTTTGTGTGCCCTCTTGGCTCTCCTCGGTCCATTACTGAGCTCCTTTCTAGCAAGCCTGTAATCCTCTAAAGCTGTGCTAGATCCTTGCTTCCTCCACCTTATGTAAGCTGCCTTCTTCCTTTTGATGAGAAGCTCCTCTGTTCACGTAATCCAAGGCTCCTTAATCTTATCCCTTCTTGCCTGTCACAGAGGAACAAGTCTGTGCATCACTCGCAACAACTGCTCCTTAAATAGTCTCCACATGTCTGTTGTGCCCTTTCTGTGGAACAATTGCTCCCAGTCTGTATTTCCCAACTCCTGTCTGATAGCGTCATATTTAATTGGGGAAAAGGGAACTATATTCCCTTGGTAACTGCTCCTTTCCCTCTCCAAGGCTACGGTAAATGTGAGGCAGTTGTGGTCACTGTCACCAAAGTGTTCTCCCACCGTGAGATCTGACACCTGTCCTGGCTCATTGCAGAGCACCAAATCCAAAATGGCCTCTCCCCTTGTTGGTCTGTCTACACACTGAGTAAGGAAACCCTCCTGAACACACCTGACAAAAACAGCTCCATCCGAACCATCTGCACTTAGGAGGTTCCAGTCGATATTGGGAAAGTTGAAATCACCCAAAACAACAACCCTGCTACATCTGCATTTTTCCAGAATATGACCACCTATGACTTCTTCAATCTCCATACTGCTATTAGGGGGTCTGTTGAAAACCCCTAATGCGATGGCTATTCCCTTGCTGTTCCTAACTTCCACCCATCCTGACTCAGTAGACAAACCTTCCTGAACAACCTTAGTTTCTGTAGCTGTGATGCACTCCCTGATTAACAATGCTGCATCCCCTCCTCTTTTTCCACCCTCCCTGTCCTTTTTAAACGTTCTAAACCCTGGAACATTTAGCAACCCTTCCTGCCTCTGTCCACGACAAAGTCCCAAGGACTGACCCATGCTCTAAGCTCATCACTCTTATTTCTGACATTCCTTGCACTAAAACAGACACACTTTAACTGATCCCTTTGTTTCATCACGCAGAAAGTCTTCCTGATAGGATGTAGTGAATCTGTCACTGCCCCATCTACAACTACCCCCCTCTCAGATATGTAGCTCTGATTCCCACACTCCTGCCAAACTAGTTTAAACCCTCCCGAACCACATGAGCAAATCTCCCACCCAGGACATTTGGTCCCCTCCAGTTCAGGTGCAACCCGTCCTTCATGTATGGGTCCCACCTTCCCCAGAAGGTATCCCAATGGACTATGTATCTGAAACCCTTCCTCCTGCACCAGCCTCACAGCCACATGTTAAGCTGCACCCGCTGACTGTTCCTCACCTCACCATCTCGTGGCACTGGTAGCAAACCCGAGATCACTACTCTACTCGTCCTGTTCTTCAGCTTCCAACCTAGCTCTCTATAGTCACTTTTCAGATCCTCAATCCCTTTCCTAGTTATATCATTGGTGCCAAAATGTACCACAATTTCTGGCTGCTCATTCTGCCCCTTCAGAATCCTGTAAACCCGATCGGCGACATCCCGGATCCTGGTACGGGGGAGGCAACATACCTTCTGGGAATTCCGTTCCTGACCACAAATCTCCTGTCAATCTGTCTAACTATTGAGTCCCCTACCACTAGCGCTTTTCTATTCTCCCTCCTTCACTTCTGAGCCTCAGTGCCAGAGACCTGACAACTGTGGCTTTCCCCTGGTAGGCCATCCCCACCAACAGTATCCAAAATAGTATACTTATTGCTGAGGGGGACGTCCACAGGGATCCCTACTCTATCTATTTAGCCCGTGTCTGAGGAGTGACCACCTCCCTGTACATCCTCTCAATTTCTCCCTCAGCCTCCTTGCTGATCTGCAGTTCATCCAGCTCCAGTTCCCTAACTTGTTTTTTGAGGAGCTGAAGTTGGGTGCACTTCCCGCAGATGTCCATAAAAATGATGGAAATGACATCACCAACCCAAGGAAGCCCAAACACACAAATAGAAAGCGGGCTACACCGCCAGTGCTTCATCCTGAGGCTCACTGAAGATATTACCTAGTATGGTGATGAAATATCTGAAAACAAACCTTCCAGCTCAGCAAGCAAACCTACATCCAAGTCTTTAAAACAATGAGAAAGCTTGGTAAGGTCAATACAGACAACAAGCTTCCATATGTGAAGCAGATCTGAACCAGCAAGCCACAGAATCCCTTCAGTGCAGAAAGAGGCCATTTAGCCCATTGACACTCCATCAACCCTCCAAAGAGCACCAACCCAGACCCACCCCCACTCTCTATATCCATAATCCCATCATGTCCATAGCTAATCCACCGAACCTGCACGTCTTTGGACTGTGGGAGGAAATCCATGCTGACACGGGGAGAATTTGAAAACACAACACAGATAGCAACCCAAAGTTGGAATCAATCCTGGGTCATCTGGTGCTATTTGGTAGCAATTTGAACTACTGTGTCACCCAATCAACATAAATTAAACATAAATCAATCCATTCAAGAATTCAGAGGAACATCTTTACCCAGAGTATGACAACGATTAGCACAGGGATTGCTGATGTAATGGCACAGATACACTAGGAGAAGTTGGATCTTTTACGGTTGCCTGAGGGACATGTGGGTCAATCTTTCTTTCCATGATAAACCACACCTTACATTCCACCTTATGTTCATGGTGCCAATTTGCATTTAGTCTCTAAAGTGCTCCACCACTTATCTGTTCCAATGATAATGATTTAATAATGACCTGTTTGCTTGAGCTCAATGAGCAAGTGTTCCTTATAAGAATTCATCACTGTACCCAAGATAATATCAACCCTCATACTGAACTCTACAGATTTTCAGAAACTCCTCAGAACTGTGCACAAGCTGGCAAATTTCACTGGCCGTTTATATTGGCAATTGTTCCTCCAAGCCGGTTAGGCCATATCGTACACCCACTGACCTTTCACGAGAGTTCCCATCTTTAGTGCATGAGTCACTGGCTCATGCCAGCATTACTTGCCCATCCTTACTCAATCTTGAGAAGGTGGTGGGGAGCTACCCTTTAGAACCATTGCAGTTCTACTTGTATAGGATATCCCCAATGCTGTTAGGGAAAATTTCCAACTTTTGGAAGGAATAGCAATATATTTTCAAGTCAGGATAGTGTTTGGCTTGGAGAGAATCTTGCAGACACTGGTGTTCCCATCTGTCTGCGTTCTTTGAGCTTCAAGATGGTAGCGATTGCAGGATTGGTTGGTGCTCGGAAGCCTTAGTGAACTTTCTACAGCACATCTTGTATGTGGACAAACACATGGCAGATGCAATACAATGTGATTAAATGTATACACATTGATGTGAAAAACAAAACGGCAGCTTATTTAATTGGCGATATACTGGGAAATGTAAATGCACCATTACATCTGGATGCCGTTGGTCACTAGTCAATGAAATTAAATACAGTCAGGTGCAGCAAGTAATAGGAAGGCAAATGGTATATTGTTGTTCTTTGCAAGAGGATGAGAGTTCAGAGGAAGGGATGTCTTTCTGCAGTTATGCAGGGCCTTGGTCAGACCACACCTAGAGCAGTGTTTTGTAGTCTCTACCTAAGAAAGGATATTTTGTCATAGAAGGAGTCCAGTGGAGGCTGACATTGTGGGTGTCACGACTGTCCCGTGAGGAGAGATTGGTTCAACAGGGCTTGTATTAGAGTTTAGAAAAATGAGAGGGAGTCGGATTGAAACAAACTTCGAACTAGTCTGAACAGGTTAGATGCAAGGAGGATATTTTCTCTGGTTGGGGAGTCCATAGTCAAGGATCACAGTCTCAGGATACAGAGGGCATTCAGCACGGAAATGAGGAAAAACTTCTTCACTCAAAGGGTGGTCAACGTTTGGAATTCTTTCCCATGGAAGATTGTGAAGGCCAGGTCATAGAGTATTTGAAAAAGAGATTAATACACTTTTAGATTTTAAAATGAATCAAGGGGTTCTGGGTGAATGCAGTAATATTGAATAGCTAACAGCTGCTGTTCGTTTCTAATGCTGTAGATGGAACACTATTGCCACTGCATGACGTTGGTGGAGGGAGTAAATGTGTGTGGATGTGATATTAATCAAATAGGCTGCTTTGTCTTGAATGGTGTCAAGCTTGAGAACACTGAGCAGAACCCATCCAGGGAAGTGGGAAGTATTCCAACACTTTCCTGACTTTTTTTATGGTTGACGGAAAGGTTTTGCAGAGTCCAGAAAATTGCAGAGAAATTGAATTGTTTTGTATGTGCTTTACCAGCAAGACGCACATTTTCACACAAGTTAATACTGGGGCTAAAGAGAGTCAGGAAAGTGCCAGATAATAACAATCTCATGAAGAGACTGTCACTTCTTCACATTCAATAGCATTGCCATCATTGAATACACCTATCAACATGCTTTGCCACTGAACTGGGACAGCCCTGTGAATATTGTCACTGAAGAGCAGGGCAGAAACTGGGAATTTTATGGTGAGTAAATCACTGTGTCTCCAGGATTCCAGGCCTCTGACCTGCTCGAGTACCCATTGTGTTTATACAGACAGTCCTGTTTCTGATCAACTGTGACTTGTAGAATGTTAATACAAGGAGATTCGGTTTTGGGAAAGCCCTTGAATGTTAGGATTAGATTGCTTCTTACTGAAGATGGTCACTGCTGCACTTGGGGAATGAATGTTACTTGCCATTTGTCAGCCCAAAGCTGACTATTGTTCAGGTCTCACTGCATTTGGATATTAACTGTTCAATATCTGAAGACTCACAAATAGTGAACATTATGCAATCAGTGACCATCCCAACCTCTGACCTGATGACAGAGGGAAAGTCACTGATGAAGCAGCTAAGATAGTTGGGCCTAGGACATCCCTGAGAAATGCCTGCAGAGATGTATTGAATTTGAGATGAATGGCCTCCAGCACAACAACCATTTCCTTTGTGCAGGCAAGATCCAACCTAAAGAAAGCTTACCCCAACTTCACTGGCTTCAGATTTGCTCAGGCTGATCGATGCCACAGTCAGACAAATTCAGCCTTGATGTCTCACCTCACCTCTGAAATTCAGCTCTTTTGTTTGAATCAAGGCTGCAAGAGCAGAGTGGCCCTGGCAGAAACCAAACTGATCCTCAGTAGTTAATTTACTGCTAGGTTTGATGGCTTGACCCTCTTCCAAGACTTGACTGATAGGACAGTAATTGTTTGGTTTGGATTTGCCATGGCTTTGCCTCACAGGACAAACCAGGGCAACTTGCCATATTGTTAGGTAGATGCCAGGGTTGTAGCTGTCCTGGAACAGCTTTATGAAGAGTGTTTCAAGTTTTGCAGCACAAATCTGCCATATTACTGCCACAAAGCTGCATGGCTTCAATCAGCTGCTCCAAGAATCTGCACACAGCAGGCATCAGGGTCCTGCTAATCAGAGATTTTGGCCAATAAAAGTTTTCCATAAATGACCTTTCCTTTTGGAAAAAACTCACCCATAGGATATGTCCTTTCCTGGCTAGGGCAGCAGTTACTGCTCTCCCTTGAATGCAGTGAAGGAAAATGCTGGTCATCTGTGTTCTTGAACCAATGCTGTGCTTGAGGTGCAGGTACAGACACAATGCCTTTGAGGGGAGATAATTGCAGGATTTTGACCCAGTGACAGTTAAAGAACACCAGTATATTTCCAAGTCAGGATGGTGAATGGCTTGAGCAAAACTTGCAGGTGTTGCTTTCCTCATGTATCTGTTGCCCTTGTTCTTTGAACATAGAACATAACAGCGCAGTACAGGCCATTCGGCCCTCGATATTGTGCCGACCTGATATACCAATCTGAAGCCCATCTAAGCTACACTATTCCATGTACATCCGGGGCCTGATGGTCTACATCCCAGGGTACTGAAGGAGGTGGCTCAAGAAATTGTGGAAACGTTGGTGATTATTTTCTAGAGTTCGATAGATTCGGGATCAGTTCCTGTGGATTGGAGGGTGGCTAATATTATACTACTTTTTAAGAAAGGTGGGAGAGAGAAAGCAGGAAATTATAGACCAGTCAGTCTGACCTCAGTGGTGGAAAGATGCTGGAGTCTATTATAAAGAATGAAATTAAGACACATCTGGATAGTAGTAACAGGATAGGTCAGAGTCAGCATGGATTTATGAAGGGGAAATCATGCTTGACTGATTTTCTGGAATTTTTTGAGGATGTAACTCTGAAGATGGACGAGGGAGATCCAGTAGATGTAGTGTACCTGGACTTTCAGAAAGCTTTTGATAAAGTCCCACATAGGAGGTTAGTGAGCAAAATTAGGGCGCATGGTATTGGGGCCAAAGTACTAACTTGGACTGAAAATGGGTTGGCTGATAGGAAACAAAGAGTAGTGATAAACGGCTCCATTTCGGAATGGCAGGCAGTGACCAGTGGGGTACCGCAGGGATCAGTACTGGGACCGCAGCTTTTTACAATATATATTAATGATATAGAAGATGGTATCAGCAATAACATTAGCAAATTTGCTGATGATACTAAACTTGGTGACAGGGTGAAATGTGAGGAGGATATTAGGAGATTACAGGGCGACCTGGAAAGTTAGGTGGGTGGTCAGATGCATAGCAGATGCAGTTTAATGTGGATAAATGTATGGTTATCCACTTTGGTGGCAAGAACAGAAAGGCAGATTACTACCTAAATGGAGTCAAGTTAGGTAAAAGGGCAGTACAACGAGATCTAGGTATTCTTGTACACCAGTCAATGAAGGTAAGCATGCAGGTACAGCAGGTAGTGAAGAAGGCTAATAGCACTCTGGCCTTTATAACAAGAGGGATTGAGTATAGAAGCAAAGAGGTTCTTCTGCAGCTGTACAGGGCCCTGGTGAGACCACACCTGGAGTACTGTGTGCAGTTCTGGTCTCCAAATTTGAGGAAAGACATTCTGGCAATTGAGGGAGTGCAGCGTGGGTTCACAAGGTCAATTCCTGAAATGGCTGAAAGACTGGAGCAACTGGGCTTGTATACCCTTGAGTTTAGAAGACTGAGAGGGGATATGATTGAGACATAAGATCATTAAAGGATTGGACAGTCTGGAGACAGGAAACATGTTTCCGCTGATGGGTGAGTGCCGAACCAGAGGACACAGCTTAAAAATACGGGGTAGACCATTTAGGACAGAGATGAGGAGAAACTTCTTCACCCAGAGAGTGGTGGCTGTGTGGAATGCTCTGCCCCAGAGGGCAGTGGAGGCCCAGTCTCTGGATTCATTTAAGAAAGAGTTGGATAGAGCTCTCAAAGATAGTGGAATCAAGGGTTATGGAGATAAGGCAGGGACAGGATACTGATTAAGGATGATCAGCCATGATCATGTTGAACGGTGGTGCAGGCTCGAAGGGCAGAATGGCCTACTCCTGCACCTATTGTCGATTGTCTCTATATGCTTGTCCAATGACAACTTAAATGTACTTAAAGGTGGTGAATCTACTACCGTTGCAGGCAAAGCATTCCATACCCTTATTACTCTGAGTAAAGAGACTACCTCTGACACCTATCACCCCTCAATTTAAAGCTATGCCCCCCCGTGCTCGCCGTCACCATACTTGGAAAAAGGCTCTCCCTGTTCACCCCACCTAATCCTCTGATTATCTTATGTCTCTATTAAGTCACCTCTCAACCTTCTTCTCTCTAACGAAAACAGCCTCCAGTCCCTCAGCCTTTCCTCATAAGACATTCCCTTTATATCAGGCAACATCCTAGTAAATCTCCTCTGCACCCTTTCCAAAGCTTCCACATCCTTCTTATAATGCAGTGGCCAGAACTGTACACAATACTCCAAGTGTGGCTGCACCAGAGCATAACCTCATGTTCCAGAACTCAATCTCTCTATTAATAAAAGCTAAAACACTGTATGCCGTCTTAACAACCCTGTCAATCTAGGTGGCAACTTTCAAGGATCTGTATACATGGACACCGAGATCTCTCTGCACATTTGCACTACCAAGAATCTTACCATTAGCCCAGTACTTGGCATTCCGGTTACTCCGGCCAAAGTGAATCACCTCACACTTGTCCGCATTAAACTCCATTTGCCACTTCTCAGCCCAGCTCTGCAGCTTATCTACATCTCTCTGTAACCTACAACATCCTTCATCACTATCCACAACTCCACCGACCTTAGTGTCATCTGCAAATTTATTAACCCACCCTTCTACGCCCTCATCCAGGTCGTTTATAAAAATGACGAACAGCAGTGGACCCAACACCGACTCTTGTGGTACACCACTGGTAACTGGACTCCAGGATGAACATTTCCCATCAACCACCACCCTCTGTCTTCTTTCAGCAAGCCAATTACTGATCCAAACTGCTATACCTCCCACAATCCCATTCGTCTGTATTTTGTACAATATCCTACTGTGGCAAACCTTATCGAACGCCTTGCTGAAATCCATATACACCACATATGGATTTCTCTCATCTACTTGTTTGGTCATGTTCTCAAAGAACTTTTGGAAGGTGCTGTGAATGAACCTTGATGGGTTGCTGCAGTGCATCTTACAGATGGTGTATATTGCTGCATTGAATGTCTACGTCAGAAACAATGACTGTGGAAGATGGTGGAATGGGATGCCAAACAAACAGATTTTATCCTGGACGGCATGGAGCTTCTTGCGCCTTATAAATGGATGACAGACACTGGAGACACACAAAGTGAGTTACTCACCACAGACTTCCCAGTTCCTGCCCTGCTCTTCACAGTGACAATATTCACAGGGCTGTCCCAGTTCAGTGGCAAAGCATGTTGATAGGCGTATTCAATGATGGCAATGCCATTGAATGTGAAGAAGTGACCGTCTCTTCATGAGACTGTCATTACCTGGCACTTTCCTGACTCTTTTTAGCCCCAATATTAACTTGTGTGAAAATGTGCGTCTTGCTGGCAAAGCATATACAAATCAATTCAATTTCTCTGCAATTTTCTTATTTATTTCATCTCTGCCTTTGAAAGATCAACAGTTATTTTAGCTTTCAAATTACTTGGAAAAAGTCTAGGGGAGAGGGCAGCACGAAGCATGAAACATGGAACCGCCGGTCTCATATGGAGGAATTAAAGTCAAAAATCAGATTTTACAAAACTATACTCACCAGCTCTCCTTCTGGCCCCCCAAAGTCCAAATAAAGCATCCTGATCCCATCATCAGCCGACATTTTCAATCTTTCAAATGGATACTGGAAAAGGGGGCTGGATGAGCCTCCAGCCGAGTTGTTGTGGGACATCACAAAACCACTTTCATAATGAATGACCAGTTTTACGTCCTGTCCATTCCAAGTACACCCTGCTTAAAAAATATATAAAATGATCACTGCAGATCTTGTTTTTGACAGTGCCAATGATCAGACATCTTGATCAGTTCCTGGGGTGGACTGCGTGGATTCAATAGCTAAACAGGGATAATTACATTGACTCCTAAATTATTAAACTTACTGGATGGTAAAACTTAAGTTAGTTACCAAAAAAACAAAGGGATGGAATTATCTTACATGAACAGCTATTCAAATAGAGTTATATAGTCATACAGCATGATCCAACCTTGCTGAACCTTCCAGCTCAGCAAGCAGATCTACATCCAGAACCTCAACCTGAACGACAAATCTTCTCAAAACTCTCTAGTATGGTCCAACTTGCTCAGGTCAACCAGGCATTCTAATCTGACCTAGTCCCATTTGTGAACATTTGGCCCATATCCCTTGGAATCCTTCCTCTTCATGTACTCATCCAGAGGCATTTTAAACATTGCGATGGTACCAATGTTCTTTCTCTGGCAGCTCATTCCATACATGTACCACCCTCTGTGTGAAAAAATTGACCGTTAACTCCCTTTTATATCTTTCCCCTCTCACCCTAAACATATGCATTCTCGTTCTGGACTCCCCCACCCCAGGGATAAACTTCGATTTACCCTATCCTTGCCCTTCATAATTTTATAAACCTCTATAAGGTCACTCCTCAGTCTCTAACGCTCCAGAAAAGTGCCAGCTTATTCAGCCTCTCCCTATAACTCAAACCTTCCAGTCCCAGCAATATCCTTGTAAATCTTTTCTGCACACTCTCAAGTTTAACAACATCCTTCCTACAGAAGAGCAACCAGAACTGAGCACTATTCCAAAAGTGATCTCAAAAGTATCCTGTACAGCTGCAACATAACCTCCCAACCCCTATGCTCAATGTTATGACCAATGAGGGCAAGAACACCAAATGCCTTCTTCACTATCCTATCTACCTTCATCCCAAAGTCTCTTCATTCGGCAATAATCCCCAAGACCCAAACATTAACTGTTTAAGTGTTGCCCGGGTTTGTCTTAACGAAATGCAACACCTCACATTTATTGTAATTTAACTCCATCTGCCATTCCTCAACCCACTGGCCCGTCTGATCAAAGTCCTATTGTATCCTGATATAATCTTCTTCACTGTGCACAACACCACCAATTTTGGCATCATCTGTAAATTTACTAACCGTACCTCCTATATTCATACAGAATGTAGAACATTACAATGCAGTACAGGCCCTTCGCCCCTCAATGTTGCACCATCCTGTGAAACCAATCAGAAGCCCATTGACCCTACACTATACCGTTGTCGTCCATATGCCTATCCAATGACCATTTAAATGTCCATAAAGTTGACAAATCTACAGCTGTTGCTGGCAGTGCGTTTCACGCCCCTACTACTCTGAGAAAAGAAACTGCTTCTGACACTTGTTCTATATCTATCACCCCTCAATTTTAAGCTATGTCCCCCCTCATGCTAGCCATCACTATCCTAGGAAAAAGGCTCTCACTGTCTACCCGACCTTACCCTGATTATCGGATATATCTCAATTAAGTCACCTCTCAACCTCCTTCTTTCTAATGAAAACAGCGTCAAGTCCCTCAACTTTTCCTTGCAAGACTTTCCCTCCATACCAGGCAACATCCTAGTAAATCTCCTATGAACCCTTTTCCAAGCTTCTACACCCTTCTCATAATGCAGTGACCAGAACTGCACACAATACTCCAAGTGCAGCCGCACCAGAGTCTTGTACTTCATGGTTCCAAAACTCAATCCCTCTAATAATAAAAGTTAACACACTGTACACCTTCTTAACAGCCCTATCAAGCTGGGTAGCAACTTTCAGGGATCTATGTATATGGACACCAACATCTCTCTGCTCATCTACACGACCAAGAATCTGACCATTCGCCCAGTACTCTGCATTCCTGTTACTCCTTCCAAAGTGAATAACCTCACACCTTTCTGCATTGAACTCCATTTGCCATGTGTCAGCCCAGCTCTGCAGTTTATCTATGTCTCTCTGTAACCTACAACATCCTTCAGCACTATCCACAACTCCACTGACCTTAGTGTCATCTGCAAATTTACTAATCTATCCTTCTACACTCTCGATCCAAGTTGTTTATAAAAATGACAAACAGCAGAGGACACAAAACAGACTCTTGCGGTATGCCACTAATAACTCAACTTCACGGTGAACATTCCCCCATCAACCACCACCATCTGTCTTCTTTCAGCTGGCTAATTTCCGGTCCAAACCACTAAATCATCCTCAATCCAATGCCTCCGTATCTTGTGCAATAGCCTATTGTGAGGAACCTTATGAAACACCTTACTGAAATCCATATACATCATATCCACCTGTTTGGTCACATTCTCAAAGAACTCAATAAGGTGTGTGAGGCACGACCTACCCTTCACAAAACTGTGCTGAATATCCCTAATCAACTTATTCCTTTCTAGATGATTATAAATCCTCTTATAATCTTTTCAACACTTTACCCACAACCAAAACCAGGCTCACAGGTCCATAATTTCCAAGGTCGTCTCTACTCCCCTTCTTGAACAAGAGAACCACATTTGCTATCCTCCAGTCTTCTGGTGCTATTCCTGTAGAACAATGATGACATAAAGATCAATGCGAAAGGCTCGGCAATCTCCTGGCTTACCAGAGAATCCTAGAATAAATCCCATCCACATCTAGTGCGGTTAGAAAAATCTAGGACTTTAACCCAGTGACAAGTGAAGGAACTGCAATGTAATTCCAAGTCAGAACAATGTGTGGCTTGGATGGGAATTTGCAGGTGGTTATGCTCCAATCTATCTGCTGCCCTTGTCCTTCTAGATGGCAGAAGTAACATGGTTTGCTGCAGTGCATTTTGTTGACGGTACGTACTGTTGTCACCATGAGTCAGTGGGGATGAATGTTGATGGTGTTATATGGGATGCCAATCAAGTGGGTTGCTTTGCCCTGTATGGTGTTGAGCTTAGAGTGTTGTTGGAGCTGCATCATCCAGGCAAGTGGGTTGGGAGGTTGTTCAACATATTTGACTTGTGCCTTGGACAGATAATAGAGAGATAGGAGGCAAGTTACTCACTGCAGAATCCTTAGCCTCTGACCTGCTCTTGTAGTGACTGTGTATATATGGCTGTTCCAATTCAGTTTGCGGTTAACAGTAACTCCCAAGAGGTTATTAGCAGAGAATTCAGCAATGGAAATGTCTCCGAATATAAAGGAGTAAGGGTTAGATTCTCTCTTATTGGAGTTGTTCATTACCTGGTCTTGTGTGATGTGAATATTACTTGCTATTTAAAGATCAGCCTGAGCTTGAATATTGTCCAGGTCTTTCTGCATTTGGACCTAAGCTGCTTTCGTATCTGAGGAGTTGAGGATGATGCTGTACATTGTGAATTCACTACTGTTGGTCTTATGAAGGGAAAGTAATTGATGAAGCAGCTGAAAATGGTTCAGCCAAGATCCTGAAGAATTCCTGCAGAGATGTCTTGAAGCTGAGATGAATAACCTCAAACAGTCATGACCATCTTCCTTTGTATCAGGAACAACTTCATCCAGGGGAGAGCTTTCACCTCAATTCAAAATGGCCTCAGTTTTGTTATGGTTCCTTGATGCCCCATGGGGTTAAATGCTGCCATGATGTCAAGGGGAGTTATTCTCACATCACCTCAGGAATACAGCTTTTTGTCCATGGCTGGCCACAGCTGTAATGAGGTCAGGAGAAAGTGGTCCTGGCAGAAGTCAAACTAAGTGGCAAATAGCAGGTCACTGACAATGTTTTCAAAACAGGAATGACTCCTTCCATCACGTTACTAATAATAAAGAGTGAACTGATGGGGCAGTAAGGAGTGGAATCTGTTCTTTCTGTGGACCAGATATCTCTGGCAATTTTGTAGCTCTACTAGAACAGGCTGGCTAGTGGCAAGGCTAGTTCTGAAGCATGTCTTCAGTACTAAAGCTGAAAAATTGTCAGAGCCCAAAGTATTTGCAGTATCCAGGTCTTCAGCCATTTCTTGATATCACGTGAAATGATTTGAATTAGCTGAAGACTAGCATGTTACGATCAGTGCTAGTAGCATGGCAATGAGTTTGCCTAGTTTGTCGTCTACAGTGAGGACTTTGAGAGCTCACGCTAATGGCAAGTCCCACACCAGGACAAAAGCCAGGCCTCATTGTCAGCTGCCGTCATGGTTACATAAGATGAAGGCATGCCTCCTGTGGTGCATTTGTTTACCATGACATTTAATATTTTAAAACAATTATGTAATTTTGTAAATTGTAAACTGAAAATGCTTGACATTTTCATGACAGTTTATATGGTTTATAAAGTAGTAATACACAGCGTGAGGAACAGTTGATAACAGACAGATAAAGCACACAGGTCAGAACAAGTTTCTGATTATTTGTGATGCCTGGTATTAGCTTATCCAAATAACTTAAATTACCCAAATTTAAAAAGAGGAGCATGGAATTACAGACCAATGAGTCTGACCATTGACAGTGGAGAAAATGCTAGAGTCCATTACCAAGGACTTTATAGCAGCACACTTGTGGAATCACACACAGTATGGATTTACAAAAGGGAGAATCGCACTTGACAAATCTAACAGAATTCTTCAAGGATTTAGCAAGTTGAGTCGATCAGGGGAAACCAGTGTACATGGCTTTTTGGATTTTCTGAAAGCTTGACAAAGTCCTACATAATAGTATATAAAGTTAAAGTGTTTGGGATTGAGGGTACTGCATTGAAATGAATAGAAAATGATTAGGAGACAGCTATTCACAATATAAGTTAATGATTTAGATGAGGAAACTAAGTGTAATCCCTCAAAATCTGCAGATGACACAAAGTTGGGTGGGAGGGTGAGCTGTGAGGAGGATGCAGAGATATTGCAGAGTGATTTGAGTAGGCTCAGTGAGTGCACAAATGCAGTACAATGTGGATAAATGTGAGGTTATCTAATTTGGGTGCCAAACTAGAAAGGCAGACATTATTTAAACAGCTGTAAATTGAGAAGAGAAATGTTTCAAGAGACCTGGGTGCCCTTGTGCATGAGTCAATGCAAGTAAATGTGCAGGTGCAGCTGGTAGTAAAGGCAGCAAAACGTGAGAGGATTAGAATTCTGGAACCAGGATGTCTTTCTGCTATTAAACTGAGCATTAGTGAGGCCACATCTGAAATACTGTGCGCAGGTTTGGGCTCCTTATCTGACTAAGGATATTCTGGCTTTGGAGGGAGTGCAGCAAAGATATACCAAATTGATTCCTGCGCATGCAGGACTAACAGGATCTAAAGGAGAGATTGAATCAATTCGGATTATACCCACTGGAACTTCGAAGACTGAGGGGGGATCTCAGAATCTATAAAATTCTAACAGGACAGACAGGTTAGATGGAGGAGGATATTCCTGATTGTGAACAAGTCCAGAATCGGGGTCATAGCTTAAGGATAAAAGGTAGACTATTTAGGACTGAGAAAAGGGGAAATTTCTTCACCCAGAGAGTGGCAAGCCTGTGGAATTCTCTACCACAGAAAGTGTTTGAGGCCAAAACATTATGCATTTTCAAGGAGGAAGATGTAGCCACTTCTTGCTAAAAGGATCAAGGAAAATGGGGATGAAGGTGGGATGTGGGTATTTAGCTTGATGGCCATTGTTATGAAGGCGTAGGTGTGTACTGTACCTTTAAGAGACAGGGGAAGCTAGCAAGGACTGACCGAAAGCACAGAATGTGCTGAACAATTTAAAAAATGTAACATTTGGTTGAAACAAGTTGTTGGAATTGCAGTGCCACGGAACAAAAACAAATTCAAATTCGGCCAGTTTAATAATGTCCCAGTTACCAAAATCCAATTGAAATTGAATTTTACTGTTTGGTATGACATCAAACCAATTAAATGATCTGCTGTTTTCAGGTATAAAACTAGACAACTTCAACAGTTAGGGGGAGAACAGCAAAGAGCACCAACAAACAGACAGCTAGCCGAATAGCTCTCTCAAAGGTATCAATAAGAAATCCGTGTAGCAGAACACAGAATTGAAAATGTGTTGCTGGAAAAGCACAGCTGGTTAGGCAGCATCCAAGGAACAGGAATACTGATGAAGGGCTTATGCCCGAAACGTCGAATTTCCTGTTCCTTGGATGCTGCCTGACCTGCTGCGCTTTTCCAGCAACACATTTTCAGCTCTGATCTCCAACATCTGCAGACCTCACTTTCTCCTAGCAGAACACAGAAGTCAAACTAGAGGTACCGACAGAGAATGTTCAACATCCGAAGATGATAACCGGGTTTGAACTGATGTCTGCTGTAAATTTAAGAGGAAATTTATTGGACCAGTATTGTAGAGGGGGAGGTAAAAGATAAGTTTAAGAGAAAGGAATTGTAAAAAGCTGTTGTTTTAATGTTCTCTGTGGGGGTTAAAGAATAAAATTCAAATGAAAAGTTAACAATAGTGACATCTGGGATGGTTCTTTGCCTCTTGAAATAGAACAGATTATTGATGCGAGGTGAGCTTTTCTGTGTGCCTGGTTTAAATTCCGGGGGGGGGGGGGGGGGGGGGGCCATGTTGTAACAGTTTGGAGGCTCTTGCCCAGGATTTCAACAGTTTGGGGACTCTCGTCCAGGATTTGAACAGATTTAGACAGATCCAGTCTGAGATCTGGACAGATTTGAATAGATCTGGGGTACAAGAAAAGCCCAGTGGATTTAAACACTGGCCGGTTAATCGGATGCTGCGTGATCTGCTGTGCTTTTCCAGCACCACTCTAATCTAAACATTGGCCGGTTCGTGTCCTAGATCTCTAAATAAAATGTAGACTCAGAGTCATAGAGGTGTACAGCATGGAAACAGACCGTTCGGTCCAACCCGTCCATGCCAACCAGATATCCCAACCCAATCTAGTCCCACCTGCCAGCACCCGGCCCATATCCCTCCAAACTCTTCCTATTCATATAGGTGAGACAATTTGTGTAATTTCCGTTACTTGTGGTTATTAAATTAAAAGAGAGAGATTTGGCTCTTAAAATGGCTCAAGAAGTTCTGGCGTTTGAAGATGATTCCCAAATTTGCCAAGAAAATTCAGAAAGAAAAGACCATACCCCTAGAATTACCACAGAGGTTAGACTTGGGTTTAACCAAGGACAGAAGTAAAGCTGATATTTTAAGGGTATTTCTCAAACACTTAGGTGTGTCAGAGAAACAGACAAGTGCAACAGAGTTAGAAAACTTAAAATTACAGTTGAGGAAAATTGTGTTAGAAAACAAACAAAGAGAGAGGGGAAGGAGAAGCAGAGAGAAACAGAAAGAGGGGGTGGAGAGAGAGAAGATTCTTAGCTGAGCAAAGAGAGAGAATTTGAACTTGACAAGTTGTGACTTAGTCAGCAAAATCAAGTTTACACAATGGAGATTCAAAGAGAAGGTAATGACATGTAGAAATATGTCAAAACTCTGCCACATTTTGATGAGAAAGATGTTGAAGCCTTCTTTATTTCATTTGAAAAATTGGCTAGGCAGATGGAGTGGTCCGAGGATTTATGGGTAATGCTAGTTCAGACTAAACTGGTAGGCAGAACTAATCAGGTATTTGCCACACTGTCAGATGAGGGGTCAAGAGATTATGAAGAGGTCAAACAGGCTATTTAAATGCTTGTGAATTGTTACCAGAAGCGTATAGACAGTGGTTCAGAAACATAAAGGAGGAACCAGATCAGATATATGTTGAGTTCGAAAAACTTAAACATAGTCATTTTGATAGAAGGGTGTGGGCCTTAAAAATAGGTAAGATGTTGAGGCTCTAAGAGAGATTATTCTGCTGGAAGAGTTTAAAAACTCACTTCCACAGATGATAAGAATTCATGTGGAGGAACAGAAAGTTCAGAAAGTGAGAAGGGCAGCAGAATTAGCAGATGAGTACATGTTGGTGCGTAAGACAAGCTTCCTGTCAGAATTTCATCCTGTGAGGGATAGAAGTTGGGAGAAGGGGAGATCCTAGACTACAAAACAAAGATTAGAGAACAATGTGGTAAGAGTTATCCCAGGTTAAAAAAGAAGCCTAAGAGGGTGAAAAGTAGGTGAAAGGTCTCAGGTGTTTCCATTGTGGTAAAGTGGGACACAAAGTCACAGGGCTGGTTGTTAAAGAAAGGCACTGTGGGAAAGGATGTGGTAAAAGAAGCTCAGCCAATGACGTGAGTGAAAGCAGTAAAGGAAACCCAAGAGTAGCTGAGGAACTGCAGGGCAGTGCACAGCCTCGGCAGGGGCAGGGTATACAGTTAGTGCCTGATCTCCATAAAGAATTTGCCTCTGTGGGTATATTTTACTCAAAGAATAGGGGGAAAAGGGCAAGTAGTTATAATTTGGAGAGATATAGGATCTAATCAGTCTCTAATAGTAGGAGATGAGCGAATTTGCAATCTTTCTGATCTATTACCCGAGAGTGTGGTAATTTGTGGGATAGATGGACAGAAATGTGACATTCCCACATACATGAGTGCTAACTCAAGACTGGGCAAGTAACAGTGGGAGTGATTGACAGAGTGTCAGTTCCAGGAATTCAGTTTGTTCTTGGGAATGATTTAGCAGGGTCCAAGGTGGGAGTAACACCCTTTGTTGCGGAGAAGCTCAAGGAAGACCAAGAAACTGAGGAGTTAGAAGAAAAATATCTGGGTATTTTCCCAGACTGTATAATAAGATCCCACTATCATAAGGTACAGCACGAAGCAAAAACTAAAGAGAAAGATGAAGGAGTTGATGTTCAGTTAGCAGACACCCTGTTTGATGTCATGTGTAGGAAAAACCTGAACAGGCAGACAGTCAGACAGAAGTGTTTAGTCCTGAAAGCCTAAGGGACTGGCAACAGCAAAGACAAGACGATAAAAGATATCTATGTCAGGACGCATACTCCAAAAAGGAGGCAGAGGATACTCCGGAGAGTTATTATCTGAAAGATGGAGACCACGACAGGTTAGTGCAGAGGAGAAATAGGCCGAAGTGAACCAGATGGTCTTGCTGGTAGCATACAGACAGATAGAGTTACGGGTAACACATGTAGGAGGTCACCTAGGTGTACAAAAGATTCAGGCTGATAGTTTTATTGGCCCGGAATGTGGTTAGCTTTTGCTGTACATGTCATACATGCCAAGTGGTAGGTAAGTCACAGGTGGTAATAAAACCAGCATCTTTGTTGCCAATTCCTGCATTTGAAGCATCTTTCGTGCAGGTTATAATCGATTGTGTAGCTCCCCTCCAGAGGACTAGAAGAGAGGAAGAACTGGAGAAACAGGCCTTAGCTGCTGCCCGGCAGAGTGAGAAATCAAACCCAGATGTTATGGATTTTGACATACCTCAAAAATATGTTAAAAATGAAGAAGTTCTTGAGGAGTGGAACAGGTTAGTATGCTATCTTTCTCAGGAGCAAAGAACACATTTGAAAGGTTTGCTATTGTAGTATGAGGACATGTGTAGGAATCAGATGGGGAGGATTAATGCTATTGTATATGAGGTAGATATAGGGAATGCTATTCTGATTAAATAGCACCCCTATCGGTTTAATCTTTTCAAATCCAGACAGATCCAGGAGGAGGTGGAGGCCTTGCTCGACAAGGATATTATCCAACCAAACCGGAGTAAGTGGAGTTCGCCGATCGTCTTAGTTCCCACACCAGACGGGACTCGTTGATTTTGTGTGGATTATTAGAAGGTCAACAACATTACAAAATCAGATTCATATCCAATACCTAAATTGAAAGACTGCATAGGGAAAGTTGGACAAGCCAGTTACATCACCAAATTGGACTTACTGCGTGGTTACTGACAGGTACCTTTATCAGAGACAGCAAAAGAAAGTTCTGCATTTGTAACCCCAAATGGGCTATATCAATTCAAAGTAATGCCCTATGGAATGAAGAAAGCACTCACCACATTCCAAAGACTCATGAAGAGTTGTGGCTGGGCTAACAAACTGTACAGTCTATTGACGATGTAGTGATCTTTAGTAAGCCCTGGAAAGATCAGATGATACAGCTGGCAGAACTCTGAACAACGAGAAGCAAAACTGTAATAAACTTAAACAAAACTGAATTTGCAAAAGCAGAGGTGACGTTCTTGGGACTTAACAATCGGTCATGGAAGGTTGCCATTGATGCTAGTGACATCGGAGTTGGAGCTGTACTCCTACAGGAAAATCATGATGGAATCGAACTGCCAGTTGGTTACTTTCCAAAGAAACTCAACATCTACTAGAGGAAATACTCCACAATCGAAAAAGAACTATTGAGTTTGGTATTGGCCTTACAACATTTTCACATGTAATTCATGAACTGTGTCAGAGGATTGTGTATATGGATCACAACCCTCTTACATTCTTACAAAGCTTGGAGTCTTAAGTTACCGACTTTTAATTTACAAATCGTACATGTTGCGGGTCATAAGAATGTAATCGCAGATGTGCTATCACAGATTTAACGGATATGGTATTGGTGAGATTGGTATCTATTCAATGTTATATGTATGTTGGAAGAAGTTAATATAAACTTAGATTAAAGTCATATATCATGGTAATGTGGTTAAGAAATCGAAAAAATCTCAAGCCATCTTTTCATTATGATGGTTCATTTTTTCTTAAGGAGAGGTGTTATGAAGGTGTAGGTGTGTACTGTACCTTTAAGGAAGAGAGAAGAAGCTAGCAAGGATTGACTGAAAGCACAGTGTGTTGAACAGTTTAAAAATGTAACATTTGTTTGAATTGCCATGGAACAAAAACAAATTCAAATTCGGCCAGTTTAAATTATGGCTCAGATCCAAAATCCAATTGAATTTGAATTTTACTAATTGGGGTGACATCAAACCAATGAAATTATCTGATGTTCTGCAGTATAAAAGTGGACATTTTGAACAGTTAGGAGAGAACTGCAAAGAGCACCAATAAACAGACAGCTAGCCAAATAGCTCTCTAAAAGGTAACTGTCTTTAAGAAATTTGTGCAGCAGAACACTGAAGTCAACCTAGGGGAATCTACAGCGAATGTCCTACATCTGATGATAATAACTGGGTTTGAATTGATTTTTGCCATAAATTTAAGGAGGAAATTATCAGAGCAGTATTGTAGAACTGGAGGTAAGAGATAGGTTTAAGAGAAAGGAGTAGTAAATAGCTGTTGTTTTAATGTTCTTTGTGGGACTTAAAGAATAAAATTGTTAATTTTTAATTTAAATAGTTACAACTGGGATAGTTCTTTGCCTCTTGAAATTTAACAGATTACGGCATGAGGTGAACATCTTGGTCAGATTTAAATTAGTAGAGAAATTTACCCCGTGACATTATTGTCATCCATGGTCATGTTGACCGGCACAGCAGGTTCAAGAGCTTGAACGGCCTACACCTACTTGTATCTTTTATGTTTCCATATCTGTCCTGGATCTATCGTCAGAGTCATACAGCACGGAAATGGACCCTTCAGTCCAACCAGTCCGTGCCGAACATGAGACCCTTCCTTTTTCTGACATATTAATTCTCAAACCTTGAGAAACAGGATATATTTTCAAGGTTTGCACGTAATACAAAACTTATTGCTTGGAAACTGAACCAGAGTGCGCAGAATTTCTAAAATGTCATAGACAAGTTGGTGGAATGGGCAGATAGGCAGCAGAAGAAATTCAATATACTTAATTTTGATGATAGGGAACATAAAGGGCACAGAGCAGAGGGACACGAGTTTTATGTGCAGAAGTGATTACAGATGACAGAACAGGTTGACAAAGCACTTAATGCTTTACGTTAGGATATAAAGTAAAAGGACAAGATGGTTATGTTGAATAACGTAAGAAACTAATTCAATTTCAGCTGGAGGTTGTGCCCCGGTGTGGGCACTACACATTAAAATGGATGTGAAAGCATTTGAGAAAATAGGGAAGATTCACAAAGAATGAGGAATGTCAATGATGAAGATTGACAGAAGTAGAACTTGCTCCTTTGGTCGAGGAGTAAGTGTCAGAGATATGCAAACTCTGAAGGGGTGTGGACAGTGAGAAACTATTCCTGCTTGTCAAAGGATCTAAAAGAGTACAGAACAAAGAAAATTTACAGCCCAGGAATAGGCCATTCGGCCCTTCAAGCCTGAGCCCATCCAAATCTACTGGTTAAACCTGTCGCCCAACTCCTACACTTCTGTATCCCTCTGCTCCCCACCTAATTGCGCATCTGTCCAGATGCGTCTTAAATGGATCTATCGTGCCTGCCTCTACCACCTCTGCTGGCAATGCGTTCCAGACACCCACCACCCTCTGTGTGAAGTACTTGTCACGTGTATTCCCCCTTAAACTTTTCACCTCTCACCTTCAAAGCGTGACCTCTTGTTATTGAATCCTCCACCCTGGGAAAAAGCTTCTCTCTATCCACCCTGTCTATATCTTCATGATTTTGTAAACCTCAATCAGGTTCCCCCCTCAATCTCCTTTTTTCTAATGAAAACAACCCTAACCTACTCAACCTCTCTTCATAGCTAGCACCTTCCATACCAGGTAACATCCTCGTAAATATTTTCCGACAGTGTTCACTATAAAAAATGAAAATGTTAGCGAGGAGGATACAGAGATACTTGCATCTAAGCAAGAAGAGATTGAGGTTCACAAGGAAGAGGTATTAGAAATACTGTAGTGCGTGAAAATAGATAAGTCCCCTGGGCCGGATGGGATCTATCCTAGGATCCTCTGGGAAGCAAGGGAAGAGATTGCCGAGCCTTTGGCATTGATCTTCAAATCATCATTGTCTACAGGAATAGTGCCTGAGGACTGGAGGATAGCAAATGTAGATCCCTTGTTCAAAAAGGGTAGTAGAGACAACCCTGGTAATTACAGGCCAGTGAGTCTCACTTCAGTTGTTGGTAAAGTATTGGAAAAGATTATAAGAGATAGGATTTATAACCATCTAGAAAAGAAAAATCTGATCAGGGACAGTCAGCACGGTAGGTCGTGACAAAGTGACCAAACAGGTAGATGAGAGTAAACCGGTTGATAAGGTGTAATTGGATTTCAGCAAGGTGTTCAATAAGGTTCCCCACAGTAGGCTATTGTACAAAATGCGGAGGAATGGGATTGTGGGAGACATAGCAGTTTGGATCAGTAATTGGCTTGATGAAAGAAAACAGGGTTGTAGTTGATGGAACATGTTCATCTTGGTGTCCAGTTACTAGCGGCGTACAGCAAGGGTCGGTGTTGGGTCCACTGCTGTTCGTCATTTTCAAAAAGGATCTGGATGAGGGCTTAGAAGGGTGGGTTAGTAAATTTGCGGACGACATCAAGGTCGATGGAGTTGTGGATAGTGACGAAGGATGTAGTAGGTTGCAGAGAGACATAGATAGGATGCAGAGCTGGGCTGAGAGGTGGCAAATGGAGTTTAATGTGGACAAATGTGAGGTGATTCACTTTGCATTCCGATTACTCCGGCCAAAGTACTGGGCTAATGATAGGATTCTTGGGAGTGCAGGTGAGCAGAGAGACCTCAGTGTCCATGTACACAGTTCCCTGAAAGTTGCCACTCAGATTGACAGGGTTGTTAAGAAGGCATACATTGTTTTGGTCTTTATTAATACAGGGATTGAGTTTCGGAACCAGGTGGTTATGCTGCAGCTGTACAAAGCTCTGGTACGGCCACACTTAGAGTATTGTGTACAGTTCTAGTCACCACATTATAAGAGGGATGTGGAAGCTTTGGAAAGGGTGCAGAGGAGATTTACTAGGATATTGCCTGGTATGGAAGGAGTGTCTTACGAGGAAAGGCTGAGGGCCTTGAGGCTGTTCTCGTTAGAGAGAAGAAGGTTGAGAGGTGACAATAGAGACATTCAAGATAATCAGAGGGTTAGATAGGGTGGACAGGGAGAGCCTTTTTCCAAGTATGGGGATTGCAAACACGAGGGGACACAACTTTAAAGTGAGGGGAGATAGGTATAAGACAGATGTCAGAGGTAGTTTATTTACTCAGACAGTAGTAAGGATATGGAATGCTTTGCCTGCATCGGTAGTAGATTCGCCAAGTTTAAGTGCTTTAAGTCGTCATTGGACAGGCATATGGACGTACATGGAATAGCGTAGGTGGGATGGGCTTCAGATTAACATGACAGGGCGGTGCAACATCGAGGGCCGAAGGGCCTGTACTGCACTGTAATATTCTATCTTCTACGTAAACCTTCTCTGCACCCTCTCCAAAGCATCCACATCCTTTTGGTAATGCGGCGACCAGAACTGTACACAGTATTCTAAATACGGCCGAACCAATGTCTTGTACAATTTTAACATTACTTGCCAGCTCTTCTACACAATACCCCGTCCAATGAAGGCAAGCATACTATATGCCTTCATGACCACTCTATCCAGCCATGCAGCAACCTTCAGGATACAATGGACCTACACTCTCAGATCTCTCTGCCCATCAACTTTTCCCAAGGCTCTTCCATTCATTGTATAATTTGCTCGAGATTTAGTCTTGCCGAAATGCATCGCCTCACATTTGTCGGATTGAAATCCATCTGCCACTTTTCTGCCCAACTCTCCAGTCTATCTATATCCTCCTGTATTCTCTGACAGTCCCTTATGCTTTCTGCTACTCCACAAATCTTTGTGTCATCTGCAAACTTGCTCATCATACCAACAGTGCCCTCTTTGAGATCATTTATGTATATCACAAACAACAGTGGTCCCAGCACTGACCCCTGTGGAACACCACTGGTCACCTTTCTCCATTTTGAGAAACTCCCTTCAACTCCTACTACTCTGTCTCCTGTTGCTCAACCAGTTCTTTATCCACCTAGCTAGAACACCCTGCACACCATGTGACTTCACTTTCTCCATTAGTCTATCATGGGGAACCTTATCAAACGCCTCACTGAAGTCCATGTATATGACATCAACAGCCCTTCCTTCATCTATCAACTTGGTCACTTCCTCAAAGAACTCTATTAATTAGGTAAGGCACGATCTCCCCCGCTCAAAGCCATGTTGCCTATCACTGATAAGCAAACTTTTTTCTAAATATAAATAGATCCTATTCCTCAGTACCCTCTCCAACAACATTCCCACCGCCGAAGTCAGGCTCACTGGTGTGTAGTTACCCGGAATATCCCTACTACCCTTCTTGTACAGGGGCACATGAGCAACCTTCCAGTCCTCTGGCAACTCACCTGTGTTTAAGGATGCCACAAAGATATCTGTCAGGGCCCCAGCTATTCCCTCTCTCACCTCCCTCAGCAACTGGGATAGATTCCATCTGGTCATGGGGATTTGTCCACCTTAATAACCTCTAGCCTACCCAACACATCTTCCCTACTTATGTCAACATGATCCACTTTAAATCAAACTTCTATCTCTAATCTCAACATTCATCATGTTCCTCTCCTCAGTGAACATTGATGCAAAGTAATCATTCAGAATCTCACCCATTCTCTCAGGTTCGAAACAAAGCCTTCCATCATTATCCTTTAGTGGACCAATCTAGCAAGCAGGTAACTTTCTCTAGTTACCTGCTTGCTTCTTCTATAAGAATAAAAGGCTTTGGGATTCTCCTTACTAAAGCTATTTCATTACCCCTTTTAGCCTACTTGATTCCTCGTTTAAGACGTGTCCTACTCTTCCGATATTCCTCCAGGACCCGTTCTGTTCTTAGCTGCCTAGACCGTACATACGCTTCCCTTTTCCTCTTGGCTAGTCGTAACATTTCTCTCGTCATCCACAGTTCATGAATCTTGCCCTTCCTATCCTTTGCCTTCAATGGGACATGCCTATCCTGCACTATCTTTGAAAGCCTCCCACATCTCAGATGTGGACTTCCCTTCAAATAGCTGTGTCCAATCCACATTCTGAGCTCCTGCCTAATTTTGATATAATTGGCCTTGGCCCAGATTAGTACTCTTCCCTTAGGACCACTCTTTTTTATCTACAAGTATTCTAAAACTTACAGAATTGTGGTCACTGTTCCCAAAGAAATCCCCTACCGCAATCTCCACCACCTGCCTTGGCTTGTTCCCCAGTACCAGGTCCAATATGGCTCCTTCCCTTGTCAGACTATTGACATACTGCTCTAGAAAACTCTCCTGGATGCTTCTTACAAATTCTACCCCATCCAGACCTCTGACACTAAGTGTATCCCAGTCAATGTTTGGAAAATTAAAATCTCCCATCATCACTACCCTATTGCCTCTACATCTTTCCATAATCTGCCTACCTATTTGTTCTTCTATCTCACGCTCATTGTTAGGAGGCCTGTAAAACAGTCCCAACAATGTAACTGCATCCTTATTTCTCAGCTCCACCCATAATGCCTCACTACCCAAAACCTCCATAGTGTCTTCCTTTAGCACAGCCGTGATATCGTCCTTGACCAGCAATGCAACTCCAACCCCCCCCTTTTAACTTCCCTCCGTCCTGTGTGAAGCGTCTATATCTTGAAACATCTAGTTGTTAATCATCATGCCCTTCCTTCAACCAAGTCTCTGAGATTGCAATAATGTCATACTCCCAGGCACCAATCCAAGCCCTGAGTTCATCTGCCTTACACACTATACTCCTTGCATTAAAGTAGATGCATTTCAGGCCACCAGTTCTTTTGTGTTCACCTGCTCTCTGCCTACTCTTCCCTTGATTAATGCTATCTTCATGATGCTTACAGTCTCCAGTCTCCACCTCGCTGCCTACTTGTTTTCTCTTCTGGATCCCAGTCCCCTGCCACATTAGTTCAAAACCTCCCCAACAGCAGTAGCGAAAACAGATGTACAGTCAATGACAAAAGCAATAAAAGGACACCGCTTGTCACCGGCTGCCATTCCGAAAAAGAACCTTTTATCCCAACTCTCTGCCTTCTGTCAGACAGCCAATCCTCAATCCATACCAGTAGCTCACCTCGAACACCATGGGCCCTCACCTTGCTCAGCAGCCTCCCGTGTGGCACCTTATCAAAGGCCTTTTGGAAGTCTAGATAGACTACAGGGTGGCACGGTGGCACAGTGGTTAGCACTGCTGCCTCACAGTGCCAGGGACCTGGGTTCAATTCCCACCTCAGGCGACTGACTGTGTGGAGTTTGCACGTTCTCCCTGTGTCTGCGTGGGTTTCCTCCGGGTGCTCCGGTTTCCTCCCACAGTCCAAAGATGTGCGGGTCAGGTGAATTGGCCATGCTAAATTGCCCGTAGTGTTAGGTAAGGGGTAAAATGTAGGGGTATGGGTGGGTTGCGCTTCGGCGGGTCGGTGTGGACTTGTTGGGCCGAAGGGCCTGTTTCCACACTGTAAGTAATCTAATCTACATCCACTGGGTTTCCCTGGTCTAACCTACTTGTCACCTCTTCAAAGAATTCCTACAGGTTTGTCAGGCATGATCTCCCCTTACTAAATCCATGTTGACTTGTTCTAATCAGACTCTGCTCTTCCAAGAATTTAGAAACCTCATCCTTAATGATGGATTCTAGAATTTTACCAACAACCGAGGTTAGGCTAATTGGCCTATAATTTTCCATCTTTTGTCTTGATCCTTTCTTTAACAAGGGAGTTACAACAGCCATCTTCCAATCATCTGGAACTCTCCCTGACTCCAGTGACTCTTGAAAGATCTCAACCAATGCCTCCGCTATTTCCTCAGCCACCTCTCTCAGAACTCTAGGATGTATCCCATCGGGGCCAGGAGATTTATCAATTTTAAGACCTTTTAGCTTTTCTAGCACTTTCTCTTTTGTAACGGCAACCATACTCAACTCAGCCCCCTGACTCCCTTTAATTGTTGGGATATTACTCATGTCTTCCACTGTGAAAACTGACGCAAAGTACTTATTAAGTTCTCCAGCTATTTCCTTATCTCCCATCACTAGGCTTCCTGCATCAGTTTGAAGTGGTCCGATGTCTACTTTTGCCTGTCGCTTGTTTCTTATGTATTGAAAGAAACTTTTACTATCATTTCTAATATTACTGGCTAGCCTACCTTCATATTTGATCCTCTCCTTCCTTATTTCTCTCTTTGTTATCCTCTGTTTGTTTTTGTAGCCTTCCCAATCTTCTGATTTCCCACTGCTCTTGGCCACTTTGTAGGATCCCTCTTTTTCTTTAATACATTTCCTGACTTCCTTTGTCAGCCACGGCTGTCTAATCCCTCCCCGGATAATCTTTCTTTCCTTGGGGATGAACCTCAGTACAGTGTCCTCAATTATACCCAAAAACTCCTGCCATTTTTGCTCTACTGTCTTCCCCGCTAGGCTCTACTTCCAGTCTATTTTTGTCAGTTCCTCTCTCACGCCCTCATAATTACCTTTATTTAACTGTAACACCATTACATTCGATTTTGCCTTCTCTCTTTCAAATTGCAGACTGAACTCTACCATATTATGATCGCTGCTTCCTAAGATCTTTTATAAAAGTCTGGTTCATTACAAAGCACTAAGTCCAGAATAGCCTGCTCCCTTGTGGGCTCCATGACAAGCTGTTTCAAAAAGCCATCCAGTAAGCATTCCATGAATTCCCTTTCTTTGGATCCACTGGCAACATTATTTACCCAGTCCGCCTGCATATTGAAGTCTCCCATGATCACTGTGACCTTGCCTTTCTGACATGCCTTCTCTATTTCCCGGTACATGTTGCGTCCCTGGTCCTGACCACTGTTAGGAGGTCTGTACATAACTCCCATTGTGGTTCCTCAATTCCACCCACACAGACTCCACATCATCCGACGCTATGTCATTCAGTGCCATAGATTTAATTTTGTTCTTAACTAACAAGACAACCCCACCCCCTCTGCCCACCTCCCTGTCTTTTCGATAAGTTGAAAAAGCTTGGAGGTTTAACTACCAGTCCTGACCCCCCGTAACCACATCTCTGATGCCTACCACATCATAATCATTCGCTCTGATCTGTGCCATTAGTTCATCTGCTTTGTTATGAATGCTACGAGCATTCAGGTAAAGTGCCTTAATGCTAACTTTATCATTAGAGATATTGGAAGGCATAAGATGTCCTAAGTTATCCTTCCTTTTTGCTGCATTCCCAGTCTGCCTCGAGTTTAGATCCGCCTGGACACATGCTATCCTGTTGCTTATCTTTCCATTTAACTCCGTACTCCCCGTTGCTTTCACTTTCCCTTCCCCCCCAACTCAGAAGTTTAAAGTCCTACTGACCACCCTATTTATCCTCTTCGCTAGAACATTGGTACCTGATCGGTTCAGGTGGAGACCGTCCCAACGGTACAGATCCCCCCTGTTCCAAAACTGATGCCAATGCCCCATGAAGTGAAATCCCTCTTTCCCACACCAATCCCTTAGCCACGTGTTTACTTCCCTAATTTTCTTGTCCCTATGCCAATTGGCACGTGGCTCGGGCAGTAATCCAGAGATTATGACCCTTAAGGACCTGTACTTCAATTTCCTTCCTAGTGCTTCGCAAACCCCAAACAGGTCCTCCACCCTAGTCTTGCCTATGTTGTTAGTACCAAAGTGGACCACAACAACTGGATCCTCCCCCTCCCGCTCCAATATCCTTTCAAGCCGGTCGGAGATGTCCCGCACCCTGGCACCGGGCAGGCAACACACATGCGAGACCCCTGATCCGGCTTACAAAGGATACTATCTGTCCCCCTAATTATTGAATCCCTATAACCACTACTTGTCTATTTGCTCCCCCCTCTTGAATGGCCTTCTGCACCATGGTGCTGTGGTCAGCTGGCTCATCCTGTCCAGAGCCCTTTTCCTCATCCGTACAGGGAGCAAGAATCTCATACCTGTTGGACAAGGTCAAGGGCTGAGGCTCCTCCACTCCTGAACTCAGGTTCCCCCTGCCTGCCTCACTTACAGCCACACTCTGATGTCCCTGATCACTAACTGAATGTGAATTATTTAATCTCCCAGGTGTGACTGCCTCCTGAAACAAAGCGTCCAGGTAACTCTCCCCCTCCCGGATGTGCCGCAGTGTTTGAAGCTCAGATCCCAGATCATCAACTCTGATCCGGAGTTCTTCCAACATCCAACACTTGCTGCAGATGTGGTCACTGCCATTCACAATGGGATCAGCCAGCTCCCACATCATACAGCTACAGCACATCACCTGCCCAGCCATCTCTGCTTAGTTAATTACTTTGTTACTTTGTACAGGTTTGGGTTAAAATACTTTCTGATACCTCTCTGCTATAGTCTTTTCCTAATAGACACACACACGCACACACACACAAAAAAAAGTAAATTTTTAACCAGTCACTGGTAAAGACATAGAAAATCCTTACCTTAAAAAAACCAGAGTAGTTAAGGATTTAACTACGCTTCTCGCTAAGCCCTATAAGCCTGATACATTCCACAAGCACCCTTTCGGTTAGTGCCCTTTATCGCCTGCTGGGTGGCAGGACCTGGCGGGATATTAACTGGTGACGTGAGGTCTGGGAGCAAGAACTAGGAGTGGAGATCTCTTCTGAAACATGGGAGAATGCTCGAAAGACCTCAATCTGTAATAGAACATCCGCTAAGCAGTTAAAAGTTTTGCACAGGGCTCATCTGGCATCAGATTGTCTGGCTAAGTTTAAAAAAAGTGGGCATCTTCAGTGTGCCCCAAATTAAAATCAGTGAAGGTACTCTTACCCATTGCTTCTGTACATGCCACAGGCTCCGTGTTTATTGGACGCTGTGGCGGGAGAAATAGGGAGGGCTTTGAGGACTGATGTCAAAGTAGACCCGATATCTCTCCTCTTAGGTCTACTGAATTTACCATCTTTAGGCAGGCATGGGAAGAAACTATTTAATATTCTTGCATACTGTGCACGGAAGAATATTCTGATGAATTGGATGTCAGAGAACCCACCGGGCTTGCTGGGACGGCATACATTAATTATGGAGCACATTCCCTTAGACTCTCTTTGTTTTACAAACATGGTGTAACACACAACAGACCATTTTTATAAGACATGGCAGCCCTACTTGAGTTATTTGGATATAGATTTGTCAGTTATCTTAACTAGGGCATTTGTTTAACCAGGATGGTTAGATTAGTCAAGCCCTGGGCCCTGGAGGGGGGGGGGGGGGGGGGGGTCTCCTGAGTTAATACGAGTATTATATATATATAAAAAATGCTCCCATTCTTTTGTTTTGGAGCTTTGCGCTGAGCATAACTGTTCTGTATTCCATGGTTTTTTTGATCTATTCGTTATTTACTTATTTATTGGTGTTGCTTTGCACAGGTTAGGATTTGTTTTGTATTATAGGGTAGGTTAATAGTTCGCAGACAGTAGTTGTAGAGTAATTTGTGGTTTTTTTCTTTTTATTATATTGATATTTGTTATTGATTGTACTTTTCAATAAGTTCATATGTTTGTAAAGTTAAAAAATATTTGCTAATAAATATATTTACAAACCAAAAAAGGGTAGAAGCATCTGAACAGAACAGATAGTGACAAAGGAGATTATGTGCCCTTCGCACTGGAAATGAAAGTGGAAGAGGAGGAATTTGATACAAGTCAAACTTGAAATGTGGCATTGAGGCAACGTACTGGCTTGACTAATTCATTGGTTAGTAAGTGAAAGCTAATAGGCTTAATGGCAAATGAACATCATAAGAAGAAATAGAAATAGAAGGGCAGACGAGTTTAGGGAGGGAATTACAGAGCAGAGACCATACATCACCAAAAAAAATGGCCCTATTAAAATTGGGGTCTGCTCAAAAATCCAGAATTACTGATATGATGGACAAGAATTTCAAAAATGGCTCCTGGCTTAGCAACTTCTCAACATTAATCACAAAGCAGTGGTGAGCAGGACCTGGTGCAAATTAGGACTGCAGCTGCAACACAGTTTGAATGAGATAAGCTTGACACAATGAAAAAGATGGGAGGCTGATCAGGAAAGCATTGAAATAGTCAAGTCTCAATATAACAATGGCATGAACAAGGGTTTCAGCAGAGCTGTGAAGGTGGTGAAGAAATGCAAGGGAGGTAATGGTAAGCAGTGTTGCTGCTGGAGATGAATACAACATCAACAGTACAGTACAACAGATGATATTCTCTGTGACCCGTAAGATCATTTGAACCTGCTTCAGAGATTTTGAAAACTGCTTTTATCACAGCTTTCAGTATACAAAATAACACTGCCTGTCATTAAAGTAAAACCTCCACTGAATAATTATAGCCGAGATCAAATGTCCTGAGGTTCAGAACTCATGCACAAAGACCCACTCTCCAAACCCACACACTAGCCTTGTTGCCATGGTGATACCAGAACACACCCAAACCTCCCATTCTGATGAAACACATGGTGATCACCACTCAGAACACATACCCAACGTCACCTCTTTAATCAGCTCCGAAGCACTATGGCAGCCTTGGACAAGCATCCGTGTCCATGTTGACAGATCCCGGTGAGTCTCCACACGGAAAACATGCATTTCAATGCCTTGTCGTGACCCAGTTCTTGTCACAAATGATAGATCGGAACTAATGCTTGGGGATCCTCGTGCTGACCCCGAGTGAACCAACCTGAGAAACAGGGGAAGAAAAATGGACATCAACATAGCAGAAAGTTAAGTGTCCTAGACCAAACCATCTTCAGCTGTTCATCGATGACCCATATTCCAACATAAGGTCAAGAATGGGGATGTACGCCAATATATGAACCACTCAGCACCATAATCAGGTCCTGAAATAGTCCTTGGTCATATAGAGGCACATATGAAGTAACATTCATGCCATACAATTGCTAGACAATGGGCATCACTAAAAAACACAAATCTGATCGCTGGCCCTTAACATTCATTGGGATTACCATCACTGAATCCTTCACGTTCAACATCCTGAGGGTTATCATTGACCAGAAACTGAAATAGACAAGCCATGTAAGTATAATAATCCAAGCTGCAGAGAATAGACCTTTACAGTTAAGCGAAAGTAGGAGTTCAGTGAAGGGAAGGTGCTATTTCTTGTCGTAGGCTTTGCATGGTGAGGAAGAAGTGGTAACATCCAGTGTCAGACACAGCCCAAGTGTATAGCTCAGGGACTTTACAGGCAGCATGGAAATTCAGTGCAGAGGGGAAGAGATGCACTTTACTTGCTTTTTTTTGGGCTCTTAGTTTGGAATATCATTTTTAAACAGGATAAATTCAAGTCCAGGATTGTGGGCCCAACATAAAACGAGTGACACAGGAAAACTGGAAGAAGAAACAAGGTAAACGAGCTTGTACCATAGATTGAAATTGGTGCATGTGCTGTTGTGGGCATCACAGAGATGCAGCTGCAAGGGGATCACAGCTTAGAACTAGTGGGCAGCACAGTGGCTAAGAAGCTAGCACAGTTGCCTCACAACCCCAAGGACATGGGTTTCACTCTAGTCTTGGGCAACTGTTTTTGTGGAGTTTGCACATTCTCCCAGTGTCTGCACACGGTTCAGCAGAGTGCTATGCTTTCTTCCACAGTCCAAAGATGTGCAGATTAGGTAGTTTGGCCATCGAAATTGTCCAGACTGTGGTTCAGGGACATGCTGGATAGATGGGTTAGCCATGGTGAATGTGTTGTTAACAGTACAGGGTAGGGGCTGGGTTAGGCGAGATGCTTATAAGAGGATTGGTGTAGATTTGATGGGTTGAACGGCCTCTTTCAAAATTTCTGTGGGAATTTTACGTTTTTTAATACCCAAAGATACATGTTCTATCAAGAGGATAGGCAGGAGTGGTGGGGCTGCTTGCTATTAGGAAATAAAATTAAATTGATATGAAGAATTAATTTAGGGTAGGACAGTGTGGATACATTTGAAGAACTGGAACAGAGAAAAGACCCGGATGGGAGTTGTACACAGGCCTCCTAGCAGTAGGCTCAGATGTACATTACGAAAACAGACCCTTCAGTCCAACCTGTCCATGCTGACCAGATATCCCAACCCAATCTAGTCCCACCTGCAGCACCTGGCCCATATCCCTCCAAACCCTTCCTATTCATATACCCATTCAAATGCCTATTAAATGTTGCAATTGTACCAGCCTCCACAACTTCCTCTGGCAGCCAATCCACACATGCATCACCCTGTGTGTGGAAAAAATTGCCCCTTAGGTCTCTTTTATATCTTTCCCCTCTCACTCTAAACCTATGCCCTCTAGTTCTGGACTCCCCCACCCCAGGAAAAAGAGTGTTTATTTATCCTATCCATGCCCCTCATGATTTTATAAACCTCTACTGTATAAAATCACCCCTCAGCCTCCAATGCTCCAGGGAAAAAAGCCCTAGCCTATTCAACCTCCTCCCTATAGTTCAAATCCTCCAACCCTGGCAACATCCTTGCAAATTCTGGATTAGCGGTGCTGGAAGAGCACAGCAGTTCAGGCAGCATCCGAGGAGCAGTAAAATCGACATTTTGGGCAAAAGCCCTTCATCAGGAATCATTGTTTTTAACCTAACATCCTTGCAAATATTTTTTCAACTCTTTCAAGTTTCACAACATCCTTCCAATAGAAAGGAGACCAGAATTGCATGCAATATTCTACGCCTAACCAATGTTCTGTACATCCAGAACATGACCTCCCAATGCCTGCACTCAATACTCTGACCAATGAAGGAAGGCATACCAAACACCTTCTTCACTATTCTATCCACCTGCAACTCCACTTTTAAGGACCTGTGAACCTGCAGTCCAAGATCCCTTTGTTTAGCAACAGTCTACGGGATTTTTTTTTAAAAGAAGCTTGTGGTAGAGGGAACAGGCAATTCTGGATTTGGTGACATCTAAAGCTGCAGACTTAATTGGGAAGCTTAAGGTAAAGGAACCCCAAAGGGTGCAGTGACCATATTATGATGGAATTCAGTTAGCGAGGGAGAAGCTTAAATCAGATGTAATGGTATTACAATTGAGTAAAGATAATAAAGACATGAGGGAGAAGCTGGTCAGAGTTAATTGGAAGGGGAGCCTAGCAGGTAAGACAGTGGTGCAGCAATAGCAAGAGATTTAAAGTCTGGGAGAAGATTTGTAGCCCGGGTGCTCGTTGTTGTGGTTCTGTTCGCCAAGCTGGGAATTTGTGTTGCAAATGTTTCGTCCCCTGTCTAGGCGACATCCTCAGTGCTTAGCAGCCTCCTGTGAAGCGCTTCTGTGATGTTTCCTCTGGCATTTATATTGGCTTGTCTCTGCCGCTTCCGGTTGTCTGTTCCAGCTGTCCGCTGCAGTGGCCGTTATGTTGGGTCCAGGTCGATATGTTTGTTGATGGCACTCATCCACAGATTCTATCAACAAACACATCGACCTGGACCCAATATACCGGCCACTGCAGCGGACAGCTGGAACAGACAACCAGAAGCGGCAGAGACAAGCCAATATAAATGCCGGAGGAAACATCACAGAAGTGCTTCACAGGAGGCTCCCAAGCACTGAGGATGTCACCTAGACAGGGGACGAAACGTTTGCAACACAAATTCCCAGCTCGGCGATCAGAACCACAATAGCAAGAGATTCTGGAGATAATTCAGGAGGCACAGCAGAAATTCATCCCAAGGAGTATTGAATCATGCTAAGGGAAAGAAGGTAACGATGGCTGACAAAGAAAGTCAGGGACAGTATATAAAAAAAGAAAAAGCATACAATGTGTTGAATACTAGTGGGAAGGCTTTAAAAACCAGAGGGCAACTAAAAATAGCAATAAGAGAGGAGAAGATGAAATATGAGAATAAGCTACCCTGTTACATAAAGAAGATTGCAAGTGGTTTTATGGATATATAAAAAAAGGTAAGAGAGACACAACTGGATCACGGAAAAATTAGGCTGGAGAAGTGCAACACTGCACAAAGAAATGGTAGAGGAATTGTACAGAGACTCTGCATCAAACTTCATGGTGGAAGACACCAGTAGCAAACCAGAACTCCGAGAGAGTCAGGGGAGCAAGAGGTGAAGAGATGATGCTAGGGAAGCTGAAAGGTACTAACGTCTGGGAAGGCTTTGATGTTGATCTTTCAGGAAAGATGAATTATAGAGGGTGCCAGAGGACTGGAACATGTCTAACATAATACCTCTGTTCAAGGGAGGGAGGCAGAATATGGGAAATGATCTGACCTCAGCTGTTGGTAAGGTTTTAGACTCTATTATGAAGTATGATAATGCAGTGTACTTGGAAGTGCATAGTAAATTAGTGCTGAGTCAACATGGCTTCATCAAGGGGAGTCGAGAGTGTGGTGCTGGAAAAGTACAACAGGTCAGGCAGCATCCAAAGGGCAAGAGAACTAATGTTTCGGGCATAAGCCCTTCATCAGGAATGAGGCTTGTAGGCCAGGGGCATGCTGAGACTTGAATGGGATGGGGGTTACTGGGAATAAACTCCTGCCTATCCTCTTGATAGAACATGTATCCTTGGATATTAACAAACGTAAAATTCCCACAGGAATTTTGAAAGAGGCCGTTCAACCCATCAAATCAACACCAATCCTCTAAAGAGCTGAGAATGCAATAGGTAGATGAAGGTGGGGGAGAAGGTGATAAGTCAGAGGGGAGGATTGAGCGGATAGATGGGGAAGGACGATGGACAGATCAAGAGACAGCGCTAAGTTAGAGGCTCGGGTCTGGCATTAGGTAGGAGTAGGAGAAATGAGGAAACTGGTGAAATGCAGATTAATCCTGTGTGGCTACAGAGTCCCAAGGCGGAAGATGAGGCATCTTCCTATCTGACCTATGACTTTCTCCCCCACCTTCATCTACCTATGTAGTTGTATCTGAATGCACATAGCGGCCCGAATAAAATTACTGAACTAACAGTACAAATAGAGATACATGGATATGATACTGTGCCAATTACTGAGACGTGACCACAAGGAACACTTCATCAGAGCTGAGGGGAAACGTTTGCTTGCTCTCTCTCCATAGATGTTGCCTGACCCGCTGTGATTTCTACAGTAATCTGCTTCTGCTGGAGGTTTTTGTTCATTTTTGATAGTAATAGTAAGGGAAGCAGTTTGCCATTTTGGTACTGAACTAACGTTTACACCAATGGGGTGACTAGTGCAGTAGTGGGGCTTAGTTATCAGCATATTCCTCCTGTCACATTTATTGCACTATTCAGACCTGGTTGCTAGCAGTGGGTGACTCTGAGTGGGCGATGACCACAGGTCTCTGTTCCATGGGACGCTGTCGTAAAGCAGCATGTCTTTATCAGTAAGGACGACCACCACCGGCTTCCAGTGCTGCCTTCCACCTTCAACCTTCTGCTGCAAAACAAAGAAAACCCCATTGCTGAATAAGCATGAGATCCTGACTTTGCAACCTAACCCACCACCCAAACAACAGGACTACACACTGCCTGGGAGCTGCTCTCTCTAACTGTCAGGCACTGGGAAACCTAACACTTGTGTACCAAGGCACTGCTCTCCTCAACACAATAACACTGGTAGACTGAACCCTCAGACACCAATCAGTTCTCAACCCAATCATAGGTCTAAACAGAAATAAGCACAGCTATAATGGGTGGAGCTTGGAATCAAGGGCCAAGATGACAGCACTTCTGATGGCAACACACACACTGAATTATAAGAGTTTAGAAAGGATTCAGAAAATATTTTAAGAACATTCCAGAGCTGGGATCTTCAATTACATGGATAGATTGGGGAAGCTGGGGTTGTTCTGCCTAAAGAGAAGGCTGCAAAGAAACTTGATGGAGGGTTGAGAATAGAAAGAAACTGTCACAATTAGCAAATGGGTACCAACTTAAAATGACTGACAAAAGAAAAACAAGAGACTTTTTTTATGTTAGTATCTCAAGCGTTCTGCCTATGGGCATAGCGGAGGCAGATTCAATTAATTTTAGAAAAGGTTTTTGGATAATTATCTTATGAGAACAAAATTGCAAGATTATATAGAGAGGGGTATTAGAGGAGCAGCTCCTGTAGCCAGTTGGCACAGACACAACAGGCCAAATTAGGAAATAAAATTAAATTGATATGAAGAATTAATTTAGGGTAGGACAGTGTAGAATTTGTATGGATATAGGAATGAAGAGCATGAGTAGACCATTCTGTCCTTCAAGCCTGCTTTACCATTTAATAAGATCATGGTTGACCCCACTATTGTCTCAATTCTACCTTTCTGTTTGCTCTCTCCCATAACACTCAAATTCCTCCCAATCATCAAAAATCCATCAAACTCTCCCTCAAATCAACTGGTTGGAGAGCAATGGAGGCTGAATCAAGGGGAAAAAAAAAGAGATTAATAAATCTGCAGAGGAAAAAAAAATCCCATTTCTATGTTAAAAAGGGAGATCTCTTACTCCTAAATTGTGTTGCCCAGATTTAGTTTCCCTTACAAGAGGAAACATCCTTCAGGTATCCAAAATATGCAGTCTCCTTAGAATTTTATACATTCCAATATACATCTCAAATCAAGCAGAGTCAGCATGGCTTTATGAAACAGAATTGCATGAGTAATTTATTGCAATTTGACAGGAAATCACAACCAGGGTAGATAGAGGGGAATCAGTAGATGTGTTGCATTTGGACGTCCAGAAGGCATTCAATAAGGTCCCTCACAAAAGATTAAGTCAAAAGAACCCACGATGTTGGAAGAACTACATTGGAGTGGATAGAGAACGGCTCATTGGCATGGAGCAGCAAGTGGAGATAAGGGGCTCTTTTTCAAGTTGGTGAACTTTAACTAGTGGGATTCCACAGGGATCAGTGCTGGGACCTCAGCTGCTTATAATATATATTAATGACTTGGAGGAGGAAAGTGAATGTATTGTAGCCAAATTTGCGGAGCAGAAAATTAAGTGGAAAAGCAAGTTGTAAAAGGATACAAAGTTTACAGAGATCTTGCTAAATAGCAAAACGTTAGCAAATAGAGTGTAATGTAGGAAAATGTGAAGTTTAACCATGTTATTTAAATGCAGAAAGCTGCGACACAAGCTGATTTGGAGGGACTTGTGCATGAAATACAAAGCTAGCACACATGGACAGCAGGTATTCAGGAAGGCTAATAGAATGTGGGTCCTTACTTTAAGGGGTTGGAGTACAGAAGTTAGGAAGTCCTATTGCAACTGCACAAGGTGCGAGTGAGACCATATCTGCAGTTCTGTAAGCAGTGTTGATCCTCTTATTTAAGAAAAAGATAAAATTTCATTGGAGGTAGTCCACAAAAGGTTCATGAGGATGAAGGATTGCTTTACAAGCAAAGGTTAAACAGGTGGGACCCTACTCACCGAAGTTAAGAAGAATCAGGGTGATAGAGTCATCGAGTCATAGAGATGTACAGCATGGAAGCAGACCCTTTGGTCCAACCCGTCCATGCTGACCAGATATCCCAACCCAATCTAGTCCCACCTGCCAGCACCCGGCCCATATCCTTACAAACCCTTCCTATTCATATAAGCATCCAAACGCCTCTTAAATGTTGCAATTGTACCAGCCTCCACCACATCCTCTGGCAGCTCATTCCATACACGTACCACCCTCTGCGCGAAAAAGTTTTATAAGGTCACTCCTTAGCCTCCGACGCTCCAGGGAAAACAGCCCCAGCCTGTTCAGCCTCTCCCTGTAGCTCAGATCCTCCAACCCTGGCAACATCCTTGTAAATCTTCTCTGAATCCTTTCAAGTTTCACAACATCTTTCCGATAGGAAGGAGACCAGAATTGCACACAATATTCCAACAGTGGCCTAACCAATGTCCTGTACAGCCACAACATGACCTACCAAATCCTGTACTCAATACTCTGACCAATAAAGGAATGCATACCAAACGCTCTCTTCATTATCCTATCTACCTGCGACTCCACTTTCAAGGAGCTATGAACCTGCACTCCAAGGTCTCTTTGTTCAGCAACACTACCTAGGACCTTACCATTAAGGTGTACAAGTCCTGATAAGATTTGCTTTCCCAAAATGCAGCACCTCGCATTTATCTGAATTAAACTCCATCTGCGACTTCTCAGCCCATTGGCCCATCTCGTCCAGATCCTGTTGTAATCTGAGGTAACCCTCTTCACTGTCCACTATACCTCCAATTTTGGTGTCATCTGCAAACTTACTAACTGTACCTCGTTTGCTGGCATTCAAATCATTTATGTAAATGACAAAGTAGAGGGCCCAGTACCAATCCTTGTGGTTCTCCACTGGTCACAAGTTAGAGAATTCTTAAGGGGCTTGACAGGGTAAATGTTTTCTCTCATTGGTTCCAGACTCTCCCAGAGGGCACAGTCTCAGAATAATGGGGCACCAATTTAAAGCTGAGTTGAGGCAGAATTTCTTCTGAGGGTTGACAGTCTTTGGAACTCCTTGTCACAGTAACTGTGGGGCCAGCGGCCTTGTGTATATTTAAGACAGACAGGTTCTTGATCAAGGGGAAATCAAGGGTTACAGGGAAAAGGCAAGAAAGTCGACATGAGGAATGCTGGATCAGCTTGACCCAGTTGAATGGCAGAGCAGGCTCATGGATCCAAACCGTGTTTTCCTGCTCCTAATTTTGATGCTCTTAATGAGGTCCATCTTTCATTCTTCTAAACTCCAATGGATTGGATACAGGGCCAAGTTGATCGTTGTTTCTTTAATTTTTTCTTGCTTTACTCTCTCGGCTTCTGCAACGAATACCCCCTCACCTTTTCAGGAGAAATAACAACAAGGGTAATAACACTGGACTGATAATCCAGAGACCAGTGGAATGAGGGAAGCAAAGAAGGAATGGAAGCGGGTGAATATTAATAAACAAGGGTTGTAGAAACTAGTGCCACTGAAAGCTGACATAATCTACATCCCTAGGTACTAAAAGTAAGTGATCACAAAAACAGTAGATTCTGGAAGTGTTCTGGCAGATTGGAGAGTTTGAAGAGTAAACTCAAATGTTTATTGCACAGAAGGAGGCCACTTGCCCCATCATGCCCGTGTTAAAGATCTGACGACATTAACCCATTTTCAGATGGCAATGAGTATCCAAATAATGCTCAGAAGTTATGAGTATCAGTCCACCCTCTCAGGTGGTGAGTTCCAGACACCCACCACCCTCATTTAAAAAAAAATGTTTTCAATTATCTTCTTAGTCTTCTCTGTCTTAGCTTAAATTTATGCCCCCGGTAAGTGATTCCTCTACTAATGATCGTGTCCAACTTCCTCAGGTCCACACACAATCATTGCTGCCTCAACATACCCAATCTTCTCTCATAGCTTCTTCAGGTTTCCTGCTAAAATGACTGAACTGACATTTTTCTTCAGTTTATCATGACTGATGTAATTGTAACCCAAAATTATGCACAGTTGTGTACGCCTCATTATACAAAGAAGTGGTTGCATTGGAGAGAGTGCAGAAGTGATTTACAAGAATGGTTCCAGAAATGAGAAACTTCAGCCATGAGGGAAGATCAAAGTTGGAACTGTTCTCCTTGAAGAGAAGGTTGAGAGGAAACTTGGTACAGCTTTCTAAAATCACGAGTGGATTAGACAGAGTATGGGGAGAAGCTACTTCCTCTCGTTAAAAAGGAAAATTAGGGGGCAGAGATTTAAAGCCATGTGCAATGTGATGTGAGAAAAACAATTCACAAAGCAAGTAGTTCAGGTCTTGAATGTACTGCCTGGACATGTGGTGGAGGCAGGTTCAACTGAGGCATTCAAAAGGGAACTGAACATTTCTTTTGGACAGTAACAGTGTGCAGAGATGTGGGGAAAAGGCTGGAGATTAACAAAAGATAAGAGAGCTAGTGCAGGCCCCCGTTTGTGTGTGCATGCCACTTGTGTCAAATGTCTTGGAAATCCGTGTACTCTAGAAACTTAAACACTATTTCCCCAGTAGAAATCTATGCTGTCTATTCCTAAGCAACCTACCTTTTTCCATGTCATTACTAATTCTACCTGAAGAATTGATTCTAGAAATTTCCCTGCCATCCAAGTTAAACTAACTGGTCTACAATTGATGGCATTATGTTTACAACCATTTTTGAACAAGGATGCAATATTAATTCTCTAGTCTTATGGCACTCTTCTAACAAGTTCAGGAAGACTGAAATATTATTGCCCCCACAATATCGATCCTCACTTCCTTTAAAATTCTCAACCTAACTGTAATAAAAGTACCACTTGCAACAGCTTCTATTCCTGTTCAAAGTTTGGGAGAAGATTTGTAGCTCGGGTGCTCGTTGTTGTGGTTCCGTTCGCCGAGCTGGGAGTTTTTGTTGCAAACGTTTCGTCCCCTTTCTAGGTGACATCCTCAGTGCTTGGGAGCCTCCTGTGAAGTGCTTCTGTGATATTTCCTCCGGCATTTATAGCAGCTTGTCTCTGCCACTTCCGGTTAAGGGAAAGACAACGGAACGAGGACATGCCACAACCCAAAGGACCAGCCACACTACCACACATCAAGAGCATTTCCGAACTGACAGTCAGACTGCTGCGACCACTAGGACTCACAACAGCACACAAACCAATAGCCACTCTCAGACAACAACTCACCAGGACAAAGGACCCGATACCCAGCATGAGCAAAACCAACGTAGTGTACAAAATCCCATGCAAGGACTGCACAAAACACTACATAGGAGAAACAGGAAGACATTTAACAACTCGCATCCACGAACACCAACTACCCACGAAATGACATGACCAGCTATCCTTAGTAGCCACACACACAGATGACAAACAACATGAATTCGACTGCGACAACACTATTATTATAGGGCAGGCCAAACAGAGAACAGCCAGGGAATTCCTAGAGACATGGCACTCATCCACAAATTCTATCAACAAATACATCGACCTGGACCCAATATATCGGCCACTGCAGCGGACAGCAACTGACAACCGGAAGCAGCAGAGACAAGCCAATATAAATGCCGGAGGAAACATCACAGAAGCGCTTCACAGGAGGCTCCCAAGCACTGAGGATTTCACCTCGAAAGGGGACGAAATGTTTGCAACAAAAACTCCCAGCTCGGCAAACAGAGCCATAACATCTATTCCTGTTCTTGCATACACCGTAAAGGATTTACTGTTCCCTCCCTTCTCGTTCTATTTCTTATTTCAGTCCCTAATCTCCCAAATTCCTTTCACTGATAATCAACATTCCCTTTAAATCTTTCTTGCTCCTGCCTGAACCTCCCAGCTCTATGGTCAGAAGTGACTTATGGAAGTACAAGTCATGCAATGGCGTGATGACTGACCCATTGGGGGCTTCCCAATAATTCAGGGGACTGAGCAACTTAGAGGGAATGCTGCTGACAACCATCTTGAAACTAAATCAGACCGCTTCAAACTTTGGAGTCACATATGCAGAGCCCTTTAGAGGAAAATAAATAACCAGTTGTCAAGGGCCACTGCTGCACTAGCAACCCACAGGAAAACAAAACAAAAAAGAGAGTGTTCCGGCAAGCAGATTCCCTGGAGTGAGGATAAAAGCAAGGAAGCAGGTTTATCTCCACTGCCAGACACCAGAGGGACAGAGCAGATAAACGCCAGTGTCCTGTTCCCATTCTACACTGGTATCACCTCAGATTCCCTACCAGTAGTCACAGCCTGCTTCCAAACTGGCGCATTTATCAATTTTAAAAACTACCAATCAGGAATGGACCCAGACCATAGAACAGGCTATCACCATAGTACAGAATAGGACCACACATCGCAAAAAACCTGCACTTAAAGAAAAAATGGCCAAACTAACACACAACGAAAAGGACACCACAACACAAACCTGGGTTTAAAAACCTTTCCCACAGAGAGCTCACAGACACGGAAAGAACAATACTGGCCAAGGGACTTAACTACAACTACAGGGACACCAAGACAGCAGACTTCCTAGCAGCACTAGAATGCACACTCAGGAACAATGGACTGACAGAAGAGACACAACAAACAGTGAGACAAAGTATCGTACCTGTGATAACAAGGAAAAGACAAACACACAACCTCAACACTAAGGAGAAAGAAGCACTAAAATCACTAAGAAACGATAAGACCATAATCATACTACCAGCAGACAAAGGCAGAATGACTGTTATACTGGAGAAGTCAGACTATATCTACAAAGCGGAACAACTACTTGCAGATACCAACATCTACCAAAAGAGGGAGTTTGACCCCACTCCACAGCTCACCAATAGGATAAACAACACACTGAGAAACCTACAAAAAAAACGGACAGATAACCAGGTCTGACCTACAAAGAATGAAACTGGAAAGCAACAGATTCTATGGACTACCTAAAGTACACAAACCAGACATCCCACTCAGACCCATAGTATCACTACCAGGGACACCATCACACAAACTGGCTAAAGAGCTACAACAGAAACTGAAACACCTGGTTAGCGGATCCAGACACTCTATACAGTCAACACAAGAATTTTTGGACACCATCAGAAATATACACATAGACAAGGAAGAAACCATGGTCTCGTTTGATGTAACGGCACTGTTCACTTCTATTGACAAAACCCTAGCCAGAGAAACAATATCCAACCTGCTGGACATACATAACAGACAACAGGACACTGAACCTATTAATAAAGACGGCATACTTAAACTACTCTTCTCACAAACTTTTATCAATGTGAATTTGAAATGTAACACAAGGTAACCCAGTGTCAGAATATAGTAGAACACAACTGTATTCAGCCAGTCATGTTGCTAGGTTACTGGAATAATGAGTTCCCAAGCAGTACTGTATAAACAGTATATTAGATTAGATTAGATTAGATGACTTAGTGTGGAAACAGGCCCTTCGGCCCAACAAGTCCACACCCACCCGCCAAAGCACAACCCACCCAGACCCATTCCCCTACATTTACCCCTTCACCTAACACTACTGGCAATTTACCATGGCCAATTCACCTAACCTGCACATTTTTGGACTGTGGGAGGAAACTGGAGCACCCGGAGGAAACCCACGCAGACATGGGGAGAATCTGCAAACTCCACACAGTCAGTCGCCTGAGGTGGGAATTGAACCGGGTCTCTGGCGCTGTGAGGCAGCAGTGCTAACCACTGTGCCGCCCACTATCCAACTTCAACCTAACACACATCTTGACTTTAGAAGCCAATAAGTAGCAACCTGAGAATTCTCTACCTGCTCAGCCAGCCAGCCAATATGCTGTATGGCCCTGCCACTTGGGTTAAGCAGCCCATTCAGGTCCAACAGTGCCTGAGGGATCAGCGCCGTGATAGTCGTGTGAATGGCTGTGAACCAAGCATGTGTAGCAACAGCATCCTTGCTCCGCAGAATGATTACATGTCTGCCATCAGGGGAGTGCAGTTCAAATAACCTGTGGGAATGACAAATAGGAAACAGAGGGTCAGAACCAGAACACAGTTGCCTGTTTTTTTGAATAAAAAGAACTTCAAACAATAAAATATTCATGCATGGCACAATGTGGATCAGTGTGAAATGGGGGCTTGGGTACGTCAGAGCATGGTCTTATCAAGTGTCTTTTGGAAATCCAAAAACATAAAACAGTCAAGCCAGTTCTGCTACTCTGTACAATCACGGCTGACTCAACACTTCAATGTCTTATTCACTCCATTCCCTTAATCCTCCACAGAACTGGTAATTAGAAATCTATCAATCTCTTCCTTAAGTGTACTCAAAGACAGGGCCTCTACAACCCTCTGAGATAGAGGATTCCAAACACCCATAGTAAAACAAAATCTCATCTGGATCCAAATAGCATTCTCCATAATTTTAAATTGTACTCCCTCTACGGCGATAATATCATTCCTGAGATAAGGAGACCAAAACGTCTCAGTATTCAAGGTGCAATCAAGCTCCCACAGAACCAAAGATTTCACTATTTCTACACTCTAATCATCCTGCAACGAAGGCATATATTCCAATAGACTTTCCAATAGCTTGCTGCTGCATGATAGCCTTCATTGACTTATCTACAGGGATACAAAGGTCACTTTGCATACCTACACTTTCAACTTGTTACAAGTCAAGAAATAGTTTGGGCATTTCTGATACTAAAGTGGCCATGACGACCACAGTGACTCACAACAACTTTGGTTGACCCAAAGAAATGGGAATGTGTATAGGCCGTTCAAGTCTGCTCCACCATTCAATATGATCATGGCTGATAGTACATCACAATACCCTATTCCTGCTTTCACTTCATACCCTTTAATCCCCTTAACCCAAGGAACAATCTACATCCACTTGTTTAAAGCATTAAATGTTTTGGTCTCAATCACTTTCTGTGGTAGAGAATTCCACAGCTTACCTCCCCCACACCTCTCTGGGTGAAGAAACTTTTCATTTCAGTCCTAAACAGAATACCCCATATCTTTAGACTGTGACTCGTAATCCTGGACTCCCCTGCCATTGGAAACATCTGTCCTGCATTTACCTTATTTAGCCTCATTAGATTTTTATAGGTTTCCAAGAGATTCCCCCAACTGCTGCCCCCTCCCCCAATTCTTCAGACCTGTCATCTAGAAATCAGCCTGGTAAACCTCTCTTCATAGCCTGAACAATCTACCTCAGATAAGGAGAATAAAACTCCACACAAGACTCGAGGTGTTAATCACCAAGAGGCTGCATAATTATTTATATATTCATTCGTGGGATGTAGAAGTCGCTGGTTGGGCCAGCATTTATTGTCAGTCTCTAGTTATCACAAGGTGGTGGTGAGCTGCCAAATTAAATGTTGAAGGCAGACCCACTTTGCCATTATGGGGCTTAATTCCAGAATTTTGATCCAGAGACTGTGAAGGAGCAGCAATATATTTCCATGTCAGGATGGTGACTGGGTTGGAGGGAAACTTTCAGATGGTGGTGTTCCCATGAATTTGCTGCTCGTGCCCTTTTAGATGAAAGTGGTTGCAGGTTTGGAGGGTTCTGTCTAAGATGCTGTAGGGGACCTTGTAGATAGTAGCAGCAGTGTGTACTAAGCATTGTTGGTGGAGAGAATGGTGCTTATCAATGTGGTGCCAATTAAGCAGACTGCTTTTTCCTGGATGGGGTCAAGCTTCTTGACCGTTGTTACAGCTGCATTTATCTAGACAAGTGAGGAGTATTCCATCACACCTGACTTTTGGAGTAAAACATTCATGAAACTGTAGCCCAACTCTCTCACTATGAAGGCCAACATAGTATTTCCCTTCTTCGTTGCCTACTGCACCTACATGCATACATTCAGCGACTGGTGCACGAGGATAGGTTTTCTTGCACTTCCCCGAGATGTCAGAGTGTCCATTAGACCATATGAAATAGGCACAGGAGTAGGCTTTTCAGCTCCTGAGGCCTGCTCCATTACTTAATAAGATCATGGCTCAACCGACAACCCTCACATCGACTTTGCTGCCTTTTCCCATAAACACTGAACCCCTTACTGATCAAGAATCTACCTCAGTTTTAAATATTTGCAAGCACTCAGCCACACCAGCTCATAGTGGCATGGAGTTCCAAAGACTTTCAAACTCCAGAAGAAATCCTCCTCATCTGTCTTAAATTGACAGCCCTTTATTCTGAGACTATGCCCTTTGGTCCAAGAATCTCTCATGAGGGGAAACATTCTCTCATCATTCAGCCTGTCAAGCTCCTTAAGAATCCTATACCTTTCGATGAGATCACCCCATTCTTCTAAATTCTAATGGGCAGAGTCCCAACCTGTTTAACCTTTGCTCATAAGACATTCCCTTCATAATAGGGATCGTCCTAGTGAATGTTGTCTGAACTGCTTCCAAAGAAATGATATCTCCCCATCAGTAAGGGGACCAAGAGGAGGTAATGACCTTAATCACTGGACTACAAACCCAGAGACGCATGTTCTGCGTACCCTGGTTCAAATCACCTCATAGCAGGTCGTGGAATTTGAATTCATTAAAAATCTGGAATTAGGAGTCCAATGGTGATCATAAATCCATTGTTAATTTTTTTTTAAAATCCACCTGGTTCACTAATGTCATTTAGGGAAGGAAACTGCTATCCTTACCTGGTCTGGCCTACATGTGACTCCAGACGCACAGCACTGCCCTCTTGGCAATTAATGCTGTTCTAGCCAGCAGTGCTCTCAGCCCATGAACAAATTTTAAAAACCAGCTCACAGCATTATAGATATGGTTGCATTAGCACCTAATACAGTTGCAATAAGAGTTCCCTATTCTTCCATTCCAATCCCCTTGAAATAAGGACCAACATTCTATTAGCCTTCTTGAGTGCTAGCTTTCTGTGTTTCATGCACAAGCAGCCCAAAGTCCCTTTGTGATGCAGCTTTTCTCCATTTAAATAATTCTGTTCTTTGTTCTCACTTCTAAAATTAAAAACCTGACATTTTCCCATATTACACTCCATTTGCCAATTCACATAACCTATTAATATCTCTAAACTACATGCCTCTGACAATTTGCCTCTCCACTTGTTTGTGTTGTCTGTAAATATGGCTGCAGTACATTTACTTCCTACCTCTAACTCATGAATACATGTTGGTCTACACAGAGGGTCATAAATGTCTACAAGATCCTTTTCTCTTCACCCGTTCCCAATCCATCACTTATAACAAAACACAGTGTATTAATCTCAGAGATAAAAACAACATCTGATCTGATATCAACTGCCACTTGGAGAATAAAGATACCATCCTCATGTGTGTAATCTCTCTTGAAAGGCCTACATCAATTTTTAGGCTATGTGCTCCCTATACCACCCCTATTTCGAGACTCTTTTTCTCTCCATCTACACTGGTTTAAACATTTAAAGATAAAAAAAAACAAACATCTCAATCTAAGTTTCAGGGAGTGCAACTTATTTTGTATGGACTTTCCTTGTAATTTAATCCAGAATCCAAGTATTATTTAGTAAACAAATTCTACTCTCTCCAAGGTCAACATCTCACTCCAGAGGCTTAGTGGCCAGAACTAGTCAGTGACTCCCAGTGTGATCTTAACAGAGCTTTAAAGCATGACTTCTATCAATTTGTACTCCATTCTCTAGATTAAAATGCCAGTATTCCATTCATTTTCTAAAATATTTCTGTATATCTTCATGTACTTAATGTTGCATGTACCTGGACCCCAAAGACCATTTGGGCCACCAATATTTCTACCTTTTAAATGCATTAGTAAACATCCAAAGTGGACGACTTCACACTTGCCAAACTGAAATTCATTTACACAATTGTGATCGTTCATTTTATATCTCTTTGCAACTTTATGTTTCTACCTACTGCTTATATTGTTATATTTTCTATCCTTAAAAGGAGAAGTTTTCTTCCATAAAACCATGCTAGCCTTATGGAATTGAGTAATGTTTAAGTGTGGTATTACAACATGCTTAATAACATTTTCTGCACAATTAATATTATTGCCATCTGCTCAGTTTGCTTTCAAATTTATCCTGTAGTTCCATTTTCTATTAGTTACAATGTAGCTGCACTGACAGAACCAGGGGTGGGATACATCATATGAAAAACAGAATGGAATCTAGCTCATACATTTCATCAGCCTAATTGAAACTGACATTTTTGATCACTTATTGTGATTAAGCATTCAACCTGCTCTCTGGATTGGGCATGCTCAGACTCCTTGTGATGTAGCACATCTTCAGCGGAAAAATCTTGCTGTCTTTGGCACTGTGATTTGGAGAACTGGAACCAGCAGCTCCTAGACATGGAGAATGAGGAGGTAAACTATCCCATGCCAGGTCTGCTATCAATGAGGGCTTTTTCAAGTATGGCATCACTTCCTGGATATAAGTGACTGCAAGAGAAAGGTCACAGATCAAGCACAGGCAATAATTTAAATTATTCTTTTCTCAATTCTGCTGACTAAAACAGTGAGAGCAAGTGAACATTTACAAGGTGCTATTTCTATAGAAGCTAATATAGCAAATATTTATACACAAAATTTTCCCAGTGCAAACAAAATGCTACATTAGACGTTATCAACATTGTTCGATCAGGACAGGATGTAGCAAGAGACAGATATAACCGCAAAGTCCATTTCTGAATCTTTTCTACTTCTGACAGCATTCTCCATCACCAGCACTATTTCAACCTTCAATGTTTAAAACTTCACATCTTTGTTTAAGTGTGCTCTGCAGATGTCTGAATCCCAGCTACACACCAATAACAATGGAAAATAAAATAAGGCAGCACTGCACCATCAGAAAGGCAGCACAATGCTGCATCATGTTGCTGGGTCTTGGAAAGCAACATTTGCAGAAAGAGGTGGAGGAACAGACTACAAATGTTTGGGGAAGGGGTGCCCACGAATGAAAGGAGGACTGTGTATGAAGTGGGGGGCTGTTACAACATCAGGCAAAATTTAATGCCAAGTGAATGAAGTTACTATGGTCTTGACCCACAATCTCCATTTTGTTCAATCACTAACAAACAAGGTAAAGGTCAAAGAATTGCAATCAGCAGATCAAACAGGATGAAAAGCAAGAGAGGCGACTGCCACCTCTGAACCGTGAATCAGGTTGCTACTTGACCAGCCTTTGGGAGCTGCATGGAGCCAAGGTACTTTATATAAAGTTACAGGATTCACAAAAATAAACCAGCAATAACTACGCATACAGTGACAGCACAGGAAATATCTGCTCAGTTTGCTTTCAAATTTATCCTAGCAAATTAAATACCAATTAGAATAGAGAGCTCTGTACAGCAATTAATAAGACTAAGACCATGTGCATTTAAGGAATGTACTTCAACAGGAAGTGATTAATTACAGGCTGAAACAGTCTAACATGCATTTACAAAAAGTCTTCAATCAGAATACTTTTCTGTCGGATGCAAGAGCTTAGAAGGTGCAGATAGATGCTGGCTCAGTTTTCAGACACTACCTCGCTAGAAATAAAGTGATAAAGATTAAATTACAACACAAATAAGCCACAGCCTGTTCAGAGTCTAAGGGTACAGAATAGGTCTTTTGGGACAGAGAACGAGGCAACATTCCAGCCAGAGAGAGGTCCGCCTGTGAAATCCTCTGCAACATGAAATGTTAAGGCCAAAACATTGAAAGTTTAAGAAATAGCTAGATACAGTTCTCAGAACTAAAGGGATTAAATATAGGGACAATGCAGGAACAGGAGAGGATACAGAGTTGGATGATCAGCCATGATTACAGTGAATAGCTGAGTTGACATAAATGGATAAAAGGTACAGTTAGTAAGTTTGCAGATGACACCAAAATTGGAGGTGTAGTGGACAGCGAAGAGGGTTACCTCAGATTACAATAGGATCTGGACCAGATGGGCCAATGGGCTGAGAAGTGGCAGATGGAGTTAATTCAGATAAAGTGCTGCATTTTGGGAAAGCAAATCTTAGCAGGACTTATACACTTAATGGTAAGGTCCTAGGGAGTGTTGCTGAACAAAAAGACCTTGGAGTGCAGGTTCATAGCTCCTTGAAAGTGGAAACACAGGTAGATAGGATAGTGAATTTAGGTAAAGGGGCAGTACAAAGAGATCTGGGTGTTCTTGTACACCAGTCAATGAAGGCAAGCATGCAGGTACAACAGGTAGTGAAGAAGGCTAATAGCATGCTGGCCTTCATAACAAGAGGGATTGAGTATAGAAGCAAAGAGGTTCTTCTGCAGCTGTACAAGGCCCTGGTGAGACCATACCTGGAGTACTGTGTGCAGTTCTGATCTCCAAATTTGAGGAAAGACATTCTGGCAATTGAGGGAGTGCAGCGTAGGTTCACGAGGTCAATTCCTGGAATGGCAGGATTACCTTACACTGAAAGACTGGAGCGACTGGGCTTGTATACCCTTGGGTTTAGAAGACTGAGAGGGGATATGATTGAGACATATAAGATTATTAAAGGATTGAACACTCTGGAGGCAGGAAACATGTTTTCGCTGATGGGTGAGTGCCAAACCAGAGAACACAGCTTAAAAATACAGGGTAGACCATTTAGGACAGAGATGAGGAGAAACTTCTTCACCCAGAGAGTGGTGGCTGTGTGGAATGCTCTGCCCCAGAGGGCAGTGGAGGCCCAGTCTCTGGATTCATTTAAGAAAGAGTTGGATATAGCTCGCAAGGATTGTGGAGTCAAGGGTTATGGAGATAAGGCAGGAACAGGATACTGATTAAGGATGATCAGCCATGATCATATTGAATGGTGGTGCAGGCTCGAAGGGCTGAATGGCCTACTCCTGCACCTATTGTCTATTGAAGGCGGTGTTTGGTATGCTTTCCTTTATTGGTCAGAGTATTGAGTACAGGAGTTGGGAGGTCATGTTGTGGCTGTACAGGACATTGGTTAGGCCACTGTTGGAATATTGTGTGCAATTCTGGTCTCCTTCCTATCGGAAAGATGTTGTGAAACTTGAAAGGGTTCAGAAAAGATTTACAAGGATGTAGCCAGGATTGCAAGATCTGAGCTACAGGGAGAGGCTGAACAGGCGGGGGCTATTTTCCCCGGAGTGTCAGATGCTAAGGGGTGACCTTATAGAGGTTTACAAAATTATGAGGGACATGGATAGGATAAATAGGCAAGGTCTTTTCCCTGGAGTCAGGGAGTCCAGAACTAGAGGACATAGGTTTAGGGTGAAAAGGGAAAAATATAAAAGATACCTAAGGGGCAACTTTTTCTCGCAGAGGGCGGTATGTGTATGGAATGAGCTGCCAGAGGATGTGGTGAAGGCTGGTACAATTACAACATTTAGGAGGCATTTGGATGGATATATGAATAGGAAGGGTTTGGAGGGATATGGGCTGGGTGCTGGCAGGTGGGACTAGATTGGGCTGGGATATCTGGTCGGCATGGACGGGTTGGACCGAAAGGTCCGTTTCCATGCTGTACATCTCTATGACTTTATAAATGAGGCTTTTCTTATTCCTATTTTTAATGTTTCTATTAAGCCTAACCACATAAAATCAGCATTGATCCTTGCTTGAGCACATAGTTTCAATCATTTATCCTGCTTCCATATCCTATCCCATTCCAATATTTAACCTTATTTTCATGTTGACATTTTCTGTCTCAGTACTATTGTCTGAAAATAGTAATATGCCTGACAAATGAAAGATCTGGGGGACTGCATAAGATCTGAGAAATAACAGCAATCCCCACTCAAAAAGATCATTGCCGAATTGCTCTCGGCTTCAATTGTACACTCCCATCTATTTTTCACAACCCTCAAAAATATAACTCAGCTTTGATCAATTCAGATTTCAGAATCATTATGGTTCAGAGGAGGTTATTCAGCTCATCATGTCTTCACCAGCTCTACAATTGAACATGACGAAAGGGCATTTTGCTGCATTTCCCATGTACCGTTCTATTTAAATAATCATCTCACGATCTTGAACAAATGTGTATCCACCAGTCAGTGCTGTTTCTTCTAATATCAGATTTACTTTATTTGCAAATCACTTGACAACTGTGCCCTCTCAACCTGTCTAGAACACAGTAGTACAGCACAGGAACAGGCCTTTTGTAACAAAGTATCTGTATCAACCATGATGCTATTCTCAACTAATTAGATCTATCTACACATGGCCCATATCCCTTTACTTCCTGCCGGTTCACATGTCTATCAAAATGCCTCGTAAACTTTGCTATCATGAGATTAGATCCCCTACAGTACAGAAACAGGCCCTTCGGCCCAACAAGTCCAACTCGACCCTACGAAGAGCAACTCACCCAGACCCATTCCCCTATGCTGTGTTTACCTATGACTAATGCACCTAACACTGTGGGCAATTTAACATGACCAATTCATCTGACCTGCACATCTTTGGACTGTGGGAGGAAACCCAAGCAGACACAGGGAGAACGTGCAAACTCCACACAGACAGTTTGCCCAAGGCTGGAATCAAACCCGGGTCCCTGGTGCTGTGAGGTAGCAGTGCTAACCACTGAGCCATATCTGCATCTAACACCTCCCCTGGAACCCCACTGCAGGTACCAACTAAAACACTTTTGTCCTTCTCACCATAAAGGTATGCCCCATAGTATTTGACATTATCACCCTGGCTCCCTGACTATCCCTGACCACCCTACTCTGCATCTCAATTTTTGTATACTTCTATCAGATCCAGCTTTTGAATGTAGCTCTCTCAACCCTTGCTTGTCAAATGTTGTAATTGTATCAGACTGATCCACTTCCTTTGGCAGCTCATTCCGTACAAAGACCACCCTCTGTATGAAAATGTTGCCTATTAGGTCCCTTTTTTTAAAAAAATATATCCCCTCTCACCTTTACACCTATGCCCTCTAGTTTTGGACTCTCCTACCCCGGGAAACAGTCTTTGAGCATTCACTCTATCCATGCCCCTCATGATTTTATAAATTTCTACATGGTCACTCCTCAACCTCTGACGCTCCAGGGAAAATAGCCCCAACCTATTTAGCCTCTCCCTATGGCTCAAACCCCCAACCCTAGCAACAGCCTTGTAAATTCTTTCTGAACCCTTCCAAGTTTGAAGATAGGTTGTGCCTGTTGAAGCTTAGGAAAATGAGAGATTATGTAAAATTCTGAGGGATGTATGCCAAGATGATATTTCTTGCTGGGAAATCTTTAACTAGGAACCCTCAACCCTGACCACCACCACCAACCCCCACCCCCGACCCCACTTCGTCAAAACCCCCAGCCCTCCCCCCCGACCCCACTCCGTCAAAATCCCCACCCCTCCCCCCCCGACCCCACTCCGTCAAAATCCCCACCCCTTGCCCCCGCCCACTCCAGCCAGACTGGACACCAACAACAAAACCGCTGTTGACTTTTGGGGAATAAGTCTCCAAATAGAGCGAGCGCACACCCACAAACAAAAACACAACTTTTTACTGCAACCTTTTGACAGATTCCACCTTTGCCCTGTACTGTTGGAGAGATTAACTGGGGAGGGGGTTAGGGTACACACCTGGGTAGAACTCCAGGGAAAGTGTGTGGGGACAGAGAGAGGGTGGGAGGTCAGTCACTTGGAGACGGTGCCTGGAATCCCATCAATCCAGGACTGTTCTCAGCAGCGTTTCAGTGATTAGAGATCACTTTTAAATCAGTGTAAACAAAAGACGCAATCAGTGTTGGAAACACATCTTTGATGCAATGTTTCAAGATCTCCTTTGGATAATCTGATATTCGAATAATCGAGATTCCTCTTTAATCTGTCTGTTCTTGTATTGTGTCTCAGCTAAAACAAAAGGCAAGTATCACCATGCCTTCTTAATCATCTTTTCTACCTACTCCACTACCTTCAGGGATCTATGAAATGCACAAAGCCTCTGAACTTCACTATGTTCCACAGTCTTACCATTCAGTTTAATCTCTAGTCTTGCACCTTCCCCATGTTTCCTCTGGGTGCTCCGGTTTCCTCCCGCAATCCAAAGATGTGTAGGTTAGGTGAATTGGCCATGCTAAATTGCCCATAATCAGGGGTAAATATAGGGTAGGGGAATGGGTCTGGGTGGGTTACTCTTCAGAGGGTCGGTGTGGACTTGTTGGGCTGAAGGGCCTGCTTCCATACTGTAGGGAATCTAATTTCCATGTCACCCATAAACTAATGTCTAAATCATTAACATACACCAGAAACAGCTAGGTCCACAGCACCAAGCCCTGAGCAATCAACTAGAAACAGACTTCTAGTCACAGAAATATCCCTTTCTCATTATAGTCAGATTCCAGCCTGCCAGCCAATTTTAGATCCAATATGCCATTTGTTTCAGATCTCATGATCTCTTCCCTGACCACCTGCCATGAACTTATCAAAAGCTAGCTAAGATCATGCAGACATACCAAATGATTACACTCATCAACACTCCAGGCTACCTCTTCAAAAAATTAAAATCAAATTCGTCAAACACAAGCTTTTGCTAATACATCCATGTCACCAATCCCCGAATAACCTGTTTCTTGCGAACTGCAGATATATTTTGTGCCTCAATTCTTTCTAATTGCTTCCCAGCACTGGGATTAGACTGGCCAACCTGTAATTTCCTTGCCTAACTTTTTCTTCTTTTTTGAAGGATGGAACTATGGTCCCATTCCTCCCTAAAAGCAAAACATTCAGAGACACAGTATGGTTTTACCTCGATTTTTATTCCAGGTCCTGGAGGGCGAGAGAACAATTGCCCATGTGCACAGGGCAATGAGTTCATGGTATTCGCTGGAATACCAGTTTCTCAATTAACTATATAGTCATTTTACAGGGAGGACCATCGAGATAAGGCAACACACATTAATTGGGTGACTTGTTAAACTGACCTCACAAACAAACTCATCTTGTTAAATGCCTCTACATAATGAATGCTTTTCCACCTTGTTAACCCATTACCCATGCCTTCAGCACCCAATTGTTAACTGCAAGTTCTTATCTGATCTGAGTTGTGCTCAGCAGAACCTTTTGTTTCACAAAACTCAGAACGTAATGCTTTCCCTGCCTGCTTATACCAAGTACACATTGTCATTCCCACCTTTTATTATTTCATGAGAACCAATGGCATTACCAGCTTTCATAAGACTCTGACAACTAATATTTAAGCAAGTTATCGACACAGCATACAATGATGATAACAAAAATTACTAGTCTGTTACAGTAAATAGAATTTGAAGTTTTCCCATGTGGAAAAAAATTCCACCAGCAAAGTTCTTAAATCCACAGTCCTTAGTGACCATTCCATCCCCTCCAAGTCAAGTGAAAACATGCCAGTTCTCCAAAATTTCCTTTAGTAAAGTCCAATCTGAAAACAAAATCCAGTCTGTCTTTGTGCATCACTCCACGGAGAAATCTGATTTCTTGGATAAGGGCAGTTAAATGCTTCACAAAACTGATGAGATTTCTGACCTTACAAAGATGCTTCAGATGAAGAATACCAGTGCATCTGAGCATGCAGTGCAGCAGCTACAACTGCAGGCAAGGAGAATGCAGCATTCTTTGCTGCTTCTGCTCCCACTCTGTTGTTAAATGTAACAAAGCCGACTGGCTGTTGTGATGTTAGCTTGATAAGTGAATCTTCATATCCTTTAAATGATTGAAAGACAAGGCAAAGTTCACGTGGTTTAATATCCGTAGGAAGGCCACTGACATAAAGTGTACCGACCTCCTCTTCATTGTCGTTAGCTTCTTCACTTTTCAAGCTCATGACTGAGGAGCTGACTGAATCGGTTGGATCAGGTTGTGGAGGAGTGGGCAATGGTCCAAAGCTGTGCTTTACCTGTGAATGGAGAAACTCAAGAGGCTTTGTTAGCTGCGAAAGTATCCTTGCATTTCCTCTCATATTCCCTCCTTGCGAGGGTAGTTCTCAGCAGGAAGACAGTCACACATAGAACTACATTAAATTGTAGTTCTTTGAATATTTGACGTCTGTTACTCTGTTCACTATATATGATATTATTAAATTCTATGCAATCCATTAACTTCTAAATTGCACTGCCTAAACAATTCAGTCAATTATAAAACAACAGTCAATGGTCCTAAAATCAAACCCTTCGGTGCCTCATTCAGGTTATTCAAAAATTATTTTCGTTTAATAAATTGATATTTGGCTAATGTGAAAGCAGTCAGGAAAGGTATTTCAAAAGTCTGGAATAGCAAGAAAACAATAAAATGTTTCCTGTGCTTTAGCAATTGAAGAGGCAGTTCCAGTTCAGATTTAAATCTTAAATATTTATGGGAAACAAATGCTGAATATTTTAAAATACGTTCTCCAAATGAAACTTCCCAAATAAAAACAGCCAAAATTACTGTGGCAATTTTGGTAGAGATCAACATTCTTGAAGAGGGGGCAATGAAGTCTTAACAATAATTAACAGAACTGAAACAGCTCAGCCTCAAGTTCTAATATTCTCTAGAAAATCTCAGCAAAACATCAAACAAAAAAATACACTCTTCTTTTTGTGAACACTTTGTATTAAAAAGACAGCAAAGTTATTTTAAACCAATACTCTCATCTGGCTAAAGCCATGACTTCTGACCCAACTGTTTTTGTTAAACAGGCATTGTAAAATTTCAAACAAATCAGGGGCTCAAGGCACTCAATTTGTTTTAAAGTTACATGTTTGATAATTTTTAAAAAAGGACATAATGTTATACAATTTCAATTTAAAAACAAAATCTGCCCCATTACATAGCCCACAAAACACACTGAATGGAGATCCTAATTCAAACAAGGAAAAACACTTAAAGGGATTTTCCTGAATCAGGATCTTAACAAACCAAAATTTTTAAACATCAAACATTCTCAACATGGCACAATTTACAATGAGACTTTCCTTTTTTAAACCAAGTATTAGCAGAACTTAATTTCAGTGTTTTCTCTTTTTTTTGCATCCTCGCATTGAAATTACACTTATAAAAAGAGAAAGCCCTTGTAATGGACCACATGAAGCCACAATCCAAACCACACACCTCTTCCAGAACAAAGACTCTGAGCCTCAAATTTCACCACTAGGGAACTTTAACCCTTTCTTACTTTACTCTTCACTGATGCTTGAATCCCACTTAAACACAGAGAACCCGAATCCTTCTTATAAAGCGAGCTCGAAGCCCACTTACACACAAAGTTTGAAAATCAGCACAGTGAGAGTACTTGAACCTCAAATCAGCCTACCCAGTAGACTCGAACCCCAGTACCACACAGAGGCCTCGAACTTCAATCACATCCCCTTCACCACAAGGCAACACAGAGGACTCTAACCTCAACCAAACCCACCCCAGGGGGCTTGAACTGCAGTACCGCGCAGAGGACTTGAACCCCAATTAACCCCCTTCCCTTCAATGCAGTACAGATGACTTGAACCTCTGTCTGCCAGCACACTTGTGAAACTGTCACTCAACTGAACCAATTACCGTTCCGTAGAATAGACAGCAATTGAATGAGGGGAACGTCTCTAGCACACAGGAATACCAACAGGGACCAATGTTTAAAACCTTACCTTGTGGGCCCGTCCGTCGTGTGACACCGATGTTCCAGGCGGCCGCTGACACCATCCGATTGTAACTATCCGTTTGGATCCCACTGACTATGCCGATATTGTTGTCCCATTTCCCCCCCTCAGTCAAAGCAAAACGCTCAGAGACACAGTATAGTTTTACCTCTCATCTTTATTCGGGCCCTTGGAAGGAGAGAGAATGATCGCTCATGTGCACAGGGACATGAGTTCATGGTCCTCTCTGGAACAGCAGTTTCTCAATGAACTATACAGTAATTTTACAGGGAGGAGCATCAGATAACGCAACATACGTATTAATTGCAATGGTCACACAAATAATAAGTATCAATGAATAAGTGACTTCAAATAATGAATACTTTTCACCTGGTTAAACTGATGTCACGCACTGAATCTTGTTAAATGGCTCTACATAATGAATGCTTTTCCACCTTGTTAACCCATTACCCTTGCCTTCAGCACCCAATTGTTAACTGCAATCTCTTATCTGATCTGAGTGGTGTTCAGCTGAACCTCTTGTTTCACAAAACTCAGAACTTAACACTCTCGCTGCCTGCTTATATCTAATACACATTCTCATTCTCGTCACAGTCACAAGTTTGATCTGTACTTTTGGTATTTCCTCAGTGAATGCCTCCCACTGCTCGGACAGTTTTATCTGCAAGTTGCAACTCCCAGCCCACATTGTCAAATTGATATTACAGAATCATACAGTAAAGAACAGGCCCTTTGACCCATCAAGCCTGCACCGACAAAAAAAGCATCTCTAAACCTACATCAGCTCCACTTTGCAGCACTTGGCCCATTGTTGATATGATCAGCAAGTTTACAGATGACAGAACAATTGGTGGAGTGGCAGAAAGCATAAGGGAATGTCAGAGAACACAGGAGGATATATATATATATATAGACTGGAGAGTTGGGCGGAAAAGTGGCAGATGGCTTTCAATCCAGACAAATGTGAGGCGATGCATTGAGGCAAGTCTAATTATAGAGCAAATTATACAATGAATGGAAGAGCCTTGGGAAAAACTGATGGGCAGAAAGATCTGGGAGTGTAGGTCCATTGTACCCTGAAGATTGCTGAACAGGTGGATAGAGTGGTCAAGGCGGCATACAGTATGTTTGCCTTCGTCGGACGGGGTATTGAGTATAAAAGCGGGCAAGTCATGTTAAAATTGTACAAGACATTGGTTCGGCTGCATTTAGAATACTGTGTACAGTTCTGGTCGCCACATTACCAAAAGGATGTGGACGCTTTGGAGAGAGTACAGAGAAGGTTTACGAGGATGTTTTCTGGTATGGAAGGTGCTAGCTATGAAGAGAGGTTGAGTAGGTTAGGTTTATTTCCATTAGAAAAAAGGAGATGGAGGGGGGATCTGATTGAGGTTTACAAAATTTTGAGGGTGGATAGAGACAAGCTTTTTCTCAGGGTGAAGGATTCAACAACGAGAGGTCATGCTTTCAAGGTGAGAGGTGGAAAGTTTAAGGGGGATATACGCATCAAGTACTTCACACAGAGGGTGTGGGCGTTTGGAACGCGTTGCCAGCAGAGGTGATAGAGGCAGGCACAGTAGATTCATTTAAGATGCGTCTGGACAGATGCATGAGTAGGTGGGGAGCAAAGGGATACGGAAGCTTCGGAATTGACTGACAGGTTTAGACAGTACAGTTGGATCAGCTCAGGCTTGGAGGGCCGAAGGGCCTGTTCCTGAGCTGTAAGTTTTCTTTGTTCTGTTATCTTGGTACAATTAAATTTCCTCAAGTTGAATTTGAAAACATCAGAAATGCAAAGTTTAGAGTCCAATGATGAATCTAAAACTAAGGGTTACTGTTTAAAACCATCACCCATTTAAAATAGAAATCAGACAATTTTTTTTTGCTGATAGAACGTTGAGTCTTTGGCCTCTCATCCGGAAAAGATGGAGGAAGTAGAGTTCAAAGTTTGTGAGAAGATTTGTAGCTCGGGTGCTCGTTGTTGTGGTTCTGTTCGCCAAGCTGGGCATGTGTGTTGCAGTCGTTTCGTCCCCTGTCTAGGTGACATCCTCAGTGCTTGGGAGCCTTGAAAGTAGAGCCCTTGAAATTGTTTAAGGCTGAGATTGATAGATTCCTGTTCAATGGGTTAATAGGTTACCAGGGGCAGGAGAAAATGTAGATTGACGATTACCATCGGATCAGCTGTGATGTTATTGAATGGAAGAGCAGACTCCAGAAGTTGAATAGCCTAATCCTGTTCCTAATTTGTACATAAAGAACTATATTGGTAGATTTAGATAGAAAAAAGACAGGCAGCGGCTCAAATGGAGTATAAACTTTAGCATCTCCTGGTTGATTGCTGTATATTGTTTTATGCAATACATCTTTCCCTTAGGGTGTAGGTTTGCTCGCTGAGCTGTAGGTTTGATATCCAGACGTTTCATTACCTGGCTAGGTAACATCATCAGTGACGACCTCCAAGTGAAGCGAAGCTGTTTTCTCCTGCTTTCTATTTATATCTTTCTCTTGGATGGGGTTCCTGGGGTTTGTGGTGATGTCATTTCCTGTTCGTTATCTGAGGGGGTGATAGATGGCATCTAGATCTGTGTGTTTGTTTATGGCATTGTGGTTGGAGTGCCAGGCCTCTAGGAATTCTCTGGCATGTCTTTGCTTAGCCTGTCCCAGGATAGATGTGTTGTCCCAGTCAAAATGATGGTTTTTTTCATCCATGTGTAGGGCTATGAGGGAGAGGGGGTAGTGTCTTTTTGTGGCTAGCTGGTGTTCGTGTATCCTGGTGGCTAACTTTCTTCCTGTTTGTCCTACGTAGTGTTTGTGGCAGTCCTTGCATGGAATTTTGTAGATGATGTTGGTTTTGTCCATGGGTTGTACTGGGTCTTTTTGTTAGTTTTTGTTTGAGAGTGTTGGTGGGTTTGTGTGCTACTAGGATTCCGAGGGGTCTTAGTAGTCTGGCTGTCATTTCAGAAACTTCTTTGATGTATGATAAGGTGGTTAGGGTTTCTGGCTGTGTTTGGTCTGCTTGTCGTGGTTTGTTCATGAGGAATCGGCGCACTGTATTTTTTGAGTATCCGTTCTTCTCGAATACGTTGTGTAGGTGGTTCTCCTCTGTTTTCCAAAGTTCGTCTGTGCTGCAGTGGGTGGTGTCTCGTTGGAATAGTGTTCTGATACAGCTTTGTTTGTGTGTTGGGATGGTTGCTGGTGTAGTTAAGTATTTGGTCAGTGTTTGTCGGTTTTCTGTATACACAGGTTTGTAGTTCTTCATTGTCCTTTCTTTCGACTGTGATGTCCAGGAATGCAAGTTTATTGTCAGTTTCTTCTTCCTTGGTGACTTTTATGCCTGCGATGGTGTTGTTGATGATGTTACATGTCTCTTCTATCTTGTTTCGTTTTGTGATGACAAAGGTGTCATCTACGTAGCGGACCCAGATTTTTGGTTTGATAGTTGGTGGGGCTGTTTGTTCTAGTCTTTGCATTACCGCTTCTGCTATGAATCCTGATAGCGGAGATCCCACGGGTGTGCCGTTGGTTTGTTTGTATACTATGTTGTTGAAAGTGAAGTGGGTGGTGAGGTACAGGTCCACTAGCTTCATGATGTTTTCGTTGGTAACGTGATTGATGGTGGTTGGTGTGTGTGTGTGATGGTCTCTTCTAAAAGTGTGATAAGTGTTTCCTTTGCCAGGTCGATGTTGATGGAGGTGAACAGTGCTGTTATGTCGAATGAGATCATTGCTTCGTTTTCCTATCTTTTGGTGTTTTTGATGATTTTTAGGAATTCCTGGGTGGAGTGGATGGCGTGCTGTGACTCTTCTACTAGGTACTTCAGTCTTGCATGTAATTCTTTGGCCAGTCTGTAAGTTGGTGTTCCGGGTAGTAAGACTATGGGTCTGAGGGGGGCTCCTGGTTTATGGATTTTTGGTAGTCTGTAAAATCGTGGGGTTTTGGTCCCATTGGGTTTCATTTTCTGGAATTCTGTCTTGTTTAATTGTCCGGAATTGTGTAATTTTCTTCGGAGATATGTAATTTTGTTTCCTAGTTGCGGGGTCGGGTCTAGCTCCACCCGTTGATAGGTGTTGGTGTCTGCGAATAGTGCATTGGCTTTCTCTATGTAGTCCCTTCTGGTCTGAAAAAAACCCCACCATTTCGATTGGGACAGCACATCTATCCTGGGACAGACTAAGCAAAGACATGCCAGAGAATTCCTAGAGGCCTGGTACTCCAACCACAACGTCACAAACAAACACATAGATCTAGACACCATCTATCAACCCCTCAGAAAACGAACAGGAAATGACATCACCACAAACCCCAGGAACCCCATCCAGAGCAAACATATAAATAGAAAGCAGGAGACAACAGCTTCGCTTCACTTGGAGGTCACCACTGATGATGTTACCGAGCCAGGTAATGAAACGTCTGGATGTCAAACCTACAGCTCAGCGAGCAAACCTACACCCTAAACCTCAACCTGAGCTACAAACCTTCACAAACTTTGCACATTTTCCCTGTTGGATCCTTAGGTTATTCTAATCACTTCTTGGTTTAGTTTTGATTATGCTCAGTATGAACTGGTTGGACCAATGGATCTATTTCTAAGCTCTATGACTTTACTTGTCCTTCAGGTAGATACACAATGCTCACAAGTCCTACGTGTAAAGTTAAACTGGAGAACCACCTAGCTCACATCAGCACTTGCACAATGTAAACCTGCCCAGACCCAGCTCAGGAACGTGTCAACGCTTCATCCCTCTATACTCAGATAGTGACAGCACCGCCTTCAAATTAAGATTTAAATAATCGAGTGATCCGTTTACTACTTGTGGAAGAGGACTCTGCAGACCACTCTCTTCCCGGGGATACACTCCCTTCTCACCCCATCCACGACGATCCGGACCCTCAGCCTCAGCCCCCACCCCAATCCCTCGCTTACCCTCCAGGGTCACCTCCCTGCCAGCCTTCTTCAGGGCCTGTACGGCCTGGTCGTGTGTCGCCGCCCGGAGGTCAGTTCCGTTCACCGTCAGGATGGCATCTCCCACGAATAAGGCGCCGGTGCGCTCGGCCGCGAGGCCCCGGAAAATCTTGGAGATGAGGATGGGCATTCGGTTTTCGCGGCCGCCCTTGATGCTGATACCAAGGCCACCGGCTTCCTGCTTCACCACCCTCACGGTACGGACCTGCTCGGTCAGGCCCGGGCCCGGTTTCCAGCTGCCGATCTCCGGAGGTACTAGATCCGCGGCCCCTCGGCCCGAGCTCCCGGGTCCAGGCCCCGCCGGGCTCATGTGGACTGGACCCGGGCTGGAGCTCCGTGGCCGCGGGGAACCGTTGGACAGACCGTCCCAGTCCCCATTCTCCGAGTCCTCGCTGGTCAGCTTCAAGCCATCAGCTCGCAGCTCGGCCGCCACCCGGAGCCACCCGCGGTCCCGGACGAAGAGCTCGAGCGGCCCGGACCGAACCGACAGCCCCGCCGCCATCGCCTCCAGCCCACTAACCAATAGGAGCAGGGCACAGGGCGGCCAATGGGAATAGTGCACTGGCCAGCCAATAGGGGTAGTACACTCGCCAACCAATGGGAGTACTGCACTGGTCAGCCAATGAGAATGGCGCACTGGCGCAGCCAATGGGAAAAGCACACTGGCGCAGCCAATGGGAGTAGTGCACTGGCCAGCCAATAGGAATAGTGCACTGACCAACCAATGGGAGTAGCGCACTGGCCAGCCAATGGGAGAAGTGCAATGTAGACAATGGCAAAAATCGCACAAGACCCAGTTATAGTGTAAGTTGATGTGGCAGCACCAATACAGTAGTTGCTTTCAGAGCACTGCTCCTTCGTCAGCTACCTGCTGTTGCGTGATATTTAACTTTGTTAATCCAGTCCAACACCCACACTTCCACATCACAGCCAAAGGGAAACAAACCAAAGAACTGCAGCTGCTGGAAATCAGAAATTGCAAGACACACTTGGCAGGTCTGACAACACAGAGTCAGAGGTGTGCAACACGGAAACAGACCCAAGTAGTCCATGATAACCAAATATCCTAAATTAATCTCGACGCATTTGAGACCAGAAGACATGGGAGCAGAGATTAGGCCGTTCAGCCCATCAAGTGGGCGGCACGGTGGCACAGCACTGACTGTGTGGAGTTTGCATATTCTCCCTGTGTCTGCGTGGGTTTCCTCTGGGTTCTCCGGTTTCGTCCACAATCCAAAAATGTGCAGGTTAGGTGAATTGGCCATGCTAAATTGTCCGCAGTGTTTAGTGAAGAGGTAAATGTAGGGGAATGGATCTGGGTGGGGTTGCAGGTCGGTGTGGACTTGTTGGGCTGAAAGGCCTTTTTCCACGCTGTAAGTAATTTAAAAAAAAAAGTCTGCTCCACCATTCAATCATGGCTGATAAGTTTCTCAACCCTATTTTCCCACTTTCTTTCTAAAACCCTTGATCCCCTTTACAGTCAAGAACCTACCTCCGTCTTAAATATACTCACTAACCAGGCCTCCACAGCCTTCTTTGCTAGTGAATTTCACAGATTCACCTCTCTCTGGCTGAAGAAGTTCTAAAAGGTCATCCCTTTACTCTAAGGCTGTCCTTCAGATATTAGTCTCTTCTACCAATGGAAACATCTTTCCAACGTCCACTCGTCCACACCGTTCAGTATTCTGTAAGTTTCAGTTAGATCCCCCCTCAACCTTCTAAACTCCATGGAGTAGAGACCAGAGTCCTCAAATATTCCTCATATGTTAAGCGGTTCATTTCTGTGACATGACTCCAGGGTCAGTACATCCTTCCTGACTTATGGGGCCCAAAACTGCAGCCAATATTCTACGTGTGGCCTGACTGGAGGCTTATAGATCCTCAGAAGGACATGCCTGCTTTTATATTCATGGATTCTTGAAATGCTACAGGAAGGATAGAAGGGAGGCAAAAGAGGAGGGGAGTAGCATTTTTGATAAGGGATAACATTGCAGCTGTGCGGAGGGAGGATATTCCCAGAAATATGTCCAGGGAAGTTATTTGGGTGGAACTGAGAAATAAGAAAGGGATGATCACCTCACTGGGATTGTATTATAGACCCCCTAATAGTCAAAGGGAAATTGAGAAACAAACTTGTAAGGAGATCTCAGCTATCTGTAAGAATAATAGGGTAGGGGATTTTAACTTTCCAAACATAGACAGGGACTGCCATAGTGTTAAAGATTTAGTTGGAGAAGAATTTCTTAAGTGTACAAGACAATTTTCTGATTCAGTATGTGGATGTACCTACTAGAGAAGGTGCAAAACTTGACCTACTCTTGGAAAATAAGGCAGGGCAGGTGACTGAGGTGTCGGGGAGGGGAACTTTGGGGCCAGTGACCATAATTCTATTCGTTTTAAATAGTGATGGAAAAGGATAGACCAGATCTAAAAGTTGAAATTCTAAATTGGAGAAAGACCAATTTTGATGGTATTAGGCAAGAACTTTCAAAAGCTGATTGGAGGCAGATCTTCACAGGTAAAGGGATGGCTGGAAAATGGGAAGCCTTCAGAAATGAGATAACGAGAATCCAGAGAAAGTATATTCCTGTCAGGGTGAAGGGGAAGGCTGGTAGGTATAGGGAATGCTGGGTGACTAAAGAAATTGAGGGTTTGGTTCAGAAAAAGAAGGAAGCATATATCAGGTATAGACAGGATAGATCGAGGGAATCCTTAGAGTTTAAAGAAAGTAGGAGAATACGTAAGAGGGAAAACAGGAGGGCAAAACGGGGACATGAGATAGCTTTGGCAAATAGAATTAAGGAGAATCCAAAGGGGTTTTACAAATATAATAAGGACAAAAGAGTAACTAGGGAGAGAATAGGACCCCTCAAAGATCAGCAAGGCGGCCTTTGTGTGGAGCCACAGAAAACGGGGGAGATACTAAATACAAAATGTCCAGATTACAGAGGAGGAAGTGCTGGATGTCTTGAAACGGTGAAAGGTGGATAAATCCCCAGGACCTGATCAGATGTACCCGAGAACTCTGTGGGAAGCTAGAGAAGTGATTGCTGGGCTTCTTGCTGAGATGTTTGTATCATTGATAGTCACATGTGAGGTGCTGGAAGACTGGAGGTTGGCAATGTGGTGCCACTGTTTAAGGAGGGCAGTAAAGACAAGCCAGGGAACTATAGACCGGTGAGCCTGACCTGGGTGGTGGACAAGTTGTTGGAGGGAATCCTGAGGGACAGGATGTACATGTATTTGTACAGGACTAATTCGGGATAGGGTTAGGGTTAGGGTTGAAGGGCTTTTACCCGAAACGTCGATTTCGCTGCTCGTTGGATGCTGCCTGAACTGCTGTGCTCTTCCAGCACCACTGATCCAGAATCTGGTTTCCAGCATCTGCAGTCATTATTTTTACCTTGTTGATTCGAGATAGTCAACATGGCTTTGTGCGTGGGAAATCATGTCTCACAAACTTGAGTTTTTCGAAGAAGTAATAAAGAAGATTGATGAGGGAGAGCAGTAGATGTGATCTATATGGACTTCAATAAGGCGTTCGACAAGGTTCCCCATGGGAGACTGATTAGCAAGGTTAGATCTCATGGAATACAGGAGAACTAGCCATTTGGGGACAGAACTGGCTCAAAGGTAGAAGACAGAGGGTGGTGGTGGAGGGTTGTTTTTCAGACTGGAGGCTTGTAACCAGTGGAGTGTCACAAGGATTGGTGCTGGGCCCTCTATGTTTTGTCATTTACATAAATGATTTGGATGCGAGCATAAGAGGTACAGTTAGTAAGTTTGCAGATGACACCAAAATTGGAGGTGTAGTGGACAGCGAAGAGGGTTACCTCAGATTACATGAGGATCTGGACCAGATGGGCCAATGGGCTGAGAAGTGGCAGGTGGAGTTTAATTCAGATAAATGCGAGGTGCTGCATTTTGGGAAAGCAAATCTTAGCAGGACTTATACACTTAATGGTCAGGTGCTAGGGAGTGTTACTTAACAAAGAGACCTTGGAGTGCAGGTTCATAGCTCCTTGAAAGTGGAGTTGCAGGTAGATAGGATAGTGAAGAAGGCGTTTGGTATGCTTTCCTCTATTGGTCAGAGTATTGAGTACAGGAGTTGGGAGGTCATGTTGCGGACGTACAGGACATTGGTTAGGCCACTATTGGAATATTGCGTGCAATTCTGGTCTCCTTCCTATCAGAAAGATGTTGTGAAACTTGAAAGGGTTCAGAAAAGACTTACAAGGATGTTGCCAGGGTTAGAGGATATGAGCTACAGGGAGATGCTGAACAGGCGGGGGCTGTTTTCCCTGGAGCGTCGGAGGCTGAGGAGTGACCTTATAGAGGTTTACAAAATTATGAGGGGCATAGATTGGATAAATAGACAAAGTCTTTTCCCTGGGGTTGGGGAGTCCAGAACTAGAGGGCATAGGTTTAGGGTGAGAGGGGAAAGATATAAAAGAGACCTAAGGGGCAACTTTTTCACGCAGAGCATGGTACGTGTATGGAATGAGCTGCCAGAGGTTATGGTGGAGGCTGGTACAATTGCAACATAAATGAGGCATTTGGATGGGTATATGAATAGGAAGGGTTTGGAGGGATATGGGCCGGGTGCTGGCAGGTGGGACTAGATTGGGTTAGGATATCTGGTCGGCATGGACGGGTTGGACCAAAGGGTCTGATTCCATGCCAAACATCTCTATGACTGAGGTTGAGCTAATTGGATTGTAATTTTCCATCTTCTGCCCTACTGCCTTTTTAAACAGGGTGTTATATTAGCGATTTCCCAGTCCTCTGGGATCCTCCCTGATTGTAGAGATTCCTGAAAGATTACCACTAACGCTTCTACTATCTCTTCAGCTATCTCCCTTAGGACTCTGGGTTGTAGTCTATCAGATCCAGGTGATTCATTCACCTTCAGGCCATCCAGTTTTTCTAGCACCTTCTCCTTGGTGATGCCACCATACTCAGCTCTGCCCCCTCACTCACTTGAATTTTTAGGAAGTTACTCGTGTCTTCCACTGTGAAGACTGACACAAAGTAATTTTTAAGTTCCTTACACATTTCTTTGTTCCCTCCTATTATCTCTCTTGCGTCATTTTCCAGTGGCCCAATATCCATTTTTGCCTCTCTTTTGCCCTTTATATATCTAAAGAAACTCTTACAATCTTCCTTTATATTACTGACTAGCTTACTCTCATATTTAATCTTCTATCTCCTTATTTCTTTCTTTGTTGCCCTCTGTTGGCCTTTGTAAGCTTCCAAATTCTCTGATTTCCCACTATTCTTCACCACTTTAAATGCTTTCTCTTTTGCTTTAATGATTTCCCTGACTTCCTAGTCAGCCATGGTTGCCTCATCCTCCCTAGATCATGCTTCTTTTTCCTTGGGCTGAATCTCCTAAATTAATCTCAGAAATTCCTGCCATTGCTGTTTCACTATCTTTCCTGCTAGGCTCCTCTCCCAGTCAATTCTATCCAGTTCTTCCCTCATGCCTCTGTAGTTGCTTTCATTCAACTGAAATACAATTACCTCTGATTTTATCTTCTCCCTGTCAAATTGAAGCGTAAATTCAATCATGTTATGATCACTACTTTCTAAGGGTTCCTTCACCTTAAGCTTCCTTATCAAGTTTACTTCATTGCATAACACTAAATCCAGTATTTCCTGTTCACAGTATTCCCATCACAAGCTGCTCCAAATAGCAGCTCATAGTCATTCCACAATTCATTTTCTTGTAATGCATTACCAAACTGATTTCCCCAGTCCACCTGCATATTGAAATCCCCCATGATCAAGGTAACTTTGCCTTTCCTGCATATCTATTTTTCTCTCTTGGTGTATCTTGCACGCTAGCTCCTGACTACTGTTTGGAGGCCTATACATGACTCGACCTATGGTTCCTCAATTCTACCGACATAGATTCCACACTATCTGACCCTACTTTGTTTCTTACTATTGATTTAATTTCATTTCTCACTCCTCGGGCAACCCCATCTCCTCTGTCCACCTGCCTGACTTTTTGATAGAATGTATATCCTTGAATATTTTCACCTCCCAATCCTAATCCACGCAGCCACGCCTCCGTGATGCCCACCATGTTATACCTGACAATTTCGATCTGCGCCACAAACTCATTTGCCTTAGTCCTTATACTGTGTGCATTCAGATGTAACAAATTGAGTCCTGTATTAACTATCACTCTTCTCAAGGTTATTGATTTATCCAGTGTACTTGAAGTTTGATTGCTAACCCTTTCCAGATACTCTGTCCTATTTGTGTCTGGAGATTTTTATAACCTCTCCTCAGTTCTGCACTATTACCTCCTCTTTAAATTTGTGTTTTCTAATTTCCCCTACAACTAACCCTCCAGCACCACCACCATTTAGTTTAAAGCTCTGTCTACAGCCAGAGTTATGCGATTTGCTAGGACTTTGGTCCCAGTACAGATCAGATGAAGACTGTCTCATTGGAACAGGTCCCCAGTACTGGTGTCAATGTCCCATGAATTCGAACCTATTTTTCCCACATCAATCACTGAGCCACGCATTTATCTGCTTAATCTTATTGACCCTGTGCCAATTAGCTCATGGCTCAGGTCGTAATCCAGAAATTACCCTTTTGATTCTGCTTTTTAATTTAGCACTTAGCTGTTCATAATCCCTTAGCAGAACCGTGTCCTAGTTTTATCTACATCATTGATACCTACGTGGAGCACAACTACTGGATCTTTATCCTCCCACTCCAGGTTCCTCTGCAGCCCAGAGGTGATATCCCGAAGCCGAGCTCCAGACAGGTAACTCAACCTCGATCCTGGCCACAGAGTACAGTGTCTATGCCCCTAACTATACTATCCCCAATTACAAAGTTAAAAATCACACAGCACCAGGTTATAGTCCAACAGGTTTAACTGGAAGCACACTAGCTTTTGGAGCGTCGCTCCTTCATCAGGTGATAGTGGAGGGCTCAATCCTAACACACAGAATTTATAGAAAAAATTTACAGTGTGATGTAACTGAAATTATACATTGAAAAATTGATTGTTAAGCCTTTCATCTGTTAGAATACAGTGATAGTTTCACTTCTTTCATGTGTAAATCACAATTTTTTTTAAAAATTGCATTCTCGGGTTAGCTGTTAACAGCTAGATGTTAGCTAGGTGATAGCTAGACAATATGTTGAAGGTGTTAGCCCCCTGTATTCTCTGGCTATGCCATGATGTTTAGATTGATCCTAATCTAAAAAGTGAGATAACTGAGTTTTACATGAATTCATGCAGTTTTTGAGCTCAGAGTTCCGAAACTAGCTCCGAAAGCTAGTGTGCCTCCAATTAAACCTGTTGGACTATAACCTGGTGTTGTGTGATTTTTAACTTTGTACACCCCAGTCCAACACCAGCATCTCCAAATCATGACTACTATCGACACCACTAACCGCCGGCTTAAAGTGGAGAAGATCTCCAAGAAGATCACACATATCAACACAGACATCAAGTTTCTACAGGAATGCAGGCAACAGGAAAGATCCCAAAAGGATGACGGATCACGAACCCACTTAGGTCGACCTACAACACAGACTACGCAGAGAGACTTTGCCACCGCACCTCTCATAAACTCCTCAATCATCTCATGCACCAACTCTACAGCAGACGCCACAACCTTGATATTCAGATGGAGTCCACACTCTCAGCCTGCGCTCAAGGTATATCAGTACAATTACGTGACATTGCCAAACAGACAAGGAACAAAAAATTGGAGAAACTTGATATTCTCACCAGTCATAGCAAAGTTCACCATGGAACCACAGTAGACAACGTTATCACTGCAGGGAAGTCTATTATCAAGTTATCGGACCACACCCTTCGACCGGAAGAGATTGAAGTCCTGAGTAGGGTTCTTAGCTTCTGCCCCACCACCAAAATGGACCTTGGTTCTGGCAGCAAACACGGAGGAGTTCATCAGACGAATGAGACTCCGGGAATTCTTTCAAGGTGCCAGCAGTGACCCCAATGAGCCCACTGATGAACTGGAACAGTCATCACAGGGATCTGTAGAGGAGCGACCAAAGAAGGTGTCAACATGGACCCCACCGGAGGGCCACTGCCCTGGGCTTGACATGTATGCTCAAACCGTCAGGAAATATATCAATGCCAGATTCATCAGCCATACCCACAAGGTAGAGCAAAACATCACCCATTCACAGCGCAATGCCATCCAGGCTCTCAAAACCAATCACAACATTGTCATCAAACCAGCAGATAAAGGGGGAGCCATTGTCATTCAGAATAGAACAGATTACTGCAAGGAAGTGTACCAACAACTGAACAACCAGGAACACTACAGGCAACTACCAACTGATCCGACCAAAGAGCACACCAGTGAAATAAACACACTGATCAGAACTTTGGATCCAGTCCTTCAGAGTTCTCTATGTGCCCTCATCCCATGTGCTTCTCGTGTAGGCGACTTCTACTGCCTTCCAAAGGTACACAAAGCCAACACACCGGGGCATCCCATCGTGTCAGGCAATGGGACCCTGTGTGAGAATCTCTCCGACTATGTGGAAGGCATCTTGAAACCTATAGTACAGGGGATCTCCAGCTTCTGTCGCAACACTACGGGTTTCTTACAGAAACTCAGCACCGACGGACCAGTCAAACCGGGAACATTCCTCGTCACAATGGACGTTTCTGCACTCTCCACCAGCATCCCCCACAATGATGGCATCGCAGCAACAGCCTCAGTGCTCAACACCAACAACTGCCAATCTCCACACACCATCCTACAGCTCATCCGCTTTATCCTCGATCACAATGTCTTCACCTTTGACAACAAGTTCTTCATCCAAACACATGGAACGTGCCACAGCAAGGAACTGTAATGACCTCCTCAGGAGACAGACATGTCCTGCAAACAACAAGGTACCCTTTGTTGTTCAGTATTTCCCAGGAGCTGAAAAACCACTTTGCGACCTGCAACACATTTCACTGAGGGACCCCCCCATCCCATGTCTATTTACCCTATCCATGCCCCTCATGATTTTATAAACCTCCAATGCTCCAGGAAAAATAGCCCCAGTCTTTTCAGCCTCAGCCTACATCTCAAATCCTCTAATCCTGGCAACATCCTTGTAAATCTTTTATGAACCCTTTTAAGTTTCACAACAACTTTCCTATAGTAGGGAGACCAGAATTGCACGTGGTAACCTAAAAGTGGCCTAACCAATGTCCTGTATAGCCACAACATGCCTCCCACTTCCATGCTCAATGCTGTGCCCAATAAAGGGAAAGCATACCAAATGCCTTCTTCACTATCCTGTCTATCTGCAATTCCACTTTCAAGGAACTGTAAACCTGCGCTGAGAGATCTTTTTTGTTCAGCAACACTCCCCAGGGCCTTACCACTAAGTCTATAAATCCTGCCCTGATTTGCCTTTCCAAAATGTAGCACCTCACATTTATGTAAATTCAACTTCACCTGCTGCTCTTCAGTCCATTGACCCATCTGATCCACGTCCTGCCTGTGGAGAGAATATAGAGTTAATGTTTCTGGCTCAGCAACCCTGCCTTAGAACTGAATAATAGGCAGCCAGTGAGAGCAATGTGGCTGGGGTGGGAGAGTCCTTGGTTAGGGTGAAAAGAGGGACATGTCAGAGGCACTTGGTAGAAGTTGGCACATTAAGGTGAGAATGGAATGAAGTCCTTTCAGGAAGCAGGGTGGCACAGTGGTTAGCACTGCTGCCTCACAGCGCCAGAGACCCGGGTTGATTTCCTGCCTCAGGCGACTGACTGTGTGGAGTTTGCACATTCTCCCCATATCTGCGTGGGTTTCCTCTGGGTGCTCCGGTTTCCTCCCACAAGCCAAAAATGTGCAGGTTAGGTGAATTGGCCAGGCTAAATTTTCCCATAGCGTTAGGTGAAGGGGTAAATGTAGGGGAATGAGTCTGAGTGGGTTGCGCTTTGGCGGGTCGGTGTGGACTTGTTGGGCCGAAGGGCCTGTTTCCACACTGTGTAATCTAATCTACTCAAGGGTATGAGTCTTGCATGCTAAGTAAATGTGAGTCTCGGTAGATTTGTTATTGGACAGTGCTCTCTAGAATTAGAAACACTGCTGAAAATAGGTGCTCAGTGACTGGCACAGGCACAATGAAGTCTCCTTTTCCACGTTCAGACTGGAGGCCTGTGACCAGTGGAGTGCCACAAGGATCGGTGCTGGGTTCACTACTTTCCGTCATTTATATATAAATGATTTGGATGCGAGCTTGAGGTGTAGTTAGTAAGTTTGCTGATGATACCAAAATTGGAGGTGTAGTGGACAGCGAAGGTTACCTCAGATTACAACAGGATCTGGACCAGATGGGCCAATGGGCTGAGAAGTGGCAGATGGAGTTTAGAAAAATGCGAGGTGCTGCATTTTTGGAAAGCAAATCTTAGCAAGACTTATACACTTAATGGTAAGGTCCTAGGGAGTGTTGCTGGACAAAGAGACTTTGGAGTGCAGGTTCATAGCTCCTTGAAAGTGGAGTCGCAGGTAGATAGGATAGTGAAGAAGGCGTTTGGTATGCTTTCCTTTATTGGTCAGAGTATTGAGTACAGGAGTTGGGAGGTCATGTTGCGGCTGTACAGGACATTGGTTAGGCCACTGTTGGAATATTGTGTGCAATTCTGGTCTCCTTCCTATCAGAAAGATGTTGTGAAACTTGAAAGGGTTCAGAAAAGATTTACAAGGATGTTGCCAGGCTTGGGGGATTTGAGCTATAGAGAGAGGCTGAACTGGCTGGGGCTGTTTTCTCTGGAGCGTTGGAAGCTGAGGGGTGATCTTATAGAGGTTTATAAAATCATGAGGGGCATGGATAGGATAAAGAGTCGAAGTCTTTTCCCTGCGGTGGGGAGTCCAGAACTAGAGGGCATAGGTTTAGGGTGAGAGGAGAAAGATATAAGAGACCTAAGGGGCAACCTTTTCACGCAGAGGATGGTACGTCTATGGAAATGAGCTGCCAGAGGAAGTGGTGGAGGCTGATACAATCATAACATTTAAAAGGCATCTGGATGGGTATATGAATAGGAAGGGTTTGGAGGGATATTGACCGGGTGCTGGCAGGTGGGACTAGATTGGGTTGGGATATCTGGTCGGCATGGGCCAGTTGGACCGAAGGGTCTGTTTCCATGCAGTACATCTCTATGACTCTATGTTGTAGAACCTACAAGTAGAAGAGATAAGGTTATAGGCTACTGATGTAGTGAGTGGGAGGAAGACATTTTATTGACATAGCGAGTGGTAACAACATAGAACCTGTTGCCTGTAAGTGTGGCAGAAGCAGAATCAGTGACGTCAAAAGTGAATTAGATACACACTAAGAAAATAAAGTTATGAGGCCACTTTGATCAAATCAAAGCATTAATTAATTGGATTGCTGAAGAGATTCAACATGGAGTTTGTGAACCAAAGTTAACAGGACTCGAACAAAGGAATTAGTGCTCAAAGTGTGTTAATATGGACTTTGTAAGTTGAATTGTCCTCTTCAGTACTTTAAAAACTATCGAAGGGTTGGTTACCTTAGTTGGCCAGATAGAAAGTTTGTAATGCAGAGTGACACCAACAGCGCAGGTTCATTTCTCATGGTGACTGAGGCTACTACACAGGTCCCACTTTCTCAGGTTCACCTGTCTAATGAGACAGCAGCTTATGGTCCACTAGGATTATGGCAACTTTACCTTTTACCAAACTCTATGACCTAAATGCCTATGCGTTATAACTTTTAGATTTTAGCCTGTCTAAAGCTACAATATCTATCATGTCTTCTTGACTCCGTTACTTAATGCATTGCATTTGAAAACAATGGATGTATTTTGCTCGCTGAGCTGGAAGCTGATTGAATGAAAAAGCAGGAATTATCAGCAGTGCTTCACCCGGAGGCCCACTGAAGATGTTACCTAGTAGGGTGACGAAACATCTGGAAATTAACCTTCCAGCTCAGTGAGCAAACCTACATCCAGAACCTCAACCTGAGCTACAAATCTTCTCAAAACTCACTATTTGAAAACAATGTTCTGACATTATGTGGCTTTTCCCTCTTGATCACAATCAACACCGCCTGCCCAGTCATCCAGAAATCTCTACCTCATTATCCATTTTAATGTTGCAGCACATCTAGTTTGTTGCACCTTCTGTCCCACTTCACATATATCATACATATATCATCCTGTGACAAATACATTAAGCTGGTTTAATTTGAAGTGACATAACAAGTGAACTTAGTCACTCCTCCACAACACCGTGTAATACAATGGGACACTTGGAGAGATTTCATTGGCAGGATTGAAAGGTCATTCAGAGTTGATTTAGTATCCTTGCTCCTTTAGACTAAATTCAGACTATTTGTGGGAAGACAAAGTGGATCAATATTTGCCAGTGACGACATATGTTGTTAGAGTTTAACACAGTATTTATTTCAAATAAAATATTACAGGTTTGTAACTCCAATGAAACGTTTAGGGAGCAATCTGGAAGATCTTAGAAAAAAACAAAAGGGAACCGGCAGCAACTGGATTTATTTACGTGGCAAATTTCCTCTGTCGGACTGGTGCAGGTAATTGCATATTGATCTCCATAACAGGACGTTCCACCACCACAAGGCAACCATCAAACAGAAGTTCAACGTGCATTAGAGGCTGCAAAAAGAGAAGATAACGTTCAGGGGATCTGACCATATACAGAACACATCTAGAGTTGAATGCAAAACAATATACCCCAGAACAAAAAAAAACAAGATACAGGACAAATACCAATTCTTTGGCTTGTGTCTGTCTCAGAACAAACCTGTGTCTGGACCACGATTGTGTCTTAGTTTCAGAATAACCCTGGATGGTGTCTAGAATAGACCAAAGTTCCCAACACTCTCTTCCCTTTGTTCAGTGTGGAACATTGAGTCAGCAGGTGGTAAAGGGAAGACAAATGAAGACACTGTTCTCTAATTCCCCAACCTAAGTTATACTAAACTCCAGCTAATTAGAGGAGTAAATTACTAAAGATGCTGGAAATCACAGCAGATCACACAACATCCATGGAGAGAGCAAGCTAATGTTTCAAATCCAGATGACTCTTCATCAGAGTTCATCAACAGAAAGATTTAGTTTTGTGAAACCTCCAAAACAGGAAAGTTTGGTTAGAAATTTGAAAGTTATTATAACTGAGAAAGCTTGGACTTTCAGAATTTTTGTTTTGCACGGTCCATTAGTTGCATCAGACAGTCCCTTAAAGACTGATGTGCAACTGTGCAGTGAGTGGACAGGGAGCATGAGATATATAGTTGTCTTTCACAGAGGTTCGTACTTAAGGACTATTTCAACTTTTGATTTGCACTAATGATCTAAGCATATATATGGCATAAGTTCAAGATTTACAAAATAATACATTTCTCGGTCTTATGTCATGAACAACAGACTTTAGGAAGATTGCAGCTCAACACTATTTTATCAAAGGCAAGATTGGATGGACAATAAATACTGGCCCGGAAAGTAATACCATATACTCTGAAATTTTTTTTAAAATGACCCACGAAAGTTAAGAGTTGAGAAGTGATTTATTTTTAACAGGAATTAGAAGTTGCAATAGAAAATAAATGAAAATATAAACTCCAATTATGCTGTATGAGTCTCTCTCTATCCGGTGTCTTTCACAACCTCAGATCATCCTAGAATTCTTTGTAACTAATGAAATACTTTGAATTGTGATTTTGGAATCATGGCAGCCAATTTGGGCATAGCAAAAAATCCCACAAACTGTAATGTGATAATGACCAGATAATTTATTTTTATTGCATTGATTGAGAGATAATTATTGGCCAAGACGAGAGATAACTTAGGAGATGTACAGCACGGAAACAGACTTTGGTCCAAACTCGTCCATGCCGACCAGATATCCTAAACCTCATCTAGTCCCATTTGCCAGCACTTGGCCCGTATCCCTTTAAACCCTTCCTATTCATATACCCATCTAGATGCCTTTTAAATGTTGTAATTGTACAAGCCTCCACTACTTCGTCTGGTGGCTCATTCCCCACCCTCTGCGTGACAACATTGCCTCTTAGGTCTTTTTAAGTTTTCCCCCCTCTCACCCTAAACCTATGCCTACCAGTTTTGGATGCCCCCACCTCAGGAAAAATACTTCCTCTATTTATCCTATCCATGCCCCTCGTGATTTTATAAACCTCTATAAGGTCACCCCTCAGCTTCCAACGCTCCAGGGAAAACAGCTCCAGCCTGTTCAGCCTCTCCTTGTAGCTCAAATCCTCCAACCTTGGCAACATTCTTGAAAGGATTCAGAAAAGATTTACAAGTTTCATATAGGAGGGAGACCAGAATTGCATGCAGTATTCCAAAAGTAGCCTAACCAGTGTCCTGTACAGCTGCAACATGACTTCCCAACCCCAATACTCAATGCTCTGACCATTAAAGGAAAGCATACCGAACACCTTCTTCACTATCCTATCTACCTGTGACTCCACTTTCCAGGAACTATGAACCTCCACTCCAAGGTCTCTTTGTTCAGCAACACTCTCTAGGACCTTACCATTAAGTGTATTAGTCCTGCTAAAATTTGCTTTCCCAAAATGCAGCACCTCATATTTATGTGAATTAAATCCCACCTGCCACTTCTCAGCCCATTGGCCTTTCTGATCAAGATCGTGTTGTAATCTGAAGTAACCTTCTTCACTGTCCACTACAACTCTAATTTTGGTGTCATCTGCAAACTGACTGACTAAACCTCTTATGTTCACATCCAAATCATTTATATAAATGATGAAAAGCAGTGGCACTCCACTGGTCACAGGCCTCCAGTCTGAAAGGCAGCCCTCCACCATCACCCTCTGTCTTCTTCTTTCGAGTCAGTTCTCCCTGTATTCCATGAGATCTGACCTTGCTAACCAGTGTACCATAAGGAACCTTGATGAACGCCTTACTGATGTCCATATAGATTACATCCACCACTCTTGCCCTCGTCAATGTCTTTGTTACTTTTTCAAAACACTCAATCAAGTTTGTGAGACATGATTTCCCACGCACAAAGCCATGCTGACTATTTCTAATCAGTCCTTGCCTTTCCAAATATGTAAACCCTCAGGACTCCCTCCAACAACTTGCCCACCATGCACATCAGGTACACTCATCTATAGTTCACTGGCTTTTCCTTACCATCTTTCTTAAATAGTGGCACCAAGTTAGCCTACCTCCAGTCTTCCAGCACTTCACCTGTGACTATCAATGATACAAATACCTCAGCAAGGGACCCAATCACCTCTCTAGCTTCCCACAGAGTTCTAGGGGACACCTAATCAGACTCTGGGGATTTATTCGCTTTTATGCATTTATGACATCCAACACTTCCTCCTCTGTCATATGGACATTTTTCAAGACGTCGCCATCTATTTCTCTATTCTCATTCAAAATACTGACATTCATGTACTCATAAGAGGGTAGAGGAGACCTCTCCTTAACATGTCATTCAAAAGACAGCAGCACCCTGAGAACTCTACTGAAAAGTCAGCCGAGTCCTTTGTGCTTAAGTTCAGAAGAAAAAAATTGAACCCTTCAAAGGGGAGAGTGCTACTAATGTTTCAATTTTGAAAGGTATGAAAGAATTGAAAGACCTGAGGGTGAACACAAATATTTGAAGTTGGCAAGACAAGTTGATTTAAGAAAAAACGCATTCAGGATATTTACCAATGACTGACAAAGCAAGAAAATATTGTTTAAGTAAATGATGATAGAACTTTAACAATCAATAGCTAGTCCTCATCTGAAGTATTGTTCAGTTTTGGGCATCACATTCTGGGAAGAAAATCAAGACCATTGGCTGGATGCAAAGCGCCAGCAATGAGAGACTGCAGAATCTGGGATTGTTGTCCACAGATTAAAGGGTCTCAATGGCACAGACAGAGAACAAGAGCAGCTCACATCTGAAACATCAAATGGCTAGTTTCTGTGCAGGAATGTTGCCACGTCCCTTAGATTTTACCTTGAATTTCTTACAAATTTTGAATGCATGTTCCTCAGCTTTGCGGGCTTTTTCAGAGAGACGTTTCAGGATCGATTGGTTATGAAGATTTGATTGTTCATTTGGAAGACGCTGGCGGCGGGGGGGAAGAAAAAGATCACCAGAAGTTAATCTCAGAGAATCTCAAAGTATAACAGTAAATAAGCAAGGTGAGGAGAAGGGGGAAAGTGTGGGCAGGGAATGGGTGGTCAGGAGATTATATCCATGTATTCAAGAGCTGCAATCTGCTGGTTTGGACTGGGTAGGGCATTACTAGTAAGACTGGAGGCAGCGTATTCTGGCTAGGACACTTACCAACAACTGGTCAATGATACAGAACATGTATGTATCATGAAGGATAATCTGTGTGGTCAGTTTAGGGTTAAAGGTCACGTGTGTGACAGGCGTATCCCGTTCAAGCCAGTGTTGGTGCAATCCCTGTTGCTGCAATGCACGACTCCACTCAGTGTACTTTTTCTCACTGATGCTGAATTCAAAAATCTGAGAAAATAAAAATGTGGATCATCATAAATGGTAATTCAGACTCTTGGTCTATTGGCCCTTTGGTAGATCTATTCAATTATCATCAACACCTCTCAACTCTCTTTTCTGAGCTGTGTGAATCATTTCACTTAAATTATAATCTAGTTCCCTTCTGAAAGTCCTCACTGAATTTGCTTCTGCCACCTTTTCCATTTTAGGTAAGATAATGTTTCCTTAAGTCAACTCTGATTCTTTTGTGAATAATCTTAAACATGCACCCTCTGGATCCTTCTGCCACAAGTAAATTTCTCCTTATTCATGTTATTCAAAATGTTGGCTACTCCAAACGCATTTCCTCTTAGGACAATGACCCTGAAGAGTCTGTTTCTGTGCTGTACATTTTTATGACTCTATGACTAGTAAAAAGTGAGGTCTGCGGATGCTGGAGATCAGAGCTGAAAATGTGTTGCTGGTTAAAGCACAGCAGGTCAGGCAGCATCCAAGGAACAGGAAATTCGACATTTCGGGCCAGAGCCCTTCATCAGGGCTCTGGCTCGAAACGTCGAATTTCCTGTTCCTTGGTTGCTGCCTGACCTGCTGTGCTTTAACCAGCAACACATTTTCAGCTATGACTCTATGACCCCAGCTTTTCCAGTCTCTTCACATTAGCTTCCTCTAGCTCTGGTGTCATTCTGGAACTCCTTCCCTGGCACAGCATTCTGGGTTTACCTACACCATGTGGACTACAGCAGTTCCAGAAGGCAGTTCGTCATTACTTTTTCTGGAGCAACTAGGGATGGGCAAAAAGTATTGGCTCAACCAGTGACATTCTCATCTCATCAATTAATTTTTAAAAATTCAAATACATCTTCTCTGCATCCTCTCCAAAGATTTGACAACCTTCCTGATGTATAGTGTCCAATTTTGGGCACTATACTTCAGTTGAGGCTAAATGTTTTAAAGAACTTCATCAAATCTCCTTACACTTTTATTCAGAAAATCCAGGATTCCCATGTCTTTACCTTCAAACGTTCATGGCATTCTTCCAAAAGGTGGATGTCCAGAATTAGAACAATACATACAGTTAAGGTCTAATAAGCATTTTGAAAAGATTTAGCTAAACCCTTTACTTCTGTATCATGCCATTATTACTGGAGCTAATAATCCCATTGGCTTCTTTTAACCAGCCTTCCCAGCTTGTTCTACCACCTTAAGAGGCTGCTGTCCATCCACCAAGTCTTTTAAAGTTGCACATTATTGTATCACCACTCCTCATCCTTCTGCCCAAAATGCATCACTATAGTTTCCTGCAACCAATTTCATCTGCCACACATTTCCTGTCTTGACTGTCCACATCCTCCTGAAGTCTGTTACTTTACTCTTTTACTGTTTAAAACATTTCCGAGCTCAGAGTTGGAAATATTTTAAATTATACCCTTATAATCATGTCCTGGTCATTAATAGATATTAAGTGGAGCAATATCCTAATACTGAACCCTGAGGAACACTTTTCTTTCTGTTCCTTACCAAATGTTGCATCTACATAGTGCAGTTCCCCATCATCCTTTTAATTTGTGGACAGAATTTCCACAGAAATCAGAGTACAAAACATGATATCAAGGTCCACAGTTTGGATTATTTCACAGTGCTGACAATAAGGTGCAATGTTAAATACACTTGACTCCATTGGGTCATACCTGGTGATCTGTGTGGACAATGATCAGATTGTTGGTATGTGGATTAATGGCAATAGCAGTAGGGAGATGATTATAGACTGGAACTGTGCAGTGATTCTGGAAGGAAGAAGAATTCATCAGTGCAAAGAACCAAAGGCCTGACCAACAGACACCCCACTGTCCTCCCAGGCCAACATCAACTCTTCCTCCCCTTCCTGCTCCCATTTGATGCCACACCCTTTCCTCCCTCCAGACATAACTTCTTTTCAAATCCCATGTCAACAACTGATAGCCCTTGCCTGAATACCTCTGTATGCTAGCACCAACCTCAGCTTTAATCTCACTCAATCCAGACCCAGCATTACCCCAATACACTCACACCTCCAGACCCAGCAATGCTCTCACTCACCCAGAGTGGCATCACCCTTTATCACTAGCTCATAGCTTTTCTATCTATATCCCTTGATTTTCCATTGGTATCATCCCATTCCCATTGATAGCAGATGTCACCATCTGGGCCTTGACCTGTCTGACCTTTGTGGCTGGATTTCATCTCTATCATCTCAATAACTGAGCATGGATCACTGCCTGCCCCAGGCACTTACATTTATCTGAGGCCGCTGGTTCCTACCTTTAGTTGCTTCAAATTATAGATATTGATTTCACAGTCATAATTTGCAGCTGCCAGCCAGTTGCCATCAGCACTTGCTGCCAACAGGTAGACAGGTTCGAGGGAATCTACAATAAGCAAAAGAGATTCAAGAGCTGTTCAAGATAAAAAGCCCAATGATAGGTATAAATAATTAAAACACAAGTAAACCAAGAAGTCAGTTGAAGAAAGACAGGATCTCTTTAATGAACACAGTGATTCAGTGCACTGCACCACAATGAGTATTAGCACCCTCAGGAATTGCGTCCTAGTTACAGTCAGCAGCCTCAGGAACTACGTCCTAGTTAGTTAGCACCTTCAGGAAGTGAATCTCACCGAGATTCAGCAGCATCAAGAACTGTCTCCCACAGAGAGCCAGCATCTTGAGGAATCATATACCAGTCAGTCAGAGTCAGCACCTTTCAGGCCCCACTTGCTTCAAGAAGACCACCATGATCCCAGTACCATAGAAACCTCACGCAACGTGCCTCTAACCTCCATAATTATGAAGCACTTCGAGAAGTTAGTCATGGCTCATATCAACTCTAGTCTCCCAGCATGCCTTGATCCCTTGCAATTGGCCTACTGCACAACAGGTCCATGGCAGAAGCCATCTCCCTGGCCCTATACTCATCCCTGGAACATCTAGATAACAAGGACACAAATATCAGGTTTATACTTGTTGACTACAACTATCTTCAACATGTAATTCCAATCAAACTAATCTTCAAACTCTGAGGCCCAGGGCTCTACTCCTCCCTCTGCAATTGTATCCTTCAACAGACTGCAATCAGTGAGAATAGGCAATACTGCCTCCTCCACGACAATGCTTAACACCAGTGCCCCGCAAGGCTACTTACTCAGTCCCCTTACTACATTCCCTGCACATGTCTGAGTGTGGTCAATGTACAAGTTTGCCGTTGATACCACCGTTCTCAAACATGATGGGACAGAATACAGGAAAGAGACGGTGTGGTTGGTTGTGTGATGCAAAGATAATCTTTCTTTCAATATCAGCAAACTAAAGAGCTGGTCGTTGACTTCAGGAAATTGGAGGGCATGCCCATATCGATTTCAATGGGACTGAGCTGGAGACAGTCGCAAGCATTAAGCTCCTAAGAGTGACTAACTGTGTGTCCTCATCCACCAATGTTGATGCGATGATCAAGAAAGCACAACAGCACCTCTACCTTCCCAGGTGGATAAGGAAGTTTGGCATTTCATGAAGTCTCTTACCAACTTTAATCGACGCACCATAGGAAGCATGCTATCCAGGTGCCTCACAGCTTGGTAGGACAACTCCTCTGCCCAAGACAGTAGAAACTACAAAGCGTTGAGAACAGAGCCCAGTCCATCATACAAGCCAGTCTCCCATCCAATCGCTCCTTGGGAAGGCAGCCAACATAATCAAAGACCCCTCCCACCTTAGTTACAATCTCTTCCATTGGGTAAAAGATAAAAAAGCTTAAACACATGTACCGACAGATTCAAGAGCAGCTTCTTTCCCACGGTTATTAGACTTCTGAATGAACTGCTCAAATTTCAAATTTAATGTCGACCTCACACTTTCACCCATAACATTGAATTCCTCACTCTGTTCTATTACCATTATGCGTTCTGTATGGTATGATCTGTCTATACTACATGCAAAACAAAACTTTTCATGGTACCTAGGTACATGTGACAATAATAAATCAAATCAAATCTATTTCCCAGTGAATGTCAGCACCTTCAGGAATTCTCTGTCAATGGAAGTTGGGAACAATGCAGGAAAACCCTGACATTATTCTGTCCATTGGATGTAGAATCCTAATTACCATGGAATTACACACTAATTAATTGTACAGAAGGAACTATCTTGACATTGTGGTGAATGACTTAACAAAAAGTGGACAAGTTCCTATGACCAAGTTTAGAGATCACTATCTTTACATCTGAACACCAAGTTATTGACTGATTGCAATGATTGGTGGCATTTTGCAGAGGAAAACTCACCAGACTTAGGCGTAAGAATGTGTCCATGCTTGGAATTAAGCATCACCAGATCCACAACCTGGATATGACTATGATCTAAGGCAACAAACAGTTTGGTGGAATCGGCAGAGAACAGCAACTGATGAGCTGGCTGCTGCACCTTCAGAAATTGTGAAGCCTGCAGGAAGGGAAAGAGACAAAATGTGTTTAAAAAACATGTTAGCAACTGAAAATCATTCGTACACAGGCCAGCTGGATCACCCCATTTCACTCCTTCATCCTGATCTTGCTTTCACTTACACACATGCATGCACATATCATAAACACCCCAACCCCCATAACTAAAATCACAGGATGAAAACACACCTTCCACTACTAATCTCCAGTTTACAAACCCCTGGATAGCTGACCTACCGCATGAATTGTGACACTGTCATTTTCATACTGTACTTGATAGAGACGGACTCTGCAAATGTTTGAGAAAGCAATCCAGGTTCCACATGGAGACAGTGCACAGCACCGAATGTGATCACAACCCTATAAAAGAAAAATAACAAAACAAAATCACTCATTGGAGTAGAAATTCATTGGAGAATGAGTGACGATTATAGTGGCACATGGAAGATCCCGAGGAGAGTTGTGAGGGCAGATGCTGAAACGATGTTTTCCCCATGAAGGAATCTCGAGCTTGAGATACAGTTTCAAAAGATGGGGGTATCCCATTTAAGATGGAGATGATGTGGAATTTCTTCTGAGAAGGTCTTTAGTTTTGGAATGTTTTTTCAAAGAGCTGATGAGGTTGGTCATTGAATATATACAAGGCTGAATTAGATTTTTGATCTGCAAGAAAGTGGAGTTCAGGCAATAGGAGATCAGCCATGATCTTATTGAATGGTGAAGCAGATTTGTGGGGTTAAATGGCGAACTCTTGCTCCTAATTCACATGATCATCTGAACCCAGTGTATCGTGGCTGACTCACATAGTAGGCCCGGCGTACATAAATCACTTGTACAGTGAGGTCTTCTAGCTTCAATTTTAGGGGAGAAATCAGTCTCTTGTAATGTGAGCATGCTGTTTATTAAACAGGAACACAAAGGTGTACAGCCTTGAGGCTCATTCGACTGGACAAAGTTTAAAACTTCCACCGCTAATATCAACATCAAAAACCTTCAGTTCCTCCCACACACCTTGTTCTTTAATTGCAATAGTTTCTCTGGCTTTTTGCTGATTGGAAGGCTATCTCCAGGAATTCCTGCATACAGTGAGAAACAAAAAAAATCACATGAGATGAAATGAAAACAAGTTCACATCGACTGAAAATAAATATTTGCACCCAAGTCTGTACTAAAATCACATCTCATTTAGACAGATCCATGGGCGGCACGGTGGCACAGTGGTTAGCACTGCTGCCTCACAGCACCAGAGACCCGGGTTCAATTCCCACCTCAGGCAACTGTCTGTGTGGAGTTTGCACATTCTCCCCGTGTCTGCTCCGATTTCCTTCGGGTGCTCCAGTTTCCTCCCACAGTCCAAATATGTGCAGGTTAGGTGAATTGGCCTAGTGGTAGGTGAAGGGGTTAATGTAAGGGAATAGGTCTGGGTGGGTTGCTCTTTGGAGGGTCGGTGTAGACTTGTTGGGACGAAGGGCCTGTTTCCGCACTAAGTAATCTAAATCTAATCAGAACAGATAAACTAGTATCAAAATGGGCCAAGAGGCAAATGTATTTTTAATGGTGACATAAGCAAACTTCATGGCTTTAAGTGTATCGAAACTGCAAATTGTATGGGATATGTACTCTATTAATATTCATTTCTTTTTGTATCCAATTATAATTGTAGAAGCCATCAATAAAATAGTGCTCACAACACAATTGCGTTCAATGCAGAATTTGGAAGCAAAAAACATGAATCTACTAAAGTTTTAGACTTGGATAAGGCTGATTTTAATACACAGATTATTCACATCATTTACTTGGATAATGGCATTGTATCTCAGAGAACCAGGTATATAATGGTTGCTGGGTGGTTATTTTCAAAGTTGTCTTGGAATAAGAGTAGGTTTGATTCAGGGCTTTAAATACTGACTCAAAAACAGTTCAGTAGTTACAGCTAGAGTCAGACACAGGAAGACAGTGAAACAGTGAGTCAGAATCAGGCTCAATACAAGGTAAGTTCTGTTAGTGGTATGCTGAGAAGGCTATTTATTTGATGTACATGTGCTGAGAGAGATTTCCCAACAGCAACTGGCTGTATCTGTGAAGTGAGAATCCAAAAAAGTCCTGGGGGTCGGCGGTTGGTGCCACTGAGCAAGATCAGAGCTCAGGAAAAGAAAATAATCCAGGGACAGGACTAGCTTGGTGAAGCTAACTGTATGTGAAAAGCTGGAGTTGTGTCTGTCAATAAATGCCAGATTCTGCAGTTTTCAGAATTTAGGAAAGTACAGTCCAATAATTAAGACTAAGACTATTCTCTATAGAAAAGAATTGGTGACCATCATGGTTTTGACAAATGGAGAAGACAGGAGGGTCAACTGTTAGAGAACACAAGTATAAAGCAGTTGGTAAAAGAATGAGAACTGAAATGAAAAAAAAACTTGCGATTTTGTTTATGCTACCTTTAAGTGTGATGAAACCAGACTCAAAAGAAGTTTGAAAGGGAAGTGGATAGATTCTTGAAGGGACAAATTTATACGTTTATGGTTTTCTGGATATCATTTTGTTTAAAAAACTGACAACAACATGATTGGGTCAATGGACTCTTGTTTTATATATTCTACAATTCCAGTCATGCAAAAACTTTTCATAATTTTTTAAAGTAACTTAGATCCTCCCTCCGTAATACTGCACCAAGAGCAACACCCAGGGCATCAACAGAGCAATGCTGCACCCAAGGCATCCGCATGGTAACATTGTACTCAGGACATCAGTTAACATTATGCCAACTGTACCAGTGGCATTCAGCACTATTGCTGTTTTACTTCAGTTTACTATTGTGCAGTGTTGCATTTCCAATTCGTCAGTACACTGTTCTTTGTTAAGTGTCTGGACAGCAGGTAAAATTTGCATTGTTCCTGAAAGCTGTTTATTCACAGCACACTTTATAAAATATAATGGTTTACCTGAACTCCCTGGACTGCCCAATCGCCACAACTCGAGCTGGTCTGGGAACTGAAACAGGAGTAGATTTGCCTTCCGGCTGCAATAAACGAGGTTTCGCTGTGAAGAGATCAAAGGATTGATTTAAAGAGTTATTAAGACCATAAGAAATAGGAATGGAAGGCCATTTGGCCCATCGAATCCATTCTGCCATTCAATCATGGCTGATGGGCATTTCAACGCCACTTACCCGCACTCTCCCCATAATCTCTCAAGGAATTAAGGGATAAGAATTTATCAATCTCTGCCTTGAAGAAATTTAACGTCCCAGCCTCTGCTGTGCTCCAGGGCAAAGGATTCCACAGGCCCACCACTCTCTGGCTGAAGAAATGTCTCCTCATTTCCATTCTAAATTGACCCTCTCTAATTCTAAGGCTGTGCCCATGAGTCCTAGTCTTCCCGCCTGACGGAAACAACTTCCCAGCATCCACCCTTTCTAAGCCATGCATTATCTCGAAAATTTCTATTAGATCTTCCCTCAACATTCTAAACTCTTATGAATACAATCCCAGGATCCTCAGCCATTCATTGTATGTTAGGCCTAGTATTCCAGGGATCATCCGTGTGAATCTCCGCTGGACACGCTCCAGCGCCAGTATGTCCTTCCTGAGGTGTTGGGCCCAAAACTGGACACAGTATTCTAAATGGGGCCTAACTAGAGTTTTATGAAGTTTTAGTAGCACATCACTGCTTTTACATTCCAACCTTCTTGAGATAAATGACAACATTACATTTGCTTTCTTAACCACAGACTCAACCTGCAAGGCAAACTTTATAGAATCCTGTACTAGCACTCTCAGATCGCTTTGTACTTTGGTTTTATGAATTTTCTCACTGTTTATAAAATAGTCCATGCCTGTGTTCTTTTTCCCCAAAGTGCAAGACCTCACATTTGCTAATGTTGAATTTCATCAGCCATTTCTTGGACCATTCTCCTAAACCGTCTAAATCTTTCTGCAGCCTCTCCACCTCCTCAGAACTACCTGTGTGTCCGCCTAACTTCGTATCATCGGCAAACTTCACCAGAATGCCCCCAGTCCCTTTGTCCATATATAAAGTGAACAGCTGCGGCCAAAGCACTGAACCCTGCAGGACACCACTTATCACCACCTGCCATTCCGAAAAAGAACCTTTTATCCCAACTCTCTGCCTTCTATCAAACAGCCAATCCTCAATCCAAGCCAGTAGCTCACTTCAAACATCATGGTCCCTCACCTTACTCAGTAGCCTCCCATGAGGCACCTTGTCAAAGGCCTTTTGGAAATCTAGGTAGATAACATCCATTGGGTTTCCCTGGTCTAACCTCCTTGTTACCTCTTCAAAGAATTCTAACAGGTTTATCAGGCACAACCTCCCCTTACTAAATCCATGTTGACTTGTTCTAATTTGGCCCTGCACTTCCAAGAATTTAGAAACCTCATCCATAATGATGGATTCTAAAATTTTACCTAAAACCAAGGTTAGGCTAATCGGCCTATAATTTTCCATCTTTTGTCTTCATCCTTTCTTGAACAAGGGGGTTACAACAGCAATTTTGCTATCATCTGGGACTTTTCCCTGACCCCAGTGATTTTTGAAAGATTACAACCAATGACTCCGCTATTTCTTCAGCCACCTCCCTCAGAACTCTAAGATGTAGCCCAATTGGGCCACAGATTTATCAAATTTTCGACCTTTTAGCTTTTCAAGTACTTTCTCTTTTGTAATGGCTGCCATTACCCAACTCTACCCCTTGACTCTCCTTAATTATTGGGATATTACTCATGTCTTTCACTGTGAAGACTGACCTAAATAAGTTCTTCAGCTATTTCCTGATCTCCCATCACTAGCCTTCCTGCATCAATTTGGAGCGGCCCAATCTCTACTTTTGCCTCTTATGTTTCGTACGTATTGAAAGAAATTTTGCTTTGACTGATTTTACAAAGCACTGTCCACAAAATATCAGGTAACACTCACGCTATTATGGGGAGGTGACAGCCTAGTGGTATTTGTTGGAGTATTAGTCCACAGATCCTGATGATGATCTGGGGATCAGGGTTTGAATTCTGCCATGGCAGATGGTGGAATCTGAATTCATTAAAAGTCTGGAATTAGGATCTAATAATGACAATGACACCATTGTCAATTGTTGGAAAACCCGATCACTAATGTCCTTTAGACAAGGAAACTGCCATGCTTACCGACTGTGACTCCAGACTGACAGCAATGTGGGATTGAGACTTAATTGTCCTGGATAATTGGGGATGGGTAATAAATGGTGGTCTGGCCAGTTATACCAACATCCTTTGAAGGAATAAAAGAAAAAAAATTCTGCTTTTTGTTCCCCAATTCTTCTGAAGGTTGTATTCTAACTGGAGTTGTGGCTGACCTCCTACAATCTTAAACTCAAGTTGAGTGATAATGGCACAGTTGGAGACATTAAATTCATCAACTCAATATCAGCTTTGCACAGCAAGCCAGTCTCATTCTCCCACTCAATCCCTGCAGTCTCACAGATTTATTTCCTTTAAGTGCCCATCCAGCTTCCTTTCGATATCATTGAACCTCTCCCCATCCACCAATTCCATAGGCAGTGCCTAATAAGCAGCAAGTTCCAGTAAGTTACTGGTTGCTGCTTAAAGAAGGTAATTTTTCAATTGTCCCTTCATCTCTTGTTCAAGACCGTAAATCTGTGTTCCCTGATTCTTGCACCCTCAGCCAACAGGAAAGTTCAACTTCTTTCTACCTTTTCCAAGCCTGTCATAATCTTGTACAATTTCAGTAAATCCACTTTCGATGCCCTATGCTCCAAAACAAATACAAATATAGATCTATTAGCAATAGGCAGCATGATTTTGTGCAGGGAAGGTTGTATCTCACAAATTTAATTGAGTTTTTTGAGGAAGTAACAAAGATGACTGGTGAGGGCATGGTGGTTAATGTCTATAAGAATTTTAGCAAGGCCTTTAACATAGCAGACTGATACAAAACGTGAACTCACATGGAATCTGCAGCTAACTGGCTTATCATAGAAGACAGAGTGTAGTGGTAACGGTATGGTTTTAATAACTGGAGATCTGTGACCAATGGTGCTCTTCAGGGATTAATGCTGCTGTAATATGTATATATGACCTAGGGGAGAGTGTGGGAGGCCTAATCAGTAAGTGCAGATGACAAAGATTGGGAAGCTGTGGACAGTGAGGAGGATAGCCAGAGGATACAGCAGAATATGGATAGGCAGGAGGCTTGGGCAGAAAATAGGAGATGGTGTTTAATTTGGACAAATGAGAGGTGATGCATTTTGGAAAATCTAATGCTGGTGGGAAGTATACAGGAAATGGCTGAACTCTTAGAAGCATCAATTTACAGAGAGGCCTAGGTGTGCAGGTCCACAATTCCCCGAGATATGAAAAGCAAGTTTTTCTATACAGAGGGTAGTAAGAGTCTAGAATGCACTGCCAGAGGAGTTAATGTAGGCAGATATGGTAATTACGTTTAAGAGGCATTTTGACAGGCAGGAATGAATAGGCAGGAAAGAATAGGCAGGAAATAGAAGGATACAGACTGTGTAGAGTCAAAACGTTTTTAGTTTAGAAAGGTATGCTATTAGCTTTCTTCACTGCCTGCTGTACCTGCATGCTTGCTTTCATTGACTGATGTACAAGAACACCCAAATCTCATTGAACTGCCCCTTTACCCGACTTGATTCCATTTAGGTAGTAATCTGCCTTCCTGTTCTTGCCACCAAAGTGGATAATCACACATTTATCCACATGAAACTGCATCTGCCATGCATCTGTCCATTCACCTAGCCTGTCCAGGTCACCCTGTATTCTCCTAACATCCTCCTCATATTTCGCCCTGCCATCCAGCTTTGTGTCAACAGCAAATTTGCTAATATTACTTTTAATACCTTCATCTATATAATTAATGTACATTGTAAAAAGCAGCAATCCCTGCGGCACACCACTGGTCACCGCCTGCCATTCCAAGAGGGAGCCATTTATCACTACTCTTTGTTTCCTGTCAGCCAACTAATCTTCAATCCATGTCAGTACTTTTGCCCCTAATACCATGTGCCCTAATTTTGCTCATTAACCTCCTATGTGGGACTTTATCAAAGGCTTTCTGAAAGTCCAGGTATTCTACATCCACTGGATCTCCCTTGTCCATCTTCAGAGTTACATCCTCAAAAAAATTCCAGAAGATTAGTCAAGCATGATTTCCCCTTCGTAAATCCATGCTGACTCTGACTCTGTTACTGCTATCCAGATGTGTCGTAATTTTGTCCTTTATAATTGACTCCAGCATTTTTCCTACCACTGAGTTCAGACTAACTGGTCTATAATTCTCTGTTTTTTCTCTCCCTCCTTTCTTAAAATGTGGGACAACATTAGCCACCCTCCAATCCGCTGGAACTGATCCTGAATCTATCGAACATTGGAAAATGATCACCAATATATCCATGATTTCTAGAGCCACCTCCTTCAGTACCCTGGGATGTAGACCATCAGGCCCTGGGGACTTATCAGCCTTCAGGCTTAACAGTCTCTCCAACACCATTTCCTGCCTAATATAAATTCCCCTCAGTTCAGGTCCTTCAGCCACTATTACATCAGGGAGATTGCTTGTGTCTTCCCCAGTGAACACAGATCTAAAGTACCAATTCAACTCTTCTGCCATTTCTTTGCTCCCCGTAATAAATTCACCCGTTTCTGTCTTCAAGGGCCCAATTTTAGTCTTAACCATCTTTTTTCTTTACACATACCTAAAAAGCCTTTACTATCCTCCTTTATATTTTTGGCCAGTTTACCTTCGTACCTTATTTTTTTCTTTGCGTATTTCCTTTTTAGTTACCCTCTGTTGTTCTTTAAAAGCTTCCCAGTACTCTGATTTCCCACTCATCTTTGCTATATTATACTTTTTCCCTTTTGTCTTTATACGGTCCTCAACTTCCCTCATCAGCCATGGCCACTCCTGCCTCCCTTAGGATCTTTCTTCCTTTTTGGAATGAACTGATCCTGCATCTTCTGCATTATACCCAGAAATACCTGCCATTGTTCCTTCACTGCCATCCCTGCTAGGGTATTGCACCATTGAACTTTGGCTCCCTCATAGCTCCATAAGTTCCCCTTATTCAACTGAAATATTGTCACTTCTGATTCTACCCTCTCCATTTCAAACTGCAGATTAAAGCTTATTGTATTGTGGTCACTACCTCCTAATGGCTCCTTTACTTCGAGGTCCCTGATCAAATCCGGTTCATTGCACAACATCAGATCCAGAATTGCCTTCTCCCTGGTAGGCTTCAGTACAAGCTGTTCTAAGAATCCATCTCGGAGGCACTCCACAAACTCCCTTTCTTGGGGTCCAGTACATCCTGATTCTCCCAGTCTACCTGCATGTTGAAATCCCCCATAACAACTGTAGTAATATCTTTGCAACAGGCCAATTTCAGCTCCTTATTCAGCTTACATACTACATCCAGGCTACTGTTTGGGGGCCTGTAGATAACTCCCATTAGGGTCTCTCTACCCTTAGAATTTCTCAGCTCTATCCAAACTGACTCTACATTCCCCAATTCTAGGTTCCCCCGTGCAAGGGACTGAATATCATCCCTTACCAACAGGGCCACCCCACCCCCTCTGCCAGTCAGTGTGTCCTTACGATAGCACGTATAGCCTTGATTATTCATTTCCCAAGCCCTGTCCACCTGAAGCCACGTCTCAATTATCTCCACAACATTGTAACTGCCAATTTCTAAATGAGCCTCAAGCTCATCCACCTTATTTCTAATGCTTCGTGCATTTATACATAATATTTTAAATTTGTTACTCTCCTCACCCTTCCTATCAATTCCTATTTCACCTGACCTTACAGCATGATCCTTCTTTGAGTTTTCTGCTCCATTGATTCCGTTGTCTTTCTTGACTTCTCTTGTTCTAACTTTCCCTTTAACTTCCTTCTTAAACTTCCAGTCTGTCTCCCCCCCCCCGCTATTTAGTTTAAACGCAGCTGTGTTGCAGTGGCAAACCTACCTGCCAGAATGCTGGTCCCTAACCTATTAAGGTGCAAACCGTCCCTCTCATATAATTTATCCTTCCCGCAAAACATACCCCCGTGATCCAAGAATTTAAATCCTTGCTTCCTGCACCAGTTCCCCAGCTACACATTCAAGTCCATTATCTCCCTGTTCCTGTCCTCTCCAGCCCGAGGAACTGGAAGCAAACCGGCGATAACCACCTTGAATGTTCTGCTTTTCAGCCTTCTTCAGAGTTCTCCGAAGTCCCGCTGTAGAATGTCCCTCCTCTTCTTCCCGACAGTATTTGTGCCGACATGCACCACATCATCTAGCTCTTCACTTTCGCCCTTGAAGATTTCCTGCACTCTGTCTGCGATGTCCTTAATCCTGGCACCAGGAAGGCAACACACCATCCTCAAATCCCACCTGTTGCCACAGAAACCCGGTTCAGTCCCTCTCACTATGGAGCCCCCTATTATCACAGCTCTGTGTGATGTCTGACTCCTCGGCTCTGCCTCCACGCCAATTTCTGATTGGCAGACCTGACCGCCTCTCAGACTGGCAGTGACGTCTCTCTTTACAGTTTCCAAGAGATTAAACCTGTTCCTGACAGGTACTTCTCTCGGGGTCTCTTGCATTTGTCTCATCTCTGCCTTCCTCATCGTCTTCTCCCTTCTACTCTCTTCTGGTATGGTTGGTGTAATAACCTCGCTGAAGGTCCTGTCCAGAAAGATCTCGTTTGCTCGGATGAGCCTGAGGTCATCTAGTTCTTTCTTCAGTGCTGTAATATGCTCTGTCAGAAGCTGAACGTGTACCCCCTTTCCACAGTTATACGAGCCAGCTACACCAGAGTCCCTAACCTCTCACTTCATGCACGCAGTACACTGAATCAGCTTGGCAGTCATGTCTTCACCCTCTTCAATTGTGGCGTAATCACTTCTCTCAACTTCTTCCTATCGCTTTATCAAAATATATCACTTTACACTTAAGAGTCCTAGAGATGTACAGCATGGAAAAAGACCCAATAGTCCAATGCATCCATGCTGACCGGATATCCCAACCCAATCTAGTCCCACCTGCCCAGCACCCGGCCCATATCCCTCCAAACCCTTCCTATTCATATACCCATCCAGATGCCTCTTAAATGATGCAATTGTACCAGCCTCCACCATTTCCTCTGGCAGCTCATCCCATAAACATACCACCCTCTGTGTGAAAAGGTTGCCCCTTATGCCTCTTTTATATCTTTCCCCTCTCATCCTAAACCTATGCCCTCTAGTTCTGGATTCCCTGAACCCAGGGAAAGGACTTTGTCTACTTACCCTAAATTCCAAATGATACTTGTCTGTCTATTCTAATGCTAAGTCCAATTGCAATCAATTGCTATTATCCTCACTGTCAGCCATATTTCCAAGTTTATCATCAAATTTTGAAATTTTACCTTGTTTTAAAAAATTGCTGGAAAAGCTCAGCAGGTCAAGGGAGGTTAGTCAAGCATCTGTGGAGAGAAATCAGAGTTAACATTTCAGGTTGAGTGTCCCTTTCTCAGAACCTCATTTGACCTGTTGAGCATTTCCAACAATTTCTATTTTTATCTCTGATTTACAGTTTTCTTGGTTTTTAGTTCGGGTTGTCATTGGGCACACAATGACTCATTTGTGCATACTGGAAGCTACACATGTTCACTCATTCTTTGTAGGAGACAAGAATTTATTCATATCTTGCTGCTTTTTGCCCTTCTGCAATGGTTACAGTGATGTCAATCCCTGTTGCATTTTGCATACCAATACTCTATAATCAGAGGAAACCTACCTGTTTAAGTTTAATCATTGTGGGGTGGCACAGTGGCACCGTGGTTAGCACTGCTGCCTCACAGCACCCAGGTTCGATTCCAGCCTCAGGCAAGTGTGTGTGTGAAGTTTGCACATTTTCCTCGTGTCTGTGTGGGTTTCCTCTGGGTGCTCCAGTTTCCTCCCACAATCCAAAGATGTGCAGGTTAGGTGAAATGGCTATGCTAAATTGCCCATTGTATTCAGGGATGTGTCGGTTAGGTGCATGAGTCAGGGGTAAATGTAGGAGAATGGGTCTGGGTGGGATATTCTTCGGAGGGCCGGTGTGGACTTACCCGGCCAAAGAGCCTGTTTACACACAGTAGGGACTCTAATTAATCAGCGAACCAAGATTGACAGTTAACAGTTCTCACTAATTTGCCATGATAATCAACAGTCTTCTTGTGTATATAAATTCCTTTCCTAAATCTGGTTATCGCATATCAGTCCTGATTAGTGCAAGATGAAAACATACATATCAAAAAGCAGTGAAATCCAGCAGTGATCCTTGAGAACATACTGTTTCCCATCCTCCAGTCTGACAAACAATCCTTTACCACAGTTCACTGTTTAGTTTGAAGCCAATTTTGTATCTAAGTGGATATTGACTCTCCTCAATTTTGTTAAATGTTACTTTTACAAAGACTTTCTAAAACTTAATTTAGACAACATTCACTGCACTACCTTCATCAACCTGTTACTTCAAGAAAAATAAATTAAGGTTAGTCAAGCATAGTCCAGCTTTTACAAATCTATACTGCTTAAAGTAACTCAAACTACTCCAAGCACCTGTTCTTCTACCCTCTGAATGTTTATAAAACCTTATGCACCATTTATGCACTGCTAATTATAAACTGACCAGCCTGTATCTGTTAGCAATAATAAAGGCTCATAACTACAGTTTCCCAATCCCCACCTGCAAACATTTGCAGACTATGACTGCCTTTATTCATGAGCTCCACAGTCCAGAGTACAAATCGGTTTTCCATTTCTTAGTCAATGGGATGGAGTAATTGGGTGCAGATAGAAACAGCCCACAGCACCTGCAGTAAACACTTACATGTGGGAAGAGGATTTTGCGGAGAGCAGCTTCATATGACTTGGTTTCCACACGGTCCATCAGGGGACGAATGACAAGCTGGGCATCCAAACCTTACCCAGAAAAGGAGGAAAGGAGTTGAGATAAAAATTCCACTGCGTAGCTCATCTAACAGACAAGATTTTATCCACTCACCACCCGAGATAAGCGCAGACTTGGTATGAATGACAGCCCTCACATCATGGGAATGATGTTTAAAAGTCTTCGTACGAACCCATTGAGTATCAACAGCTCCTGACTTTACTGCAATCAGCTGAAATTGGACAACAGTTCCCTCAGAGGTTCCAGCAACAATGCTGTCTTCAGTCTGCAGAAAGCAAAATCTCCATCAGTAGAGTGTAGAACACAGCTTGCCTTTGATAAAGTCCCACATAGGAGGTTAGTGAGCAAAGTTAGGGCGCATGGTATTGGGGGCAAAGTACTGACTTGGATTGAAAATTGGTTGGCTGATAGGAAACAAAGATTTGTCAGAATCATTGGTGACCTTTAAGCGGCAATTGGATAGGTACATGGATAGGTGCTTAAGCTAGGACAAATGTTTGGCACAACATCGTGGGCCGAAGGGCCTGTTCTGTGCTGTATTGGTCTATGTTCTAAAGAGTAGTGAAAAATGGCTCCCTTTCGGAATGGCAGGCGGCGACCAGTGGGGTACTGCAGGGTTCGGTGCCGGGACCGCAGCTTTTTACCATATATATTAATGATATGGAAAATGGTATTAATAATAACATTAGAAAATTTGCTGATGATACTAAGCTGGGTGGCAGGGTGAAATGTGAGGAGGATGTTAGGAGATTACAGGATGACCTGGACAGGTTAGGAGAGTGGACAGATGCATGGCAGATGCAGTTTAATGTGGATAAATGTATGGTTATCCACTTTGGTGGCAAGAACAGTAAGGCAGATTACTACCTAAATGGAATCAATTTAGATAAAGGGGCAGTACAAAGAGATCTGGGTGTTCTTGTACACCAGTCAATGAAGGCAAGCATGCAGGTACAGCAGGTAGTGAAGAAGGCTAATAGCATGCTGGCCTTCATAACAAGAGGGATTGAGTATAGAAGCAAAGAAGTTCTTCTGCAGCTGTACAGGGCCCTGGTGAGACCACACCTGGAGTACTGTGTGCAGTTCTGGTCTCCAAATTTGAGGAAAGACATTCTGGCTATTGAGGGAGTGCAGCATAGGTTCATGAGGTCAATTCCTGGAATGGTGGGACTATCGTATGTTGAAAGATTGGAGCAACTGGGCATGTATATCCTTGATATTAGAGAACTGAGAGGGGATCTGATTGAGACGTATAAGATTATTAAAGGACTGGACACTCTGGAGGCAGGAAACATGTTTCCGCTGATGGGTGAGTCCCGAACCAGAGGACACAGCTTAAAAATAAGGGGTAGGCCATTTAGAACAGAGATGAGGAGAAACTTCTTCACCCAGAGAGTGGTGGCTGTGTGGAATGCTCTGCCCCAGAAGGCAGTGGAGGCCCAGTCTCTGGATTCGTTTAAGAAAGAGTTGGATAGAGCTCTCGAGGATAGTGGAATCAAGGGTTATGGCGATAAGGCAGGAACCTAATACTGACTGAGGATGATCAGCCATGATCATAATGAATGGTGGTGCAGGTTCGAAGGGCAGAATGGCCTACTCCTGCACCTATTGTCTATTGTCTATAATGTGATGGTGAACAGATGTTAAAAATGAATCAGCTGCCACTCGAACAGCAACAGAGACTGACAATTCAAAGATCTACTCTCACCTGGTTCACTGAAAGTGTTAGCACGTCACATTTAGTGACCGGATGTGTTTTCAGCAGAGTTCCTGTCTGCCAGTCCCAGAACTGTACTTTCCCTGCTGAATCTGCACTCACGATGGAGTAATTGCTGAGAAAACAGAGACTCCATACCACACATTCTCGCCTGTGTGAAACTACTTCACCACGATCAACAAAAATATGACGTGTGCAGTGACCTGGAGAGATAAGGAATAATTAACTGGCATGAGTTGAGAAATCAGGAGGAAGCAAGATTCATGTAAATGCCATAGTCTGAAGCACAGGCCCGGGCAAAAAAAGTACCGCAGAAACACTGGGCAAACACAAAAACAGAGCGATCTAACACTTTAAAAAAAACTATTTAGCTTGGCTCTCAGTGAAGCAGAGTTGGTTTGAGTGTACCTCAACTTTTGAGTTTCAACAGGAGACAGGAGCCGCCAAAAAGAAGAAACAAAAGAGGAGGAGGGAAGGAAGAGGGAAGGAGGTAGCAATGTGATTCAGAGCCCTATCAATAAGATGCACTGCTGTAATTCACCCAGCATTTCTTAAACCTATGACCATTACAGCTGAGAAGGAGATGTACAGCAGCATAGAGTCAGATGTACAGCACGGAAACAGACCTTTCGGTTCAACCTGTCCATGCTGACGAGATATCCCAACCTAATCCAGTCCTATTTACCAGCACCCAGACCATATCCCTCCAAACCCTTCCTATTCATATACTCATCCAGATGCCTTCTAAATGTTTCAATCGTACCAGCCTCCACACTTCCTCTAGCAGCTCATTCCATACACATATCACTCTCTGCATGACAACGTTGGCCTAGGTTCTCTTTTATATCTTTCTCCTCTCACCCTAAACCTATGCCCTCTAAGTTTTGGACTCCCCCAGCCCAGAGAAAAGACTTCCTCTATTTATCCTATCCCTGCTCCTCATGATTTTATAAACCTCTAGAAGGTCACCCCTCAACCTTTGAGGCTACAGACAAAACCGGCCCAGCCTATTCAGCCTCTCCCTATAGCTCAAATGTTCCAACCCTGATAACATCCTTGTAAATCTTTTCTGAGCTCTTTCAAGTTTCACAACATCTTTCCAATAGGAGACCAGAATTGCACACAATATTCCAAAAGTGTAGATTACAGTAGTGCTGGAAAAGCACAGTAGGTCAGGCAGCATTCGAGGAGCAGGGAAAATCGACATTTTGGGCAAAAGCCCTTCATCAGGAATTCCTGATGAAGGGCTTTTGCTTTGCCCGAAGTGTCGATGTTCCTGCTCCTCGGATGCTGCCTGACCTGCTGTGCTTTTCCAGCACCACTCTCATCTAGACTCTGGTTTCCAGCATCTGCAGTAGTCACTTTTGCCTATATTCCAACAGTGGCCTAACCTGCGTCCTTTATAGCCACAACATGACCTCCCGACTCCTATACTCAATGCTCTGACCAATAAAGAAGAACATATCAAATGCCTTCTTCACTATCCTATCTACCTATGACTCCACTTTCAAGGAGCTATGAACCCGCACTCCAAGGTCTCTTTGTTCAACACTCCCCAGGACCTTACCATTAAGTATATAGCTCCTGTTCTGATTTGCTTTCCCAAAATGCAGCACCTCACATTTATCTAAATTAAACTCCACCTGCCACACCTCAGCCCATTTGATCAAGATCCCATTATAATCTGAGGTAACCTTTTTCGATATCCACTACACCTCCAATTTTGGTGTCATCTGCAAACTTACTAACTATACCTCTTATGTTCACATCCAAATCATTTATATAAATGACGAAAATAGTAGGACCCAGCACCGATCCTTGTGGCACTCCACTAGTCACAGGCCTCCAGTCTGAAAAACAACCCTTCACCACCACCCTCTGTCTTCTACCTCTGAGCCAGTTCTGTATCCAAATGGCTAGTTCTCCCTGTATTCCATGAGATCTAACCTTGCTAACCAGTCTCCCATGGGGAACGTTGTCGAACGCATTATTAAGTCCGTATAGATCACATCCACTGCTCTACCCTCATCAATCCTCTTTGTTACTTTTTCAAAAAATTTAATCATGTTCGTGAGACATGATTTCCCACGCACAAAGCCATGTTGACTATCCCTAATCAGTCCTTGCCTTTCTAAATGCATATATGTCTTGTCCTTCAGGATTACCACCAACAACTTTCCCACCACTTTTCCTTACCACCTTTTTTAAATAATGGTACCATGTTAGCCAAGCTCTAGTCTTCTCGCACCTCATCTGTGACTATTGATGATACAAGTATCTCAGGAAAAGGCTCAGCAATCACTTCCCTAGCTTCCCACAGAGGTCTAGGGTACACCTGATCAGGTCCTAGGGATTTATCCACCGTTAAGCATTTCAAGACATCCAGCACTTCCTCCTCTGTAATATGGACATTTTTCAAGATGTCACCATTTATTTCCCCACATTCTATATCTTCCATGTCCTTCTCCACAGTAAATACTGATGCAAAATACTCATTTAGTTTCTCCCCCATCTCCTCCGTCTCCACACAAAAGCTACCTTGCCGATCTTTGAGGGTCCCTATTTGCTCCCTACTTACCCTTTTGTCCTTAATGTATTTGTAAAAACCCTTTTTGCCCTCCTGATTTCCCTCCTAAGTAAACTCTTACTGCCTTATACTCTAAGGATTCTCTGAATCTCTCCTGTCTATACTGGACATACACTCTCTTCTTTTTCTTAACCAAACCCTCAATTTTTTTAGTCATCTAGCATTCCATATACCAGCCTTTCCTTTCACCCTAACAGGAATATATTGTCTCTGCACTCTCGTTATCTCATTTCTGAAGGCTTCCCATTTTCCAGCCATCTGCCCCCAATCAGCTTTTGAATGTTCTTGCCTAATACCGTCAAAATTAGCCATCCTCCAATTTAGAACTTCAACTGTTAGATCTGCTCCATCCGTTTCCATCGCTATTTTAAAACTAATTGAATTATGTTCACTGGCCCCACTGACTCCACCACTGACACCCCAGTCACCTGCCCTGCCTTATTTCCCAAGAGTAGGTCAAGTTTTGCACCTTCTCTAGTAGGTATGTACACATACTGACTCAATGTTTTCTTATATATGCTTAACAAATTCCTCTCCATCTAAACCTTTAACACTTTGGCAATCCCAGCCAACGTTTGGAAAGTTAAAATCCCCAACCATGACCACCCTATCCTTCTTACAGATAACCGAGATCTCCTTACAAATTTGTTTCTCAATTTCCTGCTGACTATTAAGGCATCTATAATACAATTCCAATAAAGTGATCTTTCCTTTCTTATTTCTCAGTTCCACCCAAATAATGTCCCAGGATGTACTTCCAGGAATATCCTCCCTGAGTACGGCTGTAATGCTATTACTTATCAAAAACACTACTCCCCCTCCTCTCTTGCCTCCCTTTCCATCCTTCCTATAGCATTTGTATCCTGGAACATTAAGCTGCCAGTCCTGTCCAACCCTGAGCCACATTTTGTAATTGCTATGATATTCCAGTCCAACGTTCCTAACCTTGCCCTGCGTTCATCTGCGTTCCCTGTTTGGCCTCTTGCATTGAATAAATGCAGTTTAATTTATCATCAGTCTTACCTTGTTCTCTACCTTGTCCCTGCCTGCCCTGACTGTTTGGCTCACTTCTTTTCTCAACTGTACCAGTCTTAGACTGATCTCTTTCCTCACTGTCTCCCTGGGTCTCGGTTCCCTCCCCCCGCCCCACCTTACTATTTTAAATACTCCCGAGCAGCTCTCACAAATCTGCCTGCCAGTACGTCAGCCCCCTTCCAATTTAGGTGCAAACTAACCCTATTGTGCATGCCACTTCTACCCAAGAAGAGATTCCAATGATCCAAAAATGTGAATCCTTCTCCAATAGACCAGCTCCTCAGCCACACATTCATCCACTCTATCTTTCCATTCCTACCCTCACTAGCTCGTAGCACCAGGAATAGTCCAGATATTACTACCCTTGAAGACCTCCTTTTTAAATTCCTGTCTGACATTCTATATTGTATCTTCAGAATCTCATCGCTTTCCCTTCCTAGGTCATTGGTACCAATGTGGACAATGACTTCCTGCTGGTCCTGTTCCCTTTTGAGAACATTCTGCACCCTCTGAGACATCCTTGATCCTGGCACCAGGGAAGCAACACACCATTCTGATTTTTCACTGCTAGCCACAGAAACATCTGTCTGTGTCTCCAACTAGAGAGTCCCCGAACACAATCGATCGTGTGGAATCCGATGTACCCCTCATTACATTAGAGCCTGTCTTGATACCAGAAACTTGGCTGATCGTGCTATATTTCCTTGAAAGTCCATCACCCGCTACATTTTCTAAAACAGCGTACTTGTTTGAAATGGGGATAGCCACAGAAGACTCCTGTACTGCCTACCTATCTCTCCTAGCTTTCTTGGAATTAGCCCATCTACCTAACTGTATGTGCAGCTTTTCTCCCTTTCTATAATTGCCATCCATCACACCTCTGGCTCATGTAAATTCCTCATTGCCTCTAATGTCTTTACAACCAATCCATTTGATCTGACATGATTCACAACCAATGACATTTATTGCAGATATAATCCTCAGTAACCCATACACTCCCTCAAAACTCCCACATCCGACAAGAAGACATATCACTCTACTCAAGGCCATTTTGCTCCTTCCAATCTACAGACCCAGAAAATAACACCGTCGTATTGCTCTACAAAACACTGCTCCAAGCTAACTTAGTACTTATGGCTTATATTGTTAAAATTTGATCAAGAGACAGATTCCAATAAAAACATATCAAGAAAGAACCCATTCTACTCACTATTGTGGATTTACAGCAAGCTTATACTTAAAACTGCTCACTTATCTATTTCTGTGCTGTGACCTCTCCCAAACAGGTTCCTCCAAGATCAGTTCTGAATTTCGCTGTTTGTGAATTTTTCCAAGACACACTACGATGTCCAGTGATACATGCATTCAAACAGCAAATGCAGCAACTGCACAGATTGACTGCTGTGTCAGTTAGCTGTGTAGGTTTCTTTCTCTCTCTCCTTTACAGACTATGTGCTCACTGCCCTTGTCTGTCTTTCTCCCTTTTAAAAGTGCCACTGTTTTGACTTTGGGAACACCACCACTGCCAAGTCACAAACAATCCCAATTTGGATATATACATTATCTTTTCACTCACCACTCATGGGAAAGCTTGAAAGGTTGTTCCAGCGGAAACAACATTTGGCTTTTAAATCATGCAGTGAGGTAAAGGGAAAGGGTAATATTTCTGACTGAGCAGCCCACAAGTGTCTGAAACTCAAGAATTTTCTTGCTTCTTCTACATAATAAGATATGCTGTGGGCAGCACGGTGGCGCAGTGGTTAGCACTGCTGCCTCACAGCGCCTGAGACCCAGGTTCAATTCCTGACTCAGGCGACTGACTGTGTGGAGTTTGCACGTTCTCCCCGTGTCTGAGTGGGTTTCCTCCGGGTGCTCCGGTTTCCTCCCACAGTCCAAAGATGTGCGGGTTAGGTGAATTGGCCATGCTAAATTGCCCGTAGTGTTAGGTAAGGGGTAAATGTAGGGGTATGGGTGGGTTGCGCTTCGGCGGGTCGGTGTGGACTTGTTGGGCTGAAGGGCCTGTTTCCACACTGTAAGTAATCTAAACTAATCTAATCTAATCTATTCTAATCTAATGTCACTGTCAACATTTTATACAAGTTTGAAAAGTCTCAAACCATTTTAGGATGCAGACAGTTACTTGCCTGGAACAAGGATCAGTTCCCCTGTGAGGATGTTAGATGTTGGATATTGGAAGGATCATTGTGGCTTTGGAAAAGTTGTCTATTCAAGTGATTTTGGACAATTTTAAGACAGCATTATGAGACACATTTGTGCGCATTTTAAAAAGTGGGACAAAAAAAAACTGCAGATGCTGAAATCCAAAGTCCTTCTTCAGGACTGAAGGGTTACACCCAAAATGTCGACTTCCCCACCTCCTGGTGCTGCTTGGCTTGCTGTGTTCTTCAGACTCCTGCCTGTCTACTTTTAAAAAGTGAGGGCATTTGTGGTAACTTGCTGACATTGCCAAAATTGACCTTCAACAACACTTGTATGTGTAATGACTAAACTAGGAACATAGAACATAGAACATAGAAGGATACAGCGCAGTACAGGCCCTTCGGCCCTCGATGTTGCGCCGACCGAATCCTACCTAATCTATACTAGCCCAATAACTTCCAAATGCCTATCCAATGCCCGCTTAAATGACCATAAAGAAGGAGAGTTCACCACTGATACGGGCAGGGCATTCCATGAACTCACAACCCGCTGTGTGAAGAATCTACCCCTAACATCTGTAAATCTACCCCTAACATCTGTGGAACATGATACTATTCCACACACATCATCATCTGTATAACTATGTAAAATTCCAATCAGACCAAAATGTCCAATTTGCATGACTGACTGCTATTCAGGACTAAAACAATTCAAACCATAACCGTGAGTAATAGTGAGTGTCAAGTGTTATATGCAAGAGATAACAACTCTCAGCTCTCGAACAAAACACCATCGAATTAATAAAGGTGCTGCTGCAGGACTCTTAGCTAATATTCCAGACAGCAAAATTCACAGAGAGAACATTCCTACATGAGAATCCGACAGAGACAGGTGTTCCTGATGCATGAATTCGAACGAGGCAGCATTCCTGAAAGAAGATCAGTGGAGAGGGCATGGAGTATTCCTGAAGACATATCCTAGTTGCAATTTTAAGAGACTAAATTCCACTTTTTTGTTATATAAGGACTTTATTTTATTGGAACAGCATACAATTAGGATTTTCTTTTATTGGGAACTAGTTAGGGAATTGTTCGCGATTCTGTTAATTTGTTCACTGTTGGAGTTTAGGTGTGCTTTAGATCTCTAAAAATTACCACCCAGGTTGATAGGGTTGAGGAAGTGGGAAGACTGCAGAAGGCCTTGGACATACTAGGTGAGTGGGCATAGTCGTGGCAGATAGAATACAGTTTGGCAGTATAAAGTTACATGTTTTGGTAGAAAGAATACAGGAGTAGACTATTTTCTAAATAGGGAAAACCTTCAGAATTCTGAAGCACAAAGAGACTTGGGAGGCCAAGTTCAGGACCTCCTTAAGATTAACATACAATTTCAGTTTGTGTGTGCATGTTAGCTTTTATTGGTAGAGGGACTGAGTTTCAGAGCCACGAGGTCATATTGCAGCTGTACAAAACTCTGGTGCAACCACACTTGGAGTATTGTGTACAGTTCTGGTCACCGCTTTATAGGAAGGATGTGGAAGTTTTGGAAAGGGTTCAGAGGAGATTTACTAGAATGTTGCCTGGCATTGGCCGGGGCTGGGGGAGGTCTTATGAGGAAAGGCTGAGGCACTTGAGGCTGTTTTCATTCAAGAGAAGAAAGTTGAGAGGTGACTTAATTGAGACATATAAGATAATCAGAGGGTTAGATAAGCTGGACAGTGAGAGCCTTTTTCCTCGGATGGTGATGGCTAGCACGAGTGGACATAGCTTTAAATTGAGGAGTGACAGATATAGGAGAGATGTTAGAGGTCGTTTCATTACTCAGAATGTAGTAGGTATGTGGAACACTCTGCCTGCAACAGTAGTAGACTCACCAACTTTAAGGGCATTTAAATTGTCATTGGATAACATATGGACGAACATGGAATAGTGCAGGATAGATGAGCTTCAAAGGTCCTGTACTATGCTGTAATTTTCAATGTTTTGGTTCATTAATATGTAAATTCCAGAACTTCTTTTAAGTCACATTCTCGAGATAATTTAAGGTTTTATATTTTTAAAAAAAAGTGGCATCTTTGCTCAGATAATGCATTAAAGGTGGGAGGTTAGAGTCTGTCTGTATCCCATGAGAACAGCCTAAACCAGGAACTTGGGTTCATGTCGCACGACAGGTGACCTCACTACACACTCTCACACACACACACACACACACACACACACACACACACACACACACACACACACACACACACACACACTCTCACAGCTTATACTCCATCACACACAAACTGAAATTGTATGTTAATCTTAAGGAAGTCCTGAACTTGGCCTCCCAAGTCTCTTTGTGCTTCAGAATTCTGAAGGTTTTCCCTATTTAGAAAATAGTCTACTCCTGTATTCTTTCTACCAAAACATGTAACTTTATACTTGCCAAACTGTATTCTATCTGCCACGACTTTGCCCACTCACCTAGTATGTCCAAGGCCTTCTGCAGTCTTCCCACTTCCTCAACAATACCTGCCCCTCCACCTTTAGGTCATCTGCAAACGTGGCAACAATGCTACATTCCTTCGTCCAGACCATGATTATAGAACGTGAATAGGTGTGGTATATTGTCAGGGGGCCAGATTTTTCTGAAATTAGATCTGACGAATGCCTATATGCAACCTGAATTAGCAGATAGGTCAACATCTTTTTGACTATTAATATCTACATGGATATTCAATTTCATAAGGTGCTTTCTGGTCCTTCTCCAACTCTTGGAATACTCCAATGGGTGATGAACTGAACGTTTTAAAGCAAGGAGTAGTGTATTATCTGGATTTCCTTTATTCCTACACAGAATGTAGTATCCCTGGCAAGGCTGGTTTGTTGTCCATCCCCAGTTGCCCTTGAATTGAGTGACTCTCTAGACCATTAGAGTGCAGTTAAGAGTCCACCAATTGCTATGGGTCTGGAGTCACATTTAGGCAGACCAGATAAGACTGGTAGATTTCTTTCTGTAAAAGAACATTTATGAACCAGAGAAATTTTCATGACAATCACGAGTAGACTAGCTTTCATAGAACCCCTACAGTGTGGAAACGAGCCCTTCGGCTCAACAAGTCCACACTGACCCTCCAAAGACCCATTCTCCATTACTCTACATTTACCCCTGACTAACATACCTAACCTACACATCCCTGAGCACTGTGGTCAATTTCCCATGGCTAATTCACCTAACATGCACACCTTTGGACTGTGGGAGGAACCAGAGCACCCAGACAAAATCCATGCAGACTTGGGGAGAATGTGCAAACTCCACACAGTCATCCGAGGCTGGAATCAAACACGGCGCTGTGAGGCAGCAGTGCTAACCACTGAGCCACCCAAAAACCGCTTTATTCATACAGATTTTATTGAATTTGAATTTCACAATCTGCCATGGTGAGATTCAGACCTATGTTCCCCAGAGTATTAGCCTCGGCCTCTATATAATTATTTCAGCTCCAAATAGAGACACAAATAGATGGACTGAAGAAGGTACTCCAGCATTTCGAAAAGTGTAGAGTTTGTGTGAAATAATTTAAATCTGCTGCCAGATCTGAGTTTTGCCAGTTATTTTGGTTTTTTAACACCTCTTTTGATCTAGACAGTAGTAATTAAAAAGAAAAAAGAAGAAAAATAAAGTAACCATTTTTGTGATTACATAAACATTTGCATTTGTATGTGCAGAAGTGGAGCTTGATTTTCTGGCCATCCTCACACCAGGGTGGTAACAGTTTAGATTAGATTAGATTAGATTCCCTACAGTGTGGAAACAGGCCCTTGGTCCATCAAGTCCACACCGACCCTCCGAACAGTAACTCACCCGAGTCATTTCCCTCTGACTAATGCACCTAACACGATGGGCAATTTAGCATGCCCAATTTATCTGTCCTGCAGGTTTTTGGACTATAGGAGGAAACCGGAGCACCTGGAGGAAACCCATGCAGATATGGGGAGAATGTGCAAACTCCACACAGACAGTCACCTGAGGCTGGAATCAAACCTGTGCACCGTGCCACCTACTTAGTCAATTAGCTAATAAATAAATGAAAAATAAGAAATGTATACTAGTTGCACGAATTTTGAATATTTGCGTAACATATTAGTTAAGAAGAAAGCAATAGCACCCTCTTGTTATTATTTGTATATTCAAAGTTTGTGAGAAGATTTGTAGCTCGGGTGCTCGTTGTTGTGGTTCTGTTCGCCGAGCTGGGAATTTGTGTTGCAAACGTTTCATCCCCTGTCTAGGTCACATTCTCAGTGCTTGGGAGCTTCCTGTGAAGCGCTTCTGTGATCTTTCCTCCGGCATTTGTAGTGGTTTGAATCTGCCGCTTCCAGTTGTCGATTCTAGCTGTCCGCTGCAGTGGCCAGATATTGGGTCCAGATCGATGTGCTCATTGATTGAATCTGGGGATGAGTGCCATGCTTCTAGGAATTCCCTGGTTGTTCTCTGTTTGGCTTGTCCTATAATAGTAGTGTTGTCCCAGTCGAATTCATGTTGCTTGACATCTGTGTGTGTGGCTACTAAGGATAGCTAGGCATGTCATTTCATGACTGGTTGGTGTTCATGGATGCGGATCGTTAGCGCTCTTCCTGTTTGTCCTATGTAGTGTTTTGTGCAGTCCTTGCATGGGATTTTGTACACTACATTGGTTTTGCTCATGCTGGGTATTGGGTAAGGGAAAGACAATGGAACGAGGACATGCCACAACCCAAAGGACCAGCCACACTACCATACATCAAGAGCATTTCCGAACTGACAGCCAGACTGCTGCGGCCACTAGGACTCATAACAGCACGCAAACCAACAGCCACTCTCAGACAACAATTCACTAGAACGAAGGACCCGATACCCAGCATGAGCAAAACCAATGTAGTGTACAAAATCCTATGCAAGGACTGCACAAAACACTACATAGGACAAACAGGAAGACAGCTAACGATCCGCATCCATGAACACCAACTAGCCATGAAACAACATGACCAGCTATCCTTAGTAGCCACATACGCAGATGACAAGCAACATGAATTCGACTGGGACAACACTACTATTATAGGACAAGCCAAACAGAGAACAGCCAGGGAATTCCTAGAAGTATGGCACTCATCCACAGATTCAATCAATAAGCACATCGACCTGGACCCAATATACCGGCCACTGCAACGGACAGCTGGAACTGACAACCGGAAGCGGCAGAGACAAACCACTATAAATGCCGGAGGAAACATCACAGAAGCGCTTCACAGGAGGCTCCCAAGCACTGAGGATGTCACCTAGGCAGGGGACGAAACATCTGCAACACAAATTCTCAGCTCGGCAAACAGAATCACAACATTATTGGTCTATATTGTGTAAGCTAGTTTGTTCTGTGTGACTTGGCATGTACTGCATTCCATATCTCAAAACTTACCAGACTTCACATCTAGAACTCGGATAACATCCAGTGACCCTGTTGCAATCATTGTACCTGACTTATGCCAAGCCAAAGAAAGTACACGACCTGCCAGACAGAGAAGGAAAGAGACGTCCATTAAACTTTATTACTGCTAACTCATCAAATCTTATGCTACATAGACAAACTGTTACACTCTGAAAAATGCCAGCTCTTTCAATAAATTACTTCCCTGTGCTTTCCCATAGCCCTGCAATGCTTAAGTAATAGAGGTCAAAAGCACTGATCAGCTCATCCAACTAGTGCACCTATATCCTACTCACCATTTACCAGCCCACCAACCTTTGCATTCAGCTCAAACTTACTGATCAATACTCCTACATTCAAGTCTAAATCATTTACATAAACCATAAACAAGGGCCTCACTGATTTCTGCAAAATCCCTCAGGGCACAGGCTGCCAGTCATAAACGCAGCTCTCAATCATCACTCTGTGCTTCCTGCCATTCAGCCAATTCTGGGTTCAATTTGCCAAAATTCCTTGGATCCCATGGACTCTTACCTTTGTTATTTGTCTCACAGTCAAGATCTTATCGAAAGCCTTGCCGAAACCTAAGTAGACTACATCAAAAGCATTGCCTGCATCTACACACCTGATTACCTCCTCAAAAAATTCAATCGTTGATCAAACATGACCTCCACATTACAAATCCTTGCTGATTGTTCTTAATTCATCCCTGCCTCTCAAAGAGCAGAATAATGCTGTCCCTCACAATTGCTTCCAATCGTTGACTCACCAATAAGTTTAGACTAATGGCCTACAGCTTTCTGATGGCCTCTAGTTTATCCCTTGCTCACTTCTTGAACATTGGCATCACATTGGCTTTCCTCCAAATCACCTGGCACCTCTCCTGTAGCCAGAGAGGGACTGAAAATTATTGCCAGGACACACTTTATTTTACTCAACAATCTGAGATACGCTTTCTCTAGCTCTGAAGATTGATCTACATTTAAGCCTGTCAGACTATCTTCTCTGGGGGAAAGTGAGGACTGAAGATGCTTGGGATCAGAGTTGAGAAGCTTGGTGCTGGAAAAACACAGCCAGTCAGGCAGCATCCAAGGGGCAGGAGAGTCAATGTTTCAAACATAAGCTCTTCATCAGGAAATATGAAGAGGTTATGTTCAAAATGTCGAATCTCCTGCCCCTCGGATGCTGCCTGACTGGCTGTGCTTTTCGAGCATCACACTCTTTGAGACTATCTTCCCTTTTGATGCTAATTTCTTTAAGTAGGAGAATGAGGTTAAGAAAGATACCAGGCATGATCGAATGGTGGAGCAGGCATAATGGGCCAAATGGTCTAATTATACTCCTATAATCTTATGGTCTTACTCTTTCTACCTGATTTCTATATGTATATTGTCCCTCTAATGAGTGAACACTGACACAATATATTCATTTGGAACCCCATCTGTGTCCTCTGGTTCCATGAGTAAATTACCACTGTGATCTTTAATGAGCCCTACTCTCTCCCTTATTATCCTTTTACTCAATTTTTTGCTTCTTTATCCATAGTACTTTACTTTCTCAGAAACCAATTAATTGCCTAAATACAATTTCCCTTTCACAAAACCATGTTGATCCTGTGTGGTTATCTTGAAATTTTTTGAAATACTTGCTATGTGATTTTTACTAATAATTTTTAACATTTTCATTGTGTTAAGCTAACTCCCCTATAGTTTCCTGCAATAGGGGTTACTGTTTTCCCCATTCTCCTGCTTTCTCTCCTTAACCTTTGATCCCGTTAGTAATCAAGAACCCAACTATCTCTATCTTAAAAACAGTGAATAAGTTGGCCCCCACGGCCTTCTGCAGTCACGAGCTCTGCAGATTCACCATCCTCTGTTGAAGAAATTCCTCCTTATTGCTTTTGAAAAGTTGAGTTACATTGGAATTTTTCAGTCTAAAAGAACCACCCCTATATCTAGGGATTTTTGGAAAGTTGAAAACAAAAGCATCAACTATCTCACTAGTAACTTCTTTTAAGAACCTAGGATGAAGTCCGTTAAAACACAGGAACTAGTTGGAGTTATGGGCTGACAATCTGATGATTGTAATTTTATTTGGTCCTCCCTCCTTCCATTTTCCAACCTACTGCTAATTGTGGGGTGCTACTTGTATCCTCTGTATCGAAAAAATTCTGATTTATTCATACCAAGGTTCTCTACTTCTGCAAGTACTATAAACTTACATTGTACAGGTGTCAGATCTCACGGTGGGAGAGCACTTTGGTGAAAGTGATCACAACTGCCTCACATTTAGCCTAGCCTTGGAGAGTGAAAGGAGCAGTTACCGAGGGAAGATATTTAATTGGGGAAAAGGAAATTATGACGCTATCAGACAGGAGTTGGGAAGTACAGACTGGGAGCAATTGTTCTACAGAAAGTCTCCACGTGTCTGCTGTGCCCTAGTTAAAGGAGCAGTTGTTGCAAGTGATGCACAAATTTGTTCCTCTGAGACAGGTAAGAAGGGGTAAGATTAAGGAACCGTGGATGACGAGAACAGAGGAGCTTCTCATCAAAAGGAAGAAGGCAGCTTATATAAGGTGGAGGACGCAATGATCAAGCACAGCTTTAGAGGATTACAGGCTTGCTAGAAAGGAGCTCAGAAATGGACTGAGAGGAGCCAGGAGGGGGCACGAAAAAAGGCTTGGCAAGAAGGACTAGGTAGAGCCCAAAGGCATTTTACTCATACGTGAGGAATAAGAGAATGATCAGCGAGAAGGTAGGGCCGATCAGGGATAGCGGAGTGAACTTGTGCGTGGAGAATGAGCAGATAGGGGAAGCACTAAATGAGTTTTTTGCTTCGGTTTTCCCCAAGGAAAGGGAATTTGCTGTAAAAAAAAACTTAGAGGAGCTGGGAAACAGTCTTGACCAAATCCAGATTGAGGAAGTTGATGTGCTAGAAATTTTGGAAAACATTAAGACTGATAAGTCCCCAGGGCCAGACCAGATTTATCCTAGGCTGCTACAGGGAGCGAGAAAGGGGGTTTCTAAGCCAATGACAAGGATATTTGCCTCCTCACTCTCCACAGGAGATGTACCGGAGGATTGGAAGGAGGCAAATGTTGTTCCTCTTTTCAAGAAGGGGAGTAGGGAAATCCCTGGCAATTACAGACCAGTCAGTCTCACGTCTGTGGTCAGCAAAGTTTTGGAAAGAATTCTGAGGGATAAGATTTATGACTATTTGGAAAAGCATAGCATGATTAAAGGCAGTCAGCATGGCTTTGTGAGGGGCAGATCATGCCTCACAAATCTTATCGAATTCTTTGAGGAGGTGACAAGACAGGTCGGCGACTGTCAAGCAGTGGATATGGTGTATATGGACTTCAGCAAGGCACTTGATAGGGTTCCCCATGGAAGGCTCATTCATAAAGTCAGGACGTATGGGATACAGGGAGATTTAGCTGTCTGGATTCAGAATTGGCTGGCTGACAGAAGGCAGACAGTGCTTGTAGATGGAAAGTATTCTGCCTGGAGGACAGTGTTGAGTGGGTCCCGCAAGGCTCTGTTCTTGGGCCTCTGCTCTTTGTAGTTTTTATAAATGACCTGGATGAGGAGGTTGAGGGGTGGGTTAGTAAATTTGCAGGTGACACAAAGGTTGGAGGTGTCGTCGATAGTATAGAGGGCTACTGCAGGCTGCAGTGCGACATAGACAGGATGCAGAGCTGGGCTGAGAAGTGGCAGATGGAATTCAACCTGGATAAATGCGAAGTGATGCATTTTGGAAGGTCTAACTCGAATGCTGAATATAGGATTAAAGACAGGATTCTTGGCAGTGTGCAGGAAGAGGGATCTGGGTGTACATCGATCCCTCAAAGTTCCCACCCCAGTGGATAGGGTTGTTATGAAAGCATATGGTGTTTTGGCTTTCATTAACAGGGGAATCGAGTTTAAGAGCCACGAGGTTTTGCTACAGCTCTACAAGTCCCTGGTGAGACCACACTTGGAATATTGTGTCCAGTTCTGGTCGCCCTACTATAGGAAAGATACAGAGGCTTTGGAGAGGGTGCAAAGGTTTACCAGGATGCTGCCTGGACTGGAGGGCTTGCCTTATGAAGAGAGGTTGAATAAGCTCGGACTTTTCTCTCTGGAAAGAAGGAGGAAGAGAGGAGACCTGATCGAGGTATCCAAGGTAATGAGAGGCATAGATAGAGTCAATAGCCAGAGGCTTTTCCCCAGGGCAGGACTGACTGGTATGAGAAGTCATAGTTTGAAGATATTAGAAGGAAGGTATAAAGAGACGTCAGAGGTAGGTTCTTTATGCAGAGAGTTGTGAATACATGGAATGTGTTGCCAGCGGTGGTGGTGGAAGCGAAGTCATTGGGGACATTTAAGCGACTGCTGGACATGCACATGGACAGCAGTGAATTGAGGGGTGCGTAGGTTAAGTTACTATATTTTACATTAGGATTAAACCTCGGCACAACATCGTGGGCCAAAGGGCCTGTTCTGTGCTGTACTTTTCTATGTTCTATATTATCTTGCATCCAAAATGCATTAATTGGGTCCTCCCTACATTAAAATTAATTTGCAATGTGACTACTCTTTTCATTAGTCTGTTCATGGTTATTCTTTTGATTCATTCACAGCATGAAACTTAGCGAACTTGATGTGTTGTTATAATAATCTAGTTGTTTCACCATTGTTATTATTGATAGAAGCTTTCTATTCCAGATTCCTGACTTTAAATTTCACAGCTGCCCTAGTGGGTTTCAAACTTCTGTCTCCAGGTGATGAGATCAGGATTCTGGATTAATAACATAACTGCAAGATATTGTTGGAAGAGAGACATGCTGATGAAGCTTTTTGTCTTGCATTTATTCAGGACGGTATCACAAGCACCAAATCTCAAATGTACTAAAATATCTACTGATCATTCAGAGTTGACTTGCTTATTTGTAACTTAACCAAAAGGTTTGGCTAACTGTTTCCTGGTGCATTCTCCATAGCAACAACTTGACCAGAGTCCACTTACCAACCAATTAGCACCTACATTTGTCATGCAGTTTAATTTGTTTTTCTCCTTGAGATTTGGTATTTTTGTCGTTCTGTCCTGTTAAATGCTAGACAAAAGCCTTTGACAGTATGTCTTTTTTTCAACCATATACAACTTCTGTACTACTAAATACGTATACTCCAAAATTCATGTACTTTTCTCAGGCGTGTGACTTACTGCTATTGACTATTGTTGCAAAGTTGGGTAGAGTAATTGTAGCTTGGAAGACAGCAAGTTCAAATTTGTTTTTTGTAAAATTGTGAAGTTGTGAAAATATTGTGTGATTCCTTTAAACACTGGTGTTTTATCAGTGCTTAAAATGGATGTCTGTGCACAGCAGCTCAAGTTTGCCGGTGGACAGAGAGCCCGAAATTAAACTTTTATATCGCAAGGCCAAGCAGTTTTTAGTCAAGGCAACAAGTTTTCGGTTTAGCCAATCAATTTGAATCAGGCCCTTAGATATCAAAAACCTACCAACTTTAAATCTGATGATTTTGGCAACCTAGGACCACTCCGATTGTAAAAATATGAATAGGTCATCAAGGGTACAAAAGAAGGGGGCAGTTGAAAAATTGGCAGAGCTAACTGCCATCCTGCCAGAGTTAACAGCTCTCAAGAGAGAACTTATCCCTCATAGTCATTTACCTATTACAGAAAGTACCATCCAAATAAGAATGGTACCAATGACGAAGAAACAGTAGAGAAGATATTCCTGACAGAAGAGACAGAAGGCAGCACAGAAAAATTCATAAGACATATTACCTGGCTGTAATTTCCAAAAACTAAATTCTATTTTTTTGGTATATGAGTGGGATTTATATTTATTGGAACAACATGTTTTATTCGGGAATAGGTAATAGTAAGAAGGGATTTATTTGGTTTGTTAATAGTTTAGTTAATTTGCTCACTGTTAGAGAGTTAGATAAATACGTTGTCACTTGTGTCAAGGATTTAGATTAGATTAGATTACTTACAGTTATTTTGTTTAACCACTAAAAGTTGCTGAACAGTGGGTTACACTGCTTTTCACACATTATAGGGAGAGGTGTTCCTCTCTGGATGTTTTGGTTTTAGTTCTCAGATGGGTGGATGAGGGGTCAATCTCCATTTTATAACATATGAATACTAACATGTGACATTGAGACAGGGTGGTTAGCACCTGACCCTCTGGCCAATTGTGCTATTAGGTTTAGGATCACTGATATCACAAAAGAGGAGACTCATTGCTTCAAACCTTTTTGACGATCTAGATTTCTCTCAAACTGAAGTTTTTCTGGAAGAATTTCAAATAATTTGACTGAGCCATCTTCACATCCAACCTACAGGTAACAGAGACATGTAGCCATTAATGATCTATGTACATACTACTGGAGCAGAATCACATTTAGATTTGGCAATTAAATAAAAATAAAACCTTTCAGTTCATAAATTCACAGTGGATAAAAGCTTTGAAGTGAAAGAAAAAAAGATATTTTGCAGACAGTCGCTTGAAATCAGATTTTCAAAGAAACACTCTTGGAAATGAAATAAATTTTCCTCATATTCTTTGAATCCGGCCTTCTCACCATCATAAAGTCAGGTGTGGGAATATTCGTTCATGATTGTACAATGTTCAACATCAACACCTCCGGCATTGAAGCAGTTCATGGCCATACCCAGTAAAGCCTGAGCTTGGGCTCACAAGTGGGAAATAACATTAGTACCACATAACAATGACCACATCTAAAAAGAGAAGATCTAACTAATGCCCTTGATATTAAATGGCATTTCCATCACTGAATCCCCCACCATTAATATCCTGAGGACTACCACTGATCTGAACCTGAACTGGACCAGCCATGTAAATCATCTCCTGATTCCATAAATTCTGCCTTACAGAGCTGAAAGTAACACCAGTGGAACACAGTCCACTTGTCTCGATGAGTGCAACAATACTCTAAGAAACTCAACATGAACCAGTACAAAGTAGCCTGCTTGACTGGCATCTCATCTAAAATGTTCAACATATTCCTCCACCATCACGTATCGTAGTAGTTGTGAATACGATCTACAAACTGCACTGCAACTACTCACCAAAACTCTTAAGACAGCAACTTCCAAACCCACAACCAAGAACAGACCTTTCTAGAAAGGCTCAGCAGGGCTAGCAGCATTGAAACCAGAGTTAAAAAATGTGATGCTTGAAAAACACAGCAGGCCAGGCAGCATCCGAGGAGCAGGAGAATCAACGTTTCGGGCATAAGCCCTTCTTCAGGAATGAGGAATGTGTCCCAGCATCTGCAGTCCTCACTTTCTCCTAGCATCGAAACCAGAGTTAACGTTTTGGATCTGGTGACCCTTTCTCAGAACTGCTGAGCTTTTCCCGAAATTTCTGTTCTGATTGACAGCACCCACAGTTCTTTCGGTTTTTATTCTTCCAAATTCACAACTTCTACCAGTTAGAAGAACAAGAGAACACTTAAACACACAAGTTTTATATGACCAGAATCGGCCCCAGCTGGACTTTATGAAACATGAGAAAAAACTTCAAAAACCATGGACACAAGAACTGCGACAAAAAGCCTATTCTCAGTACATATATAGGGTGGTCCCTAGTTTGTCAACATGTTCTGTTCTTGAGTCTGTCATAGAGATGTTCAGCATGGAAACAGACCTTTCTGGTCCAACTTGTCCATGCCGACCAGATATCCCAACCCAATCTAGTTCTATCTGCTAGCACCCAGCGCATATCCCTCCAAACCCCTCCTATTCATATACCCATCCAGATGCCTCCTAATGTTGCAATTGTACTAGCCTCCATCATTTCCTCTGGCAGCTCATTCCACACACACACCACCCTCTACATGGAAAAAGTTGCCCTTTAGGTCCCTTTTATCTTTTTCCCCTCACTCTAAACCTATGCCCTCTGGTTCTGGACACTGCCACCCCAGGGAAAATACCTTGTTTATTTACCCTATCCATGTCCCTCATGATTTTATAAACCTCTATAAGGTCACCCCTCAGCTTCTGACGCTACAGGGAAAACAGTCCCGGCTTGTTCAGCTTCTCCCTATATCTCAAATCTTCCAACCCTGGCAACATACTTGTAAATCTTTCTAAACATACTTGAACTCTTTCAAGTTTCACGACATCTTTCCAATAGGAAGGAGACCAGAATTGCACGCAATATTCCAATAATGGCCTAACCAATGTCCTGTAAAGTTGCAACATGACCTCCCAACTCCTGTACTCAATATTCTGACCAATAAAGGAAAGCACACCAAACGCCTTCTTCACTATCCTATCTACTCCACTTTTAAGGAACTATGAACATGCACTCCAAGGTCTCTTTGTTCAGCAACACTCCCCAGGACCTTACCATTAAATGTACAAGTCCTGCTAAGATTTGTTTTCCCAAAGTGCACCACTTTGCATTTATCGGAATTAAACTCCATCTGCCACTCTTCAGCCCACTGGCTTATTTGGTCAACCTGAGGTAACCTCCTTTGCTGTCCACTACACTTCCAATTTTGGTGTCATCTGAGATCCAACCTTGCTAACCAGTCTCCCGTGGGGAACCTTGTGGAATGCCTTACTGGAGTCCATATAGATCACATCTACCGCTCTGCCCTCATCAATCCTCTTTGTTACTTGCTTAAAAAACTCAATCAAGCTTGAGAGACATGATTTTCCCATGCACAGAGCAATGTTGACTATCCCTAATCAGTCCCTGCCTTTCCAAATACATGTACATCCTGTCCCTCAGGATTCCCTCCAACAACTTGCCCACCACTGACATCAGGCTCACTGGTCTCTAGTTCTTTGGCTTGTCCTTACCAACATTCTTAAATCGTGGCACCATGTTAGTCAACCTCCAGTCTCCGGTACCTCAGCTGAAACTACTGATGATACAAATATCTCAGCAAGAGGTCCAGCAATCTCTTCCCTAGCTTCCCATAGAGTTCTAGGTTACACTCGATATGGTCCTGGGGATTTATCCACTTTTATGCGCTTCAAGACATCCAGCACTTCCTCCTCTGTAATATGGACATTTTTCAAGATGTCACCATCTATTTCCCCACACTCTATATCTTCCATGTCCTTTTCCACAGTAAATACTGATGCAAAATACTTGTTTAGTATCTCCCCCACTTCATGCGGCTCCACAAAAAAAATGCTTTGCTGATCTCTGAAGGGCCCTATTCTCTCCCTAGTTACCCTTCTGTCTTCAATGTATTTGTAAAAACCCTTTAGATTCTCCTTAATTCTATTTACCAAAGCTATCTCATGTCCCCTTTTTGCCCTCCTGATTTCCCTCTTAAGTATACTCTTAATGCCTTTATACACTTGATCAATCCTGTCTATACCTGAAATATACTTCCTTCTTTTTCTTAACCAAACCCTCAATTTCTTTCGTCATCCAGCATTCCTCACACTTACCAGCCTTTCCTTTCAGCCTAACAGGAATATACTGTCTCTGGATTCTCGTTATCTCATTTCTGAAGGCATCCCATTTTCCAGCCGTCCCTTTACCTGCGAACATCTGCCCCCAATCGGCTTTTGAAAGTTCTTTCCTAATACCGTCAAAATTAGCCTTTCTGCAATTTAGAACTTCAACCTTTAGATTGGGTCTGGCTTTTTCCATCACTAGTAGATACATCCACGTACTGAATCAGAAAGCTTTCTTGTACATGCTTAGCAACTTCCTCTCCATCTAAACCTTTAACACGATGGCAGTCCCACTCTACATTTGGAAATTTAAAATTCCCAACCATAATTACCCTATTATTCTTACAGATAACACATCTCCTTACAAATTTGTTTCTCAATTTCCACTAACTATTAGGGGGTTTATAATACAATCCCAATAAGGTGATCATCCCTTTCTTATTTCTCAGTTCTACCCAAATAATTTCCCTGGATGCATTTCCAGGAATATCCTCCCTGAGTACAACTGTAATGCATCTCTTATCAAAAACACTACTCTCCTTCCTCTCTTGCCTCCCTTTCTGTTGTTCCTGTAGCATATGTATCCTGGAACATTAAGCTGCCAGTCCTGTCCATCCCTGAGCCACATTTTTGTAATTGCTATGGTATCCCAGTCCAACTTGGGATATCAGAGCAATTGCCCTGAGTTCATCTGCCTTCCCTGTTAGACCTCTTGCATTGAAATAAACACAGTTTAATTTATCAGTGTTACCTTGTTCTCTGCTTTGTCCGTGCCTACCCGGACGGTATGGCTCACTTCTTTTCTCAACTGTACCAGTCTCAGATTGACCTCTTTCCTCACTATCTCCCTGGGTCCCACCACCTTACTATTTTAAATCCTCCCGAGCAGCTCTCACAAATCTCACTGCCAGTATATCAGCCTCCTTCCAATTTAGGTGCAATCCAACCTTCTTGTACAGGTCACTTCTACCCCAAATGAGATTCCAATGATCCAAAAATGTGAATTCTTCTCCCATACACCAGTTCCTCAAGGCATGCATTAATCTGCTCTATCATAAGACCATAAGACACAGGAGTGGAAGTAAGGCCAATATCCTCCTATTCCTACCCTCAAATGGCTCATAGCACTGGGAATAATCCAGATATTACTACTCTCGAGGACCTCCTTTTTTAAATTCCAGCCTCTCTGTATTCTCCCTTCAGAATCTGAACCTTTTCCCTTCCTATCTCGTTGGTTCCAATGTGTACAATGATCTCTTGATGGGCCCTCTCCTCCTTGAGAACATTTTACACCCTGTCTGAGGCATCTTTAATCCTGGCACCAGGGTAGCAACACACTATTCTGATTTTTCACTCCTGGCCACAGAAACATCTGTCTGTGCCTCGGAAATCTGATGTACCCCTCATTGCATTAGAGCCAGTCTCAATACCAGAAACTTGGCTGTTCGTGCTACATTTCCCTGAGAATCCATCACTCCCTACACTTTCCAAAACAGCATACTTGTTTGAAATGGGGATAGCCAGATCCAAGATGGCGGCAACCCAGCAAGTCTGAGTCTACAGTGCTCCTCCCAAGACTTGGGCAAAGTGGGTCACCCACCCCCACCACACTCACCAAATCATCTAAAATAGCTTTTATTTAATGTAATTAGTTGTTTAGTATTAAATTTAAATAATCTAATCTTTAGGAAAAATGTCTAAAGGGAAGAGAGCCCACAGCTCTCAGCAAGCAGGAACCCCTCCCCCACCCTCTCCAGCTGCAGCTGAGGCGTCCACAGCTGCCCCGGGGGACTTACCTACAGTAACAAGCCTTGGAGAAATGATCTCCAAACTGGATGTGAAAATCGACGCCTTTATCGAAGAATCCTGAAATCGATGGGACTCACTCTCGGCCGCACTGCAGAAGCACGACCGAGACATCAAGGAAATCGAGCGCCGAGTCGGAGGGGCGGAGCTAAAGGCCGCAACCTCCGAAAATACAGCGCAATCGGCCGCGGATCAGGTCCGGACTCTCGAACAGCGAGTCCAGACCTTGGAGAATCATATTGATGACCTCGATAATCGAGGTCGCCAAAAAAATATTCGTTTGCTGGGCCTTCCAGAATGGGAAGAGAAAGGCCAGCTTACAGCATTCCTCGAACAGTGGCTGCCACAATGTTTAAATCTGGAGGCTGGATCAGGCCAGGTATGGGTAGAATGGGCCTACTGGGTCACAATATGCGGGTCCAGCTCGAACCAGCGCCCCCGCCCTGGTCCTGTTCCGGCTGCAGAGCTATAGGGAAAGGCAGATACTCCTAGATGCCTCTAGAAATCTTGGAAAAGATCCCCAAGCCATGATCTATAAAAGTTCCAAGATCATGTTATTCCAGGACTTTTCCCTGGCTCTGGTTCGAAAGAGGAAGGTGTTCAATGAGGCGAAGAAGTGTTTAAGGGACTTAAATATTCAGTACTCCTTACGCTACCCAGCGACGCTATGTTTTAACCATGAAGGATCCGTGTATAATTTCGGATCTCTAGAAAAGGCTAAGGAATGTTTGGACTCTCTTAGATAAATCGTAAGAGACAATGGATGTTGGTTTGCCTTTCCCCCACTCCGGTTTATATCCCCCCCTTTTTTCTTTCTTTTTCTTACCTTACTGTTTAATATTATCTTGGGGGCGGGGGGGAAGAGGGAATTATTTATTTGCTCTCTATTTAACGATTTTCTCCCACCCTTAGGGTTGTTTTATTTTATTATTATATGTATGTACGTGTGTATGTATATATATGTGTGTATGCATGTATACTTTTGTCTCTAGGAGCGGGGTTATTTTCCCTTGCTATTTTATATTATTATATTTAATTATTATTTGTTGAAGTTGTAATTTTATAGTTATATATGTTTATACATGGTATTAATATTACCAAATATACCCAGGTGTGGGTGGGTGGGGGGGGGGGGTAGGGTGCTCTCTGTTAACTCTAGCTCTGTATTATATCTGAATTCTCCTCATCCTATTAAGGAGCGCCTGGGTCAAGGGTGGGGCACTGGTTGGGAGAGGATACGATGGACCGTTGGAAAAGAAGTGATACTCCCTGGGAACAAGGGGGATAATCTCCATTTAAATTTTTTTTTATTATTTAGAAATAATTTTGTTTTATTATACTGTTGTGAGAGTATTAGAGAACCTTTATTTTTGTGAATTTTATATGCCCTATGCTCGGGATGTTTTGGATAGGGTTTCCCCTTCCAAGGGGTCTCGGATTTACCCGGATGATTATGGTTGATCAGTCGGTTAAGTGGTGCACCTGGAATGTCAAATAGGAAGAGACTATTTTCTGTTCTCTCCTTCTGTACAAGGAAAAATATTTTGGTGAACTGGGTGGCTGAAGGCCCCCCTGGATATTCAAATTGGCACAGATTAATGATGGAATGTACTCCCCTTGACTTCCTTATAAATATGGTGCACCGAAAGACCAAATTATTTTATAAAATATGGCAGCCCTTTTATACAGATATTTTGGCTATCCTAACAAGGGCTTTTATTTAATTGAGATTATGAACATGGCTGGTCCGGGGCCCCTTGGGAGGGGAATCCCGCACGAATACGGGTTTTGTTATATATGATGTTAACACATTCCAAGCATGTATTTCACTATCCAACTTCTATGTTAACTGTTGGGGTTTTTTTCTCTCTCCCCCACATTTTTTTTCTCTCACTTTCTCTTATTTGAAAAATGTAAGTGACTCAATTATACACTCTGGCTAATTGTAGGTTAGATTAGTAGTGAATTGAGTTTTGTTTTTTTTTCCTCTCAGTATTTTTCTTTTGTTAAATTTTGGTTATTGTATATTTAAGATTTATTTGTATATCAATGTTTGTACTTGAGAGTTATATTTATTTTTGTAAATTTGTTAAAACTTGTTAAATTTCTAATAAAAATATCTATATAAAGAAAAAGAAATGGGGATAACCACAGAAGACTCCTGCACTACCTGCCTACCACTCTTACAGTCACATAGATGGGTTAAATCTAGGAAAGGTATCTGCAACTATTCTCCCTTCGTATAACTACCATCAATCACACTCTCTTGTAAATTCCTCATTGCCTCTAATTGTCTCTCCAATCATTCCATTCGAGCTGACAGGATTTGCAACCAATGATATTTATTGCAGATACAATCCTCAGTAACACGTAAACTCTGCCTAAACTCCCACATCCGACAAGAAGAACATAGCACTCTCCTACAGGTTATTTTTGCTTCTTCCAATCTGCAGACCCAGAAAATAGCCCCGTCTTATTCCTCTGCAAAACACTGTTCCAGGCTAATTTAACACTTACTTTAATATCTCTATCTTTCTCTCTCTCACTGACCTTACCATGTGCTGCCTTTGTCTGTTCCTCTCCCTGTTGAGAATGCCATTGTTTTGACTTTTGTTTTCTCCAAAGTTCCAAAACAATGCAACAGCGTATACAACAGTAATTGCTGCTCCTGGAATTTGAGGAAATCACCTTCAACACCAAAGATACCTCAAACAAAGGACCAGAAATTTTTCCCATCCTCCATCTCTGTATTTACTGTGTAGCATGTGATTTCATTTAAGAGTTATTACAATAGTAATTAACTTTCCAAATTGTCAGCAAATGAAATTTTTCAAAAAAATTCATTTATGGGGTGTGGGCTTCTCTGTACAGGCTAGCATTACTATCCATACTTAAGAGAGAGATAGGACAACAAGGGAGGGGTGAGGGGAGAAAAGAGAGAGGGGTTGTGGAGAAGGGTAGACAGAGGGGCAGGGAGGAGAGAAGCTAGCTCTGGTGGAGGAGAGAAGAGAAAGAGGAGGGCTGAGGGGATGGAGGGAGAGAAAAGAGAGAGAGGTGGGGGGGAAGAGTTGGGAGAAGACGAGTCAGAGAGACAGCGGTGGGGGAAGAGAGAAAGAGGGGCAAGGATGGGGGTGGGGAGAGATTGGGGGTGGGAAGTAGAGAGGGAGGCTTGGTGAGGGGTGAGAAGGCGGCTGGGTGGGGTGAGAAGACACAGAGGGGCCGGGTTGAGGACATGAGAGAACGGGGCTGGGGGAAAGAAAGAGAGAGGGGCTGATGGAGGGAGCCCGGGGAAGGAGAGTGACAGAGATGATCCAGGTAATTGTAGACCAGTGAGCCTTACATCTGTTGTAGGAAATGTTTTGGAAAGGATTATAAGTGGTAAGATTTATAATCATCTCGCAAGCAACCATGTGATTACAGATAGTCAACATGGTTTCATCAAGGGCAGGTCATCTTTCACAAGCCTCATTCAGTTTTTTGAGAAGGTGACTAAGCATGTGGATAAGGGTAGGGCAGTTGGCGTGGTGTATATGGACTTCAGTAAAGACTTTGATAAGGCTTCACATGGTAGGCTGTTTGGAGAAAACGGTGATTTAGCAGTTTGGATTAGAAATTGGTGATCTGTATGAAGGCAGCAATTGGTGGTTGATGGAAAATATTCAACCTGGAGTCCAGTTACTTGTGGTGTGACACAAGGATCTGTTTTGGGACCACTGCTATTTGTCATTTTTATAAATGATTTGGACACAGGCATAGGTGGATGCGTTTGTAAGTTTGCAGATGACGCGAAAGTCGGTGGAGTAGTGCACAGAGTGGAAGAATGTTGCAGGTAGCAGGGGGACTTGGATAAACTGCAGAATTGGGCTGAGAGGTGGTAAATGGAGTTCAATGCAGATAAATGAGAGGTGAGTAACAGGAAGGCAGAGTACTGGGTCAATGGAAAGATTCTTGATAGTGTGAATGTGCAGAGGGATCTTGGAGTCCACATACATAGATCCCTGAAAGTTACCACCCAGGTTGATAGTGCTGTTAAGGCGGCATATGGTGTGTAAGTTTTATTGGTAGAGGGATTGAGTTCTGGAGCTGTAATGTCATGCTGCAAATATACAAAACGCTAGTGCGGGCGCACTTGGAATATTGTGTATAGTTCTGGTCGGCCCATTACAGGAAGGATGTGGAAACATTGGAAAAGGTGCAGAGGAGATTTACCAGGATGTTGCCTGATCTGGAGGGAAGGTCTTATGGGAAAAGGCTGAGAGAGTTGAACCTGTTCTCATTGGAGAGAAGGCAGCTAAGAGGGGATTTGATAGAGACATACAAGGTGATCAGAGGATTAGATAGGGTAGACAGTGAGAGTTGTTTTCTTAGGATGATGAGGGGGAATAGCTACAAATTGAAGGGTGATAGATTTAAGACAGATATTGGGGGTGGGGTGGGGTGGGGTGGAGAAGGGCCAGGAGTGGCAGGACAAAGAGAATGGCCTTGGGGAGCGGGGGTGGGGTGGCCCAATGGAAGACAGGAGTCAGGGGCAGAGAGGGAGGGGCTGGGGAGAATGTGGGAACAAGCCAAGGGGGACTTGGTGGGCGGAGACAAGAGAGAAGTGGGGTGGGGGGAACAGAGAGGCCAGGGTTGTGGGCAGGACATACAAGAGAAAGAGAGGGGCTGGGAGGTGGAGAGGAAAGAAGAGAAGAGAGAGAGCAGAGCTGAGGGGAGGGGGCAGGGAGAAGAGAAAAGGACTGTGTGTGCGTGGGGGGAAGCAGAGAGACAGACAGGCAGACAGACAGAAGAGATGGGGGGGTGGGAGGATAGGGAGAGAGGAGAGAGAGATGGAAAGTGGGTGGGGGGGAGCTTGGTGAGTGGAGAGAAGAGAGAAGTGGGGGTGGAAAAGAGAGAGGGGCCATGGTGGGGGGGTGGGGGTAAAAAGAGAGAAAGGGGCTGGGTGGGGTTGGGGACAAGAGAGTTTGTGGCCAGGTTTTGCCAGGGGAAGATGGGAGACAGACAGAGGGATGAAGGACAGAGAGCGTGTGGCAGGGGCTAGGAGTGGGAATACAAAAAAGACGTTGGGGTGGGAGACAAAGTGTGACAGAGAGAAAGAAAGAAAGAAAGAGAGACACAGAGAGAGAGAGAGAGAGACAGACAGACAGACAGAGAGTCAAAGAGAGAGACCGAGAGAGATAGAAGAGAAGAGAGAGACATAGAGAGAGATCCACACAGAGACACACACACACAAAGAGAGAGACAGAGAGGGAAAGAAAGAAGGGAAGAAAGGAAAGAAAGGAAAGAAAGGAAAGAAAGGAGAGAAAGGAGAGAAAGGAGACACAGAGAGAGAGACAGACAGACAGACAGAGAGTCAAAGAGAGAGAGATACACAGAGAGAGATCCACACAGAGACACACACACACACAAAGAGAGAGAGAGAGAGAGACCCACACATAGAGAGAGAGAGAGAGAGAGAGAGAGAGAGAGACCAGAGAGAGAGAGAGAGAGAGAGAGAGAGAGAGAGAGAGAGAGAAAGAAAGAGAGAGAGAGAGAGAGAGAGAGAGAGAGAGAGAGAGAGGGGGGACTGGCAGGGGTGGAGGGTGCGGAAGCAGTGAGAGACAGAGATGAAAATGTGGACTGCAGATACTAGAGATTAGAGTCGAGAGTGTGGTGCTGGAAAAGCACAGCAGGTCAGGCCACATCCAAGGTGCAGGAAAATCAATGTTTTGGGAAAAAGCCCTTTGTCAGGAATGAGGCTTTTGGGTCAGGGGGCTGGGGATAAGGTAGCTAAGAATGTAATAGGTAGATGAATATGGGAGAGAAGGTGATAGGTTGGAGAGGAGGATGGAGCGGATAGACGGGAAAGATGATGGACAGGGCAAGAGGGTGGTGCCGAGCTGGAGGCTTGGGACTGGGATAAGGTGGGGGAGGGGTATTCCACATTAATTCCATGTAGTTTTGCACTTCCTGCGATGGCAGGGGAAGGTGCCAGGAGTGGGGCAAGGGCTGGTGGGGAAGCGTGGATCTGACAAGTGAGCCATGGAGGGAATGGTCTCTCTGAAATGCTGATAGGGGTGGGGAGGGAAATATATCCCTAGTGGTGCAGTCTGTTTGTAGATGACAGACGTGGAGGAGAGTGAGGCAATGTGTACGGAGGTTGCGTGGCATAAGTTGAGGATGGAAGTGGGGTGGGATTCTGTCCTTCTTATATTGGGAGGGGTGGGGTTCAAGGGCAGAGGTGCAGGAAGTGGAGGAGATGTGCTGGAGGGCCTTGTCGACTACGTGAGGGGGGAAATTGCCATCTTGGAAGGAGGCAGCTATCTGGCCTGTTACCTGCCCTTCACCTCTTCATTTCTAACTGTCGCCATGATGTATACTGCCTCAACCTGTCCACTACCGCAACGCCCCACCCCCACTCAAACCTCCCACCCTCGCAACGTTCAGCCCTGGGGATTGTTGTTGGACAGACAAACATGAAGATTCAGGTTCATCGTTCCTTCAAAGTGGCGTGGCAGGTGGAAAGGGTAGTAAAGGAAGCATTTGGTAGGCTGCCTTCATTGGCCAGAGCGTTGACTACTGAAGTTGAGACATCATTTTGCAGCTGTACAAGACATTGGTGAGGCCACTTTTAGAGTATTACACACAATCCTGATCTCCCTGCTATATGAAAAATGTTATTAAACCAGGAAGGGGAGAGACAAAAATTACAAGGACATTTCTGGGACTGGAGGGTTTGAGTTATAAGGATGCTGGAACTTTCTTCCCTGGCACTCCAGAGGCTAAGTGGTGACTTTACAGAGGTTTATAAAATTTTGAGGGACATAGATAAGCTGAATAGTCAGTGTCTTTTTTCCAGGGGTAGGAGAGTCCAAAACCAGAGGGCAGAGGTTTAAGGTGAGAGGGAAAAGATTTACAAGGGACCTGAGGTGCAACTTTTTCACAGAGGATGGTGTATGTATTGAACAAGCTGCCAGAGGAAGTGGGGGAAGCGGGTACAATTACAACATTTAAATGACATTTGAACATAAATAGGAAAGACTCAGAGGGACATAAGCCAAATTCGGGCAAATGGAACTAGTTCAATTTAGGATACCTGGTTGGCATGGATGAATTGGACCGGAGGATCGGTTCCTATGACTCTAGGTGGCGCACAGAAGGCTTTGAAGTAAAAACCCACAGAGTTAAGGTACTGGCACAGATAGAGCATTGGCTGACTGGCAGGAGACAGAGTAGGGATAAAGGGATCTTTCTCAGAATAGCAGCTGGTGACTAGTGGAGTTCTACAGAGATCAATATTGGGACCACAACCGTTCACATTATACATTAGTAATGTGGACAGAGGAACTCAGGCTATTGTTGGTAATTTGCAGATAACATAAAGATAGGTGGAGGGACACAGGTAGTGTTGAGGAAGCAGGGTGTTTGCAGAATAACTTGGCAAGTGGGCAAAGAAGTGACAGATTGAATACAGTGGTAAAGCGTGAGGTAATACATTCTGGTACGAAGAATAGAGACACAGACTATTTTCTAAATGGGAAGAGGCTGTGGAAATCTGAAGCATAAAGGGGCGTGGGAGTCCTTATCCAGAATTCTCAAAGTTAAAATGCAGTTTCGGTTAGCCATTAGGAAGGCAAATGTAATGTTGGCATTCATTTCAAAAGGGCTGGAAAACAGGAACAGAAACGTACAGCTAAGACTACAAAAGGCTTTGGTCAGACCACATTTAGAATATTGTGATCAGTTTTGGGCCCAGTATCTAAGGAAAGATGAGCTGGTGGTGGAGGGGGCCAGGAAAATGTTTATAAGAATGATCCTAGGAATGAAGAGCTTGTCATTTCAGGAGCGATTCAGGATTCTGGGTCTGTACTCAGAGTCACAGATGTACAGAACAGAAACAGACCTTTCGGTCCAACTCATCCACGTACTTCAGCTATCCTCAAGTAACCTGCGGGTAGTTCTCCTATAACGCCATAGTTGTGCACCCACAAGACATGTTATAGAAAATCATGCAATAGAAAAAATGGGGCCTATGGGAAAAACAGGGTTAGAACCTCCAATAACACGAGTATGGTACTGTATAGTGCAACGCATCAGATTTTCATCTGATAACTTCCGATTGGCATCTACACCTGCTGGCTACATTATATTCCAGCCAGTCTTCGAATCCCATCGAATGGTAACACCGCACAAGTCAGATCCCAGAGTGAAACCTGCCTAGATTGATCATGGACTGAATCTTAATTTCTTTTGCTATATGTCAGTTTTGTCAAGTTTTCAGAGGGTTTCACAGCATGATGCGCGGGGACAGCTATCATCTTATTTTACAAATCCACCTGATTTATTACCCAGCCCATCCTTTGGTGCCCCTCTCACATATTCTAGCACCATCATACATAGAACATAGAACATAGAAAAGTACAGCACAGAACAGTCCCTTCAGCCCACGATGTTGTGCCAAGGATTATTCCTAATCTAAAATAAAATAACCTAACCTATGCACCCCTCAATTCACTGCTGTCCATGTGCATGTCTAGTAGTCGCTTAAATGTCCCCAATGACTCTGCTTCCACCACCATCACTGGCAACGCATTGCATGCATTCACAACTCTCTGCATAATGAACCTACCTCTGACATCTCTTCTATACGTCCCTCCTAATATCTTCTAAATATGATCTGTCGTGTCAGTCAATCCTGCTCTGGGGAAAAGTCTCTGGCTATTAACTCTATCCATGCCTCTCATTACCTTGGATACCTCGATAAGGTCACCTCTCTTCCTCCTTCTCTCCAGACAGGAAAGTCTGAGCTTAGTCAACCTCTCTTCATAAGGCAAGCTCTCCAGTCCAGGCAGCGTCCTGGTAAATCTTCTTTGCACCCTCTCCAAAGCCTTTGTATCTTTCCTATAGTAGGTGACCAGAACAGGACACAATATTCCAAGTGTGGTCTCATCAGGGCCTTGTAGAGCTGTAGTAAAACCTCGTAGCTCTTAAACTGATCCCCCTGTTAATGAAAGCCAAAACATCATATACTTTCTTAACAACCCTATCCACTTGGGTGGCAACTTTGAGGGATTCATGTACTTGCACACCCAGATCCCTTTGTTCCTGCACACTGCCAAGAATCCTGTCTTTAATCCTATATTCAGCATTCGAGTTCGACCTTCCAAAATGCATCACTTCGCATTTATCCAGGTTGAATTCCATCTGCCATTTCTCAGCCCAGCTCTGCATCCTGTCTATGTCGTGCTGCAGCCTGCAGTAGCCCTCGATTCGATCAACGACACTCCAACCTCTGTGTCATCTGCAAATTTACTAACCCACCCCTCAACCTCCTCATCCAAGTCATTTATAAAAACTACAAAGAGCAGAGGCCCAAAAACAGATCCCTGCAGGACACCACAAACCTCCAGCCAGAATACTTTCCATCTACAACCACTCTCTGCCTTCTGTCAGCCAACCAATTTTGAATCCAGACAGCCAAATCTCCATGTATCCCATACGTCCTGACTTGATGAATGAGCCTACCATGGGGAACCTTATCAAATGCCTTGCTGAAGTTCATATACACCGCATCCACTGCTCAACCTTCGTCAACCTGTCTTGCAACCTCCTCAAAAGAGCTAAATATAATTTGTGAGGCCTGGCCTGCCCCTCACAAAGCCATGCTGACTGCCTTTAATCACGCTATGTTTTTCCAAATACTCATAAAGCCTATCCCTCAGAATTCTTTCCAAAACCTTGCTGACCACAGCTGTAAGACTGCCTGGTCTGTAATTGCCAGGGATTTCCCTATTCCCCTTCTTGAAAAGAGGAGCAACATTTGCCTCCCGCCAATCCTCCGGTATGACTCCTGTGAAGAGTGAGGAAGCAAAGTATACCATATGCCACTTCCAAAACAACTCCTCACTTCCTGGATATCCCAGAATTGACCAACATCCATCGGTGCAGCACCATCTTTAAAAAGATATTGTGCACCCAGACAAGAGCTGTCAATCCGGAGCTGCCCCAAACTGTTCCTGACATTGGTCCTGGTTGTTGCAGTCATGGAAAATTGATGTCCCTCTTTGTGGGCAGGGGACATGGAGATGCAGCTGATGGGGATAGGGTGGTGCAAAGGCAGGATATCCTTTTCTTCCAGGCCAGAGGACACCATTTTACTGGAGGCATGCCAACCTGGACTAGGATTACCGTTCAGGCCAGTGCAGTCTCAGCTATCTAAAGGTATGCATAGAATGTAAGAAAATCAATTACCTTCTTCACTCTGCCAGTGAAAGTGCCACTATTTTTGTTGAAACCTCGCACTTACTCTATCTCTGCTACTGTACCCATGATTTCCTGCAAGATCTTCCCCACTCACTCTCATCCTCGCTAACATCTGACCCTGACTAACCCTGAATCTCTCTGCACAGCTTACTCTCACTCTCAGGATATCTCCACACATGCATCAAAACTAACAGTGTGCCATTCTTCTTTCTCTTCCTCACCCACCATGTGCAGTTTCCTGACTCTGACCATTCTGAGCAGCTGACTGACCATGTCCAAGCCTCTGTACTGGTATTTTTTCTGTAATTAGTAACTACAGCGATTAGTCACTGAAACAGAGTTACATGAGCCTGTAGATATTCTTTAATATTTAAACATACTTTTCAAACAAGAGAGAAAAAACTCTCAATACAAACAACAAAGCAAAATTTCAAAATGCTCCTCAACACTGTCCTTTTACGGTTAGTCAATTCCAGTGAAATTTCACCCTTATTTCAACTCTAAGCTTTTAAATTAATGGATTGCTCCCAGCCTCTTGTCCTCAGGTTGTAAAGACATTTTCACGGTGCTTTTTCAAGTCCATGAGCATAAACATTTCACAATACCTTTCATGAAACTCTTCACAAGAAGGTGAATGAGAGGACTGACCCCCATGATGCTGAGGCAGAGTCCAGTTCTCCACACACAACACCTAGTGCTGGGGATGAGAACTGCGTAACAGCAAATGGGAGCTCACTTTATAAAACAAAACGGTTGGCTAATCACAAACTGCATTGCAGACAACATTCCTCCAAAAGCCTTAAAATTATTCCCCCTCGTGGTAGACATTTCCATTATGGGAAAAACATTTCTGGTTATCCACTCTATCTACGCCTCTCAACATCTTGTACAACTCTATCAAGTCACCTCTCATCCTTCTTCACTCCATTGGGAAAAGCCCTAGCTCTCTCAACCTTTCTTCATAAGATATGCCCCCTGGTCCATCCTAGTAAATCTCCTCTGCACCCTCTCTAGAGCTTCCACATCTTTCCAATAATAAGGCAACCAGAAATGAACACAATATTCCAAGTGTGGTCTAACCAGGAGTCTATAGAGCTGCAGTGTAACCTCGCAGCTCTTAAATTCAATCATCCTGTTAATGAAAGCTGACATACCATATGCATTCCTTACAACCCTATCAACTTGGGTGGCAACTTTGAGGGATGTATGGACATGGACCCCAAGATCTCTCTGTTCATCCATTCTGTCAAGAATCCTGCCTTAAATGCCATATTCTGCAATCAAATTCGACCTTCCAAAGTGAATGACTTCACACTTTTCCAGGTTGAACTTCATCTGCCTCTTCTCAACCCAGTTCTGCATCCTGTCAATGTCCTGTTGCAACCCACAACAGCCCTCCACACTATCCACAACTCCACCAACCTTCATGTAATCAGCAAACTTAATAACACCCCCTTCCACTTCCTCATTCAAGCCATTTATAAAAATCACAAAAAGCAGAGGTCCCAGAACCAATCTGTGCAACCACCACCCTTTATCTTCTATGGGCCAGCCAATTCTGTATCCAAGCAACCAGATTTTGCTTATCCAATACCTCCTTACTTTGAATGAGCCTGCCATGGGAAACCTTATCAAATACGTTGCTAAGTCAATGTACACAACATCCGCTGCTTTACCTTCATCAATGTCACAACCTCAAAGAATTCAATAAAGGTTTGTGAGGCATGACCAGCCCCTCACAAAGCCGGGCTGACTATCTCCAATCAAGCTATGGAGGGTTGGATGTAGGTTTACTCGCTGAGCTGGAAGGTTTGGTTTCTGATGTTTCATCACCATACTGGGTAACATCATCAGTTAGCCTCCCGATGTGTTTAGGATTCCTTGGGTTGGTGACGCCATTTCCTGTGGTGATGTCATTTCTTATTCTTTTTCTCAAGAAGTGGTAAATGGGATTCAAGTCAATGTGTTGTTGATAGCATTCCAACTGGAACTCTACCCTTCTAGAAATTTCCGCACGTCTCTGGCTTGTCCTAGGATGTTGTCCCAGCTGAAGTGGTGTTCTTCCTCATCTGTTTGTAAAGATGCTAGTAAGAGAGGGTCATGTCTTTTTGAGGCTAGTTGATGTTCAAGGTTTCTGGTGGCTAGTTTTCTGTCTGTTTGTCCAACGTAGTGTTTGTTACAGTTCTTGCAAGGTATTTTGTAAATAACATTAGTTTTGCTTGTTGCCTGTAGAGTGTCCTTCAAGTTCATTAGATGATGTTTTACTGTGTTGGTGGGTTTGTGCGCTATGATGTCAAGAGGTCAGAGTAGTCTGGCAGTCATTTCTGAGATGTCTTTGATGTAGGGGAGAGTGGCTAGGATCTCTGGATGTGTTTTGTCTGCTTGATTGGGTTTGGTGCTGAGAAATCGGCAGACTGTGTTCATTGGGTACCTGTTATTTTTGAATACGCTGTATAAGTGATTTTACTCTGCGCTGCATAGTTCCTCTGTGCTGTAGTGTGTGGTGGCTTGTTGAAATAATTTTCTAATGCAGCTTCGTTGTGGATGTTGGGATGATTGCTTCTATAGTTCAGTATTTGGTCCATATGTGTTGTTTCCCTGTAGGCATTAGCGGGTTTTGAGAAGATTTGTAGCTCAGGTTGAGGTTTTGGATGTAGGTTTATTCACTAAGCTGGAAGGCTCATTTCCAGATGTTTCATCACCCTACTAGGCAACATTTTCAGTGGGCCTCAGGTGAAGCATTGCTGAAAATTCCCGCTTTCTATTTATATGTTTGGGTTGGTGATGTCATTTCCTGTGGTGATATCATTCCTGGTTCCTTTTCTCAGGGGTTGGTAGATGGAGTCTAACTCGATGTGTTTTTTGATAGAGTTCCCGTTGGAATGCTATGTTTCTAGGAATTCTTGTGCATGTTTTTAGAACATAGAACATAGAACATAGAAAAATACAGCGCAGTACAGGCCCTTCGGCCCTCGATGTTGCGCCGATCCAAGCCCACCTAACCTACACTAGCCCACTTTCCTCCATATGCCTATCCAATGTCCGTTTAAATGCCCATAAAGAGGGAGACTCCCCCACTGTTACTGGCAGGGCATTCCATGAACTCACGACTCGCTGACTAAAGAATCTACCCCTAACATCAGTCCTATACCTACCACCCCTTAATTTAAAGCTATGCCCCCTTGTTATATCTGACTCCATACGTGGAAAAAAGTTCTCATGGTCAACCCTATCTAAACCCCTAATCATCTTGTACACCTCTATCAAGTCACCCCTAAACCTTCTTTTCTCCAATGAAAACAGCCCCAAGTGCCTCAGCCTTTCCTCATACGATCTTCCTACCATACTAGGCAACATCCTGGTAAACCTCCTCTGCACCCATTCGAGTGCCTCCACATCCTTCCTATAGTATGGCAACCAAAACCGCACACAATACTCCAGATGCGGCCGCACCAGAGTCTTATACAACTGCAACATGACCTCAGGACTCCAGAACTCAATTCCTCTACCAATAAAAGCCAGTACACCATATGCCTTCTTCACAGCACTATTTACCTGGGTGGCAACTTTCAGAGATCTGTGTACATGGACACCAAGATCCCTCTGCTCATCCACACTACCAAGTATCCGACCATTAGCCCAGTACTCCATCTTCTTGTTACTCTTACCAAAGTGAATCACTTCACACTTACCTACATTGAACTCCATTTGCCACCTTTCTGCCCAGCTCTGCAGCTTATCTATATCCCGCTGTAACCTGCCACATCCTTCCTCATTGTCAACAACTTCACTGACTTTCGTATCATCCGCAAACTTGCTCACCCAACCTTCTAGCCCCTCCTCCAGGTCATTTATAAAAATGACAAACAGCAATGGTCCCAAAACAGATCCTTGTGGAACACCGCTGGTAACTGCACTCCAAGATGAACCTTTACCATCAACTACTACCCTCTGTCTTCTTCCAGCCAGCCAATTCCTGATCCAAACCTCCAACTCACCCTCAATGCCATACCTCCGTATTTTTTGCAGTAGCCTACCATGGGGAACCTTATCAAACGCCTTACTAAAATCCATATACACCACATCTACCGCTTTACCCTCGTCCACCTCCTTAGTCACCTTCTCAAAGAATTCAATAAGGTTTGTGAGGCACGACCTGCCCTTCACAAAACCATGCTGACTATCCTTGATCACATCATTCCTATCCAGATGTTCATAAATCCTATCCTTTACAATTCTCTCTTAGACTTTGCCCACAACAGAGGTAAGACTCACCGGCCTATAGTTTCTAGAGTTATCCCTACTCCCCTTCTTGAACAAGGAAACCACATTTGCTATCCTCCAGTCTTCTGGCACTATTCCTGCAGACAACGAGAACATAAATACCAAGGCCAATGGCTTTGCAATCTCCTCCCTTGCTTCTGTTTGGCTTGTCCTAGGATGAATGTGTTGTCCCAGTCGAAATGGTGTCCTTGCTCATCCATATGTGAGGACATTTGTTTGAGAGGGTCATGTCTTTTTGTGGCTAGTTGGTGTTCATGTATCCTGGTGGCTAAGTTTTCTGCCTGTTTGTCCAACATAGTGTTTGTTACAGTCCTTGCACAGTATTTTGTAAATGATATTAGGTTTGCATACAGATAACAAGCAAAGAAACCCAAGCATATAAATAGAAAGCAGGGATTTTCAGCAGTGCTTTGCCTGAGGCCCATTGAAGATGTAGACACTGGTTTGAAGTTCCCCATCAGCTGTTCGTTCTACTGCAACATCTAGGAATGGCAATTTGTTGTTTTCCCTCCTCTTTAGTGAATTTTATGATGATGTTACCTAGTATGGTAACAAAACATCTGAAACCAAACCTTGCGGCTCAGCGAGCAAACCTACATCCAGAACCTCAACCTGAGCTACAAATCTTCTCAAAACTCACAAATTATGATTTTTCAAATATTCATAAATCATGTCTCTCAGAATCCTCTCCAATACTTTGTCACCATTGACATAAGACTAACTGATCTGTAATTCCCAGGATTATCCCTATTCCATTTGCCACCCTCCTAATCATCTGGCACTATTCCATTGGACAGTGGGGAAGCAAAGATCATTGCCAAAAGTGCAGCAATTTCTTCCCTCACTTCCTGCAGAACCTAGGGCATATGCCATCTGCAGTATATCCTCCTTAACATCAACCTGTTTTAGCATATCAGTGTGTCTCGTGCTGTCCTCAGAAACGTTAAGGTCCCTCTCAATAGTGATTACTGAAGCAAAGTATTAATTAAGGACCTCCCCTACTTCCTCTGACCCCAGGCAGAAGTTTCCTCTATTCTCCATGATTGTCCTTACCCTCACTCTGGCCATCCTCTTGTTCCTCACATACGTGCAGAATGTCTTGGGGTTTTCCTTAATCCTCCCTGCCAAGGCTTTTTCATGCCCCCTTCTAGCTCTCCTAAGTCCATTGTTCATAGTCATAGAGTCAGCACTGAAACAGACCTTTCGGTCCAACTCGTCCAGGCCGACCAGATATGCCAAACCAACCTAGTCCCACCTGCCAGCACCTGGCCCATATCCCTCCAAACCCTTCCTTTTCATATACTCATCCAGATGCCTCTTAAATGTTGCAATTGTATCAGCCTCCACCACTTCCTCTGGCAGCTCATTCCATTCACATACCACCCTCTGCGTGAAAACATTGCCTCTTAGGTCTCTTTTATATCTTTCAGCTCTCTCCATAAACCTATGCCCTCTAGTTCTGGATTCTCCCATCCCAGGGAAAAGACTGTCTATTTATCCTATCCATGCCCCTCATGATTTTATAAACCTCTATAAAGGTCACCCCTCAGCCTCCAATGCTCCAGGGAAGACAGCCCCAGCCTATTTAACCTCTTCCTATAGCTCAAATCTTCTAACCTTGGCAACATCCTTGTAAATTTTTTCTGAACTCTTTCAAGTTTCACAACATTTTTCTGATAGGAAGGAGACCAGAATTGCACACAATATTCCAACAGTGGCCTAACCAATGTCCTGTACAGCCACAACATGACCTCCCAACTCCTGTACTCAATACTCTGACCAAGAAAGGAAAGCATACCAAACGTCGTCTTCACTATCCTTTCTACCTGCGACTCCACTTTCAAGGAGCTATGAACCTGCACTCCAAGGTCTCTTTGTTCAGCAACACTCCCTAGGACCTTACCATTAAGTGTACAAGTCCTGATAAGATTTGTTTTCCCAAAATGCAGCACCTCTCCTTCCTGGCTACCTTGTAACCCTCTAAAGTCCTGTCTGATCACTGGCCTCCTCAACCTTAAGTAAACTTCCTTCTTTCACTTGACTAGATGTTCCACATCCTTTGCCACCCAAGGTTCTTTCAAACTACCATCTTTTCTTTGCCTCCGTGGGATAAACCTGTCCAAGCACTGTCAGCAGGTGTTCCCTCAACAACCTCAATATTTCTGTTATACATTACCCCCAAGAACATCTGTTTGCAATTTTGGCCCACCAGTTCCTGCCTAATCACATTATAATTCCCGCTTCTTCAAATTAATAACTTTTCCATACCATCTGCTCCTATCCCTCTCCATGAGAAGGTCAGGTAGTTGTGATCACTATCTCCAAAATGCTCTCTGGAGAGATCTGACACCTGGCTTGGTTTGTTGCCAAGCACCAAATCCAACACGGCCTCCCCTCTAGTCAGCCTATCTACATATTGAGTCAGGAACCTTACCTGGACACACCTAACAAAAACCTGGCAACATCTTTGTAAATCTTTTCTGAACCCTTTCAAGTTTAACAATATCTTTCCGATAAATGGGAGACCAGAATTGAAAGCAGTATTCCAAAAGTGGCCTAATCAATGACCTGCAAAATGACCTTCCAACCTCTATACTGCTCAATAAATGCAAGCCTACCAAACACCTGCTCTTCTACCCTGTCTACCTGTGACTCCACTTAAACGAATCTATAAACCTGCACTCCAAGATCTCTTAGTGCGGCAACACTCTCCAGAACCTTACCATTAAGTGCATAAGCCATGCCCATAGTTCCTCTGTTTGATGGGGTTTAGAAAGATGAGGAGTATCTTATTGAAACTTACAGGGTACTGAGAAGCCTGAAGAGTGTGGACATGGAGAAGATACTTCCACTAGGAGAGAGTAGAACACAGAGGCATGGCCTCAGGGTGGACGGATGACCCTTTAGAACTGAGATGAAGCGGAATTACTTCAGCCAGTGAGTGATTATTCTGTAGAATTATTTGCTGCAGAAGGCTGAGGAGGCCAAGTCATTGAATGTTCTTGAGAGAGATAAATAGGTTCTTGATTAGTAAAGGGATCAAGGGTTACAGATAGAGGGCAGAGAATAGGGTTGAGAAACACATCAGCCATGATCGAAAGTTGGAGCAGATTCATTGGGAATGGCCTAATTCTTATGGTCTTATAACCTGACTTGTGAATCTGCAGAAGGACCAATTGTATGGAGGGTTGTAACTTATCAGGCAAGTCCGAGGTGGGCTAGTGCCAAGCGATTATAGTAACCCAAGTGTAACTACCAAATCCACGGAACACAACTGAGTGAGGCTTAGGCAGAAGTCTGAAGTTTTTCAAACTTGCCATTTTTCAGTAAAAGCTATTTTCTAATTGTTTGTAGAGTATGCTTGTTTGGGTAGGAGCCAAGGCAAAATTTTGCAGGGATTTAAATCAGACAAATCAATCAAAATGTAGAATAATTTAGTCCAGCTTAAAAGTTTTGGTTCAAGATACCAGCAAGTTTTATTTTAATTAATAAATTTGCAGGTGAGACAAGTCCTATGTCTGTGAATTTGTTCTTGGACCTGAGGATTTTATAAAGAATTATTGTTGGGGGATGTGGTGGAATGGGAACTGCGTACAGTCCCCCTTGAATCCATATACTGTCCAGGCTTGAACTATACCACTTTTCTTTCAATATCATTGGATCAAAATTCTATAATTCTCTTCATAACAACAGTGTGGATATATCATTTATACATGAACGGCAGAATTTTGAGAATGGGGCCATCTTCTCCATGGCAAACAGGGATGGGCAAAATAAATGCTGACTGCCTACATCCTACTAATTAATTTGAAAATTACCCATACTCTTAGGACAGGTACAGCACTGGAGTACAGGGTTAAGCTTCCTCTACACTATCCCCCATCAACACTCCCAACACAGGTACAGAAAAGGTTTTCTACACACTGTTAAGATCTCTTCAATTTTGCCAAAGGAACATTTTTATCATCACGACTCCCAGAGGACTCCCTGCCAATTTTTAAATATTTTGTTCTGAACATGACTACGCTGTACTAACCGCCAGATAAGTCTCCTCACAGTTACAGCTCATGCACCAAAGAGGACCTCCAAAAGCATCCAGCCTGAACTTCGGACATAGTCTCTGTAAGTCAAACTCAATGATTTCTCCATTCAATCCAATACTCAGAAGTCGATTATCACCAATCCAGCTGATTGCTTCGATGGACCGATTGTCATTTCCTGCAATCACCTACAAAGAGAAAAGGTTCCAATTAATTAACAGCATCTTGTGTCAGTATCCCTCAGCGTATCTAGGGTCTGTTGTGTGAATCACACGACAGGACATCAGTATATTTTCTGTATTCGTACATGAGTGTGGGGTAATGTGGCAGGGTTGGGGGTAATGTGGCAGGGTTGGGGGTAATGTGGCAGGGTTGGGGGTAATGTGGCAGGGTTCGGGGGTAATGAGCCGGTGTTGTGTGGGGGGAGGAGGCACCTTTTCCTGGCTATGGTTCCAGCTGAAGCGGAAGATTTCCAGGCTCCCGTCCTGCCGAGCCAGGGCCAGGCGCTCCCCGCTCCCGGACTGGGCCAGAGCGCGGATCCCGCTCGGAACGTAGTTAAAGAAGCGGACCCGATGGAGCACGAACTCGCCCATCCTACAGTCAGACAGGAGATTGCGGCGTCTTTCAGCTGTTGTTTTAATGGAGGGGTGATGGGTTTAAAAGCCGGTCTCCTCGCGGTCCACATGCGTTCACCCCTCACCCGGAAATAAATCCTAAGGCGGAAATGGTGTAGAGGTGGCTGTGTGGCGGGAAGATGGTTCAAATCGTAGTGCACGCGAGCCCCCGGTAACGGCCGCGGCTCTTCCTTCTTACCCCCCCTCCTTCACCTCTTCCCCCCACTTCTTTCCCCCCTCCCCCCCTTCTTTCCCCCCTCCCCCCCTTCTTTCCCCCCTCCCCTTCTTTCCCCTTTCCCCCCTCCCCCCCCTTCTTTCCCCCCTCCCCCTTCTTCCCCCCTCCCCCCCTTCTTTCCCCCCTCCCCCCCTTCTTTACCCCCTCCCCCCCTTCTTTACCCCCTCCCCCCCTTCTTTCCCCCCTCCCCTTCTTTCCCCTTCCCCCCCTCCCCCCCCTCCCCCCCCCCCCCCTTCTTCCCCACCTCCCCCTTCTTCCCCCCCTTCTTTCCCCCCCTTCTTTCCCCCCCTCCCCCCTTCTTTCCCCCCCTCCCCCCCTTCTTTCCCCCCCTTCTTTCCCCCCCTCCCCCCCTTCTTTCCCCCCTCCCCCCCTTCTTTCCCCCTCCCCCCCTTCTTTCCCCCCCTTCTTCCCCCCCTCCCCCCTTCCTTTCCCCCCTCCCCCCCTTCTTTCCCCCCTCCCCCCTTCTTTCCCCCCTCCCCCCCTTCTTTCCCCCCTCCCCCCCCTTCTTTCCCCCCTCCCCCCCTTCTTTCCCCCCTCCCCCCCTTCTTTCCCCCCTCCCCCCCTTCTTTCCCCCCTCCCCCCCTTCTTTCCCCCCTCCCCCCCTTCTTTCCCCCCTCCCCCCCTTCTTTCCCCCCTCCCCCCCTTCTTTCCCCCCTCCCCCCCTTCTTTCCCCCCTCCCCCCCTTCTTTCCCCCCTCCCCCCCTTCTTTCCCCCCTCCCCCCCTTCTTTCCCCCCTCCCCCCCTTCTTTCCCCCCTCCCCCCCTTCTTTCCCCCCTCCCCCCCTTCTTTCCCCCCTCCCCCCCTTCTTTCCCCCCTCCCCCCCTTCTTTCCCCCCTCCCCCCCTTCTTTCCCCCCTCCCCCCCTTCTTTCCCCCCTCCCCCCCTTCTTTCCCCCCTCCCCCCCTTCTTTCCCCCTCCCCCCCTTCTTTCCCCCTCCCCCCCTTCTTTCCCCCCTCCCCCCCTTCTTTCCCCCCTCCCCCCTCCTTTCCCCTTTCTCCCCCCCTTTCTTCCCCCCCTCCCCCCCTTCTTCCCCCCCTCCCCCCCTTCTTCCCCCCCTTCTTTCCCCCCTCCCCCCTTCTTTCCCCCCTCCCCCCCTTCTTTCCCCCCTCCCCCCCTTCTTTCCCCCCTCCCCCCCTTCTTTCCCCCCTCCCCCCCTTCTTTCCCCCTCCCGTCCCCCCCTCCCCCCTTCTGTCCCCTCCCCCCTTCTGTCCCCTCCCCCCTTCTGTCCCCTCCCCCCCTTCTTTCCCCCCTCCCCCTTCTTTCCCCCCTCCCCCTTCTTTCCCCCCTCCCCCCCTCCCCCTCCTTTCCCCCCTCCCCCTCCTTTCCCCCCCTCCCCCTCCTTTCCCCCCCTCCCCCTCCTTTCCCCCCCTCCCCCCCCCCCCCCCCTTTCCCCCCCTCCCCCTCCTTTCCCCCCCTCCCCCTCCTTTCCCCCCCTCCCCCTCCTTTCCCCCCCTCCCCCCTTCTTTCCCCCCTCCCCCCTTCTTTCCCCCCTCCCCCCTTCTTTCCCCCCTCCCCCCCTTCTTTCCCCCCTCCCCCCCTTCTTTCCCCCCTCCCCCCCTTCTTTCCCCCCTCCCCCCCTTCTTTCCCCCCTCCCCCCCTTCTTTCCCCCCTCCCCCCCTTCTTTCCCCCCTCCCCCCCTTCTTTCCCCCCTCCCCCCCCCCCCCTCCCCCCTTCTTTCCCCCCTCCCCCTTCTTTCCCCCCTCCCCCTTCTTTCCCCCCTCCCCCTTCTTTCCCCCCTCCCCCTTCTTTCCCCCCTCCCCCTTCTTTCCCCCCTCCCCCTTCTTTCCCCCCTCCCCCTTCTTTCCCCCTCCCCCTTCTTTCCCCCCTCCCCCCCTCCCCCTCCCCCCCTCCCCCTCCTTTCCCCCCCTCCCCCTCCTTTCCCCCCCTCCCCCCTTCTTTCCCCCCTCCCCCCTTCTTTCCCCCCTCCCCCCTTCTTTCCCCCCTCCCCCCTTCTTTCCCCCCTCCCCCCCTTCTTTCCCCCCTCCCCCCTTCTTTCCCCCCTCCCCCCTTCTTTCCCCCCTCCCCCCTTCTTTCCCCTTTCCCCTCTCCTTTCCCCCCCCTTCCCCCCCCTCCCCCTCTTCCCCCCCTTCCCCCCCTCCCCCCTCTTCCCCCCCTTCTCTCTCTCTCTTCCCCCCCCCCCCTTCTCTCTCTCTCTTCCCCCCCTTCTCTCTCTCTCTTCCCCCCCTTCTCTCTCTCTCGTCCCCCCATTCTCTCTCTCTTCCCCCCATTCTCTCTCTCTCTTCCCCCCCATTCTCTCTCTCTTCCCCCCCTTCTCTCTCTTTCCCCCCCCTCTCTCTCTCTCCTTCCCCCCCCTCTCTCTCTCTCTTCCCCCCCCCTCTCTCTCTCTCTCTCTTCCCCCCCCCCCCTCTCTCTCTCTCTCTCTTTCCCCCCCCCTCTCTCTCTCTCTCTTCCCCCCCCCCTCTCTCTCTCTCTTCCCCCCCCCCTCTCTCTCTCTCTCTCTCCCCCCCCCCTCTCTCTCTCTCTCTCCCCCCCCCCCCTCTCTCTCTCTCTCTCTCTCCCCCCCCCCCTCTCTCTCTCTCTCTTCCCCCCCCTCTCTCTCTCTCTCTCTCTTCCCCCCCCTCTCTCTCTCTCTCTCTTCCCCCCCTCTCTCTCTCTCTCTCTCTTCCCCCCCCTCTCTCTCTCTCTCTCTTCCCCCCCCTCTCTCTCTCTCTCTCTTCCCCCCCCCCTCTCTCTCTCTCTCTCTTCCCCCCCCCCTCTCTCTCTCTCTCTTCCTCGACCCTCCCTCTCTCTCTCTCTCTCTCTCTCATCCCCCTCTCTCTCTCTTCTATCCTGACCTCCCCATCTCTTTGATTTGAATTATTACTGTCATGTGTACCTTGATTTGTGTGCAGTATAGACAGATCATACCATACCGAGTGGATTAGGGTAATAGAGCAGCGTGAGGAGTACAGTGTTATGGCTGCACATAAGGTGCATAAAGTGTTAAGTCAACATTAAAACTTGAGTCGTTCATTCAGAAATCTAATAACAGTGGGCAAGAAGCTGTTCTTGAATCTGTTGGTACATGTTTCTAAGCTTTTGTGTCTTTTTTAGTTACAAAGGATTATAACCAGGGTGGGAGGGGTCTATGATGATGTTGGCTGCCTTTCCAAAGGAGCAAGAAGTATAGATTGAGTCGATGGATGGAAGGTTAACTTGCATGATGGACTGAGCTGCATTCTCAACTCTAAGTTTATACGGTACTGGGCTGAGCGGTTGCTGTACCAAGTCGTGATGCATCCAGATAGAATACTTTCTATAGTGCATCTATAAACAATGGTAAGAGTCTTCATGGATATGCCAAATTTTGGAGAAAATAGAGTCGTTGTTGTGCTTTCTTGATGAGGGTGGACAAGGAAAGATTGTTGGTGATTGCCACTGCTGGGAACTTATTCTCCGAACCATCTCCACATCAGCAGCATTGGTGTAGATAGGGATGTGCTCTCCACATTGCTTCTTGAAGCTAGTGACGAGCTCGGTCATTTTGTTGACATTGAGAGAGAGAGATCGTTATCTTTACACTGTGCCACCAAGCAATCTATCTCTTTCCTGTATTTTGTCCTGTCCTTTTTTGACATCCAGCCTGCAACAGTTGAATCGTTAGCAGACTTGTACATGGAGTTAGAATGAAATTTAGCCACACAGGTGAGAGTGTGTAGGGAGTATGGTAAGGGGCTGAGTATGCAGCCTTGTTGGGCACGAATGTTGAGGATTATTGTGGAGGAGCTATTGTTGCGTATTCTCACTGATGTGTATGGGTGAGGACATCAAGGATCAAGTTGCAGAAGGCAGAGCAGACTTGGGTCTTAGAGTTTGGAAAATAGTTTGGTTGGAATTATGGTGTTAAAGGTGGAGCTGTAGTCAATAAATAGGAGACTGATGAAGGTATCCTTTGTTATTCAGATATTCCAGAGATGCATTTAGGACCAAGGGAGATGGAATCTGCTGTGGACCTATTGTGGTAGTAGGTGAATTGCAAGGTATCATGCTGAGATGTTAGAGTTGATATGAGCCGTGACTAATCTCTTAAAGCACTTCATAATTATAGAGGTCAGAATTCCCACCAGTCATTGAGGCATGCTGCATGAGTTTTCTTTGACACCAGAATGATGGTGCTCGCCTTGAAGCAGGTGGGACTTCAGACCTTCATAAGGAGATGTTAAGAATGTCAACGAATACTCCTACCAGCTGGTACACACAGCATCTGAGTTCATGGCCAGGAACTCCATCTGGGACTGTTACTTTCCATGGGCTCACTCTCAAGAAGGCTGATCTGATGTCTGCAGTGGTCATTGAGAGAACAGGAGCATCCAAGGCTGTCAGAGCAGGTGTCACTATTTCACTGATCTTCTGTTCAAAACAAGCTTAAAATGCATTGAGTGCATCAAGACTATTTTTGTCCACTGTTCTGTTCTGCTTTGATTTGTAGTCTGTGATGTCCTGTAGGCCTTACCACAAATGGTAATTTCCACACGGTTAATAGATTGGGTCTCTAGATTAGTCCAGTATTGCCTCTTACCACCTCCAGAAGGCTGTTAGAGATGTTATCTGGATTTTCTGTAAAGGTCAGGACTGTCTGACTTGAACATCTCACCTAGACTTCAGTAAGCAATGAATCTCCAGCTTCATCCATGGATTCTGGTTGGGGAACATTCGGGTTAACTTCTATGGCACGTAGTCTTCTACACATTTGCTAATGAAGAGCCAGAATGATTTAGGCTGGCTGCTGAACGTGGATCAGTCCACTGACTCCAAGCAGTCCCGTAGAAGCTCTTTTGTTGCCTCGGACCAGCACTGTGCTATTTTCTGTACTGGGTAGCACATCTGAGTTTTTGCTTGTAAACCAGGAGGACAAACACAACGTTGCGACCTGATTTTCCAAAGGGAGTCTTTCTTCCCTTCCTCATCCCCCACTCCCCCAATCCATCTGTCCTTCCCTCCCTGCCTCATTCCTCCTTCTTCATTCCTTCCCTGTCCCCCACCTCATTCCCCCCACTGTTTTCCCTCATTTCCCCTCTCTCTCATTCCTCCCACCCACCCACCCTTCATTTCCTCACCCCCACTCCCCATCTCTCTCACCCTGCTCCCTCTCGCTGTCTCACCCCGTTCCTCACCCTCACTCTCACTCTCCATGCTCCCTCCCCTCTCTCCACCCTCCAATCCAGCTTCTCAATCTTTGACTCTTTGTTACATTTGTCAGCCCCTTCGTTCCAACATTCTTTAGCTCCCACTCCCTCTCTCTCAGCCACCACCCAAACTTTTCACATTTCATTTTGCTTTCAGTCTTGATGATGGTGGTGGTTCTGCTCCTGAGTGGCTGTTGCTGGAGCTTCAGGGAGAAATCGAATCCCGGAACCGCAGTGGCCTAGCTGGGAATCTGATGGGAGAACTGCACTTCAGCAAGGAGGTGAGGGTGGAAAGCCACATTGCCAAATCCCCCTCCCCAAAAACCCAATTCTCTATCATCCTTTCCAAGTCAAGACGCGATATGGAGAATGCAGCATGAAATATGTCCCTAGATCTGTGAAGACGATAGTTGAGAACATATCAGATTTTTCTGGGAGCATATTGAGGAAAGGGAGTTCATTAGACTCCTTCATTACTCACTTCCCTTTTCTACAAGCTACATATAATCTGAGACTGGTACAGTTGAGAACAGAAGTGAGTCAAACAGTCAGGGCCGGCAGGGACAAGGTAGGACTAATAAATTAAACTGCATTTATTTCAATGTAAGGGGCCTAACTTAAGGGAAGGCAGATGAACTCAAGGTGTGGTTAGGAACATGGGACTAGGATATCATAGCAATTACAGAACTATGGCTCAGGGATAGGCAGGACTGGCAGCTTAATGTTCCAGGATACAAATGCTACAGGAAGGATAGAAAGGGAGGCAAGAGAGGAGGGGGAGTGGCCTTTTTGATAAGGGATAGCATTACAGCTGTGCTGAGGGAGGATATTCCCAGAAATGCATCCAGGGAAGTTATTTGGATGGAACTGAGAAATAAGAAAGGGATGATCACCTTATTGGGATTGTATTATAGACCCCCTAATAGTCAGAGGGAAATTGAGAAACAAACTTGTAAGGAGATCTCAGCTATCTGTAAGAATAATAGGGTAGTTTTTTTTAGATTAGATTTACAGTGTGGAAACAGGCCCTTCGGCCCAACAAGTCCACACCGACCCGCCGAAGCGAAACCCACCCATACCCCAACATTTACCCCTTACCTAACACTACGGGCAATTTAGCATGGCCAATTCACCTGACCCGCACATCTTTGGACTGTGGGAGGAAACCGGAGCACCCGGAGGAAACCCACGCTGACACGGGGAGAACGTGCAAACTCCACACAGTCAGTCAGTCGCCTGAGTCGGGAATTGAACCCGGGTCTTCAGGCGCTGTGAGGCAGCAGTGCTAACCACTGTGCCACCGTGCCGCCCACAGTTATGGTAGGGGATTTTAAGTTTCCAACATTGACTGGGATTGCCAGAGTGTTAAAGGATTAGATGGAGAGGGATTTCTTAAGTGCGTTGAAGACAATTTTCTGATTCAGTATGTGGATGTACCTACTAGAGAAGGTGCAAAACTTGACCTGCTCTTGGGAAATAAGGCAGGGCAGGTTACTGAGGTGTCAGTGGGGGAGCACTTTGGGGCCAGCGACCATAATTCTATTCGTTTTAAAATAATGATGGAAAAGGATAGACCAGATCTAAAAGTTGAAGTTCCAAATTGGAGAAAGGCCAACTTTGATGTTATTAGGCAAGAACTTTGGAAAGCTGATTGAAGGTAGATGTTCACACAGGTAAAGGGACAGCTGGAAAATGGGAAGCTTTCAGAAATGAGATACCAAGAATCCAGAGACAGTATATTTCTGTCAGGGTGAAAGGAAAGGCTGGTAGGTATAGGGAATGCTGGATGACTAAAGAAATTGAGGGTTTTGTTAAGAAAAAGAAAGAAGCATGTGTCAGGTATAGACAGGAAAGATTGAGTGAATCCTTAGAGTATAAAGGCAGTAGGAGTATACTTAAGAGGGAAATCATGAGGGCACAAAGGGGACATGAGATAGCTTTGGCAAATAGAATTAAGGAGAATCCAAAGGGCTTTTACAAATATATTAAGGACAAAAGGGTAACTAGGGAGAGAATAGAGCCCTCAAAGATCAGCAAGGCGGCCTTTGTGTGGAGCCGCAGAAAATGGGGGGGATACTAAATGAATATTTTGCATCAGTATTTACTGTGGAAAAGGATATGGAAGATATAGACTGTAGGAAATAGATGGTGACATCTTGCAAAATGTTCAGGATACAGAGGAGGAAGTGCTGGATGTCTTGAAACGGCTAAAGGTGGATAAATGAGCGGCACAGTGGTTAGCACTGCTGCCTCACAGCGCCTGAGACCCGGGTTCAATTCCCGACTCGGGCGACTGTCTGTGTGGAGTTTGCACGTTCTCCCCGTGTCTGCGTGGGTTTCCTCCGGGTGCTCCGGTTTCCTCCCACAGTTCAAAGATGTGCAGGCCAGGTGAATTGGCCATGCTAAATTGCCCATAGTGTTAGGTAAGGGGTAAATGTAGGGGTATGGGTGGGTTGCGCTTCAGCGGGCGGGACTTGTTGGGCCGAAGGGCCTGTTTCCACACTGTAAGTAATCGAATCTATTCTAAATCCCCAGGACCTGATCAGGTGTACCTGAGAACTCTGTGGGAAGCTAGAGAAGTGATTGCTGGACATCTTGCTGAGATATTTGTATCATCGATAGTCATAGGTGAGGTGCCGGAAGACTGGAGGTTGGCAAATGTGGTGCCACTGTTTAAGAAGGGTGGTAAAATCAAACCAGGGAACTATAGACTGGTGAGCCTGACCTCGGTAGTGGGCAAGTTATTGGAGGGAATCCTGAGGGACAGGGTGTACATGCCTTTGGAAAGGCAAGGGCTGATTCAGGATAGTCAACATGGCTTTGTGTGTGGGAAATCATGTCTCTCAAACATGATTGATTTTTTTTTTGAAGTAAGAAAGAGGATTGATGAGGGCAGAGCGGTAGATGTGATCTATATGGACTTCAGTAAGGCGTTCGACAAGGTTCCCCATGGGAGACTGATTAGCAAGGTTAGATCTCATGGAATACAGGGAGAACTAGCCATTTGGATACAGAACTGGCTCAAAGGTAGAAGACAGAGGGTGGTGATGGAGGGTTGTTTTTCAGACTGGAGGCCTGTGACCAGTGGAGTGCCACAAGGATCAGTGCTGGGTCCTCTACTTTTTGTCATTTACATAAAAAATGATTTGGATGCGAGCATAAGAGGTACAGTTAGTAAGTTTGCAGTTGACACCAAAATTGGTGGTGTAGTGGACAGTGAAGAGGGTTACCTCCAATTACACCAGGCTCTGGACCAGATGGGCCAATGGGCTGAGAATTGACAGATGGAGGGGCATTTTGGGAAAGCAAATCTTAGCAGGACTTATACACTTAACAGTAAGGTCCTAAGGAGTGTTGCTGATCAGAGAGACCTTGGAATGCAGATTTATAGCTCCTTGAAAGTGGAGTCGCAGGTGGATATGATAGTGAAGAAGGCATTTGGTATGCTTTCCTTTCTTGGTCAGAGTATTGAGTACAGGAGTTGAGAGGTCATGTTGCGGCTGTACAGGACATTGGTTAGGCCACTGTTAGAATATTGCGTGCAATTCTGGTCTCTTTCCTATTGGTAAGATGTTGTGAAACTTGGAGTTCAGAGAAGATTTACAAGGATGTTGCCAGGGTTGGGGGATTTGAGCTATAGGGAGAGGCTGAACAGGCTGGGGCTGTTTTCCCTGGAGTGTCGGAGGCTGACGGATGACCTTATAGAGGTTTACAAAATTATGAGGGGCATGGATAGGATAAATAGACACAATCTTTTCCCTGGGGTTGAGGAGTCCAGAACTAGAGGGCATAGGTTTAGGGTGAGAGGGGAAAGATATAAAAGAGACCTAAGGGGCAACTTTTTCACGCAGAGGGTGGTACGTGTCTGGAATGAGGTGCCAGAGGCAGTGGTGGAGGCTGGTACGATTGCGACATTTAAGAGGCATTTGGATGGGTATATGAATAGGAAGGGTTTGGAGGGATATGGGCCAGGTGCTGGCAGGTGGGACTAGATTGGGTTGGGATATCTGGTCGGCATGGACGGGTTGGACCAAAGGGTCTGTTTCCATGTTGTTCATCTCCATGACTCTAGATATAGTCATAATATGCTCTCTGCAGGCAAAGGAACAGCGAACGAAACAAACTAGTAGCAGGGGGAGAACCTGAGCTTTTCGCTACAGCAGAGCAAGAGCGGTAACTATCAACTTCAAAAGCCAATTCCAAATCCCAAGTGAAAGCAAACCTAAAACCTAGGTCTATGTGAGCCTGACTTCACCCACTCATGCTGCATTTTTCTAATAAAAGAAAACGGAGTTCAAAACTGTTCACCCATGGCTTCTGAAGCAGACATTCCAGCACCACTGTGGCAACGCCTCCCTGCAAAAGAAACAGCACAGAACACATCTCTCTTAAAGACACAGTAACATCACAAAAGTAACTAATTTCCATCTACTGCAATTTTGCTCACCCATTCAATATGTCAATATTGCTTTGTCACCAATGGATAGTATTCTGCAAATCCCAAACTGAGCCAGTGTGGCTCCGACCACATTGAAGAAGCTGTTCACCATCCAGGACAAAGCAGTCCATTTAATATTACTCCCTCCATCAACTTCACCACTTAATCCCTCCACCACTGAAACACAGTAACGGAGTGGATCCCATCTGCAAGACACACTGCAGCAATTTACTGAGACTCCTTCAACAGTACCTTCTAAATTCATGACCTCTACCATATAGAACACCACTATGTGCAAGTTCTCCAGGCCACACTATTGTGATTTGGAATTATGTCATCATTCCTTCACTGAGATTGAGTTAAAGTCTTGGACCTCCCTTCCTAACAACCTGCTCACCACCACTTTTCCAAAGGCCATTAGGAATTGAAACATGGGGTTAATCCTGCTCTTATTTTCTGTCGGCCCCTTCAAAAGTGCTTTGTCATTTATTTTGATCATGGCTGATCATCAAACTCAATACCCTAATCCTACCCTCTCCCCACATCCTTTGATCCCTTTAGCCACAACACCTATATCTACTTCTTGAAAACACTTGTTTTGGCTTCAACTACTTTCTGTGGTGGTAAATTCCACAGGCTCACCATTCTGGTGAAGAAATTTCTCCTAATTTTCTTCCTAAAATATTTTGTAATCTCTGGTTCTGCACAATTCCACCATCAGGGACATCCTCCTGCATCTAACCTATCTAGCCCTGTTAGTATTTTATAGGTTTCCATGAAATGCCCTCTCATTCTTTCAATCTCCAGTGAATACAAGCCTAATCAATTGAACCTCTCCTTCTACATCAGTTCTGCTACCCCAGGAATCAATTTGATAAAACTTTGTTGCACCCGCTCTATGGCAAGAACATCCTTCATCAGCTACCAAAACTGTACACAATACTTTGTGTATGACTACCAATGCCCTGTATAATTGAAACAAGACATCCCTTGGTCCTGTACCTTGCCAGGAATCCATAGTCTTATGAACAAATGACAAAACAAAGCAGTGCCATACCTGACTATGTTTGGCGCTTGCCTAGGATATTCCTGTTTGTTGTTTCAATCTTTACTATGGAGCTTTAGCTACCTGTATTTGATATTGCGGATTAATAAATTGTCTTATTCTGCTGTTTTCTGAGCTGAGTAATCTCTGGTGCATTTATTTCCTTCTTTCCCATTCCCAGGGAGTGCCAATACTTATAGTTGGCCATCACATCCTTTACGGTAAAGTCACCCGCCTGGAAAGACCATTTGTAGTGCTCGTGAAGCAGACTGGTGCGAGAGCAGGAGCTGAAAGACCAATGGAAACTGAAGTAGCTGAACAAGAAGTGAGTGAAGAAAGCATTTTATGCGACTACCTAGTCACAGCAATCATCAAGAAAAAGATCATTTTCAAAACCCGTCCAAAGCCCATAATCACTAATGTGCCTAAAAAGCTGTAGTCGGAGCATGTTCATTGATGCTGTTTGGCAGGACTCTTCCTCAGTGGCAGATCTTCATATTGTGAGGTGACTGAATACTGGATATCAAATTATGTTGCTCACGTTTGTGACTTTCACAGAATTCTTGTGGCATTTTGTTATGAGACTTTATCTTGAAATAGGTCCTTAAGAGATGAATCTGTGTTTAATGCAGAATCAAATGCAAACTTTGTTAATATTTTTATTATATAAATGATTACTTCCTGTTTTAGTTTTACTTTCTCATTGTTAATACAGCAAACATTTTATTGACCGGCACCTTTTGGGACCAAGAGTTTATCAGTTGATCAACTATTCTAGTTGATCAAGAGGTCCACATAATTAATGTAAAAACACTCACTAAGTAATAGAAATGTAATGCAGCAGGTATAAACATTGCTGTTATACTTTATTTACAGCATAATTAATTTAGATAATGTAAACAAAATTTACAAGCAGAGAGCCATCTCACTCACATCCTTCAACTGACTATTCAGAAATTGTGGTGATTTCAATAAACTTCTGGTATTTCAGGGATATAATTTTTATGGTTTGTCAAGAGTGCCAGCTCATTAGGTGCTGGTTAAAGCAAAGTTTGCTGTCTGTTCATAGGAAACGTGAAGCTGCTTTTTTGGTGATTTAAGGACCTGCAAGGAGAGGAAATATTTTTAAGGATATAGCAAATGAAAATATATAACCTGTGTTGCCTTGGGTCATAACATTTAGCATGAGTTTCACACTGGAACCTGTGCTGGGTAGTTCACTTACCCCAACTTCTAGTCCTGGAGAAGGGTTGACCTCTAAAATGTTGACTACTTCACCTTCTTGATGCTGCCTGGCTTGCTGTATTCTCCCAGTCCCCTGTTTGTCTACTACTGACATCATTGATGCCAACCTTCAGACTACTTTCTCTCAACTTGGTGTCTTGAATTGACGGTGCATTGGATGCAGCAAACGTTGTGGTCACCCTGGTAACACTGAAACCTTTTGCTCCAGAACAAGCTGTGGCCCTTAGCTAAGCTGCTTTCAGCATAGCTGCAACACTGCCATCTACCCAACAATGTTGAATTTACAGTATGGTCTTGGGTGACAATACAAAATAGTATTTGTGCCTTGTGATCTTCAAAAAAAGTGATCCTATGCTAGGGAGTCGCTGACATGGTGGTAATGTCACTGAATCAGTAATCCAAAAGTCTCGGCTAATGCGTTGGAAACATGGATTGAAATCCTATCATGGCAGCAATCAATTGATTTAATTCAATTCAAATCATTTTATAAAACAGGAATTGAAAACTAATCTCTGAAATGGTAATCATGACAATTCTTGTAGATTGCTGTAAAAACCCAGTTAGTTCATTTAGGGATTCAAATCTGCTATCCTTATTTGGTCTGACCTACATGTGTGACTCTAGACCCATGGCCTTATGATTGGCCCTACCTACCCCCTGAAGTAGCCTTCCTAGCATTGGCCATAATGCATGAAAGCATTAAAAATGTTTGACTGGTTGACGGTTAATTGACTTACCCTCAGTAGCACATGGCACTGGAAGTAAGAATGAGGGTTATGGCAAATGGATGCTTGGCTAAAGAAGTGGTACAGGGGGCAGGGACTCAGAATATTTGATCAGTGGAATCTTTACTGAGGTAGAGGTGATCTGTTGAAGAGGGATGGGTTGCATGTGAACTGGAGGGGGACCAATATCCTGGCAGGCAGGTTTGCTAGTGCTACAAGGGAAGGCCTTAAACTAGATTGGCAGAGGGGTGAGATCCTCAATAGCAGAGATGCAAGTACAAGGCTGGAGGTGATTCAGAAATAACAGGAGGCAAATCAGGCTGGAACATGACAGGGAGCAAGGAATGCCTGTTGGATTAAATTGTATCTCTCTCAATGCAAGAGGGCTGACAGGGCTTGGATAGGTACATGAGACTGGACATTATAGCCATTACAGAAACATGACTAAGAGAGGGGCAGGTCTGACAACTTAATGTGCCAGGGTACAGATGTTTTAGGCAGTAGAGAAATGGAGGAAAGAGGGGACAGGGAGTTGCATTGTTGATTAAGGAGAGAATCACAGCAGTAGTCAGAGATAGAACATAGAAAAATACAGCGCAGTACAGGCCCTTCGGCCCTCGATGTTGCGCCGATCCAAGCCCACCTAACCTACACTAGCCCACTTTCCTCCATATGCCTATCCAATGCCTGTTTAAATGCCCATAAAGAGGGAGAGTCCACCACTGTTACTGGCAGGACATTCCATGAACTCACGACTCGCTGAGTAAAGAATCTACCCCTAAAATCTGTCCTATACCTACCACCCCTTAATTTAAAACTATGCCCCCTCGTAATAGCTGACTCCATACGTGGAGAAAGGGTTAACCATGAGAACCTATCTAAACCTCTAATCATCTTGTACTCCTCTATCAAGTCACACCTAAACCTTCTTTTCTCCAATGAAAACAGCCCCAAGTGCCTCAGCCTTTCCTCATACGATCTTCCTACCATACCAGGCAACATGCTCGTAAACCTCCTCTGCACCCGACCAAAACTGCGCACAATACTCCAGATGCGGCCGCACCAGAGTCTTCTACAACTGCAACGTGACCTTGGGACTCCGGAACTCAATTCCTCTACCAATAAAAGCTAGTACACCATATGCCTTCTTCACAGCACTGTTTACCTGGGTGGCAACTTTCAGAGATCTGTGTACATGGACACCAAGATCCCTCTGCTCATCCACACTACCAAGTATCCAACCATTATCCCAGTACCCCATCTTCTTGTTACTCTTACCAAAGTGAATCACTTCACACTTACCTACATTGAACTCCATTTGCCACCTTTCTGCCCTGCTCTGCAGCTTATCTAAATCCCGCTGTAACCTGCCACATCCTCCCATACTGTCAACACCACCGACTTCGTATCATCCGCAAACTTGCTCACCCAACCTTCTAGCCCCTCCTCCAGGTCATTTATAAAAATGACAAACAGCAATGGTCCCAAAACAGATCCTTGTGGAACACCGCTGGTAACTGCACTCCAAGATGAACCTTTACCATCAACTACTACCCTCTGTCTTCTTCCAGCCAGCCAATTCCTGATCCAAACCTCCAACTCACCCTCAATGCCATACCTCCATATTTTTTGCAGTAGCCTACCATGGGCAACCTTATCAAACGCCTTGCTAAAATCCATATACACCACATCTACCGCTTTACCCTCGTCCACCTCCTTAGTCACCTTCTCAAAGAATTCAATAAGGTTTGTGAGGCACGACCTGCCCTTCACAAAACCATGCTGACTATCCTTGATCACATTATTCCTATCCAGATGTTCATAAATCCTATCCCTTACAATTCTCTCTAAGACTTTGCCCACAACAGAAGTAAGACTCACCGGCCTATAGTTACTAGGGTTATCCCTACTCCCCTTCTTGAACAAGGGAACCATATTTGCTATCCTCCAGTGTTCTGGCACTATTCCTGTAGACAACGAGTACATAAAAATCAAGGCCAATGGCTCTGCAATCTCCTCCCTTGCTTCCCAGAAAATCCTAGGATAAATGCCATCAGGCCCAGGGGACTTATCTATATTCACCCTTTCCAGAATTTCCAAACATCTTCCCTACATACCTCAAAGCCATCCAGTCTAATTAATTGTGACTCAATATTCACATCAGCAACAATATCCTGTTCCTAAGTGAATACTGACGAAAAGTATTCGTTCAGTGTCTCTCCAATTTCTTCAGCCTCCACACGCAACTTCCCACTACTATCCTTGACTGGATCTATTCCTACCCTAGTCATTCTTTTATTCCAGATGTGAGTAGAGCAACGAAATAAGGGGACAGTGACTTTGTTGTGGTTGTACTATCAGTTGTGGTTCTGTTCGCCGAGCTGGGAATTTGTGGTGCAGATGTTTCGTTCCCTGTCTAGTTGACATTCTCAGTGCTTGGGAGCACTGTGATGTTTCCTCCAGCATTTAGTGATTTGTATCTGGGGTATAAAACCAAAAAAAAATTAAACAGTTGAGGGAGAACTGCCAAAAGACCAACAGGTGTAGGCTGCTAGTAAGAACTCTTTGAGAGGTACCTGTCTGGTGGAGGAATTTGCACAGAGAAAAGAAAACATCTACACCGATGTGGAGAGCAAATCTACAGAGGAAGATGCAATGACAAGTTTTGACAGCTGGCTGGTTTTGAAATTTGAATATTTTGTAAATCCTAAACAGGATTTTTATCGGGCCAGTATTGTAGAAGGGAAAGGAGTTGTAAATAGTTGTTAGTTAATTATTGACTGTTAGACTTTAAAAAATAACGTTGTTAATTTTTACTTTAAAAAACTACTTTTGGGATAGTTCTTAGCCTCTTGAATTTTCACAGATTACCGCACGGGGTAATTCTTCTCAGTGATGCTGGTTTAAATTAGCGTGGGGTTTTCCCCGTTGTAATAGTTCGGGGACTCATCTGGATTTGAACAGTTTGGGTCTCGGATTCGTGATTTGAACTGGTATAGACAGATTTGAATAAATTTGGGGGTAAGAAAAATCCTAGCAGATTCAAAGACTTGCAGGTTAGTGTCCTAGACCTTTAAATAAAATGTAGGTGTGACAATTTGTTTAATTTCGGTGACTTGAGGTTGGTTAAATTGAAAGCAAGAGAAATGGCTCTTAAAATTGCTGAAGAGGTTCTGAGATTTGAAGATGATTCTCAAATTTGCCAAGACAGTTTAGAAAGAAAGAATTAAACAGTCATTTTGATAGATGGGTGTGTGCAATAAAAATAGATAGGACCTTTTCGCATCAGAGAGCGGCGGGAGCTGGACAGAAGTGAAGGCAGAGCACAAAGCCGGCCGGGAAGGTAAGTGATTGTTATTTGAGTGGGTGTGTTTTAGACCCCAGGTCCTCTAAAGTAGGGCCTCCCTCCCTTCCTCCTCTAACCTAAATTAAAAGTCCACAGACTTGCCCCAAAAAGAGGATCCAAGGAGTTCCTGTGGATTGAACAGTGAGGCTTTAGCTCAGGAGTCTTTGACAAGGAGGTTGAGTGAAGTGATTACGCCACAGTTGAAGAGGGTGAAGACATGACTGCCAAGCTGGTTCAGGGTTCTACGTGCTTGATGTGGGAGGTCAACGACTCTGGTGTGTCTGGCTCTTATAAGTGTGGAAAGTGTGTGCACATTCAGCTACTGACAGAGCATATTGCAGTGCTGATGAAAGAACTCGCGGACCTTAGGCTCATCTGAGAGAACGAGATCTTTCTGGACAAGACCTTCAGCGAGGTTATTATACCAATCGTAGCAGAAGAGAGCAGACGATGAGGAAGGCAGAGAGGAGACAGGTGCAAGAGACCCCGGGGGAACTACCTGTCAGGAACAAGTTGAATCTTTTGGAAACAGTAGAGACAGATGATACTGCCAGTCTGTAAATCAAACGTTGGCGTGGAGACAGAGTGGAAGAGTCGGACATCGCACAGAGCCGTGGTAATCGGGGACTCCATAGTGAGAGGAACTGACCAGGGTTTTTGTGGCAGCAGACGGAGCTTAAGGATGGTGTGTTGCCTTCCTGGTGTCAGGGTTAAAGATATCACAGACAAAGTGCAGGAAATCCTCAAGGACAAAGGTGAAGAGCCAGATGTGGTGGTACATGTCGGCACAAATGATGTCGGGAAGAAGAGGAGGAACATACTACAGCAGGACTTCGGAGAACTAGGAAGAAGGCTGAAAAGCAGGACGTCCAAGGTGGTTATCTCCGCTTTGCTTCTAGTTCCACGGGCTGGAGAGACCAGGAACAGGGAGGTAATCGACTTGAATGTGTGGCTGGGGAACTGGTTCAGGAAGCAAGGATTTAATTTCTTGGATCAGTGGGGTATGTTTTGTGGTAAGCATAAATTCTACAAGAGAGACGGTTTGCACCTTAATAGGTTAGGGACCAGCATTCTGGCAGGCAGGTTTGCTACTGCAACACAGCTACGTTTAAACTAAGTAGTGGAGGGAGGGAACAAACTGGATGTTTAAAGAAGGAAATTGAAGGGAAAGTTAGAACAAGGGAAGTCAAGAAAGACAACTGTATCAATGAGGCAGAAAACTCAGAAAGGGATCATGCTGTAAGGTTGAGTGAAACAGGAGTTAATGTGAAGGGTGAGGGCAGTAACAAATTAAAAATATTATACACGAATGCACGAAGCATTAGAAATAAGATGGATGAGCTGGAGGCTCTTTTGCAAATTGGCAGATACGATATTGTGGGGATAACTGAGACGTGGCTTCAAGTGGACAGGGTCTGGGAAATGAATATTCAAGGCTTCACGTGCTATCGTAAGGACAGACTGATGGGCAGAGGGGGTGGGGTGGCCATGTGGGTAAGGGATGATATTCCGTCCCTTGCGTGGGGGGACCTAGAATCAGGGGATGTAGAGTCAGTGTGGATAGAGCTGAGAAATACTAAGGGTAAAAAGACCCTCTCGGGAGTTATCTACAGGCCCCCAAACAGTAGTCTGGATGTTGGATGTAAGTTAAATCAGGAGCTGAAATTGGCCTGTCGCAAAGATGTTACTCCAGTTGTTATGGGAGATTTCAACATACAGGTAGACTGGGAGAATCAGGATGGTATTGGACCTCAAGAAAGAGACTTTGTGCAGTGCCTCAGAGATGGATTCTTAGAACAGCTGGTGCTGGAGCCGACCAGGGAGAAGGCAATTCTGGATCTGGTATTGTGCAATGAACCAGAATTGGTCAGGGACCTCGAAGTGAAGGAGCCATGGGGAAGTAGTGACCATAATACAATAAGCTTCAATCTGCAATTTGAAAGGGAGAGGGTACAATTGGTAGTGACAATATTTCTGTTGAATAAAGGGAGCTATGGAGCTATGAGGGAGGAGCTGGCCAAAGTTCAATGGTGTAATACCCTAGCAGGGATGACAGTGGAGGAACAATGGTGGATATTTCTGTGTATAATGCAGAAGTTACAGGATCAGTTCGTTCCAAAAAGGAAGAAAGATCCTAGGAGGAGGCAGGGGTGACCGTGGCTGATGAGGGAAGTTAAGAAACATAGAAAGTTAAAAGAGAAAAAGTATAACATAGCAAAGGTAAGTAGGAAAACGGAGGACTGGGAAGCATTTTAAAGAACAACAGAGGATTACTAAGAAGGAAATACACAGAGAAAATATGAGGTACGAAGGTAAACTGGCCAATAATATAAAGGAGGATAGTAAAGCTTGTTTTAGGTATGTGAAAGGCAAAAAAATTGTTAAGACTAAAATTGGGCCCTTGAAGACAGAAACAGGGGAATATATTACGGGGAACAAAGAAATGGCAGAAGAATTGAATTGGTACTTCAGATCTGTGGTCACTGGGGAAGACACAAGCAATCTCCCTGAGGTAACAGTGGCTGAAGGACCTGAACTGAAGGGAACTTATATTTGCCAGGAATTCGTGTTGGAGAGACTGTTAGGTCTGAAGGTTGATAAGTCCCAGGGGCCTGATGGTGTACATCCCAGGATACTGAAGGAGGTGGCTCGAGAAATCCTGGATGCATTGGTGATTATTTTCTGGAGTTCGATAGATTTGGGAGCAGTTCCTGCGGATTGGAGGGTGGCTAATGTTGCACCACTTTTTAAGAAAGGTGGGAGAGAGAAAGCAGGAAATTATAGACCAGTTAGTCTGACCTCAGTGGTGGGAAAGATGCTGGAGTCTATTATAAAGGATGAAATTACAACATATCTGGATAGTAATAACAGGATAGGTCAGAGTCCTCATGGATTTATGAAGGGGAAATCACACTTGACTAATCTTCTGGAATTTTTTGAGGATGTAACTCTGAAGATGGACGAGGGAGATCCAGTGGATGTAGTGTACCTGGACTTTCAGAAAGCTTTTGATAAAGTCCCACATAGGAGGTAAGTGAGCAAAATTAGGGCAGATGGTATTGGGGCAAAAGTACTAACTTGGATTTAAAGTTGGTTGGCTGATAGGAAACAAAGAGTAGTGATAAACGGCTCCATTTTAGAATGGCAGGCAGTGATCAGTGGGATACCGCAGGGATCAGTATTGGGACCGCAGCTTTTTACAATATATGTTAATGATATAGAAGATGGTATTAATAATAACATTAGCAAATTTGCTGATGATACTAAGCTGGGTGCAGGGTGAAATGTGAGGAGGATGTTAGGAGATTACAGGGTGACCTGGACAGGTTAGGTGAGTGGTCAGATACATGGCAGATGCAGTTTAATATGGATAAATATATGGTTATCCACTTTGGTGGCAAGAACAGGAAGGCAGATTACTACGTAAATGGAATCAATTTAGGTAAAGGGGCAGTACAGAGAGATCTGGGTATTCTTGTACAGCAGTCAATGAAGGTAAGCATGCAAGTACAGCAGGTAGTGAAGAAGGCTAATAGCATGCTGGCCTTCATAACAAGAGGAATTGAGTATAGAAGCAAAGAGGTTCTTCTGCAGCTGTACAGGGCCCTGGTGAGACCACACCTGGAGTGCTGTGTGCAGTTCTGGTCTCCAAATTTGAGGAAAGACATTCTGGCTATTCAGGGAATGCAGCATAGGTTCACGAGGTCAATTCCTGGAATGGCGGGATTACCTTACACTGAAAGACTGGAGTGATTGGGCTTGTATGCCCTTGAGTTTAGAAGACTGAGAGGGGATATGATTGAGACATATAAGATTATTAAAGGATTGGACACTCTGGAGGCAGGAAATATGTTTCTGCTGATGGGTGAGTGCCAAACCAGAGGACACAGCTTAAAAAATACGGGGTAGGCCATTTAGGACAGAGATGAGGAGAAACGTCTTCACCCAGTGAGTGGTGGGTGTGTGGAATGCTCTGCCCCAGAGGGCAGTGGAGGCCCAGTCTCTGGATTCATTTAAGAAAGGGTTGGATAGAGCTCTCAAGGATTGTGGAATCAAGATTTACGGAGGTAAGGCAGGAACAGGATATTGATTGAGGATGATCAGCCAAGATCATAATGAATGGTGGTGCAGGCTTGAAGGCAGAATGGCCTACTCCTGCACCTATTGTCTATTGTCTTTGAGGCTCTAAGAGAGATTATTCTGCTGGAGACGTTTAAAACTCACTTCCAGAGATGATAAGAATTTATGTGGAGGAACAGATAATTCAGCAAGTGAGATTGGCAGTGGAATTAGCAGATGAACACATATTGGTGTATAAGACAAGCGTCCGGCCAGGATTCCGTCCTGTGAGGGATAGAATTTGGGAGAAGGGGAGATCTGATACTATGAAACAAAGAGTAGAGAACACTGGTAAGAGTTTGTCACAGGTTAAAAAAGAAATGCAAGAGGGTGGAAGGGAGGTGAAAGGTCTCAGGTGTTTTCACTGTAATGGAGTGTGACATAGAAAATTATGGTGCCGATGGTTTCAGAAGGGGACTTGGACAAGGTGTTTTCACTACCAGAAAGTGGGACATGTAAAGTCACATTGCTGATCGTTAAAGAATGGCACTGTGGGAAAGGTTGTGGTTAAAGAAATGAAGCCAGTGGCATTAGTGAAGGTAATAAAGGAGACCCCAAGAAGAACTGAGGAGCTACAGGAGTGTGCATAACCTAGGCAGGGGCTGGATATGGAGTGAGATTGTAATCTCTACAAAGAATTTGCCTCTGTGGGTAAAGTGTACTCAGAAAGAACAGGGGGAGGACCAGAAGTTATCATTTTGAGAGATACAAGATTAACCAATCACTGATTGTAAGGGATGAGCGAAAATGCACTTTTTCTGATGTTACCCAAGAGTATGGTAATTTGTGGGATAGATGGACAGAAATTTAGCATTCCTCTATGTAAGATCAGATGGGAGTGCCAACTCTAGACTGGGAAAGTAATGGATGTAGGTTTGCTTGCTGAGCTGGAAGGTTTATTTCCAGATGTTTCGTCACCCTACTAGGTAACATCTTCAGTGGGCCTTAGGCAAAGCACTACTGATAGTTCCTGCTTTCTATTTATATGTTTGGGTTTCTTTGGATTGGTGATGTCATTTCCTGTGGTGATACCATTTCCTGTGAAGTCACTTCCTGTTCTTTTTCTCAGGGGTGTTAGATGGGGTCTAACGTGATGTGTTTGTTGATAGAGTTCTGGTTGGAATGCCATGCTTCTAAGAATTCTCATGCGTGTCTTTGTTTGGCTTGTCCTAGGATGGATATGTTGTCCCAGTCGAAATGGTGCTTAAAAATGTGTTGCTGGAAAAGCTCAGCAGGTCAGGCAGCATCAAAGAAACAGGAGAATAGACATTTCGGGCATAAGCCCTTCTTCAGGAATGTCCCGAAACGTCGTTTCTCCTGCTCCTTTGCTGCCTGACCTGCTGCGCTTTTCCAGCAACACATTTTTAAGTTCTGATCTCCAGCGTCTGCAGTCCTCACTTTCTCCCAGTCGAAATGGTGTCCTTCCTCATCCATATGTAAGGATACTAGTGAGAGGGGCTCATGTCCTTTTGTGGCTAGTTGGTGTTCATGTATCTTGATGGCTAATTTTCTGCCTGTGACCAATGTAGTGTTTGTTACAGTCCTTGCATGGTTTTTTGTAAATGACATTAGTTTTGCTTGTTGTCTATATGGGATCTTTCAAGTTCAAGCTGCTGTTTTAGTGTGTTGGTGGGTTTGTGGGCTACCATGATGCCAAGGGGTCTGAGTAGTCTGGCAGCCATTTCTGAGTAGTCTTTAATGATTTGAGCTACAAATCTTTGCAAAACTTGCTACTGGGGAAGTAACAGTGGGAGTGATTGACAGTGTGTCAGTTCCAGGAATTCAGTTTGTTCTTGGGACTAATTTTGCAGGATCCAAGGTGGGAGTGACACCCTGATTGTGGAGAAGCCCAAGAAATTCAGAAGAATTATCCTGGTATTTTCCCAGACTGTGTAGTAACCAGATTCCACTATCATACATCATAGCACAAAGCGAAAAGTAAAGAGAAAGATGAAAGGGTTGAGGTTCAGTTAATGGACACCCTGTTTGACGTAATGATGCAAGAAAACCCTGAACAGGCAGAGGGTCAGACACAAGTGTTAGTCCTGAAAGTCTAAGGTACTTGCAATAGCAAGACAAAACGATAAAAGATATATACGTGGATGTATGCTCCGAAAAGGAGGCAGAGAATATACTGGAGGGTTATTATGTAAAAGATAAAATCCTAAGATGGAAATTGAGACCATGACAGGTTAGTGCAGAAGAGAAATGGGCCAAAGTGCATCAGATTTTGTTGCCAGTAGCACACAGACAGGAGATGTTACGGTTAGCACATGAACTACCTGTAGGAGGTCACCTAGGGGTATGAAAGACTCAGGCTAAGGTTCAAAAACATTTTTATTGGCCTGGAATGTACAAGGATGTGGTGAACAGAGGGACCTTGAGTTCACATGCACGGTTCTTTCTCTCTGCAAATAGATTCACAGGTAGATGGCATTGAAGAAGTCTTTTGGCACAATGGCCTTCATCAGTCAGGACATTTGAGTATAAATTTGGGAAGTTATGTTGCAGTTATACAGGACATTAGCAAGGTGCACTTGGAGTATTGTGTTCAATTTTTGTCACCTTGCTATAGGAAGGATGTTATGAAACTAAAAAGTGTGTAGAAAAACTTTACAAAAATGTTGTCAGGACTCAGGGTTCTGAGGGAGAGGTTGGACAAGCTTGGATGTTTTTCTTTAGAACATAGGAGACTGAGGGGAGATCTTAAGAGGTGTACAAGATCATGAGAGGCATGGGTAGGGTGAATGCACTCTGTCTTTTTCCCAGGGTTGAGGAAACGAAGATGAGAGGGCATCAGTTTAAGGTTAGAGGGGGAAGAATAAAAGGGAACCAGAGGGCAACATTGGTACACAGATGGTGATATGCATATGGAATGATATGGAATGCAAAGGTTAGAAAAAACAGTTTTAACACAATTACAACCCAAACTCTGGGTCAGATACATGGACGACACCTTTGTAATCATTAAAAACACAGAAATAGAGAACACACACTGGATCATCAACGCCACACTCACAGGAATCCGATTCACGAGAGAGGAAGAAAAGGACAACCCATTCCTAGACGTGATGGTACAAAGAACACCGAACGGAGAATTCATGATGAAGGTATACAGGAAAGCCACACACACAGACCAAGTCCTGAACTATGAAAGCAACCACCCCAACACACACAAACAAAGTTGCATCAGGACATTATTCAAAAGGGCCACAACACACTGCAGCACACCTGAACTACAAAAAGAGGAAGAAGAGCACCTATACAAGGTATTCACCAAAAACGGATACCCGCGCAATTTCATCAACAGATGCCTTAAGGAAAGACAACGAAATGAGGACATGCCACAACACAAAGGACTGGCCACACTCCTATACATCAGGAGCATTTTTGAACTGACAGCCAGACTGCTGCGACCACTAGGACTCATAACAGCACACAAACCAACAGCCACTCTCAGACAACAACTCACCAGGACAAAGGACCCAATACCCAGCATGAGCAAAACCAACGTAGTGTACAAAATCCCATGCAAGGACTGCACAAAACACTACATAGGACAAACAGGCAGACAGCTAACAACCTGCATCCATGAACACCAACTAGCCACAAAACGACACGACCAGCTATCCCTAGTAGCCATACACTCAGATGACAAACAACACGGATTCGATTGGGACAACACCACTATTATAGGGCAGGCCAAACAGAGAACAGCCAGAGAATTCCTAGAGGCATGGCACTCATCCACAAATTCTATCAACAGACACATTGACCTAGACCCTATATACCGGCCACTGCAGCGGACAGCAACTGACAACCGGAAACGGCAGATTCAAACCAGTATAAATGCCGGAGGAATCAGCACCGAAGCTCCCAAGCACTGAAGATGTCACCTAGAAAGGGGACGAAACGTTTGCAACAAAAACTCCCAGCTCGGCGAACAGAACCACAACAACGAGCACCCGAGCTACAAATCTTCTCACAAACTTTGAATATGGAATGAGTTGGAATGAGTTGCTAGCGGAAGTGGTTGAGGTGTGTACATTAACAACATTTAAAAGGCATTTGGAAAAGTACTTGGATAGGAAAGTTTTAGAAGGATATGGGCCACGTGCAAGGATATGGGGTTAGTGTGGTTGGATATTATGGTTAGCATGGATCAGTTTGGGCCAAAGGGTCTGTTTCTGTGCTGTAAGACTCTGAGATGTGAGGCTAATTAGCTTGTATTGTGTACCTTTTTCCTCTCCCTTTTTGAGTTAGGGTGATACTTGGGTAGGCACTTGAAATGTCATAACTTGAAATGTCAAGTGCTGAAAAGTAGACAAAGTATAGATTTAGAGTGGTCTTTTATTGGTGTAGGCTTGATGGGCCATAGGACGACTTCTGTTCTGCATAACTCTTGACTACCTCATAAGCAGCTCTTAAGATCCTAAATTTCTGGGATTTGATCACACTCGAACAGGCTCTACAATGTAGACATTATAATGATGAAATTATCCAGTAAATTCTAGATGTTAGTGCTTTATCTTGACCCATAGATATTGCCTGATCTGCTGATTGTTCCAATGTTTTTGCTTCTTGTATCAGGTCAGACTTGATGATTGAATTGAATTGGACAAACCAACAATAAGATTCAAGTATTAAATCTTTATTTTGTTAAAAGTTAATATAAAACATAAGAATTTAAAACCCCAAAGCAACTGTAAAAAATAAACTGAGGTTTAGATTACAAACCAGGAATTACAATCACCGTTTCCCCAATGTGCATCTGAGTATAATTACTTTACAAGCATTATCATGGATTTTCACTGCAAATGTTGGACAGTGTTTTCAGTTAAAATCCATTCACCTGCAGTAAGTGATTCTGAGATGCTTTATGAAATACAGATTTTGGCAAATATTCATATAAAAATAAGTTACATTTTAGAAAAACAGAGCAATATTGTGAACAAGAGTAGTTTGTTTTCCCTGAAATGTAAGTGTTTCATGGCCTGTGGGAACCTCAGTAGAACCAGTAGAAAACGGCAACTATGATCTAATAATAGATTAGGAGATGTGCTAATGTTTGGCTGTGAATAGCACACCTATTTCATACTAATACACAATATTCACCCCTCCCTGAGGTGTCAGCACACCTTCATCCCACCAAACTGTGGTAACATTCACCCATATGCTGACTGTCTGTGTGGAGTTTATACATTCTCCCCATGTCTCCGGGTGCTCCGGTTTCCTCCCACAATCTAAAAGATGTGCAGGTCAGGTGAATTGGCCATGCCCGTAGTGTTAAGTGCATTAGTCGGGTAAATATAGGGTAGGGGAATGCGTCTGGGTGGGTTACTCTTTGGAAGGTTGGTGTGGACCTTTTGGGCTGAAGGGCCTGTTTCCAGACTGTAGGTAATCTAATCTAATCTAATCTTATAGTGTTCAGCTGTGGAAGTTGAGTAGTGCTGAGAAAGGACACATTTTGACTAAGCTTTTCATCTTACACTCAACAGGACAATTTACAAGAATACCAATTTAAGGGGAAAACTGACGTTTATACTGTGTATTAATATATGTTGCCTCATGTACACATGTACGCCTCACTGAACCTAGTTGACAATCCTGAAACAGTAGTCAACATAATTATTTTCACATTTGGGATTATTCAGCAAATGCAGTCCAGCTGCTGAATCACATTGAATGTTGGATATTGTGTTGTGAGTTTTGCAAACATGGGTCAGTTGGTTACAGTTAGTACCTTGCTTATTGTGAATACCTGAAGTGACGTGCTATTTGATATTGATATACTAGATTTTGGGATGTACATCTTACATACCAAAAAGACATAGAAACAGAAATTAGGTCATTCGACCTATTGAGTCTGCTCTGCCATTCAATCGTGGTTGATAGGTTTATCCCCATAAACTTTGATTCCCTTTGCAGTCAAGAACTTATCTATCGCTGTCTTAAATATACTCTAACCTGGCCTCCACAGCCTTCTGTGATCATGAATTCCATAGATTCATCACTTTCTGGCTAAAGACGGTTCTCCTTATTTCCGTTTTAAAGGGTCTTCCATTTACTCTAAGGCTGTGTCCTCAGGTCCTCATCTCTCCTGCCAATTAAAACATCTTCCCAACATCGACTCCACTCATCCTTCTAAACGCCATTGAGTAGCGCCCCAAAGTCCTCAAACATTCTTTATATGTTAAACCTTTAATTCTGGAGATCATTCTCGTGAACCTCTTCTGGACCCTCTCCAGGGCCATTACATCTTTCCTGAGGTATGGGCCTAAAATTGCTCACAGTACTCTAAATGTGGTCTGATCAGAGCTTTATAGACCTTCAGAAGTACATCACTACTTTTAGATTCTAGTCCCCTTGAGGTGAATGACAACATTGTATTTGCCTTCCTATCAACTCAACCTTCAAGTTTACCATAAGAAAAATCTAGGACTCCCAAGTGCCTTTGCACTACAGATTTCTGAATTTTCACCCTATTTAGTCCATGCCTGTGTGCTTTCTATCAAAGTGCATGATCTCATACTTTCTGAAATTGTATTTCATTTGCCCTTCTTTGCCCATTCTCCTAACCTGTTTAACCTTTCCACAACCTAACCTTTCCACAACCTCCCCACCTCCTCAATACTACCTGCCCCTCCACCTATCTTTGTATCATCTTAGACAGAATGCCCTCAGTTCATACATCCAGACCAGTGATGTATGAAGTGAAAAGTTGTGGTCCCAAAATCAACCCCTGTCAAACACCACTAGTCACTGGCTTGCATTCTGAGAAGGATCCTCAGACAGCCAATCTTCTATCCATGCTATTGCCTAGCCTTAAACACCCTGGGCCCTTATCTTACTCAGCAGCCTCCTTGGAGACACTTTGTCAAAGGCCTTCTGGAAGTCCAAATAGATAACATCTATTGGTTCTTCTTGGTCTAACCTCAAAAGAATTCTAACAGAATGTCAGGCATGACCTCCCCTTGATTAAACCATGCTGACTTTGCCCTATTTAAACATGGCATCACACTGGCCCTGAACTTGTTATAGCACATTACTCAATTGTGTGAAAGGCAGAGCATCTTTTTGACCTGACAGTAGTATCAATTTAGTGCTGAACACCACTCATGTTGCTACTATATAGTAACAGCATTAAACAGATAGCTTCAACTGTTGCTCAAATATTTGAGGTACCTTACCCTTTTTGGGTAATCTGAGGTAGACCGGGTAACTCTTCAGGACCAAAAGTGATGGCCTAGGAAGCTGTTGTGTTTTTAAAATATTCAGCAGAAAATGATCCAGTTAAGACAGGCATTAACTTTTAGCATGTCTTCTCATTTCAGCATTAAGTTTTAAAGGTGAACAAATGGCTCAGGTCCCATTGATAATTTGCCAATAAGGCCAATCTTATAGCACATTGTGAGTCCTATGTAAACTGTCTAGTGAAGATAGGTTTGCAAGGACGGTAGTAGAGAAGCCCTTGGCTGATTTCTCAGCAAGAATCTCATGGAAAGCTCATTTGACAGTTCCTCTAAAATGCCTCTGTCAATCACATTTCACTTGTCAATCACAGTTTGCTCTTATATAGTTTGATGAGTGGAAGATGAAAAGCTTTGACAAAATGTATCTTTTTTAAAACACTACTCAAGTCATAGAGTGATACAGCACGGAAATAGGTCCTCTGACCCAAATTAGTCCATGCTGATCATGGTGCTCACTCAGCTAGTGTCAGTTGTCTGCATTTGGTCCATATCCCTCGAAATCCTTTCCATCCCTGTACCAATTCAAATATTTTTCAAAAGTGGAGATGGTACACGGCTCAACCACTTTCTCTGGTAGCCCATTCCATATATGCACCACTTTCTACGAGAAGAAGTTGTCCCTCAGGTCCTTCTTAATTCTTTCCCCTCTCATCATAAGCCTGTGCTCTCTAGTTTTTCAATTCCCCATCCCTGGGAAAAAGACTATATGCAAGTCCTATACTATCAAACAACTACTTGCTGTGGAAATATTGCTCCGTGCAATTTTTAAAAACATTTACTGTTATTGTTTATTAAACAAGTAAAAATTACCAAATTGGAATTAAAATATTGCTCCTGGACTCATTACCTGTGGCTTTGACGTTATCAAAAGCCCTAGTAGGCGGCACACATGCAGGTAGTGCCATAGAGTGGGCAGTCCCTATGTGGCTTTGTAACAGCAGGGCCTGGGCTTCAGGCCTCCAAGAAGACCAGTTCACAATGCTCTTGCTTGTGGCCACATGGTTTGACTACGATACCCAAGTAGAGGCCAAGCAGCAGCAGCCAGTAACAGGCATATACAGTGGAGCCGATAATGAGGAAAGGCCATTCAGTGTCAGGCAATGCCTGCTGGCTCTCCCGGTAGATGGTGTAACCCAAACCCCCAGACAACACGGCAAACCAGACAGATACAGGCAGCAGACCCACAAGGTTAACAACAAGCTTGCGGCGGCCTGAGGTTCCCCAGCCAGGCCGGTTGATGGTAAGCAGGGCAAAGAGCTTCGCGGGCAGGAGACTGGTCATATACAACAGTGAGTAGAGGGACAGGAAGAGCATTTGTGCAGATCCCCTGAGCAGGCAAGCAAAACCGGCCTTCAGCACCCCCACCCCTTGCACAGCCAGCAAAAACAGCAGAATGTTCCACATCCGTCCTCTGTAGAAGAGGTGCAGCACAGTGCCTGTCAGGAAGAAGGGGAAGAAACCACTGACCACAGCCTCATATGTCATCCATGGGTGATGCTTATGGAAGCAGAGTGCACCATACAGCCACTCGCGAAAGTAAGATTTACTCCAGCGGGTCTGCTGGTTGAGCCAGCGAAGATAACGGCTTGGCGTCTCAGTCAGGCAGCGGGAGCGGGCTGTATACTTTGTCTTGAAGCCAAGGCCCAGTACTCGATTGGTGAGGTGTCGATCATCTCCAAAGCTGCACTTGGAGCCCAGAAACTGCTGGTTATACCAGTCATACAGGAAAAGCCGCAGCAGGGGGTTGCGATACATGCCCAATGGTCCACTTATGCACTGTACACAACCGAAGTAGGATTGACATGCACGCTCCACGTTAAAGGCCATCCAGTAACGGACACTGCTTAGGAAGGAGATCCATGAGTCATATAGGTTTAGGATCTGTAGACAGACAACGGAGACAAGGGTTATACTGCACTGGCTCACAAGCCCCAAGTTACAGCAAAGAGCACTGAAGGGATAACAGCTATTTGGGGATGGGAAGGTGTACAGTTTAATGGGGCAACACTGGTAGATGATGGCTAATAACAATAGATAAAGGCGAGAGACTGATTAATGGACACCAAGGAGGACACGTTTGAAAACTGGAGGGACTGGTTAATGGAGTATGAGGGGAAGATTAAGTAGATATTTTTAATCAATCTCTTCAGAGATGTTATTACTCATGTTTGGAGCAAATGGGACTTGAATCCAGGCCTTCGGAATCACAGGTAAAAACACTATCATCATGCCACAAGAGCCCTGGGAAGACCGAGTTTTAGGCAGCAAGTGCCCAGAAACAGTCAGAAGCCAGAGAAGTTATAATGGGGAGCAAAGAAATGGCAGAAAGATTGGACACATACTTTGGTTCAATCTTCACAAAAGAGGGAACAAATAATCCACCTGAAATGTTAGGGAATCAAGGCTCTAGTGAGAATGGAATTGAAGGAAATTAGTATTAGAAAAAAAACGTTGCTGGGGAAATTAATGGGATTAAAGGCTGACAGATCACCAAGGCCTAATAATTTACACCCCAGAGTACTAAAGGAAGTGGCCCTGGAAATATTGGATACATTTTGTACTCATCATCTAAAGTTCTATAGACTCTGGACAAATTCCTAGAGATTTGAGGATAGAAAATGCAACCTCACAATTTATAAAGGGATGGAAAACAGAGAATTACAGACCAGTTAGTCTAACATCAGCAGTGGGGAAAAATGTTACAGTTTACTTTGAGAGACATGGTAATGGAACATTTGGAAAGGCATTAGTATTAGAACATTGGACAAAGCCAGCATAGATTTATGAAAGGCAAATCATGCCTAACAAACTACTGAAGTTTTTTGAGGATATAACCAGAAAAATAGGAGAATTGGTGAATGTGTTGTATTTGGATTTTCATAAGGCTTTTGACAAAGTCCCGATAACAGGTTAGTAGGCAAAGTTAAAGCAAATGGGAGTAATATATTGTCATGGATTGAGAATTGGTTCATAGATGGGAAACAGAGAGATGAAATAAATGGGCCCTTTTCCAAGTGGTAGGCACTGACTGCTGGGATAAAGCAAGGCTCAGCGCTTGGACCCCAGCTATTTAAAATAATATATTAATTACCTGGAAGAGGGAACCAAATGCAACAGTTCCAAATTTGCTGATGACACAGAACTGGGTGGGCTTATAAGTTGTGAGGAAGAGGCGAGAAGACTTCAAGGTGATTTGTACAAGTTGAGTGTGTGGGCAAACACATGGTAGATGCAATATAATATAGCTAAATGTGAAGTTATAAACTTTAGTGTGAAAAACAGCATCGACTAGCATTATTTAAATGGAGATATATTGGGAAGTGTAGACATACAAAGGGATCTGGGTGTCCTTGTACACAAGTTAGTGAAAGGCAAATGGTATATTGGTCTTCACTCTAAGAGGATATGAGTTCAGAAGTAGGGATGTCTTACTGCAGCTATACAGGGCCTTGGTAAGACTACACCTGGAGTAATGTGTTTTGGTCTCTCTAAGAAAAGGAAATACTTGCCATAGAGGGAGTGAAGTGGAGGTTTACTAGGCTGATGCTGGGGATGGCAGAACTATGCTATGAGGAGAGATTGGTTCAATTGGGCCTGTACGTATTAACGTTTAGAAGGAGAGGAACTCTCACATTAGATTTATGAAGAATGTTTTCCTCATTGGGTAGTCTAGCATCACGAGGCACAGTGTAGGGATATGGGGTAGACCAGTTAGGACTGAGATGAGGAAGAACTTAACTCAAAGTGTAGAGAACCTGTGGAATTTTATACCATAGAAGTTGTGGAGGCCAAATCATATATTAAGATGCATTGGGGGTATGGGGAGAAAGCAGGAATATGGCATTGAGGTAGAGGATCAGTCCTTTTTCTTTTGATTGGTGCAGCAGGCTGAAAGAGCTAAATGATTACTCCTGCTCCTAGTTTCTAGGTTTCTAAGAGGCACAATTGGTATAATGGAGAAAATTAGAGGAGACATGTTAATGAGCACATAAGTAGAAGACTGATTATTAAGGCAAGGAAGGGAAGATACTGGTTAAAAGGAATAACTGGATGGAAAATGAATAATAGGGATAGCAGGGGAGACTGATAAATGGGCTAAAAACCACATTTCTTGCAAACATGAAACAAGGACAGAAAAGGCTTGATGTGCAGAAAGAAAGCACAACTTACTTTTACAGTCATTTTAAACTATAATAGGAGTTGTCATTTAAAAGATAAACACTAAAGTGGAGATGACGCCTTAATAGCACTTTCCTGGACTGGTCAATCCAGGGGACCCAGGTTCAAATTCCACCATGGCAATTTAGCAAATTATGCAATTGAAAGCTAGTTCAGTAATAGTGGCCAAGATATTATCACTGATTGTCATTAAGACCCTTTTTTTAACAAATAACTTTTAGGGAAGGAAATGTAGAATCCTTGCTTGACTGGGCTGCAGGTAATTCCAGACTCACAGCAACATGTTTGACTCTTCACTGCCATCTAAAAAGGCCTAGCAAGCCACTTGGTTACACAAAACCACTGCAGAAAATTCAAACCAGGTGGAGTGCAGTGGTTGAATGAGGTGACTCGCCACCAACACTTCTCAAGGGCAATTAAGGTTGCCTGCAATGGTATTATCCCATGACCGATTAAATTAAAAAAAAACTCAAAGGAGGAGATATTAACAGAATAACTGGAAGGTTGGTTTTAAAAGAAGAAAGTTAATCGAAGAGGTTTAAGGAGAGAATTTCTTGAATTTGACTTTCCTCTTACCATTAAATTGTGGCTCATTAAATGGATGTCAGACTGGGAATTAGACAATACAGAAGTGAGTGAAGTGGTATTGAATGTTAGTGTAATGTGGAAGTTGTCCTATTTGCAAAGAGGGACTGAGGATAAATCTATAGGAATTTCAGAAATATTGGTTTTGGAGTACTCCAACCAGGCCTATCATCAAAGTTTGTTTTCCTGCATGTAGGCCATTTCATCGGAGTAAAACCAAGTGAATAGGAGACAGTGCAGACTGCAGATGCTGGAGAGTCAGAGTTGATAAAGTGTGGCACTGGAAAACGCACAGCAGGTCAGGCTGCATCCGAGGAGCAAGAGAGTTGATGTTTTGGGCATAACTCAACTCTCTTGCTCCTCAGATGCTGCCTGACCTGATGTGCTTTTTCTAGCGCCACACTTTATCAACTAAAACAAAGTGAGTGCAATCTCACTGAGTTAGAGCACAGTTGAAATCTTAGGGAGTTTAGTGAGGCATGAGATAATGGGAGGGTTGGGTTGGAATTAATACAAATTTTAAAATACACAGGAAATGTTGACTGTCAATATCTCTCAATGTTGCTCGATGTAAGTAATTCCCAGTGAAGCGTGGAGTTAACTAGTCCCTCCCACCTGGGAAGCCAGCCAGATCTTCCACCAGTCCACCCCATCTGGGATGGTTTACAAAAACTCCAGCTTTCAGTCCAACTTCAGGGAGTTTGTTTCCAGCCTATTATAGAACTTTCTCACAGTCAGATAGAGGGAATTTACTCAAATTATCACAGTCAGAGACTAACAGGAATTTGTACTAACCTGCACATCCCCACCAACTGCCCCTACACTGGGGTCTCCATCCAGGACTCTCACCATCTCCGCAGTGCAGGCTGGATCCAATACTGTGTCTGAATCACACACCTAAGGAGAAATGCCAGATGGAAAGTCACTCATTTCCAACTTGTTCTGAGGGCTGAAATAATACCATGATGAGCATTAAGAAAAGATAATCACTTGAATAACCTACTGTGCCTTTCATCAGAACATTATGCTCTTTAAGTCACAATCATGATGAGGATGCTGGATTGGTACACTTCAGCCCCTCCACTATTTGGCTCCTGTCACTTTTCAGTTACCCCTGAGTTAGGTAGAGAGGGTATCAGCTGGTGTTCTTGCTCTATGTTAGCTTTCATTACAAGATAATTGCAGTATGAGTGTAAGAGAATCATCCTGCAGTTATATTAGGATTGTTGAGACCTCATTTGGTGTATTTTGTACAGTCTCTTTGCCTAATGAAGAATGTACTTGTTTTTGAGGGGATTGAACAATAGTTCAACAGACTGATTCTGGAAAAGATCACTGTTTTGGGTGAGGCCACTGAGCAAACTCTATTCTATGGAGTTTACGGCAGATGATCTCATTGTAATATATAACATTTTGAAAGAGCTTAACAGTAATGCTGAAAGGCTGCTTTTCCCAGCCGGTGAGTCTCAAGCTCATGTTAGTGGGCAGCATTTTCCCACCTTAGTTTTATTCTGAATGTCAGTTTTTTAAGTAAAGAGCACATTGGATGAAGAAGTTCCTCCTCAACTCAGTCCTAAATCTCCTCCCCTTTATTTTGAGGCTATGCCCCCCAATTCTAGCTTCACCTGCCAGTGGAAGCAACTTCCCTGCTTCTATCCTATCTATTCTCTTCATAATTTTATATTTTTCTCTAAGAGCCCCCCGTATTCTTCCACATTCCAGTGAATACAGTCATAGTCTACTCAATCTGTCCTCATTAGGCAACCTTCTCAATCCCAGAATCAACCTAATGAACCTCCTCTGCATTCCCTCCAGTGCCAGTACATCCTTTCTCAAGGAATCTTATCTTTGTGAGGTTGCAGCAAGACACAGTGACAACAAGAGTTTTCAAACATAGTACAGATAAAGTTTATTCTACTTTCAGCAAAGAAACAAATGTACATTCGTTTGACTGTTCATAGAATCCCTACAGTGTGGAAGCAGGCCCTTCGGCCCAACAAGTCCACACTGACCCTCTGAAGAATAACTCACCCAGATCCATTCCCTTACCCTATTATCCTGTACTTACCCCAAAAAATGCACATCCCTGAACACTATGGGCAATTTAGCATGGCCAAATCACCTAACCTACACATCTTTGGACTGTGGGAGGAAACCAGAGCACCTGGAGGAAAGCCTCGTAGACACAGGGAGAATGTGCAAACTCCACACAGGGGCTAACCAACGAGCCATCATGCCACCCCGTGCTTGTTGTGTCAGAGAGGCTTTGTTAGACATTACTTCAGATTTGTTTCAATATTCATTTGTGACTGTTTTTGAACTTGTTCACATTCTCTTTATTGAGTACAGCATTCCAAACAGGCATTACATGTTCAACACTGAGTTCTGGAGTAAGTATTAAAGACAGTGATTATTGATGTGATAATGTGGCAAGCCGTTTTCTTTAACCACTGCAGCCCATGTGCTGTTAACTGGATGGCATCCACAATGACTAAGGACATTTAGCCCATAAAAGTACTGGTATAGTCAACATGTAACTGAGTCCAGGATTCACCTAGCCATTCCCATGAATATGGGGGAGCTGTTGGCAGTAATTTTTATCCAATTTGGCATTGTGAGCATTGCCCCACCAGGCCACCAGATGTAACTTCTGACCAACATCTGCATTTTGGAAACGCCTGGATGACCCTGATGGAGTTCAGCCAGTATCTGGCAGTGACCTTTGCTCAGGACAATCACTCTTGCACCTCATAATACTATGCAGTCCTCTACTAAGATCTGGTCTCTCTGGGTCCAAAAATGTTTCAATTCTGGTTGTGGTGGCCCTTTAGTTTCCCTCATCACCACCAGCTGTTTCAGTTTTACCAGGACCATATTTTTCTGCACTAAAGTCTGATATTATCAGCTGTGACTGGAAGGGTCATAAAGATGTACAGCACGGAAACCTTAGGTCCAACTCTTCCATGCCGACGAGATATCCTAAATTAAGCTAGTCCCACCTGCCAGCACTTGGCCCATATCCCTCTACACCCTTCCTATTCATTTACCAATCCAGATGCCGAATCAATGTTGTAATTGTACCAGCCTCCACCACTTCCTCTGGCAGCTCATTCCATATGCACACCATCCTCTCTGAGAAAAAGTTGCCCCTTAGGTCCCTTTTAAATCTTTCCCCTCTCATCTTAACCTAAGCTCTCGAGTTCTGGACTTCCCCACCCCGGGGAAAAGACCTTCCCATCCATGCCCCTCATGATTTTATAAACATCTATGACATCACCCCTCAGCCTCCAACACTCCAGGGAAGATAGCCCTAGCCTATTCAGCCTCTCCCTATAGCTCAAATCCTCCAATCCTGGCAATATCCTTGTAAGTATTTTCTCAACCCTTTTAGGTTTCACAACATCCGTCCTATAGCAGGGAGACCAGAATTGCACACAATATTCCAAAAGTGGCCTAACCAATGTCCTGTACAGTCGAAACATAACCTTCTAATTCCTATACTCATTGCACTGACCAATAAAGGAAAGCATACCAAACGCCTTCTTCACTATCCTATCTACCTGCGACTCCACTTTCAAGGAGCTATGAACCTGCACTCCAAGGTCTCTTTATTCAGCAACACTCCCCAGGACCTTAGCAAAATGCAGCACATCACATTAATCTAAATTAAATTCCATCTGCCACTCCTTGGTCCATTAGCCCATTTGATCCAGGTACTGTTTTCCTTTGAGGTAACCTTCTTCACTGTCCACTACACATCCAATTTTGGTGTAAATTGAAAATTTACTAACCATACCTCCTATGCTCACATCCAAATCATTTACATAAATGATGAAAAGCAGTTGACCCAGCACCAACCCTTATGGCACACCATTGGTCACAGGACTCCAGTCTGAAAATCAACCCTCCAACACCACCCTTTGTCTTCTAGCTTTGACCCATCCCTGCATTCAAATGGCTAGTTCTTTCTGTGTTCCATGTTCCAACCTTGCTAACCAGTCTACCATGAGGAACGTTGTTGAACACCTTACTGAAGTCCATATAGATCACATCTACCGCTCTGCCCTCATCAATCCTCTTTGTTGCATCTTCAAAAAAACTTAATCAAGTTTGTGAGACATGATTTCCCACGCACAAAGCTATCTTGACTATCCCTAATCAGACTGGGTAGGAATACGTCCAGTCAAGGATAGTAGTGGGAAGTTGCGTGTGGAGGCTGAAGAAATTGGGGAGGTACTGAATGAATACGTTTTGGCAGTATTCACTCAGGAACAGGACATTGTTGCTGATGTGAATATTGAGTCACAATTAATTAGAATGGATGGCTTTGAGGTATGTAGGGAAGAAGTGTTGGAAATTCTGGAAAGGGTGAAAATAGATAAGTCCCCTTGGCCTGATGGCATTTATCCTAGGATTCTCTGGGAAGCAAGGGAGGAGATTGCGGAGCCATTGGCCTTGATTTTTATGTCCTCGTTGTCTACAGGAATAGTGCCAGAAGACTGGAGGATAGCAAATGTGGTTCCCTTGTTCAAGAAGGGGAGTAGGGATAACCCTAGTAACTATAGGCCAGTGAATCTCACCTCTGTTGTGGTCAAAGTCTTAGAGAGAATTGTAAGGGATAGGATTTATGAACATCTGGATAGGAATGATGTGATCAAGGACAGTCAGCATGGTTTTGTGAAGGGCAGATCGTGCCTCACAAACCTTATTGAATTCTTTGAGAAGGTGACTAAGGAGGTGGATGAGGGTAAAGTGGTAGATTTGGGTGTATATGGATTTTAGTAAGGCGTTTGATAAGGTTCCCCATGGTAGGCTACTGCAAAAAATATGGAGGTATGGCATTGAGGGGGAGTTGGAGGTTTGGATTAGGAATGGGCTGGCTGGAAGAAGACAGGTGGTAGTAGTTGATGGTAAAGGTTCATCTTGGAGTGCAGTTACTAGCGGTGTTCCGCAGGGATCTGTTTTAGGACCATTGCTGTTTGTCATTTTTATAAATGACCTGGAGGAGGGGCTAGAAGGTTGGGTGAGCAGGTTTGCGGATGATATGAAAGTCGGTGGAGTTGTTGACAGTGAAGAAGGATATGGCAGGTTACAGCGGGATATAGATAAGCTGCAGAGCAGGGCAGAAAGGTGGCAAATGGAGTTCAATGTAGCTAAGTGTGAAGTGATTCACTTTGGTAAGAGTAACAAGAAGATGGGGTACTTGGCTAATGGTCGGATACTTGATAGTGTGGATGAGCAGAGGGATCTTGGTGTCCATGTACACAGATCTCTGAAAGATGCCACCCAGGTAAATAGTGCTGTGAAGAAGGCATATGGCGTACTGGCTTTTATTGATAGAGGAATTGAGTTCCGGAGCCCTGAGGTCACGTTGCAGTTGTATAAGACTCTGGTGCGGCCGCATCTGGAGTATTGTGTGCAGTTTTGGTCGCCATACTATAGGAAGGATGTGGAGGCACTGGAACGGGTGCAGAGGAGGTTTATCAGGATGTTGCCTGGTATGGTAGGAAGATCGTATGAGGAAAGGCTGAGGCACTTGGGGCTGTTTTCATTGGAGAAAAGAAGGTTTAGGTGTGACTTGATAGAGGTGTACAAGATGATTAGAGGTTTAGACAGGGTTGACCATGAGAACCTTTTTCCACGTATGGAATTAGATATTATGAGGGGGCATTGCTTTAAATTAAGGGTTGGTAGGTATAGGACTGATGTTAGGGGTAGATTCTTTACTCAGCGAGTTGTGAGCTCATGGAATGCCCTGCCAGTAACAGTGGTGGACTGTTATGGGCATTTAAACGGGCATTGGATAGGCATATGGAGGATAGAGGGCTAGTGTAGGTTAGGTGGGCTTGGATCAGCGCAACATCGAGTGCCGAAGGGCCTGTACTGTGCTGTATTTTTCTACGTTCTATGTTCCATGTTCTCGACTTTGCTTTCCAAATACACGTAAATCCTGTCCCTCAGGATTCTCTCCAATAACCTGCTCACCACCGACGTCAGGCTCATCAGTCTATTGTTCCCTGGCTTTTCCTTACTACCTTTCTTAAATAGTGGCACAACGTTAGTCAACCTCCAGTATCTGGCTCTTCACCTGTGGCTATCAATTATATAAATATCTCAGCAAGGGGCCCAGCAGTCACTTCTCTGCTCCCATAGAGTTCAAGGGTACACCTGGTCAGGTTCTGGGTATTTATCCACCTTTAAGCGTTTTAAGCAATCCTGCACCTTCTCCTCTGTAATATGGACATTTTTCAAGATGTCGCAATTTATTTCCCCATGTTTTATATCTTCCATATCCTTATCCATAGTAGATACTGATGCAAAAAATTCATTTAGTATCTCTCCCCCAACTTGTGCTATTCCACACGTAGGCGACTTTGCTGATCTTTGCTGATCTATTCTCTCCCTAGTTACCCTTACGTCCTCAATGTGTTTATAAAATCCATTTGGATTCTCCTTCACACTATATGCCAAAGCTATCTCACTGTCCCCTTTTTGCCCTCCTGATTTCCCTTCTACTGCCTTTATAGTCTACTAAAGATTTATTTGATATGTGCTTCCATTCTCTTGACCAAAATCTCAATCTACCAACCTTGCCTTTCACCCTAACAGGAACATACTGTCTCTGGACTCTCATTATCTTATTTTTAAAGATTTCCCATTTTCCAGCTGTCCCTTTACCTTCAAACATCCGCACCAATCAAACTGTGAAAGTTCTTGCCTAATACTGTCAAAATTGGCCTTCCTCCAATTTATAACTTTTATATCCAGTCTATCCTTTTCCATCACTATTTTAAAATTAATAGAGTTATGAACGCTGGCCCCAAAGTGCTCCCTCACTGACACCTCAGTCACTTGCCTTGCCTTATTTCCAGAAAGTGGTCAAGTTTTGCACCTTCTCTAGTAGGTACATCCACATACTGAATCAGAAAATTTTCTTGTACACACTTAACAAATTCCTCTTCTACCCCAGAACAGATTGCAATGATCCAAAAATGTGAATCTCTCTCCCCTGTTCCAGTTCCTCAGCCATGCATTCATCTGCTCCATCCTCATATTCCTACCCTCACTAGATCATGGCACCAGCAGTAATCCAGATATTATTACCCTTGAGGACCTCCTTTCTAAATTGCTGCCTAATTTCCTATATTCTGTCCTCAGAAACTCATCCTTTTCTTGTCCTATGTCATTAGTTCCAATGTGTACAATGACCTCCTGCTGGTTCCTCTCCCCTTTGAGAATATTCTGCACCCTGTCTGAGATATCCTTGATCCTGGCACCAGGGAAGCAACACACTGTTCTGATTTCTCGCTGCCAGCCTCTGACTAGAGAGTCCCCTATCACAATCAATTGTTTGCAACCTGGCGCACCCTTATTACATTAGAGCCAGTCTTGGTACCAGAAACTTGGCTATCTGTGCTACATTCTCTTGAGTCTCCATCACGTCCTACATTTTCCAGAACAGCATATATTGTTTGAGATACCATAGGAGACTCCTGTACGATCTCCCCTCTCTCCTATCTTTCCTAGAGGTAATCCATCTACCTGACTGTATCTGTGGCTTTTCTCCCTTCCTACAACTGCCATCTGTCACACCATCTTGCTCCTGTAAATTCTTCATTGTCTCTAACTGCCTTAGAGTCCTACAGCATGGAGGCAGGCCCTTTGTCTCAAACTGGTCCATGCCAAACAAAATGTTCATCAACACTAACCTCATTTCCCTGCACTTGGCCCAAATCCTTAAACCTAATCACCTGATGAAGGAGCGTCGCTCCGAAAGCTAGTGTGCTTCCAATTAAACCTGTTGGACTATAACCTGGTGTTGTGTGATTTTTAACTTTGTACACCCCAGTCCAACACCGGCATCTCCAAATCATTTCCTATCTGTGTACTTGTCCAATACCTTCTAAATGTTATTAATGTACCCACCTCAACCACTTCTTCTGGCAACTCATTCCATATGTGTACCACCCTTCAAGAAAAAAAGTTGCCCCTCAGGTTCCCTCTTATTCTTTTCCCTCTAACCTTAAACTAATGCCCTTTAATCCTCGATTCCCCAACTCTGGGAAAAAGAATTAGTGCATTCACCCTACCCATGCCTCTCATGATCTTATACTCTTCTATAAGAACGTAGGACATAGAATAATACAGCACAGAACAGGCCCTTCAGCCCTCGATGTTGTGCCAACCCGTGAACTAATCTAAGCCCATCCCCCTAATTATCCCATCATCATCCATGTGCTTATCCAAGGATTGTTTCAATCTCCCTAATGTGGCTGAGTTAACTACATTAACTACATGGCAGGCAGGGCATTCCATGCCCTTAACACTCTTTGGGTGAAGAGCCTGCTTCTGACATCTGTCTTAAATCTATCACCCCTCAATTTGTAGCTATGCCCCTCGTACAAGCTGACATCATCCAAGGAAAATGACTCTCACTGAATACCCTATCTAATCCTCTGATCACCTTGTATGTCTCTATCAAATCCCCTCTTAGCTGCCTTCTCTCCAATGAGAACAGACCCAACTCTCTCAGCCTTTCCTCACAAGACCTTCCCTCCAGATCAGGCAACATCCTGGTAAATCTCCTCTGCACCTTTTCCAATGCTTCCAGATCCTTCCTGTAATGGGGCGACCAGAACTGCACATAATACTCCAAGTGAGGCTGCTCTAGCGTTTTGTGTAGTTGCAGCATGATATTGCGGCTCTGGAACTCAAACCCTTTACCAATGAAACCTAACACATCGTATGCCTTCTTAACAACACTATCAACCTGGGTGGCAACTTTCAGGGGTCTATGTACATGGACACCAAGATCCCTCAGCACATCCACACTACCAAGAATCTTTCCATTGATCCAGTATTCCGCTTTCCTGATATTCTTCTCAAAGTGACTCACCTCACATTTATCTGCATTGAACTCCATTTGCCACCTCTTAGCCCAATTCTGCTGTTTATTCAAGTTCACCTGCAACCTGCAAAATTCTTCCACACTGTCCATTATTCCACCAACTTTAGTGTCATCTACAAACTGACTAACCCACCTATGCCTGCATCGAAGTCATTTATAAAAATGACAAACAACAGTGGTCTCAAAACAGATCCTTGTGGCACACCACTAGTTCAAAGTTTGTGCGAAGATTTGTAGCTCGGGTGCTTGTTGTAGTGGTTCTGTTCGCCGAGCTGGAAGTTTTTGTTGCAAACGTTTCGTCCCCTGGCTAGGAGACATCATCAGTGCTGTGGAGCCTCCTGCGAAGCGCTTCTTTGATGTTTCTTCCAGCATTTATAGTGGTCTGTCCTTGCCGCTTCTGGGTGTCAGTTTCAGCTGTCCGCTGTAGTGATTGGTATATTGGGTCCAGGTCGATGTGTCTGTTGATGGAATTTGTGGATGAATGCCATGCCTCTAGGAATTCCCTGGCTCTTCTCTGTCTGGCTTGCCCTATGATAGTAGTGTTTTCCCAGTCGAATTCATGTTGCTTGTTGTCTGAGTGTGTGGCTACTAGGGATAGCTGGTCGTGTCGTTTCGTGGCTAGTTGGTGTTCATGTATGCGGATTGTTAGCTGTCTTCCTGTTTGTCCTATATAGTGTTTTGTGCTGTCCTTGCATGGTATTTTATAAACTACATTAGTTTTGCTCATGTTGGGTATTGGCTCCTTTGTTCTAGTAAGTTGTTGTCTGAGCGTGGCTGTTGGTTTGTGTGCCGTTATGAGTCCTAGGGGTCGCAGTAGTCTGGCTGTCAGTTCTGAAACGCTCCTGATGTATGGTAGTGTGGCTAGTCCTTTTGGTTGTGGCATGTCCTCGTTCCGTGGTCTATCTCTTAGGCATCTGTTGATAAAGTTGCGCGGGTATCCGTTTTTGGCGAATACCTTGTATAGGTGTTCCTCTTCCTCTTTTCGCAGTTCTGGTGTACTGCAGTGTGTTGTAGCTCTTTTGAATAGTGTCCTGATGCAGCTTCGTTTGTGTGTGTTGGGGTGGTTACTTTCATAGTTTAGGACTTGGTCTGTGTGTGTTGTTTTCCTGTGTACCCTTGTGGTGAATTCTCCGTTTGGTGTTCTCTGTACTATCACGCCTAGGAATGGGAGTTGGCTATCCTTTTCTACTTCTCTTGTGAATCGGATGCCTGTGAGTGTGGCGTTGATGATCCGATGTGTTTTTTCCCTAGTAGCCACACACTCAGACAACAAGCAACATGAATTCGACTGGGAAAACACTACTATCATAGGGCAAGCCAGACAGAGAACAGCCAGGGAATTCCTAGAGGCATGGCATTCATCCACAAATTCCATCAACAGACACATCGACCTGGACCCAATATACCAATCTCTACAGCGGACAGCTGAAACTGACACCCGGAAGCGGCAAGGACAGACCACTATAAATGCCGGAAGAAACATCAAAGAAGCGCTTCGCAGGAGGCTCCACAGCACTGATGATGTCTCCTAGCCAGGGGACGAAGCGTTTGCAACAAAAACTTCCAGCTCGGCGAACAGAACCACTACACACCACTAGTAATCGGACTCCAAGCTGAATATTTTCCATTAACCACCACTTGTTGCCTTCTTACAGAAAACCAGTTTCTAATCCAAAATCTAAATCACGCTCAATCCCAGGTCTCTGCATTTTCTCCAACAGCGTTCCATGTGGAACCTTATCAAAGGCTTTACTGAAGTCCATGTGCATCACGTCAACTGCCCTAACCTCATCCGCTTGCTTGGTCATCTTCTCAAAAACCTCAATGAGGTTTGTGAGACACGACGTGCCCTTGAGAAAACCGTGTTGACTATCTGCACTCAAGTTGTTGCTTGCTAGATGATTATAAATCCTATCTCTTATAATCCTTTCCAAAACATTTCCTGCAACAGATATAAGACTCACTGGTCTATAACTACCTAGGTCATCTCTACTGCCCTTCTTGAACAAGGGCACAATATCTGCAATCTTCCAGTCTTTTGGTACTAAACCTGTAGGCAATGATGACTCAAAGATCAAAGCAAAAGATTCCAACACCTCCTCCCTAGCTTCCCAGAGAATTCTCAGATAAATCCCATCCAGACCAGGGGCCTTGCCTACTTTCATTCCTTCTAGTATTGATAACACCTCCTTATTAACCTCAATCCTTTCTAGTCTAATATCCCGTATCTCATCCCTCTCCTCGACAATATTCTCCTTTTCCTGAGTGAAAGCAGATAAGAAATATTCATTTAGCACCTCTCTGATCTCTACAGTGTCCAAACACAACTTCCCACTTCTGTTTTGACTGGCCCTATTCCTAACCTAATTATCCTTTTATTCCTCACATACCTCTCGAAAGCTTTAGGGTTCTCCTTTATTCTATTTGCTAAAGACTGCTCATGTCCTCTCTTTGCTCTTCTTAACTCTCACTTTAAATCTTTCCTAGCTGATCTGTAACTCTCCCTCGCCTCATCTGAACCATTTCGCCTCAATGCCACATAAGCCTCCCTCTTCTGCTTAACAAGAGATGCAATTTCTGTAGTGAACCACGGTTCCCTTACCTTAACACTTCCTCACTGCCTGACAGGGATATGCCTATCAAAGACACGCAATATTTGTTCCTTAAACCAGGTCTGCATTTTGCTACCCCATTCTATGCCTCCCAAGTCTTGCCTAATTGCATTATAATTGCCCTTCCACCATCTATGACTCTTGCCTTGAGGCATGTACCTATCCCTTTCCATCACTAAATTAAACGAAACCTAATTATGGTCACTCTCTCCAAAGTGCTCACCTACCACTAAATCAGATACCTGGCCTGGTTCATTACCAAGTGCTAATCCAGTGTGGCCTCTCCTCTTGTTGGCCCTTTGACAAAATGTTAGGAAACCCTCGTGTACACATTGGACAAAAACTGGTTCATCCGACATACTAGAGTTATATTTTGGGGAAGTTAAAGTCCCCCATAATGACCACCCTGTTCCTTTCACTCCTGACCAGAATCGTTTTGCCGATCCTCTCCTCCACATCCCTGGGACTTTGCAGAGGCCTATAAAATACTCCCAGCAGTGTGACCTCTCTTCTCCTGTTTCTAACCTCAACCGATACCACCTCAGTAGATGAGTCCTCATCAAAAGTTCTTTCAGTCACCGTTATACTGTCCTTGACTAACAAAGCTCCACTTACCCCTCTTTTACCGCCTTCCTTGACCTTAATGAAAGATCTAAACCCTGGAACCTGCAATATCTATTGCTGACCCTGCTCTATCCATGTCTCCGAAATGGTCACAATATTGACATCCCAGGTACCTATCCATGCTGCAAGTTCACCTATCTTATTCCGGATAATCCTGGCATTGAAGTAGACACACTTCAAACCAGCTTCTGTCTACCAGCGCACTTCTGTGACTGTGAAATCCTGTCTATATCCTCCCTACGCTCATCCTCCAGTGTACTGGAACTACAACACAGGTTCCCATCCCCCTGCAGGCTTACAGTAGGACAAAAGGTTGGCACAACACCAAGGGCCAAAGGGCATGTACTGTACTGTACTACTTTATGTTCTATGTTGTAGCTCTGTAGAACTTTAGAATATTGTGTACAGTTCTGGATGTCACACTACCAGAACAATGTAAAGGCTTTGGAAAGGGTGTGGAAAAGGTTTGCCAAAATGTGGCTTGGTTTGGACGGTAGGAGCTATAAGGAGAGATTGGAGAAACTTGATTCATTTTCACTTGAACATTGGAGGTTGCGGGGCAACCTGATTGAGATACAAAACTATGACAGGCATGGACAGAATGGATAGTCAGAGTCTTTTTCCCAGGGTAGAAATATCAGTTACTAGAGGGCATAAGTTAAAAGTAAAAATGAGAGAATGTACAAGAGATGTGTCAGGTAACCCTTTTACACAGAGGGTGTAAATGCCTGGACTGCACTGCCAGAGGAGGTGGTGGAAGCAATGCTTAAGAGGCATCTTGATTGATACATGTGTCGACTGTGAATAGAGGGATACAGATCATGCAGAGGCAAGGGGATTTTAGTTTGAAAGGCGTCATACAGTGGTGCAGGTCTTTTTAAGTCCAATTTCCCTTTTGTAAATCCATGCTGGCTCTCTCTAATCCTGCCACTGTTTTCTAAATAGCCCCCACCCCACTCCGGCCTATCACCCTCACCTTGACCTCCTTCCACCTATCCCACCTCCATCGCCCCTCCCCCTAGTCCCTCCTCCCTACCTTTTATCTTAGCCTGCTTGGCTCTCTCTCTCTTATTCCTGATGAAGGGCTTATGCTCGAAACGTCGAATTCTCTATTCCTGAGATGCTGCCTGGCCTGCTGTGCTTTGACCAGCAACACATTTGCAACTGTTTTCTAAATGCTTAGCTTTACTTAATTATTTTCAAATCATCTGTAGTATTTTACCAACTCACGACAAGAGGGTGATCAATCTACAATTCCTGATTTCTCTCTGTCTCTCTTTTTAAATAGAGAGTCATAGAGTCATACAGCATGGGAATAGACCCTTTGGTCCAATCCGTCCATGCTGACCATCATTCCAGACTAAACTAGTCCCACCTGCCTGTGCTTAGTCCATATCTCTCCAAACATTTCTTAATCGTGTCATTATCTAAATGTTTTTTAAACTTTGTAACTGTACCCACACCCCCGACTTCCTCCAGAAGTTCATTCTGCACATGAACTCTCTGTATATAAAAATTGCCTTTTTAAATGTTTCATCTCTTACTGTAAAAATATGCCCCCTAGTTTTGGACTCCCCCACCCTATGGAATACACCCTTGCTATTCATCTTATCTATGTCCCTCATGATTTTATAAAGTCTCTATAAGGTCACCCCTCAGTCTCCTACACTCCAGTGAAAAAAGTCCCAGCCTATCTTTATAACTTAAACCTTGCATTCCTGGCAACATCCTTGTAAACCTTTTCTTAACCCTCTCCAATTTAATAATATTCTTCCTATAGCAGGATGACCAGAACAATATAGAGTACTCCAGAAGGGGCCTCGCCAACATCCTGTACAACCTCAACATGACATCCCAACCTCAACATGACATCCCAACCCCTATAATTGTCTATTGTCTATAATCAAAGTCTGAGTAATGAAGGCAAGCGTGCTGAATGTTTTCTTAGCAACTCTGTTTATATGAGATGCAAATTTCAAAGAATTATTTACTTGAACTTTAGGTCTCTCTGTTCTACAACATTAGCCAAAGCTCTACCATTAATTGTCTTTGTCCTGCCCTTGCTTGCTTTACCAAAACGCAATAGCTCCCATTTATCCAAATTAAACTCCATCTGCTACTCCTCAGTCTATTAACCCAATTGATCAAGATCTCTTTGAAACCTTCTTCCCTGTTAACTATACCACCAACTTTGATGTCATCTGCAAACTTACTAACCGTGTCTCCTAAATTCTCATCCGAATTGCTTATATCAATGAACTCATTGAATGTTCTTGTGCATCACTCACCTAGAGAAGTGGGAAGTAAATCAAACTAATTTGTGCCTTGACTTTGGTAGATAGTTTTTTGGGGAGTCAGCAGGTGAATCACTTGCTGCAGAATGGGTTGAAGCAGGACGGTGAGTTGGCATGTGATTGACACATTGGTAACCTTCAGCAGTTACAATCAAGTGAATGACAGAAAAGAGGGCAGGGTGAGATGAATGTGCAAGGAGGATGAATGAGAACTGTCTGTGTCATCAGTTTCCAGGAGTTTCTCTTGAAACTGAGAGCCTCTGATAGGATGATCTCAGGTTGCTGTTTCTCCATTTAAATTATGAACTCTTGACATTACAAGATGTCTATGGTTTAAACTGTCTCCTTTAACCTTAGATCAGCCAAAGAATTCGGAAAGCATCCCAGCACACAGACACACCTGTGTGACCTGGCTACTATAGGAAAGAAACTCAAACAGAATTGAAGTAACATGTAACAATATTCTCATCTTGTTTCAGCACTTTAAAGGAAAGGGGCACCTGCCTTATGAGGCACAGAGAGAGAAAGCAACTGCTGTTGTATAGGGTCCAAAGCAGCTACTGCTGTGAAGAAACAATACTTGTAAGAATTGTTTTTATTCAAAAGGGAACAGAATGGAAGGGATGTTTGGAGATTTAAGGAAGGAGTTGCCTGAAGTGAATCTTAGTGGTGGATGTTTGATTCACTCAGCTTGAGTCTTCCAGATCAATGTTCTTGGGACACCGGAAGTTGGACTCAAGCAAGACAAGGGGTGGTGAGTCTGCTTGAGAGCAGGGACTAACATTAGACATGTCCTTGTAATGTTGTTTGAGAAATTATTTTTTAAAAAAGTTATTGGTCTCTGTGAGGATCATGGAACCATCCAGGTTGTGTGTTATTTTCATGCTGTTTTGACATCTTCCTGTGCATATGCCACTCGTGATTTGATGAGCTGTAGATATAATAGGGAAGCCCCATATAGCACTAGTGGAATACTATTGTCCTGACAAGGCTTTTTAAAAATGCTCAGTAACAAGGTCAATTCGCCTTTCATTGCTAGGAAAGTTGCGGGGCATGTATGCATACCACCCCCAAGAAAAGTGGGAAGAAGTGAGAACAATTCAGTATTCCTGTCCAATGTCATTTTTTTCTAATTTTCACAGACTACTCTAAGCATTCCAAAACTGCTTCCAAGGGCTTGGTAACAATACCATCAGTCTCAGGGTCGGGGTTATCAATTTAGATCTGTCATGAGGAGAAATTTCATCATTTAGAGAAATCTTTAACATTCTGTATCCCAGATTCTGAACCTGGAACTCTCTCCCTAATGACATTTTGGATGTACCTACACCAAATGGACTGCAATGGTTCAAGAAGACTAATCACCACCACCTTCTCTAAGGCAACTAGGGATGGGCAATAAATACTGGCCCAGACAACATGTCCACATCCCATGAGTGAAGTAAAAAAAAATGAGTTGTAGATATTCCGTTATTGAGTGCATTTTAAACTAAAAATAATAGATAATTTAACTGATTTGTTATGACATACCTTTGAAGCAGGTGGGATTTGATTTCCTAGCTTAAAGTTAGGGAGACTACCTCTATGCCACAAGAGCTTCCAAAAGACTGTGATTAAGAAATTGAGAAATTAACAGTAATTAAGAAATTAATGGTATCAATTTTGACAGAATGCTGCAATGAGAAGGTATCCATTCCAGAATGTTAAAGGTAGTGTTCAGGAACATTGCAGATGTTCTAATTGTGACCTCCCAAAATCCTCCTGCTTTGGGAACTGCGTTAGATTTTAAATTTCACCTGTCATTCCACTGTTTACGACATTTGAGGAAGGAAAACCAGAAATTGTTGGAAGTCAACAACAGCAACACATAACAGCGCTAGAGAAATTCCATCAATTCCCAAAGAAATTTGCTTCAACTATATTTAAGGGAAGAGCATAACTTCAAGCCTGCTGCCAATATGTCAACCCCACCTGTATATAATCCACGGAATCCCCAAGTGCGGCGAATGCTGTGTACATCACCTCTCGCTTCCCTCCCCACTTCTGCATGATGCAAGAGAATTTAGACTGAGTAACGATTTCCTCCACCCTCCTCTTGCCCTCACTGAAGGTAATGTAAGTTTCTCCAGTTCCCTTCTCGTGGTAATTACTCTTCCAGACATAGGAGCCAGTGTTCTCCAAACCCATGAGCTCATTGAATATCTCCATCATGTAAATGTCCTCCTCGCTGTTGCCATCAATGACCATCACCACCTTGAGATTGGGATATGCAATCCGCTTCACTGATGTCAGACATTTTTTGAGATAATCTGGGTCCTCCTGGTAAGCGGCAATACAAAGAGCAACTGATTTGGTAAATTTGAGGGGTCGATTCTCCTTCCTCATCCTCCTATGTTCCAAGAAGGCAAAGAGACTCTGAATGAAAAGATGTAGAGCGAGGATGGCTCCATACAGCCCGAAAGACAGGTGGTAATTCTCGGTGTAGCCAAACTGATATCCCTTCACATAGGTGCAGGTAATGGCCCCCAATACTGACAAAGCAAACAAGGTGCTTGCTATGATTCGGAGGGTGGTACACAGTCTCTCACAGGACATGTCTGTAACAGAAAAAACAATTAGCAAAGACAAAGTTAGCCAGGGAATATCCAGCCTTAGTGTGGAGTAGTCAGGGTCATAGATGTAAATAAAGTTTATAACACTGATTCACATCATTTGATCTACTTAGGCCTGCTGCACTCAAATATCCTCCCAGCCTTAATGCATCAACACTATTCATTTCAACCTCACCATGTGATATGAACTTGCACATTCTCACAAAAGTCTGGATAAAAATGGTTTTCCTCAATTCCCTATTTGATTCCTTGATGGTTATCTTTTATCGATAATTTCTCATTATGCTTTTGGTCACAAGTCTAGTCTATTAAAATCTTCCATCATTTTAAATCTCTCTAAAGGATCTTTAAAATAGATGCGACTGTAAAATATTAGCTTAAAAATACTTTCCCTGCTTCTCCAAATTGATTTTCTACCTCCATCCCACATAAAGAAATGCAAACAGACTGTTCCCAGCCTTAGTCCTTTCACATCTGTCCTAAAAAAGCTATTTCTCCGAAGGCTAATAGTATTCACACTCATCACCAACCCCAACCTTGGCTATCGCCTCCCTTTTGGCCCCTCACCACCTACATCCACCTCAAGACACCGGTAAATCTTGGTGGAGAAACCATAGTTTCAAAATTTGCAGATGGTACAAAACTCAGAAACATTGTGAACTTCGAGGGTGATAATGTAGAACTTTAAAAGGACATACAGAGGAACCTCAATTATCCAAATGTCGATTATCCAAATTTTGGATTATCCGAACAAGATTGCAAGGTCCTGATGCTTGGCTAAACTGTGTTATCCATCGTTCTATTATCCAAACATTTGGTTATCCAAACAAAATACTATCCGCTGTGTCATTCGGATAATCAAGGTTCCTCTGTATACTGGTTGGTGGAATGGGCAGCAGATGAAATTTAATGCATGGTGGTGGGAAGTTGTGCATGGAGTCAGAGGAGATAGGGGAAGTGCTAAAAGAATACTTTTCGTTGGTATTCACACTAGAAAAAGACAATGTGGTTGAGAACAATACTGAGATATAGGCTACTAGACAAGATGGGATTGAGGTACATAAGGAGGAGGTGTAAAGTGGAAAGTGTGAAAATAGATAAGTCCCCTGGGCTGGATGGGATTTATCCTAGGATTCTCTGGGAAGCCAGGGAGGAGATTGCAGAGCCTTTGGCTTTGATCTTTATTTCGTCATTGTCTACAGGAATAGTGTCAGAAGACTGAAGGATAGCAAATGTTGTTTCCTTGTTCAAGAAGGAGAGACAATTCTGGAAATTATAGACCTGTGAGCCTTACTTTGGTTGTGGAAAGGGTTATAAGAGATAGGATTTATAATCATCTAGAAAGGAATAAGTTGATTAGGGATAGTCAACACGGTTTTAGAACATAGAAAAATACAGCGCAGTACAGGCCCTTCGGCCCTCGACGTTGCGCTGACCGAAGCCTACCTAACCTACACTAGCCCAATAACCTTTGTGAATGGTAGGTTGTGCCTCACAAACCTTATGGAGTTATTTAAGAAGGTGATCAAACAGGTGGATGAGGGTAGAGCAGTTGATGTGATGTATATGGATTTCAGTAAGGTGTTTGATAAGGTTCACCACGGTAGGCTATTGCCAAAAATATGGAGGCATGGGATTGAGGGTGATTTCGCGGTTTGGACCAGAAATTGGATTGCTGAAAGGAGACAGAGGGTAGTGGTTGATGGGAAGTGTTCATTCTGAAGTTCAGTTATTAGGGGGGGTGCCACAATGATCTGTTTTGGGTCCACTGTTGTTTGTCATTTATATAAATGACCTGGATGAGGGCATAGAAGGACAGGTTAATAAATTAGCAGACTAATTTACTAATAAGGTCGGTAGAGTTGTGGATAGTGACGAAGAATGTTGTAGGTTACAAAGAGACATAGATAAGCTGTAGAGCTGGGCTGAGAGGTAGCAAATGGAGTTTAATGTGGAAAAGTGTGAGGTGATTCACTTTGGAAGGAGTAACAGGAATGCAGAGCACTACACTAATGGTAAGATTCTTGGTAGTGTAGATGAGCAGAGAGATCTTGGTGTCCAGTTATAAAGATCCCTGAAAGTTACCATCCAAGTTGATAGGGTTGTTAAGAAGGCATATGGGGTATTAGCGTTTATTGGTAGAGGGATTGAGTTTTGGAACCGTGAGATTATGCTGCAGATGTACAAAACTCTGGTGCGGAGTATTATATACAGTTCTGGTCACCACATTATAGGAGGGATGTGGAAGCTTTGGAAAGGGTTCAGAGGAGATTTACTAGGATGTTGTCTGGTATGGAAGGAAGGTCTTACCAGGAAAGGCTGAGGGACTTGAGGCTGTTTTTGTTAGAGAGAGGAAGCTTGAGAGGTGACTTAATTGAGACATATAAGATAATCAGAGGGTTAGATAGGGTGGATAGTGAGAGCCTTATTCCCTTGATGGTGATGACTAGCATTAGAGGACGTAGCTTTAAATTGAGGGGTGATCGCTATAGGACAGATGTCAGAGGTAATTTTTTTAATCAGACAGTAGTAGGGGCGCTGAACACACTTCCTGCAACAGTAGTAGAACATAGAACATAGAAAAGTACAGCACAGAACAGGCTCTTTAGCCCACGACGTATGTATCGAGGATTATTCCTAATCTAAAATAAAATTAACCTAATCTGTGCACCCCTCAACTCACTGCTGCCCATGTGCATGTCCAGCAGTTGATTAAATGTGCCTAATGACTTCGCTTCCACCACCACCACTGGCAACACATTCCATGTATTCACAACTGTGTAAAGAACCTACCTCCGATGTCTCCTCGATTCCCTCCTCCTAATATCTTAAAACTACGACCCCTCGTACCAATCAATCTTGACCTGGGGAAAGGTCTCTGGCTATTGACTCTATCCATTCCTCTCATTACCTTGGATACCTCAATCAAGTCACCTCTCTTCCTCCAACTCTCCAGAGAGAAAAGTCCAAGTTTAGGCAACTTCTTTTCGTAAGACAAGCTCTCCAGTCCAGGGAGCATCCTGGTAAACTTTCTTTGCACCTTCCCTAAAGTCTCTGTATCTTTCCTATAATAGGGAGACCATAACTGAACACAATATTCCAAGTGTGGTCTCACCAGGGACTTGTAGAGCTGCAGCAAACTCTTGCTGCTCTTAAACTCTATCCCCCTGTTAATGAAAGCCAAAACACCACATGCTTTTGTAACAACCCTACCCAACTTTGAGGGATCTATGCACTTGAACATCAAGATCCCTTTGTTCCTCCACAAGAATCCTGTCTTTAATCCTATGTGCAGCATTCAGGTTCGACCTTCAAAAATGCATCACTTCGCATTTATCCAGGTTGAACTCCATTTGCCATTTCTCAGCCCAGCTCTGCATCCTGTTGATGTCGCGCTGCAGCCTGCAATAGCCTTCGATTCTATCAACGGCACCTCCAACCTAATCCATCCCTTAACCTCCTCATCCAAGTCATTTATAAAAACTACAAAGAGCAGAGGCCCAAGAACAGAGCCCTGCAGGACTCCACTCACCTCAAGACAGAATACTTTCCATCTACAAATACTCTCTGCCTTCTGTCAGCCAACCAATTCTGAATCCAGACAACCAAATCTCCCTGTATCCCATACCTCCTGACTTTATGAATGAGCCTACCATGGGGAACCCTATCAAATGCCTTGCTGAAGTCCATATATACCACATCCACTGCTCGACCTTCGTCAACTTGTCTCATCACCTCTTCAAAGAACTCGATAAGATTTGTGAGGCATGACCTGCCCCTCACACAGCCATGCTGACTGCCTTTAATCACTTTATGCTTTTCCAAATATTCATAAATCCTATCCCTCAGAATTCTTTCCAAAACTTTGCTGATCCTCTATGACTCTAAGACTGACTGGTCTGTAATTGCCAGGGATTTCCCTACTCCCCTTCTTGAAAAAAGGAACTGCATTCACCTCCCTCCAATCTTCCGGTACGACTCCGGTGGAGAGTGAGGAAACAAAGATCTTCACCAGCAGCTTAGCAACCTCCTTTCTCGCTTCCCGGAGCAGCCTAGGATAAATCTGGTCTGGCCTGGGGGACTTATCAATCTTAATGTTTGCCAAAATTTCCTGCACATCAACTTCATCAATCTGGATCTGTTCAAGCCTGTTTCCCAGCTCCTCAAAGTTCTCATCCACAGCAAGGTCCCTTTTCCTCAGTGAAAACCGAAACAAAAAACTCATTTAGGGCTTCCCCTACCTGTTCAGACTCCATGCCCAAGTTCCCCACACTATCCCTGACCGGCCCTACCTTCTCCCTGATCATTCTCTTATTCCTCATGTATGAGTAAAATGCCTTTGGGCTCTCCCTAATCCTTCCTGCCAAGCCTTTATCGTGGGCCCTCCTGGCTCTCCTCAGTCCATTTCTGAGCTCCTTTCTAGCAAACCTGTAATCCTCTAAAACTGTGCTAGATCCTTGCTTCCTCCACCTTACATAAGCTGCCTTCTTCCTTTTGACGAGAAGCTCCTCTGTTCTGGTCATCCAAGGTTCCTTAGTCTCACCCCTTCTTACCTGTCTCAGAGGAACAAATTTGTGCATCACTCGCAACAATTGCTCCTTAAATAGTTAATGTCTGTTGTGTCCTTTCTGTGGAACAATTGCTCCCACTCTGTGCTTCCCAACTCCTGTCTGATAGCATCATAATTTCCTTTTCCCCATTAAATATCTTCCCTCGGTAACTGCTCCTTTCCCTCTCCAAGGCTATAGTAAATGTGAGGCAGTTGTGGTCACTGTCACCAAAGTGTTCTCCTATCGCACGATCTGATACCTGTCGTGGCTCATTATCGATCACCAAATCCAAAATGGCCTCTCCCCTTGTCGGTCTGTCTACACACTGAGTAAGGAAACCCTCCTGAACACACCTGACAAAAATGGCTCCATCCAAACCATCTGCACTGAGGAGGTTCCAGTCAATATTTGGAAAATTGAAATCACCCATAACAACCCTGCTACATCTGCATTTGTCCAAAATCTGCTGGCTTGTGTTTTCTTCAATCTCCATACTGCTATTAGGAGGTCTGTAAAAAACTCCCCGTGTGGTGGCTGCTTCCTTGCTGTTCCTAACTTCCACCCGTACTGACTCAGTAGACAAACCTTCCTCCACAATCTTCGTTTCTGTAGCTGTGATGCACTCTCTGATTAGCAATGTTACACCCCCTCCTCTTTTTCCAAGCTCCCTTTTAAATGTTATAACCCTGGAACATCTAGCAACCATTCCTGTCCCTGTGAAACCCACGTCTCCGTTATGGTCACAACATCATAGTTCCAAGTACTGATATAAGTTCATCACTCTTATTTCTGAAACTCCTTGCGTTAACGCAGACACACTTTAACTGATTCCTTTGTTTCATCGCGTGAAAAACCTTCCCGCCAACTTTGAGGACATTTAAATAGTCACTGGACGAGAATGGAATAGTGTGGGTTAGATGGGCTTCAGGTTGGTTTCACAGGTTGCTGCAACATCGAGGGCCAAAGGACCTGTACTGCGCTGGAATGTTCTATGTTCTCATGTATAGAGGTGTGAAATTATTCATTTTAGTAGGAAAAGCATGGAGAAGTGGTTCAAAATAATGCAAAAGATAGCATCCTTAGCCTTATCATTATGGGCATAGAATATAAAAGCAAGGAAGTTATGTTAAACCTCTTTAAAACACTGGCTTCAACTAGATTATCGCATCTGGTTCAGGACACTCCACTTAGTCCACGAGGAAAGTTGTGAGAGAAGGTACAGAAAAGATTCATGAGAATTGTTCCAAGAATGAAGAACTTCAGTTACATAGAATGATTGAAGAATGATAGGATTGATTTTCTTGGAGAAGGTTGAGAGGAGATTTGATAGAGGTGTTCAGATTCTTGAGGAATCTGGTGTGTGCAGAAAGAGAAACTGTTCCTATTGGTGGAAGGATCAAGAAAATGGAATGGTGTGTAGAAATAGAGAGAGCAAAAAATTCAGAAGTAGAGGGTGTAAAGAATAGGAAGAAAGAGCTTGCAGAAATAGAGTAACAGTTATTAAAGAGATTGAATAGACTCGTTTTTCTCAGAGCAGAAGAAATTGAGAAGGGACATAATTGAGATGTACAAAATTATGAGGGATATTGATGGGGTAAAGGAAGAATCTTTTCTCCTTGATGGAGGGATCAATAACTAGGGGCACAGATTTAAGGGAAGGGGCAGGAGATTTACAGATATGAGGAAAACCTTTTTCACCTAAAGGATGGTGAGAACATGGAACCCACTACCTGTAAGGATGGTAGAGGTAGGAACTCTCGTAACATATAAGAAGTATTTAAATGTGCGCTCATGATGCCAAGGCAGTCAAGGCTATGGACTAACTGCTCAAAAATGAGATTTAAAATTTTTTTGGTTGTTTTTGATCAACGAAAATGTCATAGATCAAAGGGCCATTTCTGTGTTGCAGATCTTTATGATTCTATTCCTGCCCTCAAATCTTTCCATTACAGCTCCCAATCTTACCATGCCAACTCCCAGATTCTTTAGCATGTACACTTTTGCTCTATCACTCAATTTATTCCATCATACTCTCTTTCTATTGTGCTTCTTCTCTCTCTCTCTTTATCCCAGCAGTTGGTTTCTCTACTGCTGCCTTTCTATTATTGTGTTATCTTCTAGTTCTCTTCTCTCCTACTCCACATGCACACACAATTTCTGTGAACACTCCATTTCACTTTTAACATTTTTAATGGTTTTTTAAACATTCTACTTCAACATTTCTCTCTCTCTCTATACTCCTGTAAGGAAATGGTGTAGTGGCGATGTCATTGGTCTAGTAATCTTGACCTGAGTGATGCGCTGAAATTCTACCCCTGGCAGATGTTCAAATTTTAATTCATTTAGAAAGGTCTGGAATTAAGATCTACCCAAACAAAGACCATTGTCTTAAAAATCCATCTGATCCATTAATGTCCTATAGGGAAGTAAATCTGCCATCTTTACACAGTTTGACCTACATGTGACGCCAAATCCAGAGCAATATCTCTGACTCTAAACAGCCTTCTGAATCACTTCCCACAGGCCACTCAGACCAAGGGGTGTATTTTAAAGGGTACTTGGGTATTGCTGGCCAGCTACCATTTATTTCCTGTCCCTAGTTGCCCTTGACAAGTTGGAGTGAGCTGCCTTTTTGAACCATTGCAGTCAATGTAGGTAGATCCACAATGTGCTCAGGAAGGGAATTCTAGGATTTTGAACCAGCAACAGTGAAGGATCAGCAACATATTTCCAATTCAGGATGGTGAGTGGTTTGGAAGGGAACTTGAAGGTGATGGTATTCCCATGTATCTGCTGCTCTTGTCCTGGTAGATGGAAGTGATCATGGGTTTGGAAGGTGCTATGTAAAGAGCCTTAGTGAATTTCTTTAATGCAACTTACAGATTTATAGATTCATTCAGCTTGGATCAGGCCCTTTGAGTCTGCACTGATGTAACTACCACTAAAGATGGACTAATCCCAATTTCCTGTACTTGTTCCATGTCCTCGAATGTTATGATATTTGATGTGCTTGCCCAAACATTTTTTAAAGCTTGTAAGGTTTCTGAACTCCACTACCTTCCCAGGCTATGCATTCCGGATTCTCACCACCTGCTGGTGAAAAGGCTTTTTTGTCACATGCTGTCTGAATTTTCTGCCCCTTACCCTAAAACTATGCACTTTCATGATTGACCCCTCAACCAAGGGGAGCAACTGCACTCTATTCATCCTGTCCGTATCCCTCATAACCTTATACACCTCAATCATGTCCACCGTCAGTCTCTCTGCTCTAGAGAAATAATCCAAGCCTACCATAGTCGGTCGAATCTCAGATGGCAACGATGACTTCCAGACAGGAGGTGGAAGACCTGGAAAAATGGAGCACTGAGAACAGTCTAGTTCTCAATGTCAGCAAAACCATAGAACTCAGTATTGACTTTCGCAGAATGTTACTAATGCCCCCCTGCACATTAACAGCACAGAGGTGGATCGAGTGGAGAGTGTCAAACTCCTGGGAGTGGTCATCCACAACAAGCTTTCTGAGACTTTTCATGTGGACGCACTGGTTACAAAGGCCCAACTACAGCTCTTCTTCCTCAGGCAGCTGAGAAAATTTGGCATGATGGTGAGTACCTTTGCCAACTTTTATAGGTGTGCCATCGAGAGCATTCTGTCTGGATGTATCACTAGCTGGTATGGCAACTGTACCATTCAAGATCAGAGATGGTTACAGAGAGTGGGGAACTCAGCCTGGACAATCACAAAGGCCAACCTCCCGTCTATAGAATCCATCTACCAGGCCCGCTGTCAAGGAAAGGCTGTCAGCAGTCTCAAAGATCCATCCCACCGTGGTAATGTTTTTCTACAACCTCTACCATCGGGGAGAAGGTACAGAAGCCTGAACACACGCACCAGCCGGTTTCGCAACAGTTTCTACCCTACTGTTGGCACAGTTACCTACCCAAACTAGGTAACATCGTCAATGAGAGTCTCTGGTGAAGTGCTGGTGGTATGTCCTGTCTCTCTATTTATAGATCTTGGTTTCTTAAGATAGTTGATGTCATTTCTGGGTTTTTTTCAAAGCAAGGTTATTAGGGTCTAAATCTATGTGTTCATTGATGGAGTTCTGGTTAGAATGCCATACCTCTAAGAATTCTCATGTGTGTCTTTGTTTGATTTGTCCTAAGATCAATGTGTTGTTCCAGTAAAAGTGGTATCCTTAGTTGTCTATATGTATGGAAATTTGTGATAGTCGGTCATGTCTTTTGGTGGCTAGTTGGTGTTCGCGTATCCTGGTGGCAAGTTTCCTGCTAGTTTGTCTGATATAGTCTATTTTATAGTTCTTGCACGGTATCCTGTAAATGACGTTAGATTTGCTGGTAGTATCTACTGGATCCTTTAGTCTCATTATTTGCTGTTTAAGTGCGTTGGTAGATTTGTGGGCTACCATGATGCCAAGGGGTCTGAGTAGTCTGGAAGTCATTTCTGCTAGGTTTATGATGTAAGGTAATGTGGCTACAGTTTTTGGTTGCATTGTGTCTGCTTGTTTGGGTTTGTTTCTGAGGAATCAGCAGATTGTGTTTATTGGGTACCCGTTTTTCCTGAAAAACTTGTATAGATGGGTGGCACGGTGGCACAGTGGTTAGCACTGCTGCCTCACAGCGCCTGAGACCCGGGTTCAATTCCCGCCTCAGGCGACTGAGTGTGTGGAGTTTGCATGTTCTCCCCGTGTCTGCGTGGGTTTCCTCCGGGTGCTCCGGTTTCCTCCCACAGTCCAAAGATGTGCAGGACAGGTGAATTGGCCATGCTAAATTTCCCAGAGTGTTAGGTAAGGGGTGAATGTAGGGGTATGGGTGGGTCGCGCTTTGGCGGGTCAGTGTGGACTTGTTGGGCCGAAGGGCCTGTTTCCACACTGTAAGTAATCTAATCTAATCATCAAAAGTAATCTAATCTAATCATGAAAGATATTTTTCTTCTGCTTTTTGTGATTCCTAGGTGCTGCAATGTGACGTAGCTTGTTGAAATAACATCTTGATGCAGATCTGTTTGTGGGTGTAGAGATTATTACTTCTGAAGTTAAATTGCTTCTGTGTTTGTTGTTTTTCTGTACTCACTGGTTTGAAGCTCTCCATTAGCTGTACGTTCAACATCATATCTAGAAATGAGAGTCTTTTGTCATTCTCCTCTTTTGTGAATTTTATGCCTGTCAGGATGTTGTTGATGGGGTTGTATGTTTCCTCTAATTTGTTCCGTTTTGTGATGACAAAGGTGTCATCCACGTAGTGGATCCAGAGTTTGGGTTGGATCGATGGGAGAGCAGCTTGTTCAAGTCTCTGCATTACTGCTTCTGCTATGAGCCCTGATATTGGTGATCTCATAGGTGTCCCATTGACTTGTTTGGAGGTTTTGTTATTGAATGTTAAGTGGGCGGTGAGGCAAAGGTCCACTAGCTTGAGGATGTTGTCTTTGCTGATGAAGCTAGTGCTGTCTGGTGTTTGTGGTCCTGGTTTTCCTAGTAGTGCAATCAGTGTTTCTTTGGCCAGGTCTCCTAATGTCAAAGGAGACTATTATTTGATCCTTTTCTATCTTATAATTTGGGCTGAAAATGTGTTGCTGGTTAAAGCGCAGCAGGTCAGGCTTTTGCCCGAAACGTCAAATTTCCTGTTCCTTGGATGCTGTCTGACCTGCTGCGCTTTAACCAGCAATACATTTTCAGCTCTGATCTCCAGACCTCACTTTTTACTATCTTATAATTTGATTAGATTCCCTACAGTGTGGAAAGAAGCCCTTCGGTCCAACCAGTCCACACCAACCCTCCGGACAGTAACCCACCCAGACCCATTTCCCCTCTGACTAATGTACCTAACACTATGGGCAATTTAGCATGGCCAATTCACCTGACCTGCACATCTTTGTGTTTGTGGGAGGAAACCAGAGCACCAGGAGGAAGCCCACATAGAGAAGGGGAGAATGTGCAAACTCCACACAGACAGTCACCCGAGGCTGGAATTGAACCTGGGACCCTCGTGCTGTGAGGCAGCAGAGCTAACCACTGTGCCATGGTGTCTTCGATGGTGTTCAGGAATTATTGGGTGGAGGGAATGCAGTGGCAGGAATCTTCAATTAGGTGTTTTAGTTTTTGGTGTTGTTCCTTGGCTAGTCTGTAACTTGGTGTACCAGGTAGAGAGACTTTAGGCATTTTAAGTCACACAGCACCTCCTCTGTAGTATGGATATTTTTCAATATGTCATTATTTATTTCCCCATATTCTGTACCTTCCATACCTTCTCCACAGTAAGCACTGATGCAAAATATTTGTTTAGTATCTCCCAAATCTCCTGCAGTTCCACACAAGGTCACTTTGCTGATCTTTAAGGGGCCCTATTCTCTCCCTGGTTACCCTTTTGTCCTTGATGTATATATAAAACTGTTTGGATTCTCCGTAACCCTGTTTGCCAAAGCTACCTCATGTCCCCTTTATGCCCTCCTGATTTCCCTCCAAAATATAGTCATACTGCCTTTAAAATCTTCTAAGGATTCACTCGATCTCTGCTGTCTATACCTGACATGTGCTTCCTTCTTTTTCTTGACCAAAACCTCAGTTTCTGTTGTCACCCAGCATTCCCTACACCTACCAGCATTACCCTTCACCCTAACAGCAACATACTGTCCCTGGACTCCCATTTTCCAGCCATCCCTTTACCTGCAAACATCCACCCCCAATCAACTTTTGAAAGTTCTTATTGAATACAATCAAAATTGGCCTTCCTCCAATTTAGAATTTTCACTTTTAGATCCAGTCTATCCTTTTCCATCATAATTTTAAAACTAATAGAGTTAGGGTTGCTGGCCACAAAGTGCTTCCCGACTGATACTTCTGAGTAACACACCCTTGGTCACCTGCAGAAACTTATTATTCATATTCCACTCGCATCATTTGTATGATCTTTTGATCTCTCTCTGACCATAAATTCTGTGTGCTTCCCTCTCACTTCACCTGATGAAGGGGCTACACTCCAAAAGCTTGTGATTTCAAATAAACCTTGGACTATAACCTGATGTCATTTGACTTCTGACATTGTCCACTCCAGTCCAATACCTGTACCTCCATACCATTATTTCCCAAGAGTAGGTCAAGTTTTGCACCTTCTCTAGTAGGTACATCCACACACTAAATCAAAACATTTTCTTGTACACACTTGTACACACTCCCACCATTCAAGCCTTTAACACTATGGCAATCCCAGTCTATGGAAAAAGTGAGGATTGCAGATGCTGGAGATCAGGGCTTAAAAATGTATTGCTGGAAAAGCGCAGCAGGTCAGGCAGCAACAAAGGAGAAGGAGAATCGACGTTTCGGGCATAAGCCCTTCTTCAGGAATGAGGAGGGTGTGCCAAACAGGCTAAGATATAAGGTAGGGAGGAGGGACGTGGGGGAGGGGTGCTGGGAATACGATAGGTGGAAGGAGGTAAGGTGAGGGTGATAGGCCGGAGTGGGGGTGGGGGCGGAGAGGTCAGGAAGAAGATTACAGGTCAAGAGGGCGGTGCTGAGTCTGAGAGTTGGGACTGAGAAATGGTGGGGGGAGGGGAAATGAGCAAGCTGGAGAAATCTGCATTCATCCCTTGTGGTTGGAGGGTTCCTAGGCGGAAGATGAGGCGCTCTTCCTCCAGGCCTCTCACTTGGAACTCGTGGCCCCCAGTAATTGAGTCCCCCACTCTGGGAAAAGCTTCTTGCTATCCACCCTATCTATACCGCTCATGATTTTGTAGACCTCAATCAGGTCCCCCCCAACGTTCATCTTTCTAATGAAAATAATCCTAATCTACTCAACCTCTCTTCATAGCTAGCACCCTCCATACCAAGCAACATACTGGTGAACCTCCTCTGCATCTTCTCCAAAGCATCCACATCCTTTTGGTAATGTGGCAACCAGAACTGCATGCAGTATTCCAAATGTGTCCAAGCCAAAATCTTATACAACTGCAACATGACTGGTCAACTCTTGTACTCAATACCTCGTCTGATGAAGGAAAGCATGCCATACACCTTCTTGACCACTCTACTGACCTGCGTTGCCACCTTCAGGGTACAATGGACCTGAACACCCAACACTCTCTGTACATCAATCTTCCCCAGGGCCTTTCCATTTATCGTATAGTTTGCTCTGGGATTGGATCTTCCAAAATGCATCACCTCGCATTTGCCTGGATTGAACTCCATCTGCCATTTCTCTGCCCAAATCTCCAATCTATCTATATTCTGCTGTATTCTCTGACAGTCCCCTTCACTATCTGCTCCTCCACCAATCATAGTGTTGCCTGCAAACTTGCTAATTAGACCACTTACACCTTCCTCCAGATCATTTACGTATATCACAAACAACAATGGTCCCAGCAATGATTCCTGTGGAACACCACTGGTCACAATTCTCCATTTTAGAAAGCTCCTTTCCACTACAATGCTCTGTCTCCTGCTGCCCAGCCAGTTCTCTATCCATCTAGCTTGTACACCCTACATCCCATGCAACTCCACTTTCTCCATCAGCCTACCAGGAGGAACCTTATTAAACGACTTACTGAAGTCCATGGGTATAACATCTACCGCCTTTCTCTCATCAATCAACTTTGTCATTTCCTCAAAAGAATTCTATTAAGTTGGTGAGACATGACTTCCCTGTGCAAAACCATGCTGCCTATACTTATGCGCCCATTTTCTTCCAAATGGGAATATATCCTATACCTCAGTATCTTCTCCTGTAGCTTCCCTACTACTGATGTCAGGCTCACTGGTCTATAATTCCCTGGACTATCCCTGCTACCCTTCTTAAATAAGGTGATAATTCCTTTCTTATTTCTCAGTTCAACCTAAATCTTCCCTGGATTTATTCCCAGGAATATCATCCCTATGTACAGCTGTAATATTATCCCGAATCAAAAACGCCACTCTCCCCTTTTTTGCCTCCCTTTCTATCCTTCCTACAGCATTGTACCATGGTACAATTTGCTAGTCCTGTCCATCCCTGAGCCATGTTTCTGTAATTGCTATGATCTCCCAGTCGCATGTTTCCAACCATGCCCTGAGTTCATCTGCCTTCCCTATTCGGCCTCTTGAAATAAATGCAGTTTAATTTATCAGTTCTACCTTGTTCTCTGCTTTGTGCCTGTGTGCCCTGACTGTTTGACTTGCTTGTTTTCCTAAGTGTACCAGTCTCAGACTGATCTCTTTTCTCATTATTTCCCTGGGTTCCAACCCCCTCCACCACCTTACTTGTTTAAATCCTCCTGAGCAGCTTGAGAAAACTTCCCTGCTAGTATATTAGTCCCATTCCAATTCATATGCAATCCAGGTCACTTCTACTCCAGAAGAGATTCCAAAGATCCAAAAATGAGAATCCTTCTCCCCTGCACCAGTTCCTCAGTCATGCGTACAGCAGCTCTATCCTCCTATTATTTTCCTCACTAGTTAATGGCACCAGTAGTAATCCAGATTTTACTACTCTCAAGGACCTCCCTTTTAAATTCCTCCCTAATGTTCTATATTTCTCCTCAGAGTCTCGTCCTTTTCTCTTCCTTTGTCATTAGTTCCAATGTGTACAACGAACTCCTGCTGGTCCCTCTCCCCTTTGAGAATATTCTGCACACTCTCTGAGATATCCTTGATCCTGGCACCAGGGAGGCAATACACCATTCTGATTTCTCACTGATAGCTGCAGAAACATCTGTGCCTCTGACAAGATAGTCCCCTATCGTAATTGATCGCTTCGAGCCTGACATACCCTTCATTACATTAGAGCCAGTCTTGGTACCAGAAACCTGGCTGTCTGTGCTATATTCCCCTGAGAGTCCCCCATGACACCCTACATTTTCCAGAAGAGCATACTGTTTGAGATGGGGACAGCCACAGGAGACTCTTGCATTACTTGCCTCCCTGTCCTACCTTTCCTGGCGGTAACCCACCTACCTGACTGTATCAGTGGTTCTTCTCCTGTCCTACAGCTGCAATCCATCACATCCCCCGAGCTCCTGTAAATTCTTCATTGCCTTTAACTGTCACTCCAACCAATCCATACGATGCAATCGGATTTGCAACCAAACACACCTCCTGCACCCATAATCATCAGTAACATGGCAACTCTCCTTCATCTCCAACATCTGACAGGAAGAACACTTTACTAAACACCATCTTTGCACCCGAACTATCCACAGACCCAAGAAATAGCAGTCTTACTGCTCTAAATACACTGCGGCAGGCTAACTTAGTAACTATGTTTTACATTTTTAAAGTTTAATCAAGAAATAAATCTCAGTAAAACATATAATCAAAAAGACCCCATTCTACTCCCTGTTGCAGCTTTACAAAATAAACAATAAGATTACACTTAAAAAGGCACTTAGCTGCTCCCCTGCTGTGAGCTGTCCCACACACAGGTTTCTCCATGGTCAGCTGTGAATGTCGCTATTTGTTAATTTTTCTTAGATGAACGCTGATGACCAGAGATACTTGAAATAAACAGTAGCTGTGCAGATTCACTGCTGGTCAGACAGCAGTGTAGGTTTCTTTCTCCATTTGAATCACTTCCCGTGTGGTCTCTGCCATTGCCTGTGTCCATCTTCCTTTTTAAACTGCCATTGTTTTGATCATTTTTTCCCAAATTTCCAAAACAATGCAACAGCTTATAAAACAATAATTATTGTTCTTAGAATTTGAGGAAATTAGCTCCAACACTGGGAATACCTCAAAGAAGGAGCAGCTCTTTTATAGCCATATCTTTTTTCCTGTCCTCCCTTGCTGCCTTAATTATCCAATTTACACACTTTACAGACGTCAACAATCTGTGAATAATTGCCCCAGATCCCTTTGTTCCTCTAAACTATCCCCTCACATTTTCACCTATATCCTTTATGCATATAACAAACAATAAGAGTCCCGATATTGAATCTTGTGGTATACTGGCCTCCGGTCACTCAAACAGCAGCCTACCACTACCCTCTGTGTTCTATGACAAAGCTAGTTTCTGATCCATCTCGCCAAGTTTCCTTCAGTTCTGTGTGCTTGAACCTTCTCAATCAGTCTCCTATAAGGGACCTTGCCAAAAAGTTCTATCTTCTAAAAGCTTTGCTAAACCCACATAAATTACATCAACTGAACTTCCCTCATGCACACACTTGATCACATTTTCAAAACATGTACCAAATTTGTAAGGCATGACCTCCCTCTGACAAAGCCATGCTGACTATCCCAAATTAATGTGTACCTTTCCATGTGGATATTAATTTGCTTCTTCAGAATTTTCTACAATAACTTCCCTACCACTGACACAAGAATCATCAGTCTACAATTTCCTGGTTCATTTCCACCAACCTCTTAAAAGGTGGAACCACATTAACCATTCTCAGATCCTCTGGCACTTCCCCCACGGCCAAAAATGAATTAAAATTTTATGTCAGAATCCTTACAACTTCCTGCCCCACCTCCCACAGCAGCCTGGGATACAGTTCATCTGAGCCAGGAGATTTGTCCGTTTTTAAGCTTGTCAGAGCCTCCAATACTTCCTCATTTCCTACATGAAACTGTGCAAGTTCCCACAGTCTCTTTTCCTGAATTCTGTACCTATGTTCTCCTTTTCCAGAGTGAAGACTGAAGAGAAGTATTCATTTAACGCTCTTCCAATACCCTGTGGCCTCATCCACAGGTTGCCCCTTGGTCCCTAATGGCCTTATTCTTTCCTTGGTTAACCTCTTCCCTTTAATGTATTTACAAAGTATTTTAGCATTCTCCATAATCCTGTTCACAAGTCCATTTACAAGCCCCTTTATTTACCTTCTAATTGCTTTCTTAAGTTACCTCTTCTACTTCCTGTGGCACCATAGCTGAATTGCTCTGTTTGGACATGCTAGAAGCCTTTTCTTCTTCCTTATCCAGTCCTGAATTGTCCTAGAAATCCAGGGTTCTCTGAACTTATTGCTCCTACAGTTCCCTCTACAGGGTACTCTCTCCAGCTCCTCTTTGAATGCTGCTCCTACCCCGCATTGCTGCACTGTACAGTTACATGGCAGGAGCTGTTCCCAGCCTACTTTGGCCAGATCCTGCTTTATTGTAATAAAATCTGCCTTCCCCCAATTCCAAAGCTGTATTTTGCAGGCCATCTTCTTCCTTGTCCAGAACAAATTTGAACCATACCGTGTTGTAGCAGCTGTTGCCTAAATGTCCCCCCACTGCCACATTGAATACTTGTCCAGCTTCTTTACCCGCACTGCACCATCCCTTGTTGGGCCTTGTATTGATTCAAAAAAATTCTCCTGGGTATATTAAAAAAATCCATCCTGTCTAAAACCTTAACACTATGACTATCCCCTAGTAGAATTACCCAATTAGCATTGCATACCTCTGCCAACACCCTACATTTTTGCTCCTCTATTTTCTGTTGATTCTTTGGGGACCTATCATACACTCACCATAAAGTAGCTGCCCTCTTAATATTCCTAAGTTCTATCTTCAAAGCCTCATTTGAGAATCCTTCCAAGATATCATCTCTCCATATTGCAGTAATCGACTCCTTAATTAACAATGCTACACAATGACCTTTTTTTATACCCTCCTCTGTCTCGCCTAAAGATCCTACATCCCAGAATGTTAAGTTGCCAATTCTTTTTGATAGTACACATTGCTGCTCCTAAATATCGATGGTGCAGGAAGTGGATGTTTGTGAATGTGGTGCCAATCAGGGAAGTTGTTTTGTTCTGAATGGTATTAAGGTTCTTGAGTGTTATTGGAGCTGCACCCACCCAGAAAAATGGAGAATATTCCATCACACTCCTAACTTGTGTCTTGTAGATGGTGGACAGGTTTTGGGGAGTCAGGCAGTGAGTCACTCATTGCAGTATTCCTAGTCTCTGACTACTCTTGTAACCATTGTTTATGTGATGAGTTCAGTTAACTTTCTGATCAACAGTAACCAACCATTTGTTCATAGCAGGGGATTCAGTGATGGTAACACCATTGAGGTCAAGGGGTAATGGTTAGATTGTATCTTACTGGAGATGATGTTTGCTTGGCTGTTGTGTAGCACAAATGTTATTTGGAATAGTGGATGGGCAATAAATGCTGGCCCAGTCAGATGCCCACATCCCATGAACGAATAAAAAAAGTTGGAAATTCACTTTTTCCATCGTTTTCAGCAGACATATTATTTCTACACTCACCATTTGCACTTTCTTTCTCTGTTTTTCTGCTCCCCCGCTCTTTCTACTCAAAAACACACTATTTCTGAATTCCCTCCCTAATCTCACTCACTAATCCATCACTCATGTTTTCTATTTCTCTATTTCGCTCACTCTTTCTATTCTAACATCTATTTTCTCGATTTTCACATGACCTCTCTATTTCTGCACTGAAAATGTGTTGCTGGAAAAGCGCAGCAGGTCAGGCAGCATCCAAGGAACAGGAAATTCGACGTTTCGGGCATAAGCCCTTCATCAGGAATGAGGAGAGTGTGCCAAGCAAGCTAAGATAAAAGGTAGGGAGGAGGGACTTGGGGGAGGGGCGATGGAGATGTGATAGGTGGAAGGAGGTCAAGGTGAGGGTGATAGGCCGGAGTTTACTCATTTCCCCTCCCCCCACCTTGTCTCAGTCGAATCCCTCAAACTCAGCACCGCCCTCCTAACCTGCAATCTTCTTCCTGACCTCTCCGCCCCCACCCACCCCCACTCCGGCCTATCACCCTCACCTTGACCTCCTTCCACCTATCACATCTCCATCACCCCTCCCCCAAGTCCCTCCTCCCTACCTTTTATCTTAGCCTGCTGGACACACTTTCCTCATTCCTGATGAAGGGCTTATGCCCAAAACGTCGATTCTCCTGCTCCTTGGATGCTGCCTGACCTGCTGCGCTTTTCCAGCAACACATTTTCAGCTCTGATCTCCAGCATCTGCAGTCCCCACTTTCTCCTCTCTATTTCTGCACTCAATCTCACTATTTCTGTACCTTTTCTGTCATTTTTTTCACTCTTTCTCAATTCTAGCACACTTTTTCAACACATTCCCTTTGCATTTCAGGACTTCCTCTCTGTTTCTGTGCACTCTCTCTCACACACTTTACTGACCCCCTTTCTTTTTCTGCTCTCACCCTGTATTTCAATTCTCACTTTCTTTATTTCTGCAATCCCTTTAATTCTGTGACCTCCCCCCACCAACCACCCCTCATTTCAGGACACGGATTCTCTCTGTTCCTGTACTCCCTCTCATGTGGACATACAAACAAGGCACAGGAGGAGGCCACTCAGCCTTTTTGAGTCTGTCAAGCCATTCAATAAGGTAACGGCTGATCTGATTTAACCTCGGCTCCACAAGATTCCCACACTCTCTGTTTCAGCATTTGCTGTCTCTATTTCTGCCTTTATATTTTCTATTACTGTACGCTTTCTTTTCCTACACTCCCTCTATTCGAATACAGAATCTCTCTCCATTACTGCTATCTCTCTATTTCTGCATTCTGTCTATTTCTACAGTCTTTCCCCAGTGATTAAGGTTCTAGCTACAAGATTGGGGACCTAAGAGTAGACCATTCAGCCCCTAAAATCTGCTCTGCCATTCTAGACTATCCACCTCCTGGCCATATTCCAGCATTATTTTGATATCCTTTGAAGTTATTTATGATGAGAAATGTATTAATTTCTAGCTTAAACTTCCCCAATAACTGAATTTCCAAGACCCTTTAGAACTCTAGAAAATTACAGAGTGAAGACATTCTTCCTTATTTGAATCCTAAATATCTTGCCTTTGAATCTGAAATTGTGTCCCGATTCTGGACCACGCCATCAGCAGAAACATCCCACTGCATCTGCCTTGTCTAGCCTTTTAAGAATGTTGTACGTTTCTCTGAGATCACCTCTCGTTTTTCTAAATTCCAGACAATAGAAGCTCAGTTTCCTCATCTCTCTCACAATCCCTTCATGCCTCGGGTTAGGATGGAGAAGGTGAGGAGGTGACTTTCATTGGAGCTATGGAGGTTAAAGGGCGATTTGACCGAGGGGTATAGGATTTTGACAGGTTCGGCAAGTGATACAAGGAATTGTGAGGAACTTTTTGATACAGTCAGTGGCAATGCCTTGGAACTCGCTGCTGGAGATTGGGACATGGATTTCCCAAAGAAATACCCGTCCAGAGCCTCCGAGAACTGACGGACTGACTGGGTTATTGTGGCGGGGACAGCATGGACTCAAGGGGTTGAACAGGCTCCTTCAGTGAGTCCCTTTTAATGAGTCTCCCTCTGCCTCTGTATTCCTGCCCAAACGGCGATCCTGTTTCTGTGATGGGCTGCCCCGGGAGGGGGTTGGGGTCTGGTTGTCCCTCTCACCCCCAGGGCAGTGCCTCGGGACAAAGCCGGAGTCGCCTCCGGGGGTGGGGAAGCTGCACCCGGGGGTCGGTCTCCCTTCCTCAGTCACCGTCAGCTACACCGTGCCCTCTACCTGCAGCCCCGGGGCAACTCCCGCCCGGTTCCCGGGGGAGAGGAGAGCTCCGTCCCGCTGTCCGCACTCACCTTCTCCCGCAGCAGCGCCCGGCTCCTACAGCAGAGACCACGGAGGATCCACCCGCTCGCACCGTCCTCCCTCCCTCCCTCCCCGGCAAAGGTAAAGGGGGGGGGGGGGGTAAGAGGGAGGGGTGGGGGCCGGGGAAGCAGAAAGAGAAAGGCAGTGAGGGTGGGGCTGAGAGGGAGCCGGGGAGAGAGAGGCACAGGGTGGGGTTGCAGAGGTGTATAAAGAAACAGACAAATGACAGAAAGATGCAAATGTTTGAGAAAGGGAAATGTGGGATGTGACAGAACACGGGAAGGGGAGAGATGGAGAGAGGGGAGAGAGGGGAGAAGCCAAGGGCAGGGCTCAGAAATCAAACAGGAACCAGTTACCGTTTGAGGAAAGCGTTTTCTCAGTGGAAGCGGAGCCTCTGCTGAAAGACCGATGCAGTATTCCCTCCACACGGCACTAAGCCACCTCCAAATTAATAGCTTCAGATTCAAACAGCTGCGGAATACTGTACGACAGCGGGATTAATCTGGCATTGAAAAAAGAGAATGAGACAGAGGAATTAGTTTATGGGAGACCGTAAAATCATAAAACATTGGAGCCGAAGTTGGCTATTCAGCCCATCGAGTCTGCCCCACATTTCAGAGAGGCGACTCTCTCTGTGTGGAGTTTGCAGATTCTCCCAGTGTCTCCGGTTTCCTCCCACGGTCCAAAAATGTGCAGGTTAGGTGAATTGGCCATGAGAAATTGCCCGTAGTGTTAGGTGAAGGGGTAAATGTAGGGGAATGGGTCTGGGTGGGTTGCGCTTCGGAGGGTTGGTGTGGACTTGTTGGGCCGAAGGGCCTGTTTCCACACTGTAAGTAATCTAATCTAATTGTGGTTGATCAGATAATCCTCAATTTCACTCTCCTGCATTTCCCCCATAATCCTTGTATTCCTTACTTATTAAAAGCGTCTCTCAGCCTCGAATATTTTTCGGTAACAATAAAGAGATGATAATGACAGTGCAGAGAGAGATTATAGAGAGATTAGGAGCTGTGAATGACCAAGGCTGAAGCCAGTGCTATGTGAGCAATGAATGCAATAGACCAAATTGAAAGAGATACAAGTGAAACGTTGCTTAATCTGAAATGAGTGTTTGGGGCCTTGGATGGTGAGCAATGGAAGAGGTAAAGGGGCAGGTGTTGCACCTTCTGCACTTACATGGGAAGGTACAGTGTGTGATGGGAGAGGTGCCGGGTGTGACGGGAGAGGTGCCAGGTGTGATAGGAGAGGTGTTAGGTGTGATGGGAAGGTACCGTGTGTGATGGGAGAGGTGCCGGGTGTGATGGGAGAGGTGTTAGGTGTGATGGGAGAGGTATTAGGTGTGATGGAAGAGGTGTTAGGTGTGATGGGAAGGTGCCGTGTGTGATGGGAGAGGTATTAGATGTGATGGGAAGTTGCTGTGTGTGATGGAAGAGGTATTAGGTGTGATGGGAAGGTGCCGTGTGTGATGGGAAGGTGCCGTGTGTGAGGATTATTCTTTTCATCAGTATTCACTCAGGAACAGGACACTGTTGCTGATGTGAATATGGAGTCACAAATGATTAGAATGGATGGCCTGGAAATATGCAGGGAAGAGGTTCTGGGGATATTGGAGAGGATGAAAATAGATAAGTCTCCTGGGCCTGATGGCATTTACCCTAGGATCCTATGGGAAGCTAGGGAGGAGATAGCAGAGCCATTGGCCTGGATTTTTATGTCGTCATTGTCAACGGGAATAGTACCAGAGGACTGGAGGATAGCGAATGTGGTCCCCTTGTTCAAGAAAGGGAGTAGGGATAGCCCTAGTAACTATAGGCCAGTGAGTCTGACTTCAGTGGTGGGCAAAGTCTTAGAGAGAATGGTAAGGGATAAGATTTATGAACATCTGGATAGGAATAACGTGATCAAGGATAGCCAGCATGGTTTTGTGAAGGGCAGGTCGTGCCTCACAAACCTTATTGAGTTCTTTGAGAAGGTGACTAAGGAAGTGGACGAGGGTAAAGCAGTAGATGTTGTGTATATGGATTTTAGTAAGGCGTTCGATAAGGTTCCCCATGGTAGGCTAATGCTAAAACTACGGAGGTATGGCATTGAGGATACATTAGAGGTTTGGATTAGGAATTGGCTGGCTGGAAGGAGACAGAGGGTAGTAGTTGATGGACTATGTTCATCTTGGAGTGCAGTTACTAGCGGTGTACCTCAAGGATCTGTTTTGGGACCATTGCTTTTTGTTATCTTTATAAATGATCTAGAGGAAGGGCTTGAAAGCTGGGTAAGCAAGTTTGCGGATGACACAAAAGTCGGTGGAGTTGTGGATAGTGAGGAAGGAAGTGGTAGGTTACAGCGGGATATAGATAAGTTGCAGAGCTGGGCAGAAATGTGGCAAATGGAATTCAATGTAGCTAAGTGTGAAGTCATTCACTTTGGTAGGAGTAACAAGAAGATGGATTACTGGGCTAATGGTAGGCTACTTGGTAGTGTGGATGAGCCGAGGGATCTTGGTGTCCATGTACACAGATCTCTGAAAGTTGCCACCCAGGTAAATAGTGCTGTGAGGAAGGCATATGGTGTACTGGGCTTTATTGGTAGAGGAATTGAGTTCCGGAGTCCTGAGGTCATGTTGCAGCTGTATAAGACTCTGGTGCGGCCTCATCTGGAGTATTGTGTGCAGTTTTGGTCGCCATACTATAGGAAGGATGTGGAGGCATTGGAACGAGTGCAGAGGAGGTTTACCAGGATGTTGCCTGGAATGGTAGGAAAATCTTATGAGGAAAGGCTGAGGCACTTGGGGCTGTTCTCATTGGAGAAGAGAAGGTTTAGGGGAGATTTGATAGAGGTGTATAAGATGATTAGGGGTTTAGATAGGGTCGACACTGAGAATCTTTTACCGCTAATGGAGTCAGGTGTTACTAGGGGACACAGCTTTAAATTAAGGGGTGGTAGGTATAGGACAGATGTTAGGGGTAGATTCTTTACACAGTGGGTTGTGAGTTCATGGAATGCCCTGCCAGTAGCAGTGGTGAACTCTCCTTCTTTATGGTCATTTAAGCGGGCATTGGATAGGCATTTGGAAGTTATTGGGCTAGTGTAGGTTAGGTAGGATTCGGTCGGCGCAACATCGAGGGCCGAAGGGCCTGTACTGCGCTGTATCTTTCTATGTTCTATGTTCTATGAAGGCTGGTGGTATGAAAAGTGATAACAAAAGGGACCCTATCCTTGTTCTAGGAGGGGAGGGAGGGGGTGAGGGTCATGGCACGGGAGATGGACCGCACACTGTCGAGAGCCTTGTCAACACCTGTAGATGGGAAGCCACAGTTGGAGAAGAAAGAGCATATATTAAGAGCATCACTTTGGAAAGTGGCCTCATTGGAACAAATGCGGTAGAGGCGAATGAGCTGAGAGAATGGGATAGAATTGTTACAGGACATAGGATGAGAAGGGCTGTAGTCCAGATAGCTTTACCTCTTTAGCTACCCCTTTACCTCTTCCATGCTCACCATCCAAGGCCCTAAACACTCATTTCAGATTAAGCAGCGTTTCACTTGTACCTCTTTCAATTTGGTCTATTGTATTCATTGCTCCCAATGTGGTCTCCTCTATATCGAAGAGACAAAATGCCGACTGGGTGATCGCTTTGCTGAGCACCTTTGGTCTGTACGCGATCAGGTCCCGGACCTTCCCATGGCTTGCCACTTCAACACCCAACCCTGCTCCCATGCCCACGTGTCTGTCCTTGGCCTGCTGCAATGTTCCAGTGAAGCTCAACGCAAACGGGAGGAACAGCATCTCATCTTCCGACTAGGCACGTTACAGCCTGCCGGTCTCAACACTGAATTCAACAACTTCAGATGATTATCCCAGCACCTCTCCCATAAGGAGACCCCTCTGTTTTCATTCTGCTCCAGAATTTTACTTTATTTATCCTTTTTAATTTTTTTTTCACTGTTCTGTATCTCTTATTTCTTGATTGTCTCTCTTTCTCTCGCTCCCCACTCTCTCATCTTTTTCCTCTTCTCTCCTCTTCCCCCTTTGATACCCTTCTCCCCTGTTTTCCATTTTGCCTCTGCTTCACCCCTCCCCCCCATATTTTGTCACATAGCACTGGCTTCAGCCTTGGTCATTCACAGCTCCTAATCTCTCTATAATCTCTCTGTGCACTGTCATTATCACCCCTTTATTGTTACCTTTGCTTCTGGAGCCATGACTCACCTTCACTCAGCCTCATATAAATACCTCCCTATTTCTCCCTTTTTTAAGCTTTGAAAAAGGGTCAGTTAGCCTCGAAACGTCAGCTGTTTTCTCTCCTTACAGATGCTGCCAGACCTGCTGAGATTTTCCAGCATTTTCTCTTTTGGTTTCAGATTCCAGCATCCGCAGTAATTTGTTTTTATTAAATTTGTTCTCATCTTGGTCTTATTCAGACGATGCCCACTGGTCCTATCCCCTCCCATAAAGGGAAACAACCCCTCCACATCTACCCTGTCAAAAGATCACCTAAGAATCTTAGATGTTGCAATGAGGTTGCCTCCCATTCTTCTCAACTCCAATAAAACCCAAACTACTGGACATATTAATCTCTTCATCTGGAGGCCCACTAACAATGTTACCTAGTAAGGTGATGAAACATCTGGAAATGAATCTTCCAGCTCAGCGAACAAACCTTCATTCATATTAGTCTCTTGTCATGAGGTAGTCCCTCCCTTGTGTATACCTCCTCAGCTTGTACCTCCTCAAATTTATTACAGTTCTTTGTCAGGCATAACATTTCCTTATGCGAAGCCACATCAATTCTGTTTGATTATGTATTTCTAAATGCTTTGCCAATACATTCTTTTTAATAAACTCTGTAACATGTTCCCAATGACAGATGTTAAGTTAACTGATCTAAAGTTACTTATTTATTGTATCGCTCTCTTTTGGATAAGAGTTACACTGGCAGCTTTCCTATCCTCTGAGATTTGGTAAACACTTCATCAAATTGGAAAATTGTGACAATGGCCTAGTTGAAAATACGAGTTAATAGTAAAGTGGTGGATAAAGAAGAGCTATTAAAAAGACTGGCAGCACTCCAGGTACAGAAGTCACCAGGCCCAGATAAGGTTTACCCTAGATTGCTAAGAGAAGTTAGGGAGCAAATTGTGGAGCCATTGATAGACATTTTTCAGGCCACTCTGAACACAAGATTAGTCCTGTGGGACTGGAGGATTGCAAATGGGACGCTATTCTTTAAGAAAGGGACAAAGAATAACCCAGGAAACTACAAATCCATCAGCTTGACAACAATAGTGGGAAAACTACTGGAGACCATAATACGGGGTATGGTAAATATACACTAAATAATTTAATATGAGTTAACAATGGATTTCTTAACAAGGTGACACAGTGTGGATGAGGGTAGGGATTGGGTAGAGTCATAGAGATGTACATCATGGAAATAGACCCTTTGGTCCAACTCGTCCAAGCCGACCAGATTTCCCAGCCCAATCTAGTCCCATCTGCCAGCACTGGCCCATACTCCTCCAAACCCTTCCTATTCATATATCCATCCAGATGCCTTTTAAATACTGCAATTGTACCAGCCTCTACTACTTCCTCTGGCAGCTCATTCCACACACACACACACACACACACACACACACCACCCTCTGCGTGAAAAGGTTGCCCCTTAGGTCTCCCCTCTCACCCTAAACCTATGCCCTCTTGTTCTGGACTCCCCCACTCCAAAGACTTTGTCTATTTATCCTATCCATGTCCCTCATGATTTTATAAACCTCTATAAGTTCACCCCTTAGCCTTTGATGCTCCAGGCAAAACAGCCCCAGCCTGTTCAGCCTCTCCCTTTAGCTCAAACCCTCCAACCCTGGCAACATCCTTGTAAATCTTTTCTGAGCCCTTTCAAGTTCCACAACATCTTTCCGATAGGAAGGAGACCAGAATTGCACGCAATATTCCAAAAGTGGCCTAACCAATGTTCAGTACAGCCACAACATGACCTCCCAACTCCTGTACTCAATACTCTGACCAATAAAGGAAAGCATACCAAATGCCTTCTTCACTATCCTATCTACCTGCAACTCTACTTGCAAGGAGCTATGAACCCGCACTCCAAGGTCTCTTTGTTCAGCAACACTCCCTAGGACCTTACCATTAAGTGTATAAGTCCTGCTAAGATTTGCTTTCCCAAAATGCAGCACCTCGCATTTATCTGAATTAAACTCCATCTGCCATTTCTCAGCCCATTGGCCCATCTGATCAAGATACCGTTGTAATCTGAGGTAACCTTCTTCACTGTCCACTACACCACCAATTTTGGTGTCACCTGCAAACTTACTAACTATACATCTTATGATCACATCCAAATCATTTATATAAATGACACAAAGTAGTGGACCCAGCACCGATCCTTGTGGCACTCCACTGGTCACAGGCCTCCAGTCTGAAAAATAACCCTCCACCCTCTGTCTTCTATCTTTGAGCCAGTTCTGTATCCAAATAGCTAGTTCTCCCTGTATTCAATGAGATCTAACCTTGCTAATCAGTCTCCCATGAGGAACCTTGTCGAGTGCCTTATTGAAATCCATATAGATCACGTTTACCACTCTGCCCTCATCAATCCTCTTTGTTACTTCTTCAAAAAACTCAATAAAGTTTGTGAGACATGATTTCCCATGCAAAAGCCATGTTGACTATCCCTAATCAGTCCTTGTCTTTCAAAATACATGTACATCCTGTACCTCAGGACTCCCTCCAACAACCTGCCCACCATCAACGTCAGGCTCACTGGTCTGTAGTTCCTTGGCTTGTCCTTACCACCTTTCTTAAAAAGTGGCACCATGTTTATTAACCTCCAGTCTTCCAACACCTCACCCGTGACTATCAATGATACAAATATAATACAGTGCCACATAGCGAATTAGAAATGTTTGGGATTGGTGGGTCCTTGTCAGCATAGATTAGAAGTTGGCTAAAAGATAGGAAACAGAAGGTAACTATAGATGAACATTTCTCAGATTAGAGACGGGTCAAAAATAGCATTCGCCCAGGGATTGGTGTTGAGACTTGTGCTTTTTCTGATTTATGTAAATAATTTAGAGGGGGGAGGGGTTGAGGGCAAAATCTCCAAATTTGCAGTTGATACAAAGCTCAGGAGAATAATGAATTGTGAGGATAATGCTGAGTAACTTTGGAGGGACATTGGCAAATTGGCCAAATGGGCAGACACCCGGCAAATGAAATTCAATGCAGAGAAATGTGGGATAATTCATTTTGGAAGGAAAGAAAACATGGGGAGGCAATGCAAACTCAATGGTACAACTTTGAGGGGATTACTGGAGCAAAGGGACCTGGGGGTTCATGGTCATGATTCTCTGAAGATGAAATTGCTGTTGAAAAGCTCAGAGGATTCTTGGGTTTAGAAACACAGGCATACAGTATAAAAGCAAGGAGGTGATGCTACACCTCTACAAATCGTTGGTCAGACCATGTTTGGAGTATTGTGTTCAGTTCTGGGCATCTTATTTAAGTAAGAATGTTAAAGCCCTGGAGAAAGTTCAAAGGAGATTTATGAACATGATACCAGGAATTAAGGATTTTAGATTAAAGGAAAGATGAGAAGCAAAGTGACCTTATTGAGGTGTTCAACATTATGAACAATTTTGACAGAGTAAAGAAGGATATTCTGTTTCCACTAGTTGGTAAATAAGTAAATAGTGTCACAATTTGAAGATTGTTAGCAAGAGAGCTTTTTTATTATCATTCAATCATGGGATGAAGATGTGCAAATCAGGTGAACTAGCCATGCTAAATTGCCCATAGTATTCGGTCCATTAATCAGGATTAAATGTAGGGAAAATGGGTACGGGTGGGTTCCTCTTCAGAGATTCAGTGTAAACTTGTTGGTCCAAATAGCCTGTTTCCACACTGTCGGGAATCTAATCTGATGAGGGCCTCACTGGCCAGGCCAGCATTTATTGCCAATTCCTAATTGTCCAGAGGGCAGTTTGAGAGTTAACCACATTGCTGTGGGTCTGGAGTTGTATGTAGGGCAGACTAGGTAAGAATGGCAGTTTCCTTCCCTAAAGGGCATGAGTGAACCAGATGAATTTTCCCAACAATCAGGAATGGATTCATGGTCATCATTAGAGTCTTAATCCCAGAATTTTAAAATTGAATACAAAATCCAGCAACAGCCACAGCAGGATTTGCACCAGATCCCCATTACAATCCAGCAATAATACCACGAGACTATTGCCTCCCCCAAGCTAGGAGCAGGTTGAATGAAACTTCTTTACATAGAGAATTGTGAGGATTTGGAATGTGCTGCCTGGGAGAGTGGTGGAGGCAGATTCCATAGAATCCCTTCAGTTTTGGAAGCAGGTCAATTCAACCCATTGAGTCCACACTCACCCTTCGAACGGTATCCCCCAGATACAATTTAGCATGACCAATCCAACTAATCTGCACACCTTTGGATTGTGGGAGGAAACCAGAGCACTCATGTGAAACCTGTACAGATGTGGGGAGCACATGCAAACGCCCAAAGCTGGAATTGAATGGGTCCCTAGTGCTGTAAGACTGCAGTATTAACCACAAGCCACCATACTGCTAAATAGGAGGTTTCAAAAGACAGCCAGCTATATATTTGAAAGTGATGAATTTAGAAGATTACAGAGATTAGGCTGGAGAGTGGAACTAGCTCAGTTGGGACAGACACAATGGGTCGAATGTAAAATTTCATGATTTCATGACTTTCCCAGAATCTAAAGATTCTTGGAGAATTATGACCATTACATCCACTATCTCTGTAGCTCAATCCCTTAAAATTCCATAGGCGACCCTGTGGAATTCATGACAACAGAAACAGTGGCTTTCAAGACTAAGACATTGTTTGATTGCAAGAAGTTGGTGATAGCATTTGGGGCTTAACAAATCAAAGGCTAGGGAGAAATCCAGGAACCAGCTATGAAGTTGGAAGCTCAGCTATGATCATAATGAATGGTGAAGCATGCTTGAAAGGCCAAATGTCCCACGCTTGCTCCAATTTTCTCTGTTTCTATGTTGTGAATAGATGGTATCTGTAGCAGTTCCACACAATCCAGCTGTTCAAGTCCACCTACACCACTGGTATCAACTCAACCCATCAGTCTACTTTTGATCATCAGTGGGGCAGCATGGTGGCACAGTGGTTAGCATTGCTGCCTCACAGCGCCAGAGACCCAGGTTCAATTCCCATCTCGGGCAACTATCTGTGTAGAGTTTGCACATTCTCCTCTGGGTGCTCCAGTTTCCTCCCAAGTCCAAAGATCTGCAGGTTAGGTGAATTGGCCATGCTAAATTGCCTGTAGTGTTAGGTGAAAAGGGAAATGGGTCTGGATGGTTTTCTCTTCGGAGGGTTTGTGTGGACTTGTTGGGCCGAAGGGCCTGTTTCCACACTGTAAGTAATCTAATCTAATCTAAACCGATGGAAGGGTCATCAGCAATACTTTCAAGCAGCACCTGTTCATTGGCATTCTGTTTTGGTTCCACTCATCTCCTGACATCATTACAGTCTTGGTCTAAGCATGGAAAAGAGAGCTGAATTCCAGCGAAGAGTTAAGAGTGAATGCCCTTCACATCAAGGCCACATTTGATTAAGCATGGCAGTGGGAATCGGAGGGAAACTCTCTGCCAGTTGGAATCATATCTGGCACAAAAGAAGATAGTTATGGTGGTTGGAGGTCAGTCATCTCAGCTCCAGGACACCTCTTTAGGAGTTCCTCAGAGACCTAGGCCAAACCATCCTCAGCTGCTTCATCAATGATCTTCCCTCCATCATAAGGTCAGAAGTGGGGATGTTCACTGATCATTGCATAATGTCCAGCATAATTTGTGATTCCTCAGACACTGAAGCAATGTGCAAAACCAGCAAGATCTGGGTAATATCAAGGCTTGGGTTGACAGAATAACTATACCAATCACAGTAATGTAGGATTATTACAGTAATTTATCCAGTAACATGATCCAAAGATATAATGGAGAGATTTGTTCATATTGATCCATATTTTTGCATGATGTTGTCAGAGCTTCTTGCTGCTGGTAGAGCCATGCATGATGGCAGTGTTGACATTGACGGTAGAAAAAGTATAATGGATCGGATCCTCAATGGCAGAACAGAAGAAGGGAGACGGTTTCTCTCCAACTGTAAAGGTGGAACAGTCAGTAGTAACGAGGTGATCCCTTTCATCACAGTTTGACATGTTACTGAAATCTGGTCACCAACCTATAAAGATCATATCAATAATGTGCTGAGTGTTTATAACATATTTTCATTTAGGAATTTAGATTTCCAACAAGGGGTAAAAACATGTTTTGTTTCAATTCTGTGAAGGTAAATTTTTATTTAAGAGATCAGAAAGTAACTTAAAACAGCGAACTAAAGACATAATTTGACGAGCTATGAGGAAAAAGGAAACATAGACTAGCTAACAAAAAAAGAAAGGATAAGGTCTAGACGACTGAAGACAGACTACGCTCTGGGAGAATATCTAGAATGTAGGACCAATCCAAAAGGAGATATTAAGAGGGCTAAAAGGGATCATCGAGTCATAGAGATGTACAGCATGGAAACAGACCCTTCAGTCAAACCTGCCCATGCCGACCAGATATCCAACCCAATCTAGTCCCACCTGCCAGCACCCGACCCATATCCCTCCATACCCTACCTATTCATATACCCATCCAAATGCCTCTTAAATGTTGCAATTGTACCAGCCTCCACCACAACCTCTGGCAGCTCATTCCATACACATACCACCCTCTGTGTGAAAAGATTGCCCCTTAGGTCTCTTTTATATCTTTCCTCTCTCACCCTAAACCCATGCCCTCTAATTCTGAACTCCTCGATCCCAGGGAAAAGATTTTGCCTATTTATCCTACCCATGCCCCGTATAATTTTGTAAACCTCTATAAGGTCACCCCTCAGCATCCGATGCTCCAGGGAAAACAGCCCCATCCTGTTCAGCCTCTCCATATAACTCAAATCCTCCAACCCTGGCAACATCCTTGTAAATCCTTTGTGAACCCCTTCATGTTTCACAGCATCTTTCCAATAGGAAGGAGACCAGAACTGCATGCAATATTCCAACAGTGGCCTAACCAATGTCCTGTACAGCTGCAAATGACCTCCCAACCCCTGTACTCAATATTCTGACCAATAAAGGAAAGCATACCAAACACCTTCTTCATTACCCTATTTACCTGCGACTCTACTTTCAAGGAGCTATGAACCTGGACTCCAAGGTCTCTTTATTCAGCAACACTCCCTAGGACCTTACCATTAAGTGTGTAAGTCCTGCTAAGATTTGCTTTCCCAAAATGCAGCACCTTGCATCTATCTGAATTAAACTCCATCTGCCACTTCTCAGCCCATTGGCCCATCTGGTCCAGATCCCATTGTAATCTTAGGTAACCTTCTTTGCTGTCTACTATACTTCTAATTTTGGTGTCATCTAAAAACTTACTAATTGTACCTCTTATGCTCGCATCCAAATCACTGGTCTATTGTTCCCTGGCTCGTCCTTACCGCCCTTCTTAAACAGTGGCATCACATTTGCCAACCTCCAGTTTTCCAGCACCTCACCTATGACTATCGATGATATAAATATCTCAGCAAAAGGCCCAGCAATCACTTCTCTAGCTTCCCACAGAGTTTTCAAGTACACTTTATCAGGTCCTGGGAATTTATCCACCTTCACCCGTTTCAAGACATCCAGCACTTCATCCTCTGTAATATGGACATTTTGCAAGATGTCACCATCTATTTCCCTACAGTCTGTATCTTCCATATCCTTTTCCACAGTAAATGCTGATGCAAAATATTCATTTAGTATCTCCCCCATTTTCTGTAGCTCCACACAAAGGCTGCCTTGCTGATCTTTGAGGGCCCTATTCTCTCCCTAGTTACCCTTTTGTCCTTAATATATTTGTAAAAGCCCTTTGGATTCTCCTTAATTATATTTGCCAAAGATATCTTTTTGCCCTCCTGATTTCCCTCTTAAGTATACTCTTACTTCCTTTATACTCTTCTAAGGATTCACTTGATTTATCCTCTCTGTACCTGACATATGCTTTCTTCTTTTTCTTAACCAAACCCTCAATTTCTTTAGTCATCCAGTGTTCCCTATATCTACCAGCCTTCCCTTTCACCCTAACAGGAATATACTTTCTCTGGTCTCTCGTTATCTCATTTCTGAAGGCTTCCCATTTTCCAGCCGTCCCTTTACCTGCGAAGATCTGCCTCCAGTCAGCTTTCGAAAGTTCTTGCCTAATACTGTCAAAATTGGCCTTTCTCCAATTTAGAATTTCAACTTTTAGATCTGGTTTATCCTTTTCCATCACTATTCTAAAACGAATAGAATTATGGTCGCTGGCCCCAAAGTGCTCCCCCACTGACACCTCAGTCACCTGCCCTGTCTTATTTCCCAAAAGTACGTCAAGTTTTGCACCTTCTCTAGTCTGTACATCTACATACTGAATCAGAAAATTGTCTTGTACACACTTAACAAATTCCTCTCCATCTAAATCTTTAACACTTTGGCAGTCCCAGTCGATGTTTGGAAAGTTAAAATCCCCTACCATAACTACCCTATTATTCTTACAGATAGCTGAGATCTCCTTACAAGTTTGTTTCTCAATCACAAAGTTTGTGAAGGTTTGTAGCTCAGGTTGAGGTTTACGGTGTAAGGTTTGCTCGCTGAGCTGTAGTTTGATATCCAGACATTTCATTACCTGGCTAGGTAACATCATCAATGATGTTACTTAGCCAGGTAATGAAATGTCTGGATATCAAACTACAGCTCAGCGAGCAATCCTACACCCTACCCCTTTGTTTCTCAATTTCCCTCTGACTATTAGGGGATCTATAATACAATCCCAATAAGGTGATCATCCCTTTCTTATTTCTCAGTTCCACCAAATAACTTCCCTGGATGTATATCTGGGAAATCTTCCCTCAGCATAGCTGTAATGCTATCCCTTATCAAAAAGGAAACTCCCCCTCCTCTCTTGCCTCCCTTTCTATCCTTCCTGTAGCATTTGTATCCTGGAACATTAAGCTGCCAGTCCTGCCCATCCCTGAGCCATGTTTCTGTAATTGCTATGATATCCCAGTCCCATGTTCATCTGCCTTCCCAGTTAGGCCCCTTGCATTGAAATAAATGCAGTTTAATTTATTCATCCTACCTTGTCCCTGCCTGCCCTGTTTTTCTCACTTCTGTTCCTAACTGTACCAGTCTCAGATTGACCACTTTCCTCACTATCTCCCTGGGTCACACCCCCCCAACCTTACTAGTCAAAATCCTCCCAAGCAGTTTGAGCAAATTTCCCTACCAGTATATTAGTCCCCTTCCAATTTCGGTGCAATCCGTCCTTCTTGTACAGGTCACTTCTACCCCAAACGAGATTCCAATGGTCCAAAAATGTGAATCCTTCTCCCATACACCAGCTCCTCAGCCATGCATTCATCTGTTCTATCCTCCTATTCCTGCCCTCATTAGCTTGTGGCACTGGCAGTAATCCAGATATTACTACCCTTGAGGACCTCCTTTTTAAATTTCTGCCTAATTCTCTGTAGTCTCCCTTCAGAATCTCAACCTTTTCCCTTCCTATATCGTTGGTTCCAATGTGGACAATGACCTCTTAATGGCCCCCCTCTCCCCCGTGAGAACATTCTGCACCCTCTCTGAGACATCTTTGTACTGGTACTAGGGAAACAATACACCATTCTGCTTTTTCTCTGTTAGCCACAGAAACGTCTGGTCATGAAATTTCTTCAGCAAAAAATATGAAGGAAAATCTCAAAGCCTTACATTCAGATATAAGGAGCAAGAGGGTAATGAGAGAAAGAGTTGGCCAATGCAAGCACAAAGAAGGAACATTATGCGTGGAGTCAGAGAAAGTGGGTGGAATTCTTAACGCGTACATTGCATTGGTATTCATCGAGGAGAGGGACATGAATATTTAGGTTAGGGGTAGATGTTTGATTATTCCAAGTCAAGTCGACATAAGGAGGGAGGAGATGTTGGGTATTCTAAGAGGCATTAAAGTGGATAAGTTCCCAGGTCCAGATGGGATCTATCCCAGGATACTGAGGGAAGTGAGAGAGGAAATAGCTGGGGCCCAACAGATATCTTTGCAGCATCCTTGAGCATGGGTGAGGTCCCAGAGGATTGGAGAACTGTTAATGTTGTCCTCTTGTTTAAGAGGTATAGCAGGGATAATACAGGTAATTATAGACTGGTGAGCCTGATGTCAGTGCTAAGGAAGCTGCTGGAGAAGATACTGAGGGATAGGATCTATTCCCATTTGGAAGAAAATGGGCTTATCAGAGATAGGCAACATGAGTATGTAAGTTAGCTCGCTGAGCTGGAAGGTTTGTTTCTGGACGTTTCATTACCATGACTAGGTAACATCATCACTGAGAGTCTCCAGTGAAGCACTGGTGATATGTCCTGTCTCTCGAGCTATAGATCTTAATTTCTTAAGGTGGGTGATGTCATTTCTAGTTCGTTTTTTCAAGGGAAGGTAGCTGGGATCTCAGTCGATGTGTTTAGAACATAGAACATAGAAAAATACAGCGCAGTACAGGCCCTTCGGCCCTCAATGTTGTGCCGACCGAATCCTACCTAACCTACACTAGCCCAATAACTTCCAAATGCCTATCCAATGCCCGCTTAAATGACCATAAAGAGGGAGAGTTCACCACTGCTACGGGTAGGGCATTCCATGAACTCACAACCCACTGTGTAAAGAATCTACCCCTAACATCTGTCCTATACCTTCCACCCCTTAATTTAAAGCTGTGTCCCCTTGTAACAGCTGACTCCATTAGCGGTAAAAGGTTCTCAGTGTCTACCCTATCTAAACCCCTAATCATCTTGTACACCTCTATCAAATCTCCCCTAAACCTTCTTTTCTCCAATGAGAACAGCCCCAAGTGCCTCAGTCTTTCCTCATACGATTTTCCTACCATACCAGGCAACATCCTGGTAAACCTCCTCTGCACTCTTTCCAATGCCTCCACATCCTTCCTATAGCATGGCGACCAAAACTGCACACAATACTCCAGATGAGGCCGCACCAGAGTCTTATACAACTGCAACATGACCTCAGGACTCCGGAACTCAATTCATCTGCCAATAAAGACCAGTACACCATATGCCTTCCTCACAGCACTATTTACCTGGGTGGCAACTTTCAGAGATCTGTGTACATGGACACCAAGATCCCTCTGCTCATCCACACTACCAAGTAGCCTACCATTAGCCCAGTAATCCATCTTCTTGTTACTCCTACCAAAGTGAATGACTTCACACTTAGCTACATTGAATTCCATTTGCCACCTTTCTGCCCAGCTTTGCAACTTGTCTACATCCCGCTGTAACCTGCCACATCCTTCCTCACTATCCACAACTCCACCGACTTTTGTGTCATCCGCAAACTTACTCACCCAGCTTTCAAGCCCCTCCTCTAGATCATTTATAAAGATAACAAAAAGCAATGGTCCCCAAACAGATCCTTGAGGTACACCGCTAGTAACTGCACTCCAAGATGAACCTATACCATCAACTACTACCCTCTGTCTCCTTCCAGCCAGCCAATTTCTAATCCAAACCTCTAATGCACCCTCAATGCCATACTTCCGTAGTTTTTGCATTAGCCTACCATGGGGTACCTTATCGAACGCCTTACTAAAATCCATATACACAACATCTACTGCTTTACCCACGTCCACCTCCTTAGTCACCTGCTCAAAGAACTCAATAAGGTTTGTGAGGCACGACCTGCCCTTCACAAAACCATGCTGACTATCCTTGATCATGTTATTCCTATCCAGATGTTCATAAATCTTATCCCTTACAATTCTCTCTAAGACTTTGCCCACCACAGAAGTCAGACTCACTGGCCTATAGTTACTCGGGCTATCCCTACTCCCCTTCTTGACCAAGGGGACCACATTTGCCATCCTCCAGTCTTCTGGTACTATTCTCGTTGACAATGACGACATAAAAATCCAGGCCAATGGCTCTGCTATCTCCTCCCTAGCTTCCCAGAGGATCCTAGGATAAATGCCATCAGGCCCAGGAGACTTATCTATTTTCATCCTTTCCAGTATTCCCAAAACCTCTTCCCTACATACTTCAATGCCATCCATTCTAATCACTTGTGACTCAATATTCACACCAGCAACAGTGTCCTGTTCCTGAATGAATACTGACGAAAAGTATTGATTTAGTGTCTCTCCAATCTCCTCCACCTCCACGCACAACTTCCCACTACTATCCTTGACTGGACTGATACCTACCCTAGTCATCCTTTTATTCCTGACATACCTATAGAAAGCCTTTGGATTTTCCCTAATCCTACCAGCTAAGAACTTTTCATGTCCCCTTCTCGCTGCTCTTAGCTCTAGTTTATTGATGGAGTTCTGGTTAGAATGCTATACTTCTAGGAATTCTCGTGCATGTCTTTGTTTTGCCTGTCCAAGAATGTGTACGTTGTCCCACTCAAAGTGGTGCCCTTTGTCTGTATGTATAGAAACTAGTGATAGTGGGTCATGTCCTTTGGAGGCTTATATGGTGTTCATGTAGCCTGGTGGCAAGTTTCCTGCTTGTTTGTCTGATGTAGTGTTTTTTTTTAAAACAGTTCTTGCATGGATTTTGTAAATGACATTAGTTTTGCTGATAGTATTTAATGGATCCATTAGATACTACTGGTTGCTGTTTAATGTGTTGATAGGTTTGTGGGCTATCATGATGCCAAGGGGTCTGAGTAGTCCACAAGCCATTTCTGATATGTCTTTGATGTAAAGTAATTGGCTATAGTTTTTGATTGCGTTGTGTTTGCTTGTTTCAAGTGGATTGTGTTTATTGGGTACCTTTTTTTTGAAAACATTGTATGGATTTTTTTTTCTGCTGAAGCTGCTGCTTAGTCATGGTCATGAAATGTCTGAAAACAAACTTATCCAGCTCAGCGAGCTAATTTACATACTTATCATTGACCTGAGCTACAAATCTTCCCAAAAATTGAAAGATAATATGGTTTTGTGCAGGAAAGGTCATGTCTTACCAATAGAATTCTTTGAGAAAGTGACAAGGTTGATTGATGAGGGAAGGGCTGCAGATGTCAGATACATGGACTTCAATAAGGCGTTTAATAAGGTTCCCCCGGTAGGCTGATGGAGAAAGGGAAGTTGCATGGAGTCCAGGGTGTTCGAGCTAGACGGATAAAGAACTGACTGGGCAGCAGGAGACAGATTGTAATAGTGGAAGGGAGTTTCTCAAAATGGAGAACTGTGACCAGTGGTGTCCCACAGGGATCTGTGCTGGGACCACTGCTGTTTGTGATATATGCAAATGAGCTGGAAGGTATAGGCAGTCTGATTAGCAAGTTTGCAAAAACTTTTGGAGGAGCAGATAGTGAAGGGTACTGTCAAAGATTGCAACAGAATATAGATAGATTGGAGAGTGGGTAGAGAAATGGCAGATGGAGTTCAACCAAGGCAAATGCGAGGTGATGCATTTTGGAAGATCCAATTCAAGAGCAAAATATACAGTGCATGGAAAAAGCCCTGGGGAAAATTGATGTACAGAGAGATTTGGGTGTTCAGGTCCATTGTACCATGAAGGTGGCAACACAGGTTGATAGAGTGGTCAAGAAGGCATATGGCATGCTTTTCTTCATTGGAAAGGGTATTGAATACAAGAGATGGCAGATCATGTTACAGTTGTGTAAGACTTTGGTTTGGACACATTTGGAATACTGCATACAGTTCTGGTTGCCACATTTCCAAAAGGATGTGGATGCTTTAGAGAAGGTGCAGAGGAGGTTTACCAGGATGTTGCCTGGTATGGAGGGCACTAGCTATGAAGAGAGGTTGAGTAGGTTAGGCTTATCTTCATTGTAAAGACAGAGGATTTGGGGGGGGGCCTGATTGAGATCTACAAAATCATGAGAGGTATAGACAGGGTGGATACCAAGAAGCTTTTTGCCAGAGTGGGGGACTCAATTACTAGGGATCACGCGTTCAAAGTGAGAGGGCAAAGTTTAAGGGAGATATGCGTGGAAAGTTCCTTATGCAGATGGTGGTGTGTTTCTGAAATGTGTTGCCAGGGGAGGTGGTAGAGGCGGGCACGGTAATGTCATTTAAGATGCATCTAGACATACATTTTAAATATATGAATGGGTAGGGAGCAGAGGGATACAAGCGACGGGTTTAGATCGAGGATCTGGATCGGTGCAGGCTTGGAAGGCTGAAGGGCCTACTCCTGTGCTGTAATTTTCTTTGTAATTTCACAGATTAACTGTACAGCAGCATACATGTTGTTTGAATTGATGAAGTGTTTATGTGTATATTTTAATGACATACACAGGATACAGATCAGAGGCCATTGATAGTTTGAGTTGCATTTAGAATCAGGTTTCAGTTCAGAAAAAACAGGCTTTCAGTATAGAAATGTTTTGCCTCAATAAAAGTCTGTGAACTTTCCAAACTGAGAGATTTTGTGCAGAAGCTTTTAAGGCGTTAGATCTGTAAGGAGGGTTAGGCCATCAGAACTGGAAATTAGTTTCTAGTCCATTAAAATAGGATAGAATAAGCTCAGTAAGAAATTAAAGAATTAAGATAGGAGTGACACTTCATTGAGATTGGGTATCTGTAAAATGTTTTGCTGGGGGAATATTGAGATTTTGTTTTGCTGTTTATGTTAAGATCTTGCTAATCGATAGCTTTTTTTGATTTCTTTTGCTGTGACATAAACATCTATTTGTTTGTTGAAGAACATCATCAGCCTTGTGAATATCTTCAGTGACTAACCACCATAGTAGACTCATAGAGAAGTACAGATGGAGGACCTTATGGCCACTGAGTCTGTGCCGGTCAAAAACAACTAACTATTCCAATCCTATTTTCCAGCACGTGGTTCATAGCCTTATATAGCTTGGCATTGCAAGTGCACAACTAAATAGTAATTAAATATTAAGAGGGTTTCTGCCTCTACTACCCTTTATAGGCAGCAAGTTCCAGATTCCTATCACCAGATGGGTGAAGCAAACTTTCCTCACATTCCCTCTAAACCACCTGCCCCTTACATTTAATCAATGCCACTGGTCATTGACCCTCCAAAGAGATAAGTTCCTTTCTGTCTATCCTACTTATGTCTTTCATAATTTTATACATCTTAATCATAACCACCTCCACAATCTCCTCCAAGGAAAACAACCCCAGTCTATCCAATCTTTTTTTATAACTAAAACTTTCCAGTCCAGACAACATCCTGGTAAATCTCCTCAGATTCCTCTCCTGTGCTATCACATCCTTTTATAATGTGGTTTCCAGAACTACACACAATAACTCAAGCTGTGGCCTAAACAAATTTTTATACAGTTCCAGAAGAACCATGTCCCCAGCAATGATTGGACCTTCACCTGCATACATCATAAACAATCTGCTGGTCAAGGATAGGCTAAATAGGCCCCAGTGGGTTGGCAAGCAATGAGTACAATCTTTCTAAAATCTTCACTCATGAAGAAATGACAAAAGATTTTGGAGTAGTGGTTTCCATCATACTACAATCCAGGAAGTTTAAGTTAACAAACATTGAATCTCCTCCGGGCTGTGCAATGTTTTCTTTACTTTTTATCCTCAACATGAATATTTCTTGATCAGATTATACTGACATACTGCTCTTAAAATGTGATGATAGGGTACTTGCAGCTCACCTCAGGATTAACCAAGTAAACAACAGGAAATCAGGGAGAGGTTTGTAAATTGGTGTGATAGAAATTCTCTTAAATTGAACAAAAGCAAGAAGAAAGAGCTAATTATAGACTTGATGAAGAAGCCAGTTAGTGATATTGTAGTTTTAAGGACCTATAACGTAGGCACTGAAAAGTTACTAACCGTAAGTATCTTGGTGTCAAAGTGGATGATAAGTAAATTTAGAGAAAACAATACAGAGCTATCATGGCCAAGGGACATACATGATCATACTATCAAAGAAGATCAAAAATCATTTCAAGTTGATTTCACAATCATGAAACCCATTTGTATGATTGTTGTGAGTGCACTATGCTAGGGTCATACAGCAACCGGCGGGTCTGCACCAACCTATCTACACTAAAACAAAGAACAGCTTGGGAACAGGTCATTCAGCCTATCAAGTTTGCATCAACACATGACGCCTTTCTAAACTAAAAACCTATTGCCTCTACCCTGTTCATATCCCTCTATTCCCTGTTTATTAATGTCTCTGTCAAAAATCCTCTTAAACGTTGCTGTTGTGTCTGCTTCCACCATCTCCACTAGCAGCACATTCCAGGTCCTCGTCATCCTTTGTGTAAAAAAAACTTGCCTCTCACATCTCCTTTAAACTTACCCCTTTTACCCATAACCTATGCCCCTAGTCATTGACACCTCTACCCTGGGGGAAAAAAGACTGATTATCCATTCTATTCATGCCTCTTATAATTTTGTGAATTGCTATCAGGTTGTCCCTCAGCCTCCAATGTTCAAGTGAAAACAAATCAAGTTTGTGCACTCTCTCCTACAACTAATACCCTCCAAACCAGGCAACATCCCGGTAAACAGTTTTTGTACTTTCTCCAATATCAATAGCAGTTACTAGCGGTGTTCCACAAGGATCTGTTTTGGGACCATTGCTGTTTGTCATTTTTATATATGACTTGGAGGAGGGGCTTGAAGGCTGGGTGAGCAAGTTTGCGGATGATACGAAAGTCGGTGGAGTGGTGGACAGCGAAGAAGGATGTGGCAGGTTACAGCGGGATATAGATAAGTTGCAGAGCTGGGCAGAAAGGTGGCAAATGGAGTTCAATGTAGCTAAGTGTGAAGTCATTCACTTTGGTAGGAGTAACAAGAAGATGGATTACTGGGCTAATGGTAGGATACTTGGTAGTGTGGATGAGCAGAGGGATCTTGGTGTCCATGTATACAGATCTCTGAAAGTTGCCACCCAGGTAAATAGTGCTGTGAATAAGGCATATGGCGTACTGGGCTTTATTGGTAGAGGAATTGAGTTCCGGAGTCCTGAGGTCATGTTGCAGTTGTATAAGACTCTGGTGCAGCCTTATCTGGAGTATTGTGTGCAGTTTTGGTCGCCATACTATAGGAAGGATGTGGAGGCACTGGAACGGGTGCAGAGGAGGTTTACCAGGATGTTGCCTGGTATGGAAGGAAGATCATATGAGGAAAGGCTGAGGCACTTGGGGCTGTTCTCATTGGAGAAAAGAAGGTTTAGGGGAGATTTAATAGAGGTGTACAAGATGATTATGGGTTTAGATAGGATTGACAGTGAGAACCTTTTTCCGCGTATGGAGTCAGCTGTTACTGGGGGACACAGCTTTAAATTAAGAGGGGGGGGGGTTGGTATAGGACAGATGTTAGGGGTAGATTCTTTACTCAGTGGGTTGTGAGTACATGGAATGCACTGCCAGTATCAGTAGTGGACTCTCCCTCTTTATGGTCATTCAAGCGGGCATTGGATAAGCATATGGAGGTTATTGGACTAGTGTAGGTTAGGAAGGCTTCGGTCAGCGCAACATCGAGGGCCAAAGGGCCTGTACTGCGCTGTATTTTTCTATGTTCTATGACCACATCATTCTGGTAGTGTGGTGACCAGAACTGTACACAATATTACAAATGTAGCCGAACCAAAGTTCTAGAGAACTACATGACTTGCCAATTTTTATACTCTACCCCCCCAACCAATGAAGGCAATCATGCCAGATGTCTTTTTTAAACACCATATCCACTTGTGTGGTCACTTTCAGGGAACCTGTATACCCAGATCCTTTTGCATGTTCTGAAGATGAAGAAGGATCACTGGATCCAAAACAATAACTCTGATTTCTCTCCACAGATACTGGCAGACCTGCTGAGTTTTTCCACCAATTTCTTTTATCTTCTGTATGTTCATGCTTCTAAGGGTTCAGCCATATACTGTATTAGACTTTTAAAAATGCATAACCAAGCATTTTTCCAGGTTAAATTTTATTTGCCATTTCTCCCCCAAGCCTATCTATATCCTGCCGTATCCTCTGGCAATCCTCAGAAATATCCATGGCTCCCCAATCATTGTGTGGTCCACAACTTACTAATGAGACTACTCACGTTCTCCTCCAAATCATTTATATAAATTACAAACAACAGGGGTCCCAGCACTGATACCCAATGGAACACCACTGGTCACAGATCTTCAGTCAGAAAAACACTGCTAATCTCTGTCTTCCATGGCTAAGACAGTTCTGTGTCTACCTTACCAGTTCATTGCAGATGCTGTGTGATTTCACCCTATGTACCAGCCTGCCAAGAGGGACCTTGTCAGAGACCTTGCTGAAGACTATGCAGACAATGCCCACCACACTGCTGTCATCAATCATCTTTCCATTTCCTCACAAAACTTTGTGAGACATGACCTCCCTTGTACAAAACCATGCTGCCTATCACTAATGAGTCCATAAGTTTCCACATGTGAGTAAATCATATCCCTAAAAAATCTTCCTAATAACTTCCCTACCACAGACAGAAGGCTCACAGGCCTGTAATTTCCCAGATCATTCCAATTTCCCTTCCGAGACAAAGGAAAAACATTGGTTATTCTCCAGTCCTCTGGAACCTCTCCTTTGACTAAACAGAATACAAAGATTTCATATGAAGCCCCAGCCATTTTCTCCCTTGCTTCACTTAGTAATCTGTGGGATAGATTCTATCTGACCCTGTGCACTTACCGACCTTCATGCTTTTCAAAATATCCAATACCTTTTTTTATATCAACAAACCCTAGATTATCAACATTCCCTTCTCTACACTCACCATCCACTATGTCTTCCTCCTTAGTGAATACTGATACAAAATATATTTTAAAGACCTCATCCACTTCCTCTGGCTCATGCATGAATTTTTTTCCTTTGTCCTTGAGTGAACCTACCCTTTCCTAGATACATTCTTGCTCATTACATATGTATAAAACACCTTGGAATTTTCTTAATTCTGTTTGCCAAGGACATTTCATGGACCTTTTTAGCTCTCCTAATTCCTTATTTGAGTTCTTTCCTGCTTTATTTATATCATTTGATTTGGACAGGTTGGGCGAGTGGGCAAATCAATGATAGATGCAATATAATTTGGATAAGTGTGAGGTTATTCACTTTGGAAGCAAAAACAAGGTGTTAGATTACTACCTGAATGGCTGTAAGATGAGAGGGGAGTATGCCGTGTCCTTGTACACCAGTTGCTGAAGGTAAGTAGGTGCAGCAGGCAGTAAAAAAGGCAAATGGTATGTTAGCCTTCATTGCAAGAGCTTTCAAGTGCAAGAACAGGGATGTGTAGCTGTTATACAGGGCCTTGGTGAGGAACATCTAGAATATTGTGTGCCGTTTTGGTCTCCTTATCTGAGGAAGGATGCTCATGTTCTTGTCCACTTTTAAGCCTAGCAAACCTCCCAATACTTCATAACTCTCTCTGTTAAAGAACCTCACAATCCCTCTTCCTAAATTCTGTACCAAGATCCTCCTCCTCCAAATATGAAATATTCATTTAACAAACCACCAATCTGCTCTGGCTCTGCACACAGATTGACTCTTGGTCCCTACTCTTTCCCAGATTATCCTCTTCCCCTTAATGTACTTATACAATATCTTAGGATTCTCCCCAATCTTACCCATCAGTATTTTTCTCATGCCCACTTTTTGCTCTCCTAATTGCTTTCATAAATTCCCCTCTGCACTTTTGGCACTAGAATCTCTTGATTTGCTCCTTTTGTACCCGTTAAAATCCTCTCTTCTTCTTATCCACTCCTGAATATTCCTATATGTTCTGGGTTTTCCGGGTTTGCTGTTGTTATATTTCACCCTGAAGGGAAGAAGTTGGGCCTGTACTCTTGCCAATTCCATTTTGAACCCTCTCCCCACAGATTTACCCAGAAGTAGTTAATCTCAGACTACTTTCAAAGTTTGTGCGAAGATTTGTAGCTCGGGTGCTCGTTGTTCTGGTTCTGTTCGCTGAGCTGGAAGTTTTTGTTGCAAACGTTTCGTCCCCTGGCTAGGCGACATCATCAGTGCTTTGGAGCCTCCTGCGAAGCGCTTCTTTGATGTTTCTTCCGGTATTTATAGTGGTCTGTCCTTGCCGCTTCCTGTTGTCAGTTTCAGCTGTCCGCTGTAGTGGTTGGTATATTGGGTCCAGGTCGATGTGTTTGTTGATGGAGTTTGTGGATGAATGCCATGCCTCTAGGAATTCCCTGGCTGTTCTCTGTCTGGCTTGCCCTATGATAGTGGTGTTGTCCCAGTCGAATTCATGTTGCTTATTGTCTGTGTGTGTTGCCTAAACTATGAAAGTAACCACCCCAACACACACAAACGAAGCTGCATCAGGACACTATTCAAAAGGGCCACAACACACTGCAGTACACCAGAACTGCGAAAAGAGGAAGAGGAACACCTATACAAGGTATTCGCCAAAAACGGATACCTGCGCAACTTTATCAACAGATGCCTAAGAGACAGACCACGGAACGAGGACATGCCACAACCCAAAGGACTAGCCACACTACCATACATCAGGAGCGTTTCTGAACTGACAGCCAGACTACTGTGACCCTTAGGACTCATAACGGCACACAAACCAACAGCCACGCTCAGACAACAACTCACTAGAACGAAGGACCCGATACCCAACATGAGCAAAACTAATGTAGTGTACAAAATACCATGCAAGGACTGCACAAAACACTAGATAGGACAAACAGGAAGACAGCTAACAATCCGCATACATGAACATCAACTAGCCACAAAACGACACAACCAGCTATCCCTAGTAGCCACACACTCAGACAACAAGCAACATGAATTCGACTGGGACAACACCACTATCATAGGGCAAGCCAGACAGAGAACAGCCAGGGAATTCCTAGAGGCATGGCATTCATCCACAAACTCCATCAACAAACACATCGACCTGGACCCAATATACCAACCACTACAGCGGACAGCTGAAACTGACAACAGGAAGCAGCAAGGACAGACCACTATAAATACCGGAAGAAACATCAATGAAGCGCTTCGCAGGAGGCTCCAAAGCACTGATGATGTCGCCTAGCCAGGGGACGAAACGTTTGCAACAAAAACTTCCAGCACGGTGAACAGAACCACAACTCAGACTACTTTGGCCAGATCTTGCTTTATTTGAATAAAATCTGCTTCCGCCCTGTTGAAACCCTTTAATTGCAGACGACCTTTCTCCTTTTTCATAACAAAGTTGAAATAGATGGATGTTGTGGATGCTGTCACTAAACTGCTCTCCCATTGTCATCTCAAACACTTGCCCAGCTTCATTCCCCAAAATAAGATCCAGCATTTGGATTTTATTTGACCTCTGCATGCTGATATAAACTCTCCTGAATACATTTCAAAATTTTGTCCTCTTCTAAACCCTTTACACTAAGACTATCCCAATTAATATTGGGCAAGTTGAAATCCCCACATAAAATTACCTTTTCATAAAATGTCTTTTTATTATTTTACACACCTCAGTGAACTGTCTTCATATCTGTCCTCTATTGTCAGTCTGGGGGTCTACAATACACTTCCAGCAATGTGATTGTCCCCTTTTATTTGTGATGATGCTGCCCCTTTAACAAGGTTATGCTGTCCTTGTTTTTTTTTCAAGAGGGGTTGTAAAGGCAGTGGTGCCGAAATGGCTAACAAACACTGCCTAAGTTAACAATCAGAGGAAGCCGTTACGTTTTTTTAAACACAATGAAAGGGGAGTGGCTAGTTCACCCAGTGCAGGATTTTTCTAGTTTGGTTTAGTTATAGCAGGCAATCAGAAGCTATTGGTAGCAGAGAAGTGACAGTGAAAAGAAGCTCCATGCTTCAACAAAGGTCTTGCCTGAACTTTCTTTCTAAAATTTCTCCTGTTTGTAAGAAACTGTGTTTGAATTTACCATTGCCATTTATGGGACGTTGCGGCAATTCGAACAGTTTCGTTAAGTTGCGATTTTGAGTCGGTTGGCTTTTCAAATAGTTATTATTCTAAATTCTGTTTTCTTTTCCTTGTGTTTCAACTGTAGTATGTAAATAAATTGTTTTGCTTTAAAAAAATCCTAAAGGCCTCCTCTGATTGTTGACTCAGGCAGTGTCTGTTAGCCATTTCAGAATCACTGCCTTTACAACCCCTCTTAGAAAAAACCAAAGACCACTAAACGTTGTTAAAGGGGCAGCATCATCACATATTCCTAAACTCTGCTTCTCCAAGCCTCATTTGAGGACCCTTCCAAGATATGTTTAAATTGCAGTGATACAGGACATTGGAGAGACTACACTTGGAATATTTATCCAGTTTTCATCACCTTGCTATTGGAAGGATGTTATTAAACTAAAAAGGGTGCAGAAGAAATTTACAAGAATGTTGCTAGGATTCTGAGTTTTAGGAAGAGGGTGGACAAACTAGGACATTTTTCTTTACAGCGGAGGAGACTGGCAGGGGAGGGTGGGTGAAATCATATAGAATCATATCGAGGTGTATAAGATCATGAGAGGCATAATTGAGGTGAATGCACTCAGTCTTTTTCCCAAGTTGGGAAATTGAGGACAAGAGGGCATCAGATTAACATTAGAAGGGAAAGAATAAAAGGGAACCAGAAGGGCAACTTCTTTTTTACATAGAGGATGGCACTCATATGGAATGAGCTGCCAGTGGAAGTGATTGAGGTGGGTACATTAATGACATTTAAAAGGCATTAATTCATAGGCAAGGTTAGAAAGATATGGGTCAAGTTCAGGGAAATGGAGTTAGCGTGGATGGACACTTAGGTTGGCAATGGACCGGTTTAGGTCAAAGGGCATGACTCCATGCTGTAGGATTAGGCTTAATCCTTAGAATTAGAATTAGAGGGGGTCTATTCAGAAGAGAAATGCGGAGACATTTCTTCAGCCAGAGAGTGGTGGGCCTGTGGAATTCATTGCCGCAGAGTGCAGTGGAGGCCGGGACGCTAAATGTCTTCAAGGCAGAGATTGATAAATTCTTGATGTCACAAGGAATTAAGGGCTACGGGGAGAATGCGGGTAAGTAGAGCTGAAATGCCCATCAGCCATGATTGAATAGAAAATAGATGCAGGAGTAGGCCATTCAGCCCTTCGAGCCTGCACCGCCATTCAATATGATCATGGCTGATCATTCCTAATTAGTATCCTCTTCTTGCCTTATTTCCATAACCCTTGATTCCATTATCTTTGAGAGCTCTATCCAACTCTTTCTTAAATGAATCCAGAGACTGGGCCTCCACTGCCCTCTGGGGCAGAGCATTCCACACAGCCACCACTCTCTGGGTGAAGAAGTTTCTCCTCATCTCTGTCCTAAATGGTCTACCCCATATTTTTAAGCTGTCTCCTCTGGTTTGGCACTCACCCATCAGCGGAAACATGTTTCCTGCTGCCAGAGTATTCAATCCTTTCATAATCTTATATGTCTCAATCAGATCCCCTAGGAAAAAGTGAGTTCTGCAGATGCTGGAGATCAGAGCTGAAAATGTGTTGCTGGTTAAAGCGCAGCAGGTCAGGCAGCATCCAAGGAACAGGAAATTCGACATTTCGGGCATAAGCCCTTCCTGATGAAGGGCTTATGCCCGAAACGTCGAATTTCCTGTTCCTTGGATGCTGTCTGACCTGCTGCGCTTTAACCAGCAACACATTTTCAGCTCAATCAGATCCTGTCTCAGTCTTCTAAACTCAAGGGTATACAAGCCCAGTCATTTCAGTCTTTCAGTGTAAGGTAATCCCGCCATTCCAGGAATTGACCTCGTGAACCTATGCTGCACTCCCTCAATAGCCAGAATGGCGGAGTGGACTCGATGGGCCAAATGGCCTTACTTCCGCTCCTATGTCTTATGGATTCTATGACTGTATATCATTTACTTACCTTAATTGATATTGCGAACCCATTTATACACCTTCGCTATTTTTCCAAAGTACATCATTTCCCCTTTTATACCCTACCCTGTCTGAATGTTGGAATAAGAAGCCTTGTCTGGCAGAGCTGTCGGAGAAAAACAGACTCTCAAAGGGAGCAGAGATGATCAAGCCAGGCAGGAAAGGGATCTGACGTACTGATCTTTCTTGATGAAATATGTCCACAAAGAATTCCGGTGAAAGACGTGTTATGAATACTGTGGATCCCCCTTGCCACAGTATTAACACTGGATGCACTCATGCTACAATTCTTTCAATGTAGGTCAAATGAGTTCCTAAACTCAATTGTGCCCTTCTTAGTAAGAACCTTTAACATGAGCTGATGTATGGGTGATGATATGCATTCAAGGAGGGACTTGCTGATTATTCCAATTACACTAATAGTTTTAATATATATTTTAATTAAAGTTACATTTTTGTGAGAAGAACAACTTTTTCCCCTGTTCTGGACTATTTAACAAACAAATAACACGTCTATAATTAATTTCTTTATGGACAATAAATTCAGAGTGGAGTGAACTGATATGTAGAACCTGGTACATCTAGTTACTTCAGAAAAACAAAATATGGGAAATCTGAAATAAAAGTAGAAAATGCTGAAAATGCTCAGCGGTCAGGCAGCATCAGATGAGAGAGAAAAAGAATTAATATTTTAAGACTATGATCTTTCATCAGAACCATTTGAAGGAAGGCCACTGACTTGAAATGTTAAGCCAATGCTTTCAAACTTTCATGCAATGTGACTCCATTTCATAACTTTAAAAATTGGCATAACCCCGCTGAGAGCAGGGTTTTTAACTGACAGTAATTTTTTTTTAAGGCAGTCTTCCAATGGGCTTTTTGGAGCAGGAATTGGACCTCAAGGATCAGTCAATTAAGCTATGCTCCATCGTTAAAAAAGGAAGAACTTAAAGGAACCTCAGAATTGTTATATTCAGTGAATTATAACAGCTATCACTAACTTGGAATATAATTGCTGGTTGTGGCTTGGTTTGTGAAGCCCTGTATAAATTCTTTCTCTCTCTCCACAGATCCTGCTTGACTCCCTAATTTATCTTAATTTTAGTTAATAAACAATAATTGCATCGCACCAAATGATGGTAGGATACATATTAAACACTGTTAATCAGTCATCTGTGCTGTTGACCTTTTTGTGATCTTCAGGCTCCAGAATTTCACATTCCATATTTGTTCTTGTTTTGTTTCCTCTTCCTGTATATCTCATTGTTTATTCCACTCCTCACTCGCTATGACTTTTTAAAGCTTGTCAATTTGGCATCATGAATGAGTCACGCTGAAATTTGAAAGTGCATTTTTTATGTATATGTGCATTGTACATAGTTAAATGCTTCATCATCTCATTTGTAATTATATATAGATGGATGAATGAGATTTCCACTGTCCCCACTTTCTGTCTAGCCAAACTACATGCAAAGAGAATGGGTTTGTGAGAATCAGTGGGGAAAGACCCACTGTTGAGCTTAATTGTACACTATTACTGTAAAGAGATGTGAAAGGTCAAATCCTTCCTATTAACCCAGCTATCAGTACCCTTTTCAGTAAAGATGGTGACAGAAATGCAATCTCCTCTACTGGCTGCCATTAACATTAACTAAAACTGCCAGTCACACAGTCATCATAAGAAAACTCATCTTCCTGGAACATTTGGAGAGAATGTGCTACAAGTGAACAAACTTAATCATGCCTGTCCCTTATCATGCTTCGTACTGAAGTGTTAAGCTTACAACAAAAAAAAGACTAAATGTGGTATGGTATTACTGGAGTTCCATCATAGTCTTAAAAGTGGATTTGAAAAATATTCAAATTGGTTGATCCCAAAGTTCAGTACAAAGAGGTTCTGGCACCTTCTGTTATGGAAGAATGACAATTTTTTTCTGTAGTTTTTCCTCTGGGAACAGAAATCTCCTGACGATATGGTCCAGTTCCTCTAGTGCAATCTGTGCATGCAATACCACTACTTCATCTTCATCAGACTGGTTCACATACTTTAACAATCGATAGAGATCTCGTAGAACTTCATCCAGAATCTGCAGCATGGAAGACAGCAGGATTAACGCAAAATAATTGAATACACAGAGAGAGGAAGAGACAGGTCAAACTCCTAACAGCCAGCTGAAGAAGGATGAGTCCAGAACCAACTTGTCAATAGATTTAAACCAAGTAAAAAGAAAACATTACAAGTATATAGCTCATAACTCACCCTCATCCCAATGCTATTAAGTGTATCTTTATACCTCTTTGGCAAATTTACGATGAAAACTGTGCCTTTATACATGATCAAGCAACAATCTAATTAATGACCTCTGTTAGAGTCCTTGCTGATTTTTCATTATTTTAATTTTATTCTTTTATGAATTTTGGTTTGGAGCTGTGAATTGAAAATGGAACAAGCTGTTGATTGTTTGAGAGGCTAGACCTTGATCTTAATTGCAGGTTAATTCTTGATCCAAAAGTTTCTATCGAGTCTAGGACTAGTTATTCAAATGCCTGATTAGGAACCGTTGGGGTAAATGTTGAAGGTCTTTGAAGGTTTTAATTTTACTGTGCTGTAAATATAGAGATTGGGAGATTAATTTAATTTGGCTGTATGTCTCAGTGTTACAACACCTGGAACTGAATATAATTAACCACAAGACCAGAAACTACCATACAATTAACAGAGAGGCTCAAATCCATATTAGCACTGTGAGATACAAAGAAAGGGAGATAATCAACTCCATAACCAAAAAACTCTCCATCTCCCCACAACACCTCTCCCTCAGACAGTACTTTCTTCTTCTACTTTCCCCAAAGTATTTTACTCATAACTCCAGCCACACTGAATCTACACTCTAGTCCCTCTCCAATAAGGAACTACTCCACTTCTTGGAAGACAAACTCTGCTCTTTGCTTCCACCTTAACCCACTGCTGCCTATCTCCAACTCTCTCTCCCAGCTCCACCCATCAACCAAAATCCTCCTGTTTCCTTTCACATGGCTAATGCTGCTTTCCTGACAGGGCTGGATCAGCAAAATGTCTGAGATCAGGTCCACGCTATACAATTACAATTTCACCAGTTCAGCAACATGAAAGAGTCATTGCACTAGAATCGCAGTGAATTTGACTCAACTGAACAAAGGCTTTTTTGTAGACTGTGCAAGAGCTAACATTAGGCAATCCAATAAACAGACACCTAATCATTAACTGACAGAAAACTCCTGCCACATCTGAAATTTCACCTGTGAATGTGGGTGAAGGAACATCGGACCAGATTCAGGAGAGCTATGAGGGGAAGGGGAGGGGGAACAGGATGAAAAGGGGACGGGGTGAGGAAGGGTCGGGGAGATGAAGAGGGTGGGGAGAGCAAGGAGGGGGAAGAGGGTCGGGAGAAGAAAGGAGCAAAGGCTCGGGGAAGGAATTGGGGAGATGAGGAGGAGGTTGGTGGGAAGAAAGGGAGAGGGAGAAGGGAGAGGGAAGGCAAGTGGGAATGAGAAGGGAATAAGAAGTCAAGTGGAAGAAGTGGAGGGCAAGGGGTTGGGATAGGGGAAGGGAGAGACAGGAAGGCAGCAAGGCAAGTGCAAAGAACTGACTAGAAGGAGAAGGGTAGAGGAGAGTGTGAGGGAAAAGGAGGAAAGAAAAGAGGAGAGGTAGAAAGGGGAAGACAGAGGGAGCAGGGAGCTAACAGGGAGGGAGGGAGGGAATGATGTTATGGGCCAGACTTGAGCTCCTCAGAATATACTAAGCGGATAACCTAGACACTAACGTTTTCTTATTTTAAAGGCAAGTTCCAGTCGTTGTGTTTCAGATGCAACCCGATTGATCAAAACAACCAGATAGGAAGCAAAACACACTTTATTCATACACTACAGTTAAAATACAATAAAAGTAGGAAGGTGATGGCCCAGTGGTATTATCCTTGGACTGTCGACCCAGATAACATTCTGGGGACCTGGGTTCGAATCCTATCACAGCAGATGGTTAAATTTGAATTCAATACGAAGGAAGGGCTGTTGATGTCATCTACATGGACTTTAGTAAGGCATTTGATAAGGTTCCCCATGGTAGACTAATGGAGAAAGTGAAGTCATATGGTGTGCAGGCTGTTCTAGCTAGGTGGATAAAGAACTGGTTGAGCAACAGGAGACAGAGAGTAGTAGTTGAAGGGAGTTTCTCGAAATGGAGAAAGGTGACAAGTGGTGTTCCACAGGGGTCAGTGTTGAAGCCACTGTTGTTTGTAATATACATAAATGATTTGGAAGAGGGCACTGTTGGTATGATCAGCAAGTTTGCAGATGACACGAAGTCTGGTGGAATAGCAGGAAGCATAAGGGACTGTCAGAGAATACAGAGAATATAGATAGACTGGAGAGTTGGGCAGAAAAGTGGCAGATGGATTTCAATCGAGACAAATGTGAGGTGATGTATTTAGACAAGACTAATTCTATAGCGAATTATACAATGAACGGAAGAGCCTTGGGAAAAGTTGATGGACAGAGAGATCTGGGAGTGCAGGTCCATTGTACCCTGAAGGTTGCTGCACAAGTGGATAGAGTTGTCAAGAAGGCATGTAGTATGCTTGCCTTCATTGGACGGGGTATTGAGTATAAGAGCTGGCAAGTCATGTTAACATTTGTACAAGACTCTGGTTTGGCCGCATTTAGAATGCTGTGTACAGTCCTGGTCGCCACATTACCAAAAGGATGTGGACACTTTGGAGAGGGTGCAGGGAAGGTTTACGAGGATGTTGCCTTGTGTGGAAGGTGCTCACTATGAAGAAAGGTCGAGTAGGTTACGTATATTTTTCATTAGAAAAAAGGAGATTGAGGGGGGGACCTGATTGAAGTTTACAAAATCATGAAGGGTATAGACAGGGTGGATAGAGGTAAGCTTTTTCCCAGGGTGAAGGATTCAATAACAAGAGGTCACGCTTTCAAGATGAGAGGTGGAAAGTTTAAAGGGGATACACGTGACAAGTACTTCACACAGAGGGTGGTGGGCGTTGGAACACGTTGCCAGCAGAGGTGGTAGAGGCAGGCAAGGTAGATTCATTTAAGATGCGTCTGGATAAATGCATGAATAAGTGGGGAGTAGAGGGATACAGATGCTTAGGAATTGACTGACAGATTTAGATAGTGCATCTAGATCGGCTCAGGCTTGGAGGGTCGAAGGGCCTGTTCCTGGGCTGTAAATTTTCTTTGTTCTTTATTAATAAAAATATTTGGAATGATGACCATGAATCCATTGTCAACTGTCGGAAAAGCCCCTCTGGTTCACTAATGTCCTTTAGGGAAGGAAGGGCTGCCATCCTCATCTGGTTTGTTTTACACGTGACTTCAGATCCACAGCACAGGGATAGTCAATAAATACTGCCTGATTAATGACACCCTCATCCTGTGAATGAAAAAAGAAAAGAAAAAATGCAGAGAGAGAAAGAGAGAGAGAGAGAGAGAGAGAGAGAAAAAGAAAAGCTGGGAGAGACGTACTGCTACTGAAAACAAACTCCTGGTACTGTTGTAACTTGCCCCACCCATTCAGGCTGCTTCAGTTACTCCAACTTTAAAAAAAACCCAAGGCCTCACATGCTGTTTATTGGATCTAAATAGCACCTCTGCCTTAAAACCACTCTTCAAACAAAAACAGGACAAAATACACCTCTTAAAGTCATTGTATCATCACATAGGATATGAGGGAAGGAAGGGGTTTGAAGGAGAAAGCTAGTTGGATAGGGGAAGAAGAGAGGTAGCAACAGAAAGTGAGTGTGGAGTTGGTGGGAAGGGGATGGGGCATAAAAGAAACTGGTCTCAACTGACCATATCAATATGGTGAGCACAAGTGCAAACTGAAGGCTGGGAGTTTTATGGCAAGTCACTCAGCTCCTGACTCTACAAAGCTGTCCACCATCTATAAGGCACAAGTCAGGAGTATGATGGAATATTGAAACAAAAACACAAGTTGCTGGAAAAACTCAGCAGGACCGGCAGCATCTGTGGAGAGAAATCAGAGTTAACATTTTGAGTCCAGTTTCTGGATCAGTGGTGCTGGAAGAGCACAGCAGTTCAGGCAGCATCCAACGAGCAGCGAAATTGACGTTTTGGGCAAAAGCCCTTCATCAGGAACGAAGGCAGTGAGCCGGAAGCATGGAGAGATAAGCTAGAGGGGGGTGGGGTGGGGAGAGAGTAGCATAGAGTACAATGGGTGAGTGGGGAGGAAATGAAGGTGATAGGTCAGGGAGGAGAGGGTGGAGTGGATACGTGGGAAAGGAGCTAGGCAGGTCGGACAAGTCCGGACAAATCATGGGGACAGTGGTGAGCTGGAAGTTTGAAACTGGGATGAGGTGGGGGAAGGGGAAATGAGGAAACTGTTGAAGTCCACATTGATGCCCTGGGGTTGAAGTGTTCTGAGGCAGAAGATGAGGCGTTCTTCCTCCAGTCGTCTGGTGGTGAGGGAGCGGCGGTGAAGGAGGCCCAGGACCTCCATGTCCTCGGCAGATTGGGAGGGGGAGTTGAAATGTTGGGCCACGGGGTGGTGTGGTTGATTGGTGCGGGTGTCTCGGACATGTTCCCTAAAGCACTCTGCTAGGAGGCGCCCAGTCTCCCCAATGTAGAGGAGACTGCATCGGGAGCAACGGATACAATAAATGATATTAGTGGATGTGCACGTAAAACTTTGCTGGATGTGGAAGGCTCCTTTAGGGCCTTGGGTAGAGGTGAGGGAGGAGATGTGGGCACAGGTTTTACAGTTCCTGCAGTGGCAGGGGAAAGTGCCAGGATGGGAGGGTAGGTCGTAGGGGGGTGTGGACCTGACCAGGTAGTCACGGAGGGAACGGTCTTTGCGGAAGGTGGAAAGGGGTGGGGAGGGAAATATATCCCTGGTGGTGAGGTCTTTTTGGAGGTGGCGGAAATGCCGGCAGATGATTTGGTTTATGCGAAGGTTTGTAGGGTAGAGGGTGAGCACGAGGGGCATTCTGTCCTTGTTACGGTTGGTGGGGTGTGGTCTGAGGGCAGAGGTGCGGGATGTGGTCTGAGGGCAGAGGTGCGGGATGTGGACGAAATGCGCAGGAGGTCCTGGGCCTCCTTCACCGCCGCTCCCTCACCACCAGACGCCTGGAGGAAGAACGCCTCATCTTCTGTCTCGGAAGATGAAACTGGCCATGCTAAATTGCCCAGTGTTCAGGGATATGTAGGTTAGGCACATTGGTCATATAGGATAATAGGGTAGGGGAATGGGTCTGCGTGGGTTACTCTTTGGAGGATCAGTGTGGACAAGTCAGGCTGAAGGGTCTGTTTCCACACTGTAGGATTCTATTTTACTAAATATGCAATTTGGAGTAGGGTAAATACGATTAGAGAGGTAAATGTACAGCTCAAAGGTTGGTATGGGAGAAATGGATTCCAATTCACACACACCAGCACTAGTACTGGAGAAAGAGAGAGGTATTCCGTTGGGATGGGTTTAATTTGAACGAGTGTCCTAATAAACCAAAACTGTAGATAGGGTTTTAAACTAATTAGTATGAGGGGGGTTCAATTGAAGTGAGTTTAAAATATTGAAAAGAAACAAGAGAGCAGAGTAGTGAAGAGGTGAATAAAACTCAGTTTCAGTCAGAGCAGAAAATATAAAGAGAATAATGCAGCAGAAATTGGAACTAGAAGAAGTAATAATAGTAAAAACTCACAGCTTAAGGCTTTTTAGTTGAAATCATGCAACATTTGTAACAAAATCGACTAAGAGACATGATTGCAGTGTGATCAGAACTGGGAGCTCAATATACAAGGGCATTTGATGTTCCAGAGGAATATATCAAAAGAAAAAGGTGGATTTGCTTTTTTTATTAATAATGAGAGGTATCAGTTGGCGTTGAGTACATAGAACGTAGAATATTACGGTGCAGTACAGGCCCTTCTTTGTTTAATGTTGCGCCACCCTATGAAACCAATCTGAAGCCCATCTATTCTATTCTCGTCCATATGTCTATCCAATGACCATTTAAATGCCTGTAAAGTTGGCGAGTCTACAACTGTTGCAAACAGTGCATTCCATGCCCCATTACTCTGAGTAAAGAAACTACCTCTGATATCTGTCCGATATCTAGCGCCCCTCAATTTGAAGCTATGCCCTCTCATGCTAGCCATCACCATTCTACAAAAAAGGCTCTTACAGTCCACCCAATCCAACCCTCTGATTATCTTAAATGTCTCAATTAAGTCACTTCTCAACCTCCTTCTAACGAAAACAGTCTCAGGTCCCTCAACCTTCGCTTGTAAGATCTTCCCTCCATACCAGGCAACATCCTAGTACATCTCCTCTGAACCCTTTCCAAAGCTTCCACATCCTTCTCATAATGCAGTGACCAGAACTGCACGTAATACTTCAAGTGCGGCCGCACCAGAATTTTGTACAGCTGCAGCATGACGTCATGGTTCCAAAACTTGATCCCTCTACTAATAAAAGGTAACACACTGTATGCCTTCTTTACAGCCCTATTAACTTGGGTAGCAACTTTCAAGGATCTATGTATATGGACACCAACATCTCTTTGCTCATCTACACTACCAATAATCTTACAATTCGCCCAGTACTCTGCATTCCTGTTACTCCTTCCAAAGTGAATCACCTCACACTTTTCTGCATTAAATCCAATTTGCTACCTCTCAGCCCAGCCCTGCAGTTTATCTATGTCTCTTTGTCACCTACAACATCCTTCGTCACTATCCACAACTCTACTGACCTTAGCGTCATACACAAATTTACTAACCCATGGGCGGCACGATGGCTCAGTGGTTAGCACTGCTGCCTCACAGCACCAGGAGCTCAGGTTCGATTCCAGCCTTGGGTTGGGCGACTGTCTGTGTGGAGTTTGCACATTCTCCCCGTGTCTGCATGGGTTTCCTCTGGGTGCTCTGGTTTCCTCCCACACTCCAAAAATGTGCAGGCCAGGTGAATTGGCCATTCTAACTTGCTCCATAGTGTTAGGAGCATTAGTCAGAGGGAAATGGGTCTGGTGGGTTACACTTCGGGGGGCCGGTGTGGACTTGTTGGGCCGAAAGGCCTGTTTCCACACTGTAGGGAATCTAATCTAATAAAAAAATCTAATCCTTCTACACCCTCGATCCAGGTTGTTTATAAAAAAGACAAACAGCAGTGGATCCAAAATAGATCCTTGCGGTACACCACTAATAACTGAACTCCACGATAAACATTCCCCTCAACCACCACCCTCTGTCTTCTTTCAGCTGGCTAATTTCTGATCCAAACCGCCAAATCACCCTCAATCCCAGGCCTTCGTATTCTGTGCAATAGCCTATCGTGGGTAACCTTATCAAACACCTTAGTGAAATCCATATACACCACATCAATGGCTTTAACCGTATCGCCCTGTTTGATCACCTTCTCAAAGAACTCCCTTCTCTTATAACCTTTTCCAACACTTTACCCACAACCGAAACCAGGCTCACAGGTCTATAATTTCCAGGGTTGTCTCTACTCCCCTTCTTGAAAAAGAGAACAACTTTTGCTATCCTCCAGTCTTCTGGTACTATTCCTGTAGAACAATGATGACATAAAGATCAATGCGAAAGGCTCGGCAATCTCCTCCTGGCTTCCCAGAGAATCCTAGAATAAATCCCATCCACATCTAGTGCGGTTAGAAAAATCTAGGATTTTAACCCAGTGACAAGTGAAGGAACTGCAATATAGTTCCAAGTCAGAACAATGTGTGGCTTGGATGGGAATTTGCAGGTGGTTGTGCTCCAATCTACCTGCTGCCCTTGTCCTTCTAGATGGCAGAAGTAACATGGTTTGCTGCGGTGCATTTTGTTGACGATACGTACTGTTGTCACCATGAGTCAGTGGGGATGAATGCTGATGGTGTTAAAAGGGATGCCAATCAAGTGGGTTGCTTTGCCCTGTATGGTGTTGAGCTTAGAGTGTTATTGGAACTGCATCATCCAGGCAAGTGGGATGGGGGGGTTGTTCAACATATTTGACTTGTGCTTTGGACAGATAATGGAGAGACAGGAGGCAAGTTATTCACTGCAGAATCCTTAGCCTCCGACCTGCTCTTGTAGTGACAGTATATATATGGCTGTTCCAATTCAGTTTGCGGTTAACAGTAACTCCCAAGAGGTTATTAGCAGAGAATTCAGCAATGGAAATGTCTCCGAATATAAAGGAGTACGGGTTAGATTCTCTCTTATTGGAGTTGTTCATTACCTGGTCTTGTGCGATGTGAATATTACTTGCTATTTAAAGATCAGCCTGAGCTTGAATATTGTCCAGGTCTTTTTGCATTTGGACCTAAGCTGCTTTCGTATCGGAGGAGTTGAGGATGATGCTGTACATTGTGAATTCACTACTGTTGGTCTTATGAAGGGTAAGTAATTGATGAAAATGGTTCAGCCAAGATCCTGAAGAATTCCTGCAGAGATGACTAACCTCCAACAGTCATGACCATCTTCCTTTGTATCAGGAACAACTTCATCTAGCGGAGAGCTTTCACCTCAATTCAAAATGGCCTCAGTTTTGTCATGGTTCCTTGATGCCCCATGGGGTTAAATGCTGCCATGATGTCAAGGGGAGCTATTCTCACATCACCTCAGGAATACAGCTTTTTGTCCATGGCTGGCCACAGCTGTAATGAGGTTAGGAGAAAGTGGTCCTGGCAGAAGTCAAACTAAGTGGCGAATAGCAGGTCACTGACAATATTACCAAATAGGAATTCCTTCCATCATGTTACGAATAATCAAGAGTGAACTGGGCAGTAATAGAACATAGAACATACATAGAACATTACAGCGCAGTACAGGCCCTTCGGCCCTAGATGTTGCGCCGCTCTGTCATACTAATCTGAAGCCCATCCCACCTACACTATTCCACGTACGTCCATATTCCTGTCCAATGATGACTTAAACGTGGCGAATCTACTACCGTTGTAGGCAAAGCATTCCATACCCTTACTACTCTGAGTAAAGAAACTACCTCTGACATCTGTCTTATACCTCTCAACCTTCTTCTCTCTAACGAGAACAGCCTCAAGGCCCTCAGCCTTTCCTCATAAGACTTTCCTCCCATACCAGACAACATCCTAGTAAATTTCCTCTGCACCCTTTCCAAAGCATCCACATCCTCCTTATAATGCGGTGACCAGAACTGTACACAATACTCCAAGTGTGGATGTATCAGACCTTTGTACAGCTGCAGCAGTAATGAGTGGAATTTGTTCTTTCTCTGGCAGTTTTGTAGCTGTTCTAGAAAACACTGGCTAGTGGCAAGGCCAGTTCTGAAGCATGTCTTCAGTACTAAAGCTGAAAAATTGTCAAGAGCCCAAAGTATTTGCAGTATCCAGGTCTTCAGCCATTTCTTGATATCACATGAAATGATTTGAATTAGCTGAAGACTAGCATGTTACGATCAGTGCTAATAGCACGGCAATGAGTTTGCCTAGTTTGTCGTCTACAGTGGGGACATTGAGAGCTCACGCTAAAAACAAGTCCCACACCAGGACAAAAGCCAGGCCTCATTGTCAGCTGCCGTCATGGTTACATAAGATGAAGGCATGCCTCCTGTGGTGCATTTGTTTACCATGACGTTTAATATTTTAAAACAATTATGTAATTTTGTAAACTGTAAACTGAAAATGCTTGACATTTTCATGACAGTTTATATGGGTTATAAAGTAGTAATACACAGAGTGAGGAACAGTTGATAAGAGACAGATAAAGCACACAGGTCAGAACAAGTTTCTGATTATTTGTGATGCCTGGTATTAGCTTATCCAAATTACTTAAATTACCCAAATTTAAAAAGAGGAGCATGGAATTACAGACCAGTGAGTCTGACCATTGACAGTGGAGAAAATGCTAGAGTCCAATACCAAGGACTTTATAGCAGCACACTTGTGGAATCACACACAGTATGGATTTACAAAAGGGAGAATCGCACTTGACAAATCTAATAGAATTCTTCAAGGATTTAGCAAGTTGAGTCGATCAGGGGAAACCAGTGTACATGGCTTTTTGGATTTTCTGAAAGCTTGACAAAGTCCTACATAATAATATATAAAGTTAAAGTGTTTGGGATTGGGGGTACTGCATTGAAATGAATAGAAAATGGTTAGGAGACAGGAAAGAGAAGGAATAAATGGGTCTTTTTCTAAATGGCAGGCAATGACTATTGGTTGTTACTAGGAGACAGCTATTCACAATATAAGTTAATGATTTAGATGAGGAAACTAAGTGTAATCCCTCAAAATTTGCAGATGACACAAAGTTGGGTGGGAGGGTGAGCTGTGAGGAGGATGCAGAGATATTGCAGAGTGATTTGAGTAGGCTCAGTGAGTGCACAAATGCAGTACAATGTGGATAAATGTGAGGTTATCTAATTTAGGTGCAAAACTAGAAAGGCAGACATTATTTAAACAGCTGTAAATTGAGAAGAGAAATGTTTCAAGAGACCTGGGTGCCCTTGTGCATGAGTCAATGCAAGTAAATGTGCAGGTGCAGCTGGTAGTAAAGGCAGCAAAACGTGAGAGGATTAGAGTTCTGGAACCAGGATGTCTTTCTGCTATTAAACTGAGCATTAGTGAGGCCACATCTGAAATACTGTGCGCAGGTTTGGGCTCCTTATCTGACTAAGGATATTCTGGCTTTGAAGGGAGTGCAGCAAAGATATACCAAATTGATTCCTGCGCATGCAGGACCAACAGGATCTAAAGGAGAAATTGAATCAATTCGGATTATACCCACTGGAACTTCGAAGACTGAGGGGGATCTCAGAATCTATAAAATTCTAACAGGACAGACAGGTTAGATGGAGGAGGATATTCCTGATTGTGAACAAGTCCAGAATCGGGGTCATAGCTTAAGGGTAAAAGGTAGACTATTTAGGACTGAGAAGAGGGGAAATTTCTTCACCCAGAGAGTGGCAAGCCTGTGGAATTCTCTACCACAGAAAGTGTTTGAGGCCAAAACATTATGCATTTTCAAGGAGGAAGATATAGCACTTCTCGCTAAAAGGATCAAGGAAAATGGGGATGAAGGTGGGATGCGGGTATTTAGCTTGATGGCCATTGTTTATGAAGGTGTAGGTGTGTACTGTACCTTTAAGAGACAGAAGTAGCTAGCGAGGACTGACCGAAAGCACAGAATGTGCTGAACAATTTAAAAATGTAACATTTGGTTGAAACAAGTTGTTGGAGTTGCGGTGCCACTGAACAAAAACAAATTCAAATTCGGCCAATCAGTTTAAACAATGCCTCAGTTACCAAAATCCAACTGAATTTGAATTTTACAGTTTGATATGATATCAAACCAATTAAATGATCTGATGCTTTGAGGTATAAAACTCGACAGCTTCAACAGTTAGGGAGAGAACAGCAAAGAGCACCAATAAACAGACAGCTAGCCGAATAGCTCTCAAAGGTATCAATAAGAAATCCGTGTAACAGAACACGGAAGTCAACCTCAAGGAACTGATGGAGAATGTTCAACATCCGATGATGATAACTGGGTTTGAACTGATGTTTGCTGTAAATTTAAGAGGAAATTTACTGGACCAGTATTGTAGAGGGGGAGGTAAAAGATAAGTTTAAGAGAAAGGAATTGTAAAAAGCTGTTGTTTTAATGTTCTCTGTGGGAGTTAAGGAATAAAATTGTTAATTTTTAATTTGAATAATGACACCTGGGATGGTTCTTTGCCTCTCGAAATATAACAGATTATTGATGCGAGGTGAGCTTTTGTGTGTGCCAGGTTTAAATTAGCTGGGGAGGAGGGGGGGGGGGGGGGGGGTTCCCCCCATGTTGTAACAGTTTGGAGGCTCTTGTCCAGGATTTCAACAGTTTTAGACAGATCCAGTCTGAGATTTGGACAGATTTGAATAGATCTGGGGTACAAGAAAAGCCCAGTGGATTTAAACCTACATTTTATGTAGAGATCTAGGACACGAACCGGTCAGTGTTTAGATTAGAGTGGTGCTGGAAAAGCACATTAGATCAGGCAGCATCCAACTAACCGGCCAGTGTTTAAATCTAGAACATAGAACATAGTTCTATGTTCTCTATGTTCTAGATTTAAACACTGGCCGGTTAGTCGGATGCTGCCTGATCTAATGTGCTTTTCCAGCACCACTCTAATCTAAACACTGACCGGTTCGTGTCCTAGTTCTCTAAATAAAATGTAGGTGAGACAATTTGTGCAATTTCTGTTACTTGTGGTTATTAAATTAAAAGAGAGAGATTTGGCTCTTAAAATGGCTCAAGAAATTCTGGCGTTTGAAGATGATTCCCAAATTTGCCAAGCAAGTTCAGAAAGAAAAGACCATACACCTAGAATTACCACAGAGGTTAGACTTGGGTTTAACCAAGGACAGAAGTAAAGCTGATATTTTAAGGGTATTTCTTAAACACTTAGGTGTGTCAGAGAAACAGACAAGTGCAACAGAGTTAGAAAACTTAAAATTACAGTTGAGGAAAATTGAGTTAGAAAACAAACAAAGAGAGAGGGGAAGGAGAGACAGAGAGAGAAAGAGAAAAGGGGGGGGGGGGGGAGAAGAGAGAGAAGATTCTTAGCTGAGCAAAGAGAGAGAATTTGAACTTGACAAGTTGTGACTTAGTCAGCAAAATCAAGTTTACACAATGGAGATTAAAAGAGAAGGTAATGACATGTAGAAATATGTCAAAACTCTGCCACATTTTGATGAGAAAGATGTTGAAGCCTTCTTTATTTCATTTGAAAAATTGGCTAGGCAGATGGAGTGGTCCGAGGATTTATGGGTAATGCTAGTTCAGACTAAACTGGTAGGCAGAACTAATCAGGTATTTGCCACACTGTCAGATGAGGGGTCAAGAGATTATGAAGAGGTCAAACAGGCTATTTAAATGCTTATGAATTGTTACCAGAAGCGTATAGACAGTGGTTCAGAAACATAAAGGAGGAACCAGATCAGATATATGTTGAGTTCGAAAAACTTAAATATAGTCATTTTGATAGAAGGGTGTGGGCCTTAAAAATAGGTAAGATGTTGAGGCTCCACGAGAGATTATTCTGCTGGAAGAGTTTAAAAACTCACTTCCACAGATGATAAGAATTCATGTGGAGGAACAGAAAGTTCAGGAAGTGAGAAGGGCAGCAGAATTAGCAGATGAGTACATGTTGGTGCGTAAGACAAGCTTCCAGCCAGAATTTCATCCTGTGAGGGATAGAAGTTGGGAGAAGGGGAGATCCTAGACTACAAAACAAAGATTAGAGAACACTGTGGTAAGAGTTATCCCAGGTTAAAAAAGAAGCCTAAGAGGGTGAAAAGTAGGTGAAAGGTCTCAGGTGTTTCCATTGTGGTAAAGTGTGACACAAAGTCACAGGGCTGGTTGTTAAAGAAAGGCACTGTGGGAAAGGATGTGGTAAAAGAAGCTAAGCCAATGACGTGAGTGAAAGCAGTAAAGGAAACCCAAGAGCAGCTGAGGAACTGCAGGGCAGTGCACAGCCTCGGCAGGGGCAGGGTATACAGTTAGTGCCTGATCTCCATAAAGAATTTGCCTCTGTGGGTATATTTTACTCAAAGAATAGGGGGAAAGGGCAAGTAGTTGTAATTTGGAGAGATACAGGATCTAATCAGTCTCTACTAGTAGGAGATGAGCGAATTTGCAATCTTTCTGATCTATTACCCGAGAGTGTGGTAATTTGTGGGATAGATGGACAGAAATGTGGCATTCCCACATGAGTGCTAACTCAAGACTGGGCAAGTAACAGTGGGAGTGATTGACAGTGTCAGTTCCAGGAATTCAGTTTGTTCTTGGGAATGATTTAGCAGGGTCCAAGGTGGGAGTAACACCCTTTGTTGCGGAGAAGCTCAAGGAAGACCAAGAAACTGAGGAGTTAGAAGAAAAATATCTGGGTATTTTCCCAGACTGTGTAGTAACAAGATCTCACTATCATAAGTTACAGCACGAAGCAAAAACTAAAGAGAAAGATGAAGGAGTTGATGTTCAGTTAGCAGACACCCTGTTTGATGTCATGTGTAGGAAAAACCTGAACAGGCAGACAGTCAGACAGAAGTGTTTAGTCCTGAAAGCCTAAGGGACTGGCAACAGCAAAGACAAGACGATAAAAGATATCTATGTCAGGACGCATACTCCAAAAAGGAGGCAGAGGATACTCCGGAGAGTTATTATCTGAAAGATGGAGACCACGACAGGTTAGTGCAGAGGAGATATAGGCCGAAGTGAACCAGATGGTCTCGCTGGTAGCATACAGACAGATAGAGTTACGGGTAACACATGTAGGAGGTCACCTAGGTGTACAAAAGACTCAGGCTGACAGTTTTATTCGCCTGGAATGTGGTTAGCTTTTGCTGTACATGTCATACATGCCAAGTGGTAGGTAAGTCACAGGTGGTAATAAAACCAGCATCTTTGTTGCCAATTCCTGCATTTGAAGCATCTTTCGTGCAGGTTATAATCGATTGTGTAGCTCCCCTCCAGAGGACTAGAAGAGAGGAAGGACTGGAGAAACAGGCCTTAGCTGCTGCCCGGCAGAGTGAGAAATCAAACCCAGATGTTATGGATTTTGACATACCTCAAAAATATATTAAAAATGAAGAAGTTCTTGAGGAGTGGAACAGGTTAGTATGCTATCTTTCTCAGGAGCAAAGAACGCAGTTGAAAGGTTTGCTATTGTAGTATGAGGACATGTGTAGGAATCAGATGGGGAGGATTAATGCTATTGTACATGAGGTAGATATAGGGAATGCTATTCTGATTAAAGAGCACCCCTATCGGTTTAATCTTTTCAAATCCAGACAGATCCAGGAGGAGGTGGAGGCCTTGCTCTACAAGGATATTATCCAACCAAACCGGAGTAAGTGGAGTTCGCCGATCGTCTTAGTTCCCACACCAGATGGGACTCATTGATTTTGTGTGGATTATCGGAAGGTCAACAACATTACAAAATCAGACTCATATCCAATACCTAAATTGAAGGACTATATCGAGAAAGTTGGACAAGCCAGTTACATCGTCAAGTTGGACTTACTGCGTGCTGGAAAAGCACAGGTCAGGCAGCATCTAAGGAGCAGGAGAAACAACATTTTGGGCATAAGCACTTCATCAAGAATGAGGTTGTGGGTCAAGGGGGCTGAGAGATAAATGGGAGGGGGTGGCTGGGTGTAAGGAAGCTGGGAATGTGATAGGTAGATGAAGGTGGGGGTGAAAGTGATAGGTCGGAGAGGAGGGTGGAGCAGAGATGCGGTCTCCTCTACACTGGGGAGACAGGGCGCCAACTGGTGGATCATTTCAGAGAACATCTCTGGAATACCTGCACTGAGCAACCCTACTGCCCTGTGGCTGAACACTTTAACTCCCCCTCCCATTCCGTCAAGAACATGCAGGTCATGGGCCTCCTCCATCGCCAAACCCTAACAACCTGACGCCTGGAGGAAGAACACCTCATCTTCCATCTTGAGACCCTCCAACCAAATGGGATCAATGTGGATTTCACCAGTTTCCCCATTTCCCCTCCCCCATCTTATCCGAGCCCCAAACTCCCAACTCGACATCACCCTCTTGAACGGTCCCACCTGTCCATCTTCCTTCCCACCTATCTGATCCACCCTCCTCTCCGAACTGTCACTTTCACTCCCAATTTCATCTATCGCATTACCAGCCACCCCCACCAACCCCAACCCCACCCCCCCTCCCATTTATCTTTCAGCTCCCTTGGACCACAAGCCTCATTCTTGATGAAAGACTTATGCCTTACATTTCGATTCTTGTGATCCTCGGATGTTGCCTGACCAGCTGTGCTTTTTCTGCACCGCACTCTTCAACTCTGATCTCCAGCATCTGCAGTCCTTACTTTCTCCTCCTTTATTCATTGGAGTTTAGAAGAATGAGGAGTGATCTTACTGAAACACATTCGAGTCTGGGGTGGCTTGACAGAGTGCAGGAAATCCTCAAGGACAAAGGTGAAGAGCCAGAGGTGGTGGTACATGTCGGCACAAATGATGTTGGGAAGAAGAGGAGGAACATACTACAGCGGGACTTCGGAGAACTAGGAAGAAGGCTGAAAAGCAGGACGTCCAGGGTGATTATCTCCGCTTTGCTTCCAGTTCCTTGGGTTGGTGAGGCCAGAAACAGGGAGATAATGGACTTGAACGCGTGATTAGGGAACTGGTGCAGGAAGCAAGGATTTAAATTCTTGGATCACTGGGGTATGTTTTGTGGTAAGCATAAATTCTACAAGAGAGATAATTTGCACCTTAATAGGTTAGGGACCAGCATTCTGGCAGGCAGGTTTGCTACTGCAACACAGCTACGTTTAAACTAAGTAGCGGGAGGGAGGGGACAAACTGGATGTTTAAGGAGGAAATTGAAGGGAAAATTAGAACAAGGGAAGTCAAGAAAGACAACTGTATCAAAAAAGGATCATGCTGTAAGGTTGAGTGAAATAGGAGTTGATGGGAAGGGTGAGGGCAGTAACAAATTGAAAATACTATACATGAATGCACGAAGCATTAGAAATAAGATGGATGAGCAGGAGGCTCTTTTGCAAATTGGCAGATACGATATTGTGGGGATAACTGAGACATGGCTTCAAGTGGACAGGGCCTGGGAAATGAATATTCAAGGCTTCACGTGCTATCGTAAGGACAAGCAGAGGGGGTGGGGTGGCCATGTGGGTAAGGGATGATATTCAGTCCCTTGCGCGGGGGGACCTAGAATCAGGGGATGTAGAGTCGGTGTGGATAGAGCTGAGAAATTCTAAGGGTAAAAAGACCCTCTTGGGAGTTATCTACAGGCCCCTAAATAGCAATCTGGATGTCGGATGTAAGTTAAATCAGGAGCTGAAATTGGTCTGTCGCAAAGATGTTACCACAGTTGTTATGGGGGATTGCAACATGCAGGTAGACTGGGAGAATCAGGATGGTATTGGACCTCAAGAAAGAGACTTTGTGGAGTGCCTCAGAGATGGAATCTTAGAGCAGCTGGTGCTGGAGCCGACCAGGGAGAAGGCAATTCTGGATCTGGTATTGTGCAACGAACCAGAATTGGTCAGGGACCTCGAAGTGAAGGAGCCATGGGGAAGTAGTGACCATAATACAATAAGCTTCAATCTGCAATTTGAGAGGGAGAGGGTACAATCGGAACTGACAATATTTCTGTTGAATAAAGGGAACTATAGAGCTATGAGGGAGGAGCTGGCCAAAGTTCAATGGTGCAATACCTTAGCAGGGATGACAGTGGAGGAACAATGGCGGATATTTCTGTGTATAATGCAGAAGATGCAGGATCAGTTCAGTCCAAAAAGGAAGAAAGATCCTATGAGGAGGCAGGGATGTCCGTGAATGACGAGGGAAGTTAAGAAACATAGAAAGTTAAAAGAGAAGAAGTATAATATAGCAAAGATAAGTGGGAAAACGGAGGACTGGGAAGCTTTTAAAGAACAACACAGGATTACTGAGAAGGAAGTACTCAGAGAAAAAATGAGGTACGAAGGTAAACTGGCCAAAAATATAAAGGAGGATAGTAAAAGCTTTTTTAGGTATGTGAAAGGCAAAAAAAATGGTTAAGACTAAAATTGGGCCCTTGAAGGCAGAAACAGGGGAATATATTACGGGGAACAAAGAATTGGCAGAAGAATTGAATTGGTACTTCACATCTGTGTTCACTGGGGAAGACACAAGCAATCTCCCTGAGGTAACAGTGGCTGAAGGACCTGAACTTAAACAAATTTATATTTGCCAGGAATTGAAGTTGGAGAGACTGTTAAGTCTGAAGGTTGATAAGTCCCTGGGGCCTGATGGTGTACATCCCAGGATACTGAAGGAAGTGGCTCGAGAAATCGTGGATCCGTTGGTGATTATTTTCTAGAGTTCGATAGATAGTTCCTGCGGATTGGAAGATGGCTAATGTTATACCACTTTTTAAGAAAGGTGGGAGAGAGAAAGCAGGAAATTATAGACCAGTTAGTCTGACCTCAGTGGTGGGAAAGATGCTGGTGTCAATTATAAAGGATGAAATTACGACACATCTGAATAGTAGTAACAGGATAGGTCAGAGTCAGCATGGATTTATGAAGGGGAAATCATGCTTGACTAATCTTCTGGAATTTTTTGAGGATGTAACTCTGAAGATAGACGAGGGAGATCCAGTAGATGTAGTGTACCTGGACTTTCAGAAAGCTTTTGATAAAGTCCCACATAGGAGGTTAGTGAGCAGAATGAAGGCGCATGGTATTGGGGGCAAAGTACTAACTTGGATTGAAGATTAGTTGGCTGACAGGAAACAAAGAGTAGTGATAAATGGCTCCATTTCGGAATTGCAGACAGTGACCAGTGGGGTACCGCAGGGATCAGTGCTGGGACCGCAGCTTTTTACAATATATGTTAATGATATAGAAGATGGTATTAGTAATAACGTTTGCAAATTTGCTGATGATACTAAGCTGGGTGGCAGGGTGAAATGTGAGGAGGATGTTAGGGAGATTACAGGGTGACCTGGACAGGCTAGGTGAGTGGTCAGATGCATGGCAGATGCAGTTTAATGTGGATAAATATATGGTTATCCACTTTGGTGGCAAGAACAGGAAGGCAGAATACTACCTAAATGGAATCACTTTAGATAAAGGGGCAGTACAAAGAGATCTGGGTGTTCTTGTACACCAGTCAATGAAGGTAAGTATGCAGGTACAGCAGGTAGTGAAAAAGGTTAATAGCATGCTGGCCTTCATAACAAGAGGAATTGAGTATAGAAGCAAAGAGGTTCTTCTGCAGCTGTACAGGGCCCTGGTGAGACCACACCTGGAGTACTGTGCGCAGTTCTGGTCTCCAAATTTGAGGAAAGACATTCTGGCTATTGAGGGAGTGCAGCGCAGATTCACGAGGTCAATTCCTGGAATGGCGGGACTACCTTACGCTGAAAGACTGGAGCGACTGGACTTGTATACCCTTGAGTTTAGAGGGTAAATGTTTGCTGCACTCCCTCAGCTGCCAGGACATTCTTCCTCAGATAAGGGGATCAAAACTGTACATAGCACTGCAATGTGTACTCTTACTAATATCCTGTACAATTGCATCAAGACATACTGGAATCTTCTTGCCATAAAGCCAACAAACCATTTGCCTTCTTTACCGCCAAGTGACTGTCTGTGTGGAGTTTGCACATTCTCCCCATGTCTGCGTGGGTTTCCTCCGGGTGCTCCGGTTTCCTCCCACAGTCCAAAAATGTGCAGGTTAGGTGAGTTGCCCATAGTGTTAGATGTAGGGGAATGGGTCTGGGTGGGTTGCACTTCAGCAGGTTGGTGTGGACTTGTTGGGCCGAAGGGCCTGTTTCCACACTGCAAGTAATCTAAAAAAAAGCTCAAGTCCTGGATGAAGTTGTTGATGGAAAGGACATTATTTACATCTAAAGATTAATTTTCACTGAGTGCTAGTTACTGACTGCTGGTTGCTGTCTCCTTATGAGTGTTAAATTGCCACCAGAGTCTGTAATTATTATTAAAATAGAGGAACTAGATTAGACATAGATGATACAGAAACCTCTTTCAGCACTACTGGGAACACCCCCAGACAGGGTAGCACTGTCTTAGTATTGCAATAGAATGTCAGCAAACCCAAGTGTCCCAAATCTCTGCAAGCAGGTACTATGAGCTTTCTTCAGAGAATCTAATGCCACATAGTTGATTATTGCCCCTTCCTTTTGCTGCAATAAAGATTTAAATCGTAAATGACTTCCCTTACCTGGAAGGTCTTTTCACTGAGTCCACGGAGTAAGAGAGTGATGACATGAACTGCAGCTCGACGCACCTCAGATTCCTGTTCTGTCTTCACAATAGCTGTAAGACATTCTGTCACCTGGAAGGAAGTTTCAGAGACAATGAGTGACTTTATGTAGGCAGCAAGGAACTGTTGTCAGGCCTCCAGGAAGAGCTCATACATTTTCCCAGTATTGAGTGCCATGCTGAAGCCAGGTTGATCATGACTTTGAAAATTCATTTTCTCAAAGCAGCTCCCTGGAACCTGGTGCATTAGCAATCTAGGTCAGTGCTCACAGCAACAAACATCACACACTTTAGATCATATTTTAGATTATTATTATTATACCGTTCATGTTGGTTTTGGTATATTAATTTGGAAGCATAACAAGGCCATTGAGAGACTCAGAAGAGATTCAAGATGATACCAGGATTGATACAACAGTAATAAGGCTAAGCACTGAGTAATTTATGACACTACATGGGCCACAGGTGGCGGTGTAAGAGAAACATTGAGGGAATCTGCAGTTGAGGAAAAATGAAGACATGTTGGAAGCAATATTGTGGAAGGACCAAGGGGCAGGCAGAAGGATTAGTTTAATTTGGTGTCATAGTGGGCTGAATGTCCCATTCCTGTGTTTTAAGGTAACATCATTGAAACAGAAAGTCGAGTTGGAGGAACTGGACAAATGGACTGCAGTCCTTACAGGGAAAGCAGAATGTGAAAGCATTTATTGAAAAAGCTCTTGACAGCCCATTTCCCTGAATTCTGCCCTTAGCTTCACCCTCCCTCTTGAAACCACAATAGGATTCCCCTTGTTCTCACTTCCTATCTCCAGCATGATGCAATCATCAAAGTTTGTTTGTAAGACCTTCCAACAGTCGATGGCTGACAGTAACTCAATTTTATCAGCAAGAACACTGATGGATTGTGAGAATTCATCAAATTCAGTGGCCAATAAAAGTGCCCTTTTGTCCTTTCAAAATACAATGTCATTTATTAGGTTGTATTGTCTTTTGTGTATGTGTTTTTGCTTTGATATTAAAAGGAAATGTGGTTCTAATTCTGAATTATAGCTTTGTTATTAACCAGTTTTGTAATTTGATTATAGAAACAAATCTTGTTTTGTAATAATTGGATTTTTTTGAGTCAATTAAAGAAACCTCGTGAAAATTTCTTCTATTGTGGCTAGCAGCACTATAAAAGAGAAAAATGGCCATTTTGGTAATTGAATCACAACATTTACAATAGTGTAGTACTGCAGAACTTTAGTATTGCTGGAAAAAGCTGAAAATGCGCAGCAGGTCAGGCAGCATCCAAGGGGCAGGGGATTGCTGGAAAAAGACATTTTGTCAAAGATGTTTCTTTCTTGCATTCACCAGAGCAATTTAAAAGTATAACAATTCAATTGGAAAACCAACATTAGTTGCGATTGTGCAATTAGGCAACATTTGCTGAATAATCCTGAATATGCAAAGGATTATGCTAACAAGCAATTTGGCATTTCCAGAAGGTGAAGGAGAAGGAGATAGGTTGGAGAGGAGCGTAGAGCGGATAGATGGGAAAGGTGATGGACAAGTCAGGAGGGCGCTGCCGAGTTGGAGACTTGGGACTGGAATAATGTCGGGGGAGGGGAAATGAAGAAACTTGAAATCCACATTGCTCGCGCGTGGTTGCAGGGTCCCAAGGTGGAAGATGAGACATTCTTCCTCCAGGTGTCAGGTGGTAAGGATTTGTTGATGGAGGAGGCCCAGGACCTGCATGTCCTTGAGGGAGTGGAAGAGGGAGTTGAAGTGTTAGGCCACAGGGTGGGGAGTTGGTTGGCACGGGTGTCCCAGAGATGTTCTCTGAAATGATCTGTAAGTAGGCGTCTTGTCTCCCTGATATAGAGGAGACCACATTGGGTGCAATGGATACAGTAGATGACATTGTAATCCAGAATTAGAACAACATCCCCTTTTAATATCAAAGTAAACACACAAATCACAAAAGATAACACAACTCAATAGATGGCACTTAGAAAAGACAAAAAAACACTTTATTGTGCACTGGTCTGAAAATCAAAATGCAGAATTTGATGAATTCTCATAATCCATTGGTTTTCTTGTTGATAAAAATGAATTTCTGACAGCCACAGACTATTGGAAGGTCTGCTAAGTAAGCTTTGGCTTGAACAGAAATTAGTCTGATTCCATGTCTTTGAAAATCAACTCAATTCAACTTCTCAGGGTTTACAAGGTAGTCAAGAGACCGAGAGCTCAAAAGCTGGTCAGATTTCAAGTCCGTAAGAAAGAGTTTCTCTACATATTTAAAAAGGGAAAAAGTACAAAGTGACTATCGACCCTAAAGAAAGTAAACTGGTGGAATGAATATTTGAAAATAAGAAAATGGCAGAAGAATTGAACACTTCTTTTGCATGCCTTCATTCTAGAAAATACAGGCAACATCCCAGAATTAGCCATTATCAGGAAATGGGAGGGAGGAAGAAAGAAATTACAATAATCAGGCAAGTGATACTTAGCAAATTGTTGGAGCTGTGAGCTAACTACCTAGATCTTGATGGACTTAATCCATGGGTCTTAATTGCAGTAGGCTAGTGAGATAGTTGATGTGTTGTCACAATTTTTCAAAAACCTCCTAGATTTGGGGGGAGGTTCCTCTAGATTGGAAGATAGCAAATATAACTGCATTATGCAAAAAGGGACTCAGACAGAAAGCAGGAAATCGAGACCAGTTAGCTTAAAAGTTGTCATAGGAAATTAGATGCTCATATTAAAGATGTTATAGCAGGATATGTGGAAGAATACAAGGTAATCATGTAGAATTAACCTGGTTTTGTGAAAAGGTAAATCATGTTTAACCATCTGTTGGAGTTGTAGAGTCAAAATCATACAGCACGGAAACAGATCCTTTGGTCCAAACAGTCTATGCCAACCTTAAGCCCAAATTAAACTAGTCCCAGCTGCCTGCATTTCGCCCATTACCCTCCCAACATTACTTATTCATGTACTTATCTAAATGTCTTTTAAAAGGTGTAACTGTACCCGCAACCACCATTTCCTCTGCAAGTTTATTCCACAGATGAACCTCTTGCTGTGTAAAATAATTGCTCCTCATGTCTTTTAAAACCTTTCTTCTCTCACCTTAAAAATATAGCCCCTAGTCTTGAAATCCCCCACCTAAGAGAAAAGACATCTACCATTCATGTTATCTATATCCCTTATGATTTTCTAAACCTCAATGAGGTCACCCTTCAACTTCCTATGCTACAGTGAGAAAATGTCCCAGCATCTCCCCATAACTCAAACCTTCCTTCCCTGGCAACATCCTAGTAAATCTCTTCTGAACCCTCTCCAGCTTAATAATATCCTTCCCATAACAGGGAGACTTGAACTGGATACAGTACTCAAGAGGCTTCATCAATCTCCTGTACAATCTCAACATAACTTCCCAATTCCTATACTGAAAGGTCTGTGCAATGAAGGCAACCTTAATAGATGCCCTCTTAACCACACTATCTATATGTGATGCAAACTTCAAAGAATTATATACTAGAACCCCTCGGTCTCTCTGGCCTACAACACTGCCCAAGGTCCTATTTTTAATTGTATAAGTCTTGTCTTTGCTTGTTTTACCAAAATGCAATACCTCACACTTGCCCAAGTTAAACTGCATTTGCCATTCTTCAATCCATTAACCCAATCGATCAAGATCTCTTTGTCATCTTACATAACCTTTTCACTGTCCACTATACCACCAATCTTGGTGTCATCCACAAACTTACTAACCATGCTTTCTACGTTCTCATTTAAATCATTTACATAAATGACAAACAAAAGTGACCTAGCACGTTGGTCACAAGCCTCCAGTCTGAAAACCACCCCTCTGCCATCACACTCTGTCTCCTGCTCTTAAGCCAATTTTGCATACAATTGGCAAGTTCACCTTAAATCCCATGTGATCTAACTTTACTAATTAGTTTATCATGTGGAATCTTGTCAAAGGCTTTAGTAAAGTCCAAGTAAACAAGGTCTACCGCTCTGCCCTCATCAATCTTCTTGGTTACTTCCTCAAAAACCTCAATCAAGTTTGTGAGACACAATTTCCCTTGCACAAAACCATGCTGACTATCCCTACTCATTTCTTGCCTCTCTAAACATACATAAATCCTATCTTTCAGAATTATCTCCAACAACTTATCCACGGTTGAAGTCAGACTCACAGGTCTATACAGAGGAACCCTGATTATCTGAGCGACATGGGCAATTGAGTGCCTGATAATCGAATGCTGGATAACACAGTTTAGCCAAGCATCGGGACCGTACGATCTTGGTCGGATAATCCGAAACTCAGAGCCGAGGTTCCTCTGTAGTTCTTGGCTTTTCTTTGCATTCCTTCTTAAACAAAGGCACAATATTAGCTACTCTCCAGTCATTCGGTACCTAACCCAATCTACAGATAATACAAATATTTCTGCAAGGAGCCCCGCAATTTACTCCCTAAACCCCCACAAAGACCTGAGATTCACTCGATCAGATCCCAGAGATTTATCCACTTTTATATTTTCTAAGATCTCCAGCAATTCCTGTTTTGTAACGTGAATTGTTTTCAAACATCAATAATTATTTCCCTGAGTTCTCTGGCCTCTATTTCTTTGTCCACAGTAAAAACTGATGCAATATATTCATTTAATAGCTCTCCTTCTTCTGAGGTTCAACACAAAGATGACCTCTTGAACTTTAATGGGGCCTACTCTCTCTCAAGTTGTTCTTTTGCTCTTAATGTATTTGCAGAATCTCTTTGAATTATCTTGAACCTTATTTGCTCAGGCTATTTCATATCTTCTCTTCACCTTCTTGATTTCACTCTTAAGAATGCCCCGACCCTCTCTATACTGTTTAAGAAATGTATTTGAATACACTTGTTTATATCTAATCTATGATTCTTTTTTATTCTTGACAACAGCCTCAATATCTTTATTCATTCATTGTTCTCTAATCCAATCAGCCTTACCTTTCACTCGAACAGAAACAATGATTCTCAACTCTTGTTATCACATTTTTGAAAGTCTCCCACATTCTCAGACATATCTGCGAACAGTCCACTCCAATCAACTTTTGAAGTAATATGTTGTGGCTAAAGGGGAGTATAGAAAATAGAAGCAGGAATACACCATTCGGCCTTCTGAGCCAGCTGATCATGGCGGATCATCCATCTCAACATTCCCCATACCCTTTGATCCCCTGATCCTGAAGAATTATAACTGCTTGAAATTATTCAATATTTTGGCCTTAACTGCTTTATGTTGGACAGAAGCAAAACAAAAAAATTAATGTACATGGGATTTGGAATGGTGTATTGCGATGGATGGATAGAAAACTGAATGGCAGATAAGAAACAAAGAGTAGAAGCAAATTGTCCTTTTTTTCTGTACAGCAGGCAGTAACTAGTTGGGTGCTAAAGGGAATAGTGCTAGGACCACAGCTACTCACAATACATGGCAATGATTTGGATAAGGGAACTGAATGTAATATCTCTAAATTTGCAGATAATACAAAGCAAAGTGTATGTGGGAGGGGGTGGGAAAGAGAGTGAGCTGCGAGGATGATGCAGAGATGCATGGACTTGGGGATGTTTGTGCATGAAACATAGAAAGTTAACACACGGGTGCAGTAGGTAATCATGAAGGTTAATGGAATGTTGGCCCTTATTTCAAGAGAGATGCAATCTAAAAGTTGGGAAGTCTTTCTGCAACTGTACAAGGTGAGACCACATCTGGAGTACTGTGAGCAGTTTTGGTCCCCTTATTTAGGGAAGATATAAGTTAATTGGAGCCTGTTCAAAGAAAGCTCACTAGGATGATTCCCTGGTATGAAGGGATTACGAGCAAAGCTTAAACAGATTGGGATTGTATTCAATGGCAATCTCATTGAGACATAAAAGATTCTTAAGTGGTTGACAGGGTGAGTTGTTGGAGATAATTCCCTCTGTGAAGAGTCTAAAACCAGAAGACATAGTCTCAGAATTAAGGGTGATCATTTAAGACTGATATGAGGAGAAAATTCATCTCTCAGGGGGTTGAGTGTCTTTGGAATTCCTTGCCACAGAGAGCCAGGGGGGCCACAGTCCTTGTGTATAAAGCTGAGTTAGATAGATAGATTATTGATGAGTAGAGGAATCAAGGATTATGGGGAAAGGGCAGTAAAATGGATGTGAAGAGTGAGAGATCAACTATGATCCTATTGAATTGCAGAGCAGATTTGAGGGGCTCAACAGCTCACTCCTGTTCCCATTTCTTATTGTCTTATGCTTCAGTGTAATTTTGACAAGAGCTTGAGTAGGCAAAAAGATGATAGAAATATACTGTGAATAAATGTGAAGCTATCCATTTCGGTAGCAAAAACAGGAAAGCAGATTATTATCTGAATAGCTACAAATTGAGAGAGGGAAAAATGAAAATAGACCTAATTGTCCTAGTACATCAGTTGCTGAAGGTAAGCATACAGGTACAGCAACCAGTACAGAACACAAATGGTACAGCAGCCTTCATACTGAGAGGATTTGAGTACAGGAACGAGGATGTTTTGCTGCAATTACACAGGGAGTAAAGGGTCTTGTGAGGGAGCCGTGGTTTAATAGGGAATTGGAATCCCTTGTGAAAGGGAAGAGGGCGGCCTATGTAAAGATGAGGCGTGAAGGTTCAGTTGGGGCGATTGAGAGTTATAAGGTAGCCAGGAAGGATCTGAAGAGAGAGCTAAGAGCAGCGAGAAGGGGACATGAATAGTCCTTAGTTGGTAGGATTAGGGAAAACCCAAAGGCTTTCTATAGGTATGTCAGGAATAAAAGGATGACTAGGGTAGGTATCGGTCCAGTCAAGGATAGTAGTGGGAAGTTGTGCGTGGAGGCGGAGGAGATTGGTGAGACACTAAATCAATACTTTTCGTCAGTATTCACTCAGGAACGGGACTCTGTTGCTGGTGTGAATATTGAGTCACAAGTGATTAGAATGGATGGCATTGAAGTATGTAGGGAGGAGGTTTTGGGAATACTGGAAAGGATGAAAATAGATAAGTCTCCTGGGCCTGATGGCATTTACCCTAGGATCCTCTGGGAAGCTAGGGAGGAGATAGCAGAGCCATTGGCCTTGATTTTTATGTCGTCATTGTCAACGGGAATAGTACCAGAAGACTGGAGGATAGCGAATGTGGTCCCCTTGTTCAAGAAGGGGAGTAGGGACAGCCCAAGTAACTATGGGCCAGTGAGTCTCACTTCTGTTGTGGGCAAAGTCTTAGAGAGAATTGTAAGGGATAAGATTTATGAACATCTGGATAGGAATAATGTGATCAAGGATAGTCAGCATGGTTTTGTGAAGGGCAGGTCGTGCCTCACAAACCTTATTGAGTTCTTTGAGAAGGTGACTAAGGAGGTGGATGAGGGTAAAGCAGTAGATGTGGTGTATATGGATTTTAGCAAGGCGTTCGATAAGGTACCCCATGGTAGGCTAATGCAAAAACTACAGAGGTATGGCATTGAGGGTGCATTAGAGGTTTGGATTAGGAATTGGCTGGCTGGAAGGAGACAGAGGGTAGTAGTTGATGGTATAGGTTCATCTTGGAGTGCAGTTACTAGCGGTGTACCACAGGGATCTGTTTTGGGACCGTTGCTGTTTGTCATCTTTATAAATGATCTAGAGGAGGGGCTTGAAAGCTGGGTAAGCAAGTTTGCGGATGACACAAAGGTCGGTGGAGTTGTGGACAGTGAAGAAGGATGTGGCAGGTTACAGCGGGATATAGATAGGTTGCAGGGCTGGGCAGAAAGGTGGCAGATGGAATTCAATGTAGCTAAGTGTGAAGTCATTCACTTTGGTAGGAGTAACAAGAAGATGGATTACTGGGCTAATGGTAGGCTACTTGGTAGTGTGGATGAGCAGAGGGATCTTGGTGTCCATGTACACAGATCTCTGAAAGTTGCCACCCAGGTAAATAGTGCTGTGAGGAAGGCATATGGCGTACTGGGCTTTATTGGTAGAGGAATTGAGTTCCGGAGTGCTGAGGTCATGTTGCAGTTGTATAAGACTCTGGTGCGGCCTCATGTGGAGTATTGTGTGCAGTTTTGGTCGCCATACTATAGGAAGGATGTGGAGGCATTGGAACGAGTGCAGAGGAGGTTTACTAGGATGTTGCCTGGCATGGTAGGAAGATCGTATGAGGAAAGGCTGAGGCACTTGGGCCTGTTCTCATTGGAGAAAAGAAGGTTTAGGGGAGATTTGATAGAGGTGTATAAGATGATTAGGGGTTTAGATAGGGTAGACACTGAGAACCTTTTACCGCTAATGGAGTCAGCTGTTACTAGGGGACACAGCTTTAAATTAAGGGGTGGTAGGTATAGGACAGATGTTAGGGGTAGATTCTTCACGCAGCAGGTTGAGAGTTCATGGAATGCCCTGCCAGTAGCACTGGTGAACTCTCCCTCTTTATGGTCATTTAAGCAGGCATTGGATAGGCATATGGAAGTTATTGGGCTAGTGTAGGTTAGGTAGGATTTGGTCGGCGCAACATCGAGGGCCGAAGGGCCTGTACTGCGCTGTATTTTTCTATGTTCTATGTACACAGGGCCTTGATGAAACCACACCTGGAATACTGTGTGCAGTTTTAATCTCCTTCACTGAGGAAGGATGTTCTTGTTGTAGAGGGAGTGTAATTAAGGTTCACCAGACTGAATCCTGGTACTCATAGAAACCTATAAAATGTTAACTTGACTAGACAAGGTGGATGCAAGAAGGATGATCCCAAAAGCAGGGAGTCTAGAACCAAGGTCATAGTCTAAGGAATCAGGTAAACTATTTAAGATTGAGATGTGGAGAAATTTCTTCACCCAGAGAGGGGTAGCTTGTGGAATTTGCTACTACAGAAAGCTACTGATGCCAAAATGATTGAGGAGGAATCGGTGGCTTCAATCTACATATTGACTTGACTAACCAAACTGGCAGCAATGTGAAGGAGGAGGATTTCCTGGAAATGTATGAGGGATGGTTTCCTTGATCAATATGTCTAGAAACCAACGAGAGAGCAAACCATCCTAGATTGGATAGCGTGTAATGAGAAGGATTAATTAGCATCAATGTGGTGAGAAATCCTTTGGGGAAGCTGACCAGAATATGGTAGAGTTCTTCATTAAGGTGAAGTGTGACGCAATTAAATCTGAAACTAAGGTCCTGAACTTAAAGAAAGCTAACTTTGATGGTATGAGGCATACATTGGCTAGAATAAGCTGACCAAGGATACTTAAGGGGTTGACGGTAGATAGGCAATAGCAGACATTTAAGAACACGTGGATGAACTTCAACAACTATACATCCCTGTGTGGCATAAAACAGGGAAGGTGGCTCAATCATGGCTAACAAGGGAAATCAGGGTTAGTGTTAAAGCCAAAGAGGACGCACATAAATTGACCAGGAAAAGCAGCAAACACAGAGGATTAGAAGGACTTTAAAATTCAGCAGAGGAGGACAAAGGGTTTAACTCAAAAAGGGAAAGTAAAACATGAAAGTCTGCTTGTGGAAAACATTAAAAACTGACTGCAGAAGCTTCTGTAGATAAGTGAAAAGAAAAAGACTGAATACAAATGTCGGCCTCTTGCAGTTAGAATCAAATGAATTCATATTAGACAACAAAAAGATTGCAGGATTTGCCTTCACAAAGGAGCACACAAATAACCTTCAGGAAATGCTAGGAGACAGAGGGTCAAACATAAAGGAGGAACTGAAGGAAATCCTTGTTAGTGAGGAAATGGTATTGGGGAATTTGATGGAATTAAAAGCTTTTAAGTTCCCAGGGCCTGCTGCTTTGCACCCCAAAGTACTTAAGGAACTGGCCCAGGAAATAGACCCAGCATTGGTAATCATTTTCCAGCATTCAACAGATTCTGGAAGAGTTCCAATGGACGAGAGAGGGGCCATTGTAACTCCACTCTCTAAAAAAAAGAGAGAAAATGGAGAAATTATAGTCTGGTTAGCCTGATATCAGTGGTGGAGCAAATAGTGGAGTCAATCATTAAGGATGTAATATCTAAGCATTTGGAAAGTGGTGAGGAAATCAGTCCTAGTCAATATAGATTCACTAAAGAGAAATCATGCTTGACAAATCTTCTGGAATTTTTTGAGAATGTGACCAGTAGAGGTTAGGAAGGAAATTTAAGCTCATGTATTGAAGGTAATGTACTGACATGGATACAGAATTGGTTGGCAGGCAGGAAGCAGAGAGTTGGAATAACGGGTCCTTTTCAGAATGGCAGTGACAAGTGGGGTACCATAGGGCTCAGTGCTGGGACCTCAGCTGTTCACAATAACCATTAACAATTTGGACGAAGGAATTGAATGCAATATCTCCAAATTTGCAGGTGACACAAAGCTGGATGGCACTGTGTGCTATGAGGAGGATGCTAAGAGGCTACAGGGGTGACGTGGACAGACTGGCTGCATTGTCAAATACTTGACAAATGAAATATAATGTGGATAAATGTGAGGTGATCCACTTCGGTCAGAAAAACAGGAAGGCAGTTTATCTGAATAGTGGCAGTTTAGGAAAAGGTGAGACCTGGGTGTCATAGTGGAACAATTATTGAAGGTTGGCATGCAGTTGCAGCAGGCAGTGAAGAAAGTAATGGCATGCTGGCCTTCATAGCAAGACAATTTGAATAAATGAGTAATGATGTCTTGCTGCAGTTATACAGGGCCTTGGTGAGGCCACACCTAGAGTACTGTGTGCAGTTTTATTCTTTATTCTGAGGAAGGACATTGCTATTGAGGAAGTCCAGTGAAGGTTCACCAGATTGATTCCTGGGATGGCAGGACTGAAATATGAGGAAAGACTGGATTGACTGAGCTTGTATTGCTGGAATTTAGAAGAGTGGGGGAGTATCTCATGGAAACATATAAAATCCTGATGGGACTGGACAGGCTAGGTGCGGTAAAGATGTTCCCGACGTTGGGGAAGAATAAGGGGTAGGCCATTCAGGACTGAGATGAGGAAGAATTTCTTCACTCAGAGTTATGAACTTATGGAATTCTCTCCCACAGTAAGTTGTTGGGGCAGTTCATTAGATATATTCAAGAGGGAGCTGGATGTGATCCTTGTGGCTAAAGGGATCAAGAGGTATGGGACGAGGATGGGAATGAAATACTGAAATTGCACGATCAGTAATGAATGGTGGTGTAGGTTTGAAAGGCCGAATGGCCTACTCCTGCACTTACATTCTATGTTTCTATGTGAAAGTATTTGGGGCCAAGTATGGGGGAAAAGCAGTAACAGGCTACTGATCTGCATGTTCAGCCATAATTATAATGAATGATGGAGCAGGCTCAAAGGGACAAGTGGCCCACTCCTGTTTTGATTTTCTATGTTTATGGAACACTTGGAGGTGCTAAAGTTAGATCTCTAGAAAACATTGAAGTGTTACACCAAAGACAATAAAGGCTCGTTACATATAGAAATCTCAAATTATGATTCATGCATGAGGATCCCCAAACCTGCAATTTTGTGCAGTTCTTCCCCATTTAAATAATAATCTCTTAAATTCTTCCCACCAACACGCATAACATCACACTTTCCCTATATTATATTGTACCTTCAAACTTTTTGTCCACTTGCTTATTCTGCCTACATCTTCAGTAGACTCATCCTCACTACTTACCTTCCCATCTATTTTTGTGTCATCTGCAAACTTGGCCACAGAACATTCACTTTCCTTATCCAAGTCATAAATACATATCGTGAATAATTGTGGCCCCAATATTGATCTCTGTGCCACTCCACCGGTTACAGGTTGCCATCCTGTAAAAGTCCCTATTTTCCCACCTCTGAGTCTTATATTAGTGAACTAATCCTATGTCCAAACCAATATATTACCCTCCACATCTTATCTTACTAAAGTAGCCTGGCATGCAATATTTTACCTAAGACCTTTTGGCAATCACCTTAAATCTGTGCCCCTAGTAACTGACCTTTCTGTTAGGGGAAACACTCTATCCAACCCCCTCTCATTACAGACCATAAGACAGAGGAGCATAAATTAGGCCATTCAGCCCATCGACTCTGCTCCACCATTCAACCATGGCTGATAAGTTTGTCCACCCCATTCTCCTGCTGTCTCCCTGTAACCCTTGCTATTCAAGAACCTATCCAATTCAATCTTAAATATACCTAATGACCTGGCCTCTACAGCCTTCTGTTGCAGTGAATTCCATAGATTCACCACTCTCTGGCTGAAGCAGTTTCTCCTGATCTCCATTTTAAAAAAGTCTTTCATTTTTACTCTAAGGCTGTGCCCTCGGGTCCCAGTCTCTCCTATCAATGGAAACATCTTCCCAACATCTGCTCTGTCCAGGCCGTTCAGCATTATGTATGTTTCAGTTAGATCATAGAACATAGCACAGAACAGGCCCTTCCGCCCACAATGTTGTGCTGAACATTTATCCTAGATTAAGCACCTATCCATGTACCTATCCAATTTCCGCTTAAAGGTCACCAATGATTCTGACTCTGCCACTCCCACGGGCAGCGCATTCCATGCCCCCACCACTCTCTGGGTAAAGAACCTACCCCTGACATCCCCCCTATATCTTCCACCCTTCACCTTAAATTTATGTCCCCTTATAACACTCTGTTGTACCCAGGGAAAAAGTCTCTGACTGTCTACTCTATCTATTCCCCTGATCATCTTATAAACCTCTATCCTTCGCTGTTCCAATGAGAAAAGGCCTAGCACTCTCAACCTATCCTTGTACGACCTATTCTCCATTCCAGGCAACATTCTGGTAAATCTCCTCTGCACCCTCTCCAAAGCTTCCACATCTTTCCTAAAGTGAGGCGACCAGAACTGCACACAGTACTCCAAATGTGGCCTTAGCAAGGTCCTGTACAGCTGCAACATCACCTCACGACTCTTGAATTCAATCCCTCTGCTAATGTACGCTAATACACCATAGGCCTTCTTACCAGCTCTATCCACCTGAGTGACAACTTTCAAAGATCTATGTACATAGACCCCAAGATCCCTCTGCTCCTCACCTGGCTAAGAACCCTACCGTTAACCCTGTATTCCGCATTCTTATTTGTCCTTCCAAAATGGACAACCTCACACTTGACAGGATTGAATTCCATCTGCCACTCCTCAGCCCAACTCTGCATCATATCTAAGTCTCTTTGCAGCTGACAACAGCCCTTCTCACAATCCACAACTCCCCAATCTTCGTATCATCAGCAAATTTACTGACCCACCCTTCGACTCACTCTTCCAAGTCATTAATAAAAATTACAAACAGCAGAGGACCCAGAACTGATCCCTGCGGAACTCCATTCACCCCTCATCCTTCTAAACTCTTGAGTATAGACCCAGAGACCTCAAATGTTCCTCGCATGTTAAGCTTTTCATTCCTGGGAGTATTCTTGTGAATCTCCTCTTAAGATGCTCCAAGGCCAGTACATCCTTCCTGAGATATGGGGCCCAAAACTGTGCACGGCACTCCAAATCTGGTCGGACCACAGCCTCCCAGAACTTCAGAAATACATCCCTGCTATTATATTCAACTCCTCTCAAAATAAATGCCATAATTGCATTTGCCTTCCAAACCATTGACTCAACCTGCAAATTTACCTTAAGTGAATCCTGGATTAGAACTCCCAATCCTCTTTGCACTTTAGTCTTCTGAATTTCCTCCCCATTTAGAATATAGTCCATGCTCTATTCTTCCTATCAAAATACATGACCTCACACTTTCTTTGCCACTCTTTGCCTACTTTCCTAACCTGTCCAAATCCTTCTGAAGCCAGGCTGCCTCCTCAATGCCACCTGCCCCTCTACCTATCTTTGTATCCTCTGCAAACTTAGCCAGAATGCCCTCAGTTCCTTCATTTAGATCGTTGATGTATGAAGTGAAAAATTGCAGTCCCAACACTGAGCCTTGCGGAACACCATTTATCACCAGCTGCCATCCTGACAAGGACCCTTTTATCGCACTCTCCGCTTTCTGCCAAACAGCCAACCTTCTGTCCAAGCTAACATGTCACCTCTAACACCGCGGGGCCTTATCTTATTCAGTAGCCTCCAGTGGGGCAGCTTGTCAAAGGCCTTCTTGAAGTCCAGGTAGATTACATCCATTGACTCTCCTGGGTCTAACCTGCTCATGGAGAAAGTGAGGTCTGCAGATGCTGGAGATCAGAGCTGAAAATGTGTTGCTGGAAAAGCGCAGCAGGTCAGGCAGCATCCAAGGAGCAGGAGAATCAAAGTAGAAGGGCTCATGCCTGAAATGTCGATTCTCCTGCTCCTTGGATGCTGCCTGACCTGCTGAGCTTGCAACACATTTTCAGCTCTAAGCTGCCCATTACTTCCTCAAAGAATTCTAGAAGATTGTCAGGTATGACCTCCCTTTGACAAAACCATGCTAACTTTGCCTTATTTTACCACACATTTCCAAGTATTTAGAAATCTCATCCTTCACAATGGTGTCCAGGATCTTACTCATCACCAAGGTTAGGTTAATCATTCTATAATTTCCCTCTTTTGCATACTCCCTTTTTAAACATACGTGTCATGTTAGCGATTTTCCAATCCTCTGGGATCCTTCCTGATTCGAGCGATTCCTGAAAGATCACCACCAACATCTCCACTATCTCTTCAGCTATCTTCCTTACAATTCTGCGGCATAGTCCCTCTAATCCAGGCAATTTATCCACCTTCAAGCCATTCAGTTTTTCAAGCACCTTCTCCCTGTTGATGGTCATCATACTCAGCTCTGCTCCCGCATTCTGACTTTTTGGGATGTTATTTGTGTCTTCCACCGTGAAGATTGACACAAAGTAGTTATTCATTTCCTCAGCTATTTTCCTTGTTCCCCACTACTGTCTCATCAGCTTCATTTCCCTGCAACTCAATGTTCACTTTTGCCTCTCTTTGCCTTTTGTATATCTAAAGGAAGTCTTAGAGCCTTCCTTTATATTACTGGTGCTGTAAATCAGGAATAGAGATGAAGGGCTTTTGCCCAAAACGTCGATTTTCCTGCTCCTCGGATGCTGCCTGAACTGCTGTGCTTTTCCAGCACCACTCTAATCTAGCATCTGGTTTCCAGCATCTGCAGTCCTTGATTTTACCTCCTCTATATTACTGGATAGCTTACCCTCATATTTAATTTTCTCCCTCATTACTTTTTTTGTTGCTCTCTGTTGATCTTTGTAAGCTTCCCAATTCTCTGGTTTCCCACATTACAAAGGAACCTCGATTATCCGAAGATCAATTATCTGAATACCGTGTTATCCCAATGGGATTAGATTAGATTAGATTACTTACAGTGTGGAAACAGGCCCTTCGGCCCAACAAGTCCACACCGACCCGCCGAAGCGCAACCCACCCATACCCCTACCCCTACATATACCCCTTACCTAACACTATGGGCAATTTAGCATGGCCAATTCACCTGACCCGCACATCTTTGGACTGTGGGAGGAAACCGGAGCACCCGGAGGAAACCCACGCAGACACGGGGAGAACGTGCAAACTCCACACAGTCAGTCGCCTGAGGTGGGAATTGAACCCAGGTCCCTGGCGCTGTGAGGCAGCAGTGCTAACCACTGTGCCACCGAGCCGCCAAATCGCCAGGATCTCAAGGTCCTGACAGAAACATTACGTCATAGAGCTATTTCAATCCTGATCATGTCTTTTGTTTACAGGTACAATGATTAAAAACGAACTTGGCTCACTGAAATGCTGCCGACAACAGTCCTGGACTGATGGGAGCCTCGGCACAGTCTATAAATAACTGAACTCCCGTCGTCCCTCTCTCTCTCTCTCTCTCTCTCCTCCCACACTTTCCTTGGAGATTTACACAGGGGTAAACCCTAAAGCCCCCTTCCCCAGATAATTTCTCCAACATAGTCCTACGCAGGGCAGAGGTGGAACCATCAAAAAGTTGTGAGCACGCGGCGCGCTCTATTTGGAGAGTTACCCCACAAAAGGCCGCAGCAGTCTTACTGCTAGTGTACAGTTTAGCTGCCCCAGGGAGGGGTGGAGGGGGATTGGATGGGGGCGCAGATGGGTGGGAATGGGAGTGGATGGGGATCAGGGCGGAAGCGAACAGAGGGGCAGTGTTGGACAGGTTGGGGACAGAGCCTCGCTGTGTGCTGCTGCCTAGTCTCCTGAATGGGGAGCAGACTTCACAAAAAACTCTAAGCCCCAGAGAAAACCCATTCCCCCTTCATAGCTCCTTCAAGCCCAGACTGTGCCCCAGCTTTGGGAAAAAATAAATAAGTAAACAATGTGATGATCCTTAAATGAACAAAAGAAGACAAAGGGCAGGAAAAACATTCCGCTCATCCCCAGCTCCATGACAACCCCAATTATGACTGAAAACAATATAATAGGAACAACGTATTCCAAGATTTCTTTTAAAAAATTATTAGGGAGAGAGGAAAAAAGGGAAAAGAAAATAAACACAGGGTAAGAAGGAAAAGAGGGCAAACACTAACCATATTTTTCAGATCAATCAGACTATTTTCAAGTGTCCACAAAGTTCTTGGTTTTATCCGCCAATAAACATAAACTGAATCCTTGTGGCTGAAATGAAGCACCACCGGGTACCTCATGGAGTATTGGATGCCCAGGTTCCTCAGCTTCTTCTTAACTTCATTGAAGAACTTGTTCTTTCGAATTACAGCTGCTGAGCAATCTTGAAAAAACATAATTTTTGCCCCTTGTGCAGCAGTGCCTGTGGATCTTTCCCCAGTAATTTGGAGGCTTTTATCACCTTTTGCTTGTCCCTGTATATGTGGAAGTGCACTAAGACCGAGCAAGGGCACTGTACCAGTCCGGATCTGTGAACTACTCCCAATAGGCTCTTTCAATCTGCTGCCGGCCACACTTGATTTGAAGGCCCTAGAACTATGGCAGCCAGGGTTCAAAAAGGTTGACTGTCTGCCCACCTTCTTCACCCTCCGGAAGCCTGACAATTCGTTGATTCATCTACCAACCTCGATCTCAGAGGTCGCCAACCTGATCTCACAAAGCCCATACTTGCTGTTCCAGGGTCTGGATCTGTCCGGACGAGGACTCGATCACCGCTTTAGAGGCTTTGGTTGAGCCTCCAACTCCTCCAACTGCACCCGGAGGCCCTGGAGCTCCAGTTCATGCTTTTGCAGCATGGATGTGATGGGTTGGATCTGGGCAAGGACCTCCTCGATCGCAGCCTCAAGCTTCACGGTGAGTCTTGCCATCGCTGCCACCAATTTCTGCGAGTCCGTTAAATCCCTCGGGGGTTTGGGAGAGTCCACTGGCATGCCTGGTGCTGCAGGTGTGTCCTCCCTGCTGCTGTTTGTTCGCTCCCTTTCCCTTTAGCATCCCTCCCACTCCCAAATATTAACAAATATGTGTTCCCAAGGCTTTACATGAACAATTGTCTCATAAGAGTTAGCCATGGATGGCAAAAAAATGCCAATATGCCGTCCTCGGCAGTTCTACTGAATTGCCACCATCTTGTCAAGTCCCCCACCATATGCCTTCTTAACAATGCTATCAACCTGGCTGGCAACTTTCAGGGATCTATGGACATGGACCTCAAGATCCCTCTGTTCCTCCACACTGCCAAGAATTCCTCCTTTAACCTTGTATTCAGAATTCAAATTCGACCTTCCAAAATGAATCACTTCATACTTTTCCAGGTTGAACTTCATCTGCCACTTGCCAGCTCAGTTCTGCATCCTGTCATTGTCCAATCACAAACTACAACAGCCTTCTACACTATCCACTAAGCTTCATGTTATCAGCCAACTTACTAACCCACCCTTCCATTTCCTCATCCAAGTCATTTATATAAATCACAAATTGCTGTTCAACTGTCTTATCTGCTGGGTTCCTCAAACAGGATAAAAACAATGACTGCAGATGCTGGAAACCAGACTCTGGATTAGTGGTGCTGGAAGAGCACAGCAGTTCAAGCAGCATCCAAGGAACAGTAAAATCGACGTTTTGGGCAAAAGCCTTTCATCAGGAAAAGAGGCAGAGTGTCTGAAGGGTGGAGAGATAAGTGAGAGGAGGGTGGGGGTGGGGAGAAAGTAGCATAGAGTACAATAGATGAATGGGGAGGGGATGAAGGGGATAGGTCGGGACGGGTAGTGGATAGATGGAAATGAAGATAGGCAGGTAAGACAAGTCATGGGGACGGTGCTGAGCTGAAAGTTTGGAATGGGGTGAGGTGGGGGAAGCAGAAATGAGGAAACTGTTGATGTCCACATTGATGCCCTGGGGTTGAAGTGTTCTGAGGTGTTCTTCCTCCAGGCGTCTGGTGGTGAGGGAGCGGCGGTGAAGGAGGCCCATGGAGGTCCATGTCCTCTGCAGAGTGGGAGGGGGAGTTGAAATGTTGGGCCATGGGGCGGTGGTTGATTGGTGCGGATGTCTCAGAGATGGTCCCTAAAGCACTCTGCTAGGAGACATCCAGTCTCATCAATGTAGAGGAGACTGCATCGGGAGCAATAGGTAGAATAAATGACATTGGTGAATGTGCAGGTAAAACTTTGATGGATGTGGAAGGCTCCTTTAGGGCCTTGGATGAGGTGAGGGAGGAGGTGTGGACGCAGGTTTTGCAATTCCTGCAGTGGCAGGGAAAGGTGCCAGGATGGGAGGGTGGGTTGTAGGGGGGTGTGGACCTGACCAGGTAGTCACGGAGGGAACGGTCTTTGCGGAAGGTGGAAAGGGGTGGGGAGGGAAATATATCCCTGGTGGTGGGGTCTGTTTGGAGGTGGCAGGAATGTCGGCGGATGATTTGGTTTATGCGAAGGTTGGTAGGGTGGAAGGTGAGCTTCAGGGGTGTTCTATCCTTGTTACAGTTGGAGGGATGGTATCTGAGGTGCGGGATGTGGACGAGATGCATTGGAGGGCATCTTTAACCACGTGGGAAGGGAAATTGCGGTCTCTAAAGAAGGCGGCCATCTGGTGTGTTCTGTGGTGGAATTGGTCCTCCTGGGAGCAGATATGGCGGAGTCAGAGGAATTGGGAATACGGGATGGCATTTTTGCAGGAGTGTGGGAGTCGGTGGGTTTGTAAAAACATGTCGGTGTGAAGTCGGTTGTCATTAATGGAGATGGAGAGGTCCAGAAAGGGGAGGGTGGTGTCAGAGATGGTCCAGGTAAATTTAAGGTCAGGGTGGAATGTGTTGGTGAAGTTGATGAATTGCTCAACCTCCTCGCGGAAGCACGAAGTGGCGCCAAAGCAGTCATCAATGTAGTGGAGGAAGAGGTGGGGAGTGGTGCCGGTGTAATTAGGGAAGATCGACTGTTCTACGTAGCCAACAAAGAGACAGGCATAGCTAGGGCCCATATGGGTGCCCCATGGCTACCCAAGGTCCTCAAACAGTCAATTCTATCCAGGTCCACTCTCATGTCTTTATTCAGCTGGAATACCATTACTTCTGATTCTATCTTCTCCCTGTCATTCATTCATATTATGATCACTGCCTCTAAAGGGTTCCTTCACCTTAGACTCGATAAGAGAGCTTAACTCACTACACAACACTAAATCCATTATTGCCTGTTACCTAGTGGGCTCCACCACGAGATGCTCCATAAAGCCATCTCGTAGACTTATTCCAGAAATTCCTTTTCTTGCAATCCACTACCAACCTGATTTTCCCAGTCCACCTGCATATTGAAATCTCCCATGATCACTGTAACTTTGCCTTTCCTGCACAACTTTTCTCGCTCCTGGTGTATATTGCACCTCAGCTCCTGACTACTATTTGGAGGCCTGTACATAATACCAACAATTGTTTCTTCACCAGGACGATTCCTCAATTCTCCCCTCACAGATTCTACACCATCTGACCCGACTATGTTTCTTACTATTGATTTAATGTCATTTCAACACCCTATCTTTTCAAAAGGATCCAATCCTGATCCCCTTGCAGCCACGTGTCTGTGATACCCACCACATCATACCTGCATGCATTCAGATATAACACCTTCAGTCCTGTATTAACCTTCCATCTTCTCAATGTCACTCACTTGTCCAGTATGCTTTAGGTTTGATTGCTAACCTTTCCCATACAAACTGTCCTATTTGTTTCTGTGTTAGAGACTTTAAGAACCTCTCCTGAATTCTGCATTCTTACCTCCTCCTTTAATTTAGGTTTTATCATTTCCTCTATAACTCTTCTCCCCGCTCCTCTGACACACACCCCCATCCCCACCAGCGGGCCCCCCCTTTAGTTTAAAACCATGTCTACATCCCTAGATTTGCGATTTGCTAGGATCTTGGTACCAGCACAGTTCAGAAGACGACCATCCCATCAGAACAGGTCCCTTCTTCCCCAGTACTGGAGCCAATGTCCCATGAATTGAAACCCATTTCTCCCACACCAATCTTTGAGTCATGCATTTACCAGCTTCATCTTATGGACCCTGTGCCAATTAGCTTGTCGCTCAGGTAGTAATCCAGAGATTATTTTGTACACCTTGATTAAGTCAATCCTCAGCCTCCTCAAGTCTAAGGAAAACAACCCTTTGTCTATTCAATCTTTTCTCATAGCTGCAATTTTCAAGCCCATGAAACATTCTTGCAAATCTCCTCTCCACTGTCTTTAAAGCTATCATGTCCTTTCTGATATGGGCTTACCAGAACTGTACAAAAAAACTCCAGCTGTGGCCTAAACAGTGTTTGAGATAGGATTAGCATTACATTCTTGGCCTTGTATTCAATATGTTTGCCTAATGGCTAAAAACATCCCACATGCCTTAGAGCCAGAGATGTACAGCATGTAAACAGACCCTTCCGTCCAACACGTCCATGCTGACCAGATATCCCAACCCAATCTAGTCCCATCTGCCAGCACCTAGCCCATATCCCTCCAAAACCTTCCTATTCATATACCGATCCAAATGCCTTTTAAAGTTGTAATCGTACCAGCCTCCACCACTTCCTCTGCTAGCACATTCCATACACGTACCACCCGCTGCGTGAAAAAGTTGCCCCTTAGGTCTCTTTTATATCTTTCCCCCTCACCCTAAATCTATGGGAAAAGACTTTGCTATTTACCCTATTCATGCCCCTCATAATTTTGTAAACCTCTATAAGTCACCCCTCAGTCTCCGACGCTCCATGGAAAACAGCCTCTGCCTGTACCCCATAGCTCAAATCCTCCAACCCTGGCAACATGCTTATAAATCTTTTCTGAAGTCTTTCAAGTTTCACAACATCTTTCTGATGAGAAGGAGACCAGAATTGCACTCAATATTCCAACAGTGGCCTAACCAATGTCCTGTACAGCTGCAACATGACCTCCCAACTCCTGTACTCAATACTCTGAATAATAAAAGAAAGCATATCAAACACCTTCTTCACTATCCTATCTTCCTCCTCTGTAATATGGACATTTTGCATGGCGTGACCATCTATTTCGCTACTTTCTATATCTTCCATGTCCTTTTCCACAGTAAATACTGATGCAACATACTCATTTACTATCTCCCCCATTTTCTGCGGCTCCACACAAAGGCCGCCTTGCTGATCTTTGAGGGGCCCTATTCTCTCCCTAGTTACTCTTTTGTCCTTAATATATTTGTAAAAAAAAGTCTCTTTGGATTCTCCTTAATTCTATTTGCCAAAGCTATCTCATGTCCCCTTTTTGCCCTCCTGATTTCCCTCTTAAGTATACTCCGACTGCCTTTATACTTTCCTAAAGATTCACTTGATCTATCCTGTCTATACCGGACATATGCTTCCTTCTTTTTCTTAACAAAACCTTCAATTTCTTTAGTCATCCAGCATTCCATATACTCACCAGCCTTTCCTTTTACCCTAACAGGAATATATTTCTCTGGATTCTCGTTTTCTCATTTCTGAAGGCTTCCCATTCTCCTGTAGTCCCGTTACCTGCGAACACCTGCCCCCTATCAGTTTTTGAAAGTTCTTGTCAAATACTGTCAAAATTGGCCTTTCTCCAATGTACAACTTCAATTCTAAGATCTGTTGATTCTTTTCCATCACTATTTTAAATCTAATGAATTATGGTCGCTGGCCCCAAAGTGCTCCCCCACTGATACCTCAGTCACCTGCCCTACCTTATTTCCCAAGAGTAGGTCAAGTTTTGCACCTTCTCTAGTAGGTATATCCACACATTGAATCAGAAAATTGTCTTGTACACGCTTAACATCCCTTTCTTATTTCTCATTTCCACCCAAATAACTTCCCTGGACGTTTTCCAGGAATATCCTCCCTCAGTACAGCTGTAATGCTATCCCTTATCAAAAACACCACTCCCCCTCCTCTCTTGCCTCCCTTTCTATCCTTCCAGTAGCATTTGTATCCTGGAACATTAAGCTGCCAGTCCTGCCCATCCCTGAGCCATGTTTCTGTAATTGATATGACATCCCTGTCCCATGTTCCTAACCATGCCCTGAGTTCATCTGCCTTCCCTGTCAGGCCCTTTGCATTGAAATAAATGCAGTTTAATTTACTAATCCTACCTTGTCCCTGCCTGCCCTGACTGTTTGACTCACTTCTGTTCTCAACAGTACCAGTCTCAGATTGACCTCGTTCTTCACTATCTACTTGGGACCCCCCTCCCCTCCCCGCGCACCCACACCCCCACCCCACCCCCCAACACCTTACTAGTTTAAATCCTTCCAAGCAGATCGAGCAAATTTCCCTGCTAGTATATCAGTCCCCTTCCAATTAAGGAGTAATCTGTCCTTCTTGTACAGGTCACTTCTACCCCAAAAGAGATTCCAATGATCCAAAAATGTGAATCTTTCTCCCACATACCAGCTCCTCAGCCATACATTCATCTGCTCTATCCTCTTATTCCTGCCCTCACTAGCTTGTAACACCAGGAATAATCCAGATATTACTACTCTCGAGGACCTCCTTTTGAAATTCCTGCCTAACTCTCTGTAATCTTCCTTCAGAATCTCAACCTTTCCCCCTCCTAGGTCGCTGGTTCCAACATGGATAATGACCTCTTGCTGGCCCCTCTCCCCCGTGAGAACATTCTGCACCCTCTCTGGGACATCCTTGAACCTGGCACCAGGGAAGCAACACACCATTCTGCTTTTTCACTGCTGGCCACAGAAACGTCTGTCTGTACATTGGACTAGAGACTCCCCTAACATAATTGATCTTTGGAACCCGATGTACCCCTCGTTGCATTGGAGCCAGTGTCAATACCAGAAACTTGGCTGTTTGTGCTACGTTCTCCTGAGAATCCATCACCCCCTACATTTTCTAAAACAGCATACCTGTTTGAAATGGGTACAGCCACAAAAGACTCCTGCACTAGCTGCCTACCTCTCTTACCTTTCCTGGAGTTAATCCATATATATGACTGTATCTGAGACCATTCCCCCCTTCCTTTAACTGCCATCCATCATAAACTGTTGCTGTTGCAAATTCCTCATTGCTTCTAACTGTCTCTCCAACCGATCCATTCAATCTGATAAGATTCACAACCAACAGCATTTATGGAAGATATAATCCGCAGTAACTCATAAGCTCTCTTTAAACTCCCACATCTGACAAGAAGCACATATCACTCTACTAAAGTCAATTTTTGCTCCTTCACAATCTACAAACCCAGAAAATAACACCGTCTTATTCCTCTACCAACAATGCCCCAGGTTAAATGAATAGTTATGCCTTATATTTTAAGTTTAATCAAAAGTAATATCTCAAGAAAGAACCCATTCCACTTACTACTGCAGACTTTCTGTAGGCCACACTTAAAACAACAATTCACTTATCTGATTCTGTGCTGTGAACTTCGCCCAACAGTTCCTCCAAGATCAATTGTGAATTTCACTGTTTGTTATTTTTCCTAGACACACTCCGATGTCCAGCGATACACGAATTCAAACAGCAAAGGCAGTGTCAGTTTCTTACTCTCTCTTTCCTGCACTGACCTCACCATGTGCTTCCTTTGTCCGTTCTTCTCCCTTTTAAATATGCTGTTGTTTTGACTTTTTCTTCCCCAAAATTCCAAAACAATGCAACAGCATATAAAATACTAATTGCTGCTCCTGGAATTCGAAGAAATCACCTCCAGCACCTAAAATACCTCAAAAAAGGAGCAGCTGTTACAGCCAGAAATTTTTCCCATCCTCCATCTTGGATTACCCAGAATCCTTCTCTACTCTCTTGGTGAAGGAACTCCTCATTTCAGTCCTCGTATTGTTACATTTTGACCCTGGTTCTGGTTCTCTCTTATTATTGTTGAAAAGCGTGGAGCTGGAAAAACATAGGTCAGGCAGCATCTGAGCAGCAGGAGAGTCGCTGTTTCGGCCCCTATGCTCAAAACATCGACTCTCCTGCTCCTTGGACGTTGCCTGGCCTGCTATACTTTTCCAGCGCCAGACACGTTTTGACTCAGATCTCCAGTACCTGCAGTCCTCATCCTCTCTTGTTATTGTTCTCTGTCTAGACCTGTTATAGGTTTCTATTAGATATCCTCTCATCTTTCTATATTCTAGTGAGTATAGTCCTATCTGATTCAGTCTCCCCTCAACAGTCAGTCTGCTACTCCAAGAATCAGTCTGATAAACCTTCCTTGCACTCCTTCTGTAGCCTGAACATCTTTCCTCAACTGCACTCAATACATCAATGCCCTGCACAGCTACAAGATATTCTTATTCCTGTACTCAAATTTTCTCACTATGAAGACTAATACAGTAGTTGCTGTCTTGACCACCTGCTGTACCTACATGCTTACTTTTAAGAACTTGCTTATAAGGACACTCAGGTCTCAATGCATCTCCACGTTTTCCAATCTATCGCTATTCAAATAATAATTTGCCCTCCTGCTTTTGCTATCAAAGTACATAATCTCACATTTAGCCACATTATACTTCAGCTGCTTTGCATTTCCCCACTCATTCAGCTTGTCCAGATCGCACTGAGGCATCCCTGCTTCCTCACAATTCCCCCTTCCACTTAGCTTTGTGCTATCTGCAAATTTATGACATTTTACACAGATATTACATTTAGTTTCCTCATCTAAATAATTAATAGCACTGATCCCTGCTGTACCACATTTGTCCCTGTCTGCCATGCAGAGAATGCTGTCTGCCATTATCTGGTAATACAGTACTAATATAATCTGCTTTATGAAAAACTTGAGTGATAAATATTGGCCAATTCACAGAATTCATGGGCACTTCAATTGTGGTGATTTTCACTTTCACCTGAGTGCACAGTTGGCATTCCCACATTAGTGGATTGGTATCAACCTGAATGTTGTGCACTAGTGTCCGAGTGCTTGATGGTGGGGACTAGAAGTGAATGCGCTGCCTGACACAATAGCCCTCAACTGGTTCTTTAATTCTTTATTGCATTACTCAGTGTAATGAGACTTTGCCGCTTGCGTGCTTTCTCTCTGTCTCATCTTCAACTACAATGCAGGTTGCTCAAAGGAGGAGGAGAGACAATTTGAAAGGATTAGCAGTGATTTGCTGGCAGTGTTTAGTTTTAACAGCTTCCAGGCAGACCACCCCATAATCTCTGGGTCAAGCAACAATGCAAGGAGCATTAACAGAGTTGAACATTGCTGTCCATGTGGCTATGTCAATTGTTTGGAAGCAAGAGTCATACCAGATATAACATGCTGCTTTGCTTAGGCACAAATACAAAAAAAAGGTTTTAAGATACAAGATGCAGTGGTGGAGAGGGATAAGTGTGCGCTGCAGGGCAAGAGTTATGGCTGGGGGCAGGGAAATTATGACGCGGTGAGGCATGACTTAGGATGCGTGGCTTGGAAAAGTAGGCTTCAAGGGAAGGGCGCAATCGATATGTGGAGCTTGTTCAAGGAGCAACTATTGAGTGTCCTTGATAAGTATGTACCTGTCAGGCAGGGAGGAAAGGGTCGTGTGAGGGAGCCGTGGTTTCATAAGGAATTGGAATCCCTTGTTAAAGGGAAGAGGGAGGCTATGTAAAGATGAGGCGTGAAGGTTCAACTGGGGCAATTGAGAGTTACAAGGTAGCCAGGAAGGATCTAAAGAGAGAGCTAAGAGCAGCAAGGAGGGAACATGAAAAGTCCTTGGTTGGTAGGATTAGGGAAAACCTAATAGGTATATATAGGTATGTCAGGAATAAAAGAATGACTAGGGTAGGAATAGGTCCAGTCAAGGATAGTAGTGGGAAGTTGCGTGTGGAGGCTGAAGAGATTGGAGAGACACTGAATGAATACTTTTCATCAGTATTCACTCAGGAACAGGACATTTTTGCCGATGTGAATATTGAGTCAATTAATTAGACTGGATGGCTTTGAGGTATGTAGGGAAGAGGTGTTGGAAATTCTGGAAAGGGTGAAAATAGATAAGTCCCCTGGGCCTGATGGCATTTATCCTAGGATTCTCTGGGAAGCAAGGGATGAGATTGCAGAGCCATTGGCCTTGATTTTTATGTCCTCATTGTCTACAGGAATAGTGAGGATAGCAAATGTGGCTCCCTTGTTCAAGAAGGGGAGTAGGGAGAACCCTAGTAACTATAGTAACTATGAGTCTCACTTCTGTTGTGGGCAAAGTCTTAGAAAGAATTGTAAGAGATAAGATTTATGAACATCTGGATAGGAATAATGTGATCAAGGATAGTCAGCATGGTTTTGTGAAGGGCAGGTCGTGCCTCACAAACCTTACTGAATTCTTTGAGAAGGTGACTAAGGAGGTGGATGAGGGTAAAGCGGTAGATGTGGTGTATATGGATTTTAGTAAGGCGTTTGATAAGGTTCCCCATGGTAGGCTACTGCAAAAAATACGGAGTTATGGCATTGAGGGTGCGTTAGAGGTTTGGATTAGGAATTGGAAGACGACAGAGGTTAGTAGTTGATGGTAAAGGTTCATCTTGGAGTGCAGTTACTAGCGGTGTTCCACAAGGATCTGTTTTGGGACCATTGCTGTTTGTCATTTTTATAAATGACCTGGAGGAGGGGCTAGAAGGTTGGGTGAGAAAGTTTGCGGATGATACGAAAGTCGGTGGAGTTGTTAACAGTGAGGAAGGATGTGGCAGGTTACAGCGAGATATAGATAACCTGCAGAGCTGGGCAGAAAGGTGGCAAATGGAGTTCAATGTAGCTAAGTGTGAAGTGATTCACTTTGGTAAGAGTAACAAGAAGATGGAGTACTGGGCTAATGGTCGGATATTTGGTAGTGTCGATGAGCAGAGGGATCTTGGTGTCCATGTACACAGATCTCTGAAAGTTGCCACCCAGGTAAATAGTGCTGTGAAGAAGGCATATGGCGTACTGGCTTTTATTGATAGAGGAATTGAGTTCCGGAGTCCTGAGGTCACGTTGCAGTTGTATAAGACTCTGGTGCGGCCTCATCTGGAGTATTGTGTGCAGTTTTAGTCGCCATACTATAGGAAGGATGTGGAGGCACTGGAATGGGTGCAGAGGAGGTTTACCAGGATGTTGCCTGGTATGGTAGGAAGATCTTATGAGGAAAGGCTGAGGCACTTGGGGCTGTTTTCATTGGAGAAAAGGAGGTTTAGGGGTGACTTGATAGGGTGTACAAGATGATTGGGGTTTAGATAGGGTTGACAATGAGAACCTTTTTCCACGTATAGAGTCAGCTATTACGAGGGGGCATAGCTTTAAATTAAGGGGAGGTAGGTATAGGACAGATGTTAGGGATAGATTCTTTACTCAGCGAGTCGTGAATTCATGGAATGTCCTGCTAATAGCAGTGGTGGACTCTCCCTCTTTATAGGCATTTAAACGGGCATTGGATAGGCATATGGAGGATAGTGGGCTGGTGTAGGTTAGGTGGGCTTGGATCGGCGCAACATCGAGGGCCAAAGGGCCTGTACTGCGCTGTATTTTTCTATGTTCTACGTATCATTCACTTCCCCACACACACATGCATCATCGTGCTTACCTCATGAATAACTGACCCTATAGCGAAGTGCAGACACTGGCAGAGCTCGCCCAGGTTCGACAGGCTACTAGCCCGCACTGTACTATCTGAATCTTTCGTCCCCATCAAAAACACCCGGATCAATGGGTCACGATAATGTGAAGCTATCTCACCTAGAGAGACCGAGAGAGAGATATGGGGAGAGAAAGGGAGAGATGGGTGGCATGGAAGGGAGGTCAGAATCCACGTGGGGGAAGAGAGAGGCAGAGAGATAAAATGAGAGGAATGGTGTTGGTTGAGATGGATGGGAAGCATAGTGAGAAAAGGATAGTGAGAGAAAAGGATAGTGAGAGAAAAGGATAGTGAGAGAAAAGGATAGTGAGAGAAAAGGATGTGGTCATAGGAAGAGGGAATGCATGGACAGAGAGTGGTGGTATGAATGGAGAAACGGGGATCAAGGAAGAGAAAGGCACATTTGGGGAGAGAATGGGTGAGCGTGGGACAGGGAGAGAATGGGTGGTAGAGGAGGCAGTTCGGCAGGGAGGGCAGAATGTCAAGAGACAGGCAAGTAATGAGAGTGGTAAGTGCAGGACAGAGGGTTGAAACAAGTGAGATGGAAAGAGGGAGAGAAAGCAGGAAGGAGAATTAGTTGCGCTAACCACATTGTAATACTATAATACTTTCCTTATCTGCAGTGATTCAACTGGTTCATCAGTTCATGCAGCTCATCAGTACCTTATAAAGGGAAATTATGATAGGCCAGCATTTACTGCCCACATTTATGAATGAACAAAATGTCAGAATAGGATGGGATGCTTCAAGTCATCGTTGGTGGTGGTTTGGAGTAGTGAGATTAGACACCACGTTCTGGCTTATGGAAAGGCAAAGACCTCCCTCAAAGCACAGTGGGAAGCTCTGCTTAGGAGGGGTAGATCATCAAAACTGACCTTGGCCAACTGGCCATTCCTGCCTCAAGTTAATGCTGCTGCAATTTACCCATGATCTTAGAAAACGGTCTTCTTCTAGCAATGAGTAAATCACTGATTTGATTTGATTTATTTATTGTCACGTGTACCTAAGTACAGTGTAAAGCTTTGTTTACAAGCAGTACACACAGTTCATAGTAAGCAAGGACATACATCGAGTGCTGGGAGAGCAGTCAAAGAGAATTGGAACATGATTACATAGCGCTGAGAAGTATCTGGCTTGGCCTTTCCTTTACTCACTATTACATTTAAAGCATCCTCCAAGGTACACACCATCCTGACTTGGAAATATATTGCTGTTCCTTCACTGTCATTGGATCAAAATCCCGAAACTTTGCAGGGATTTCAGCAATTCAAGGAAGCAGCTCACTATAAGCTGCTTCAGGGTGATAAGGTATGGGCAATAAATACTGCTCTAGCCAATGACACTAGGATATCATGAAAAAACAGTGTCTTTGAGTCTTATATTTGTAGTTTTTCACTGTTTAAATATTGGCAAGCATCAGAATTAGAGACAAACAAACCTTGGATTTGGTGGTAATAGTAGCTCTGAATCAGCTCTGCTGGTGGTGTTTGAGCTTAGGAAAGCTGTATATTCCATCTGTTTGATGTTACCTTAGGTTGATATTACCCTGATTATCAATCCCTACTCACCTAATGCTTTTGTACTTCGCATTAGCACCTCTCCCATCTTCATCCGTGTCTCAATACATCTTGTTTTCTCAGGTCCTTCTGGCGACACCTGATATTCGTCCAGTAACCGTGGCAGAATTTGAGATGGATATACATCTGCTAGCACTGACAGACCTATGACATAAGTTAACTACTTTAATTCTTCAGCTAGTGGATATCTGGCTTATACAGTCAGTTCTGCTATAAAGCAATTGAAGAGTTTAAAACATTATTTATAGAACGTAACTTTCTTTACCTGCATTGGCTTTAGTGCCATTCCATTAACATTGATTTAAATGGTGCTGCTGTCATGCAATTTTCTTATAACATGGGATCACACGAAACGGAACTATCATGGTATTATAGAATCCCTACAGGCCACACCAACAAGTCCACACCAATCCTCTGAAAAGCAACCCACCCAGACCCATTCCTTAATACTCTACATTTACCCCTGACTAATGCACCTCACCATCCCTGAACACTATGGTCAATTTAGCATGACCAATTCACCTAAACTGCACATCTTTGGATTGTGGAAGGAAACTGGAACACCCAGGGAAACCCATGGAGACATGGAGAGAATGTGCAAACTCCACACAGACAATTGCCTGAGGCTGGAATCGAACCAGTGTCTGTGGCTCTGTGAGGCATCAGTGCTAACCACAATTATATTAGCACACACTGTACAATGAACGTCAATCTGGAAGAAAAGGTTGAGACACCAGTTGTGTTACTGAAGAGTGAGTCAGAGAGGTTCTTGCTCCTTACTTCTGAAGCTTTCCTCAAATGCTGCTCTGACAGAATGAACAGGCTATCTGTAGAGCTGTGGTGTAGAGGTAGCTTTACTTGGTACCTAACTCCATGCTGGGGTGTTGAATGGTATATTGTAGAAGGAGCTTTACTCTGTATCTCACACAGTGCTGGCCCTGTTCTGGGAATTTATAAGGGACAGTTGAGAGGATGCTTCACTCTGTATCTAATCCCACGCTGTTTTGGTCTTGGGAGCACTTGATGAGGACAGTATAGAGGGAGTTGTAGTCAAGGGAATGCTGGCATTCAGCTGGTGAAATGGAAGATGGTTAACTCTCTATCTCGCTTTGTACAAGATTCAGAAAAACAAATGGAATAAAAGTACTCAGACAAATGATATTAAACAACAGAAGTGACTACAATGCTTAAAGCAGTGACAGCAATATGAAAGTTGTTCCTTAATGGGGGTATTTAACTAGTTAGTTAACATTAAGTATCTAGAAAAACAAACAGAAGCTGTTGAAACTTGAAATTTGGTTTTGGGTAATGAGTAACCAGACCACTCATAATTGCAGGGAAGTTTCACCAATCCAGGAAGTAAAGTTGTTATATTATTCTATACTTCAGTTTCAACCTTTTGAGTTGAGAAGGTCATGCAGAGTTTTACCTGAAGCATTTCAAAATGCTGAAAGGGTTTGACAGTGTCAGTATGAAGACATGATTGGCACTGCTGGAGAGAGCTACATGGATTTAAAATTGGCACAAGAACATCAAGTTGGTTCCAGAGGTGCTATCACTGTGTGTCCATTCTGCATGGTATCTGCAACTGGAAGGAGTCCACACATTGCTGCAGCTCACCTCCCACTGGGGAATTGGGTTTGAGTCACATCATGGCAGGTGGTGGAATTTGAATTCAATAACAAAAAGTCTGGAATTAAGAATGTATGATTGGGTAAGTCATACAGTCCTACAGCATGGAGACAGGCCCATCGGCCCAAACTGGTCCATGCCAACCAAAGTTTTCATCCCCATTTCACTGTACTTGGCTCACTAACCCCACTGTCAAACACTTAGTCATAGTCACAGAGATGTACAGCACAGAAACAGACCCTTCGGTCCAACTCGTCCATGCCAACAAACTATCCCAACCCAATCTAGTCCCACCTGCCAACATCTGGCCCATAACCCTCCAAACCCTTACTATTCATATACCCATCTAAATGCCTTTTAAATGCTGTAATTGTACCAGCCTCCATCACATCCTCTGGCAGCTCACTCCATACACGTACCACCCTCTGCATGAAAAGGTTGCCCCTTAGGTCCCTAAACCTATGCCCTCTAGTTCTGGACTCCCCCACCCCCAGAAAAAAGACCTTGTCTATTTATCCTATCCATGCCACTCATGATTTTATAAATCTCAATAAGGTCACCCCTCAGCCTCCGATGCTCCAGGGAAAACAGCCCCAGCCTGTTCAGCCTCTCCCTATAGCTCAAATGCTCCAACCCTGGCAACATCCTTGTAAATCTTTTCTGAATCTTTTCAAGTTTCACAACATCCTTCCGAGAGGAAGGAGACCAGAGTTGCACACAATATTCCAATGTCCTGCACAGCCGCAACATGACCTCCCAACTCCTGTAGTCAATATTCTGACCAATAAAGGAAAGTATACCAAACACCTTCTTCACTATCCTATCTAGCTGCGTCTCTACTTTCAAGGAGCTATGAACCTGCATTCAAGGTCTCTTTGTTCCTTGAATAAGCTTCACATTTCAATTGTGTCCATACCCTGCAGTTTCCTTCCCCATCCTATACACCCTAAATTCTGCTGAATCGCATAATTGCCTTTCCCCCAATTATAACTCTTGCCCTGCAGTATATACCTATCCATTTCCACTGCTGCAGTAAACATAACCGAATTGTGGTCACTATCACCAAAGTGCTTATTACCTCCAAATCTAACACCTGGCTAGGTTCCTTACCCAGTTAAATCCAAGGTGGCCTCGCCCCTTGTTGGCCGATCTACATACTATGTCAAGAAACCCTCTTGTAACATTGGACAAAAACTAACCTACCTAAAGTACTTGAAGTATAGTATTTCCAGTCAATATTTGGAAAGTTAAAGGCCCCCATAACAACTACCCAGTTACTCTCACTCCTATCTAGAATCATCTTTGCGATCTTTTTCTCTCCATCTCTGGAACTATTCAGAGGATTATAGAAAACTCCCAACAAGGTGACCTCTCCTTTCCTGTTTCTAACCTTGGCCCATACTACCTCAGTAGATGAGGCCTCCAACGTTCCTCCTGCCACCGTAATACTGTCCTTCACTAACCATGCCACACCTCCCCCTCTTTTACCATCTTCTCTGTTCTTATTAAAACATCTAAATCTTGGAATCTGCAACAACCATTCCTGTCCCAGCTCTATCCATGTCTCCAAAATGGCCACAATATCGAAGTCCCAGGTACCAACCCATGCTGCGAGTTCACCCACCAGGATACTCCTGGTGTTGAGGTAGACACACTTCTAACAACCTTCCTGCTTGCCAGTGCACTCTTGCAACTTTGAAACCATATTTCTGACCTCACAATGCTCCACCCCCTGGATACTGGAATTACAATTTAGGTTCCCACCCTCCCTGATTTAGTTTAAACCAAAAGAACATTGCCAAACTCCCCCCCTAGGATATTGGTACTCCTCTGGTTCAGTGTCGACCACCCTGTTTGTAGAGGTCTGACCTACCCCAGAATGCGCCCCAATTATCCAGGAATCCAAAATACTCTCTCCTGCACCATCCGAATAGCCATGTGTTCAACTCTTCCCTCTTCCTATTCCTCGCCTCACTAGCATGTGGCACGGGCAACAAACCAGAGATAGCAACTGTTTGTTCTAGCTCCAAACTTCTACCCTAGCTCCCTGAATGCCTGCCTTAAATCCCCATCCATTTTCCTACGTTGGTGCTTATGTGGACCACGACTTGGGGCTGCTCCCCCTCCAGGATCCCGAAAACACAATCAGAGACATGACAAACCCTGGCATCTGGGAGGCAACACACAAACTGCAAGTCTCCCTCATTACCACAGAACCTCCTATCTGTCCCTCTAACTCTGGACTCCCCAATGACAAATGCTCTACTCCTCCCTCCCCTTCCCTTCAATGCAATAGGTTCAGAGTCTGTGCCAGAGACCTGTACCCCATTGGCTTACCCTGTTAAGTCACTCCCCGCAACAATTCCAAAACGTTATACTTGTTATTGAGGGTAACGGCCATAGGGGTCCCTATACTGTCTGCCGGTTCCCTTTCCATCCCGACTGTAACCCATTTGCCATTTTTTTGTACCTGAGGTGTGACTACTTCCATGTAACTCCTCTCAGTAACCTCCTCCACCTCCCAATTGATCCAAAGTTCTTCCAGCTCCAGTTTCCTAACACCGTTTTCGAAGAGCTGAAGTTGGGTGCACTTTCCACAGATGAAGTCAGCAAGGTGGTGACCACAAACTAGTGGTGACCCTTACCTCCCACATTCTGCAGGAGGAACATTCAACTGCCCTAATCGCTATTCGCACTATTATAAGTTCCCAAAGAAACTACTGAAAAATAAAGAATTTTTAAAAAACTAATTACATGAGTAAGGTTTTGGGTAATGCAGTGCCCAGATATATTACTTCACTTGCTCAGCAGTCCCATGTCTGCTTCTCGTCAGAAGGCACTCTGCCTATTCATGAGGTATGTTTTTAGAGCGCTTACTTACCTCCCTGCAACCCTAGCTCCTCTCTCCTCACTGCTCCCAAAAAAATGGAGGCCTGACTCTTGAGCTCAGTCCCTGTTAAGTGGGAAAGTTACCTCCCAGCTTCCCCCATTCCTCTCTCCCTGATGCTCTCGAAAAATGGAGCAGTCAGGTACACTGTTTCTTTGGGGTGGCACGGTAGTTCAATGGCTAGCACTGCTGCATCACAGTACCATGGACCTAGGTGACTTGTCTGTGTGGAGTTTGCACATTCACCCAGTGTCTGACAGGTGCTCCGGTTTCCTCCCATAGTCCAAAGACATGCAGGTTTGGTCACGGCAAAATTGACTCGTAGTGACCAGAGATGTGCAGGATAGGTGGATTAGCCATGAGAAATATGGCATTATAGGGACAGTATGGGGGCTAGGGCTGGTTGGGATGCTCTTCAGAGGATCAGTGATGACTTGGTGGGCTGAATGACCTCTTTCTACACTGTAGTGATTCTATGAGTTGCAAATGGTTCTGAACATTGCACAAACATCAGCGAACATCCACATTTTTGGCCTCATGACAGACATAAGGTCATTAATGAAGCAGCTGAAGATGTTTGGGTCTAGAACACTACCCTGAATTAACACTTCTAGGGTTATCCTGGATCTGAAATGAATGATCGCCAACAACCACAACCATCTTCTCTTGTTCCTGTTAGAACTCTAACAAGCAGAATTTTCCTCCAATTCTCACTGACTCCAATTTTGCTAGGGCTCCTTGATGCCACACTGAGTCAACTATGGCCTTCATGTTCATAGTAGTCACTCTCACCTTATGTCAAGAATTTGGCTCATTTTCAATATTAGACAATAGACAATAGGTGCAGGAGTAGGCCATTCTGCCCTTCGAGCCTGCACCACCATTCAATATGAACATGGCTGATCATCCTTAATTGGCATCCTGTTCCTGCCTTATCTCCATAACTCTTGATTCCACTATCCTTAAGAGCTCTATCCAACTCTTTCTTAAATTAATCCAGAGACTGGGTCTCCACTGCCCTCTCGGGCAGAGCATTCCACACAACCACCACTCTCTGGGTGAAGAAGTTTCTCCTCATCTCCTCAATATTGGAATCAAGGCTGTAATGAGATCTAGATATGAAAGGTCAAGGGAGCTAAGGCTTTTCTCACTGAAGTGAAGAAGGATGAGAGGTGACTTGACAAAGGTCTACAAGATGATGAGAGGAATAGATAGAGTGAATAGCCAGAGGCTTTTTCCCCGGGCGGAAATGACTGTCGCTGTGGCTCGGCGAACAGAACCACAACAACGAGCACCCAAGCTACAAATCTTCTCACAAATTTTGAATAATTTTAAGATGACTATAGGAAGGTTTAGAGGAGATGTCAGAGATAGGTGCGTGGAATGCACTGCCAGCCATGGTAGTAGAGTCAGATACGTTTGGGACATTTAAGCAACTCTGGATAGGCACATGGATGATAGCAAAATGTAGGTTCCGTGGGTTAGTTTGATCTTAGAGTAGGATAAAAGGTTGGCACAATATCGAGGGCTAGAGGGCCTGTAATGTGCTGAACTGCTCTATGTTCTATTTGAATGGCCCTGGAGGAATGCAAACTGAGTGTCAATGATTTAATTTATTCTTGTCACATGGACACAGATACAGGTAAAAAGTATTACTTTGTATGTTAACCAGATAAATCATACCTTACATAAGTACCTTAGTGTAACAGAACAGAATGCTGTGTTACAGCTACAAAGAAAGATCAACTGTAACATATGAGAGGTCATTCATAAGTCTGATAACAGCTGGGAAGAAGTTGTTCTTAAATCAGTGGGGGTGTATTTTCAAACTTTTATAACTTCTGCCAATGGAAAAGTGTGGAAGAGAGTATAACCAGGGTGGGAGGAGTCTTTAATTACATTGGCTATTTTCTGAAGCAGCAGGAAATGAGCAGGTTATTGCAAAGCAAGGACTGCTTGATGATATCTTTCAAAACATTACTGATGAAGGGTAGACCGATGAGATGGTAATTGCCAGGTTGGATTTTTGCATGCAGGACATACCTGAGCAGTTTACCACATGGTCAGCTGGATGCTAGTCTTGCGGTTGTACTGGAACAGCTTGGCGAGGGGTTTGACAAAGTCTTTAGCATGATTATCAGGATGTTATTAGGACCCACAGCCTTTGTAATATCCAATGACATCATAAGGGTTAGTTACACAGCCCTTTGCAAACATAAGTGCTTTATTCCCGTCACTTTACAGGCCGTTCATGAAAACAATGACTGAGAAAGTAAATGCACGCACGAGGTAGTACTTCTGTCCTTCTATTGGGTGACACGAAGTTCAGTGGAAAATGACAAATGCTCTTGTGATTATAGAAGCTGTTCAGGACCTTGCTTAATGTGGGGACTTCATGTATTTATATGATGGTAAGGGTTTAGACATTCTCAGTCTAACCTGCAATTTGCAGAATGCAAGGATTAGTTCGTTTAAATAGCAGACTCACCTAAATTATAGATGTAAACAAACTCTCCGGTAGAGCACAGTGTTAGATCAGAATGGCTTCCCTTGTTTAAGGTTAAATCGATTATCTAAGTAATCAATTATCTGAACAAAATACTGCCTGCCCCTCTCGTTTGGATAATCAAGGTTCCTCCATAATTACAGAGTCATATAGCTTGGAAACAGGCTATATCTTGCCTGGATGGCAAGTCTCACTGAGGAGGAGAGACTGGATAGACTGGGCGTCTATTCCCTGAAGCAGAGGAGGCTGAAGGGGTTTATAGAGTCATAGAGATGTACAGCATGTAAACAGATCCTTCCGTCCAACCCGTCCATGCCAACTAGTTATCCCAACCCAATCTAGTCCCACCTGCCAGCACCTGGCCCATATCCCTCCAAACCCTTCCTATTCATATACCCATCCAAATGCCTTTTAAATGTTGCAATTGTACTAGCCTCCACCACTTCCTCTGGCAGCTCATTCCATACACGTACCACCCTCTGCATGAAAAAGTTGCCCCTTAGGTCTCTTTCATATCATTCCCCTCTCACCCTAAACCTATACCCTCTAGTTCTGGACTCCCCGACCCCAGGGAGAAGATTTTGTCTATTTACCCTATCCATGCCTCTCACAATTTTGTAAACCTCTATAAGGTCATCCCTCAGCTTCCGATGCTCCAGGGAAAACAGTCCCAGCCTGTTCAGCCTCTCTCTGTTGCCCAATGCAACTAACAAACAACAAACTATTCTAATCTCATTTACCTGCATTTGGTCCATAGCCTACTATGCTCTGGAATTTTAAGTGCTTTTCCAGAGTCTTCTTAAAGGTTGTGAGAGAGTACCTGCCTCCACCCTCTCTCAGGCAGCATTTTCCATATTTCTAAAACCCTCTGGATGAAAGAGTTCCTCCTTAGATCCTCTCTAAATGACTTATCCCCAACTTAAACCTATGCACTCTGGTATTAGATACTGATGCAATGGGAAAGATTCTCACTATGCACCCGGTCTGTGCCTCTCATAATTTTGTATGCCTCAATTAGACCCCCTTCAGCCTCCTCTGCTTCAGGGAATAGAAACCCAGCCTATCCAGGCTCTCTTCATAACTGAGACTTTCCAACCCTGGCAACATCCTGGTGAATCTCCTTTGACCCTTTCTATTGCAACCACATTCTTTGATAGTATGCCGACCAATATTGCACACAGTATTCCACCTGTGGACTAATCAATGCTCTGTAAGATTTCTCTGTGCCAATATTGCATGCTCTGGCTAATGAAGACAGGCATCTCGTACACATTTACTGATTTCATATACCTCTCAAACTTCTGCTCCAAAGAAAACCACAGTGGCTCAATGGTTAGCACTGCTGTCTCACAGCACCAGGGTCCCAGGTTCGATTCGAGCCTTGGGTGACTGTCTGTGTGGAGTTTGCATATTCTCCCCGTGTCTGTGTGGGTTTCCTCCAGGTGCTCTAGTTTTCTCCCACAGTCACAAAGATGTGCAGTTTAAGTGAATTAGCCATGCTAAATTGCCCCATAGTGTTAGGTGCATTAGTCAGAGGGAAATGGGCCTGGGTGGGTTACTCGGAGGACCAGTGTGGACTGGTTGGGCTGAAGGGCCTGTTTCCACACTGTAGGGAATCTAAAAAATAACCTGAGCTTACCCGACCTCTCTTCACAGTTGAAACGCACCATCCTGGTGAACCTCTCCTGTGCAATCACATCCTTCTTAGTGTTGTGAACTGAACTACTCAAGAACAAGTATACCGTTTTGGATACTTGTGGGGGGGATGACTTACCAGGGGTAGGCAACGAGGTTCAGGCCTCTGGCACGGAGCCTGGCCCCGTTGCTCAGAAGGGTAGGGTGGAGAAAGGTAGAGCAATAGTTCTTGGGGACTCGATAGTGAGGGGTACAGACAGACGGTTTTGTGGGGGCGACAGGGACTCACGTTTGGTATGTTGCCTCCCAGGTGCAAGGGTACGTGATGTCGCTGATCGTGTTTTCCGGGTCCTTAAGGGGGAGGGGGAGCAGCCCCAGATCGTGGTCCACGTTGGCACCAATGATATAGGTAGGAAGAAGGGTGAGGATGTCAGACAGGCTTTCAGGGAGCTAGGTTGGAAGCTCAGAGTTAGAACAAACAGAGTTGTAGTCTCTGGTTTGTTACCCGTGCCACGTGATAGAGAGTCGAGGAATAGGGAGAGAGAGCAGTTAAATGCGTGGCTACAGGGATGGTGCAGGAGGGAGGGATTCCGGTTTCTGGACAACTGGGGTCCTTTCTGGGGAAGGTGGGACCTCTATAAAAAGGATGGGCTACACCTGAACCTGAGGGGCACCAGTATCCTTGGGGGGAGGTTTGCTAGTGCTCTTTGGGAGGGTTTAAACTAACTCCGCGGGGGCATGGGAACCAGGACTGTAGCTTTAGGGTACAGGACCTTGAGTGTAGGGAGGTTAGGAATAATGCAGCGATCTCTAAGGAGGGTGCCTGTAACCAGAAAGGTGGATTGAAGTGTGTATACTTCAATGCCAGAAGTATAAGGAATAAGGTAGGTGAACTTGCAGCGTGGGTTGGTACCTGGGACTTCGATGTTGTGGCCATTACAGAGACGTGGGTAGAACAGGGACAAGAATGGCTGTTGCACGTTCCAGGGTTCAAATGTTTTAGTAGGATCAGACATGGGGGTAAAAAAGGGGGAGGCGTGGCATTACTTGTCAAAGACAGTATCACAGCAGTGGAATGGACGATGGAAGAGGACTTGCCATCTGAGGTAGTTTGGGCTGAGGTTAGAAATAGGAAAGGTGAGGTCACCCTGTTAGGTGTTTTCTACAGGCCTCCTAATAGTCCTAGAGAAGTAGAGGATAATATTGCGAGGATGATTCAGGAAAAGAGTGAAGGTAGCAGGGTGGTTGTTATGGGGGACTTTAACTTCCCAGATATTGACTGGGAGAGCTATAGCTCGAGTTCATTAGATGGGTCGGTGTTTGTACAATGTGTGCAGGAGGGTTTCCTGACACAATATGTCGACAGGCCAACAAGAGGGGAGGCTATATTGGATTTGGTTCTAGGTAATGAACCAGGCCAGGTGTTAGACTTGGAGGTAGGTGAGCACTTCGGGGACAGTGACCACAACTCGGTGACTTTTACTTTAGTGATGGAGAGGGATAATCGTGCGCCGCAGGGCAAGAACTATAGCTGGGGGCAGGGAAATTATGATGCAGTGAGGCATGACTTAGGTTGTGTGGATTGGAAAAACAGGCTTCAAGAGAAGAACACTAATGAGATGTGGGGATTGTTCAAGGAGCAGCTACTGCGTGTCCTCGATAGGTATGTACCAGTCAGGCATGGTGTAAAGGGCCTTGTGAGGCAGCCGTGGTTTAGTAAGGAATTGGAGGCCCTTGTGAAAGGGAAAAAGGCGGCATATGTAAAGATGAGGCGTGAAGGTTCAGTAGGGGCGGTTGAGAGTTATAAGGTAGCCAGGAAGGAGCTAAAGAGGGAGCTAAGAAAAGCGAGAAGGGGACATGAAAAGTCTTTAGCTGGTAGGATTAGGGAAAACCCAAAGGCTTTCTATAGGTATGTCAAGAATAAAAGGATGACTAGGGTAGGTACCGGTCCAGTCAAGGATAGTAGTGGGAAGTTGTGTGTGGAGGCGGAGGAGATTGGAGAGACATTAAATCAGTACTTTTCATCAGTATTCACTCAGGAACAGGACACTGTTGCTGATGTGAATATGGAATCACAAATAATTAGAATGGATGCCCTGGAAATATGCAGGGAAGAGGTTTTGGGAATATTGGAAAGGATGAATATAGATAAGTCTCCTGGGCCTGATGGCATTTACCCCAGGATCCTATGGGAAGCTAGGGAGGAGATAGCAGAGCCATTGGCCTGGATTTTTATGTCGTCATTGTCAACGGGAATAGTACCAGAGGACTGGAGGATAGCGAATGTGGTCCCATTGTTCAAGAAAGGGAGTAGGGATAGCCCTAGTAACTATAGGCCAGTGAGTCTGACTTCAGTGGTGGGCAAAGTCTTAGAGAGAATGGTAAGGGATAAGATTTATGAACATCTGGGTAGGAATAACGTGATCAGGGATAGCCAGCATGGTTTTGTGAAGGGCAGGTCGTGCCTCACAAACCTTATTGAGTTCTTTGAGAAGGTGACTATGGAAGTGGATGAGGGTAAAGCAGTAGATGTTGTGTATATGGATTTTAGTAAGGCGTTCGATAAGGTTCCCCATGGTAGGCTAATGCTAAAACTTCGGAGGTATGGCATTGAGGATACATTAGAGGTTTGGATTAGGAATTGGCTGGCTGGAAGGAGACAGAGGGTAGTAGTTGATGGATTATGTTCATCTTGGAGCGCAGTTACTAGCGGTGTACCACAAGGATCTGTTTTGGGACCATTGCTTTTTGTTATCTTTATAAATGATCTAGAGGAAGGACTTGAAAGCTGGGTAAGCAAGTTTGCGGATGACACGAAAGTCGGTGGAGTTGTGGATAGTGAGGAAGGAAGTGGTAGGTTACAGCGGGATATAGATAAGTTGCAGAGCTGGGCGGAAATGTGGCAAATGGAATTCAATGTAGCTAAGTGCGAAGTCGTTCACATTGGTAGGAATAACAAGATGATGGATTACTGGGCTAATGGTAGGCTACTTGGTAGTGTGGATGAGCAGAGGGATCTTGGTGTCTATGTACACAGATCTATGAAAGTTGCCACCCAGGTAAATAGTGCTGTGAGGAAGGCATATGGTGTACTGGGCTTTATTGGCAGAGGAATTGAGTTCCGGAGTCCTGAGGTCATGTTGCAGTTGTATAAGACTCTGGTGAGGCCTCATCTGGAGTATTGTGTGCAGTTTTGGTCGCCATACTATAGGAAGGATGTGGAAGCTTTAGAACGAGTGCAGAGGAGGTTTACCAGGATGTTGCCTGGAATGGTAGGAAAATCTTATGAGGAAAGGCTGAGGCACTTGGGGCTGTTCTCATTGGAGAAGAGAAGGTTTAGGGGAGATCTGATAGAAGTGTATAAGGTGATTAGGGGTTTAGATAGGGTAGATACTAAGAACCTTTTACCGCTAATGGAGTCAGGTGTTACTAGAGGACATAGCTTTAAATTAAGGGGTGGTAGGTATAGGACAGATGTTAGGGGTAGATTCTTCACACAGCGGGTTGAGAGTTCATGGAATGCCCTGCCCGTATCAGTGGTGAACTCTCCTTCTTTATGTTCATTTAAGCGGGCATTGGATAGGCACTTGGAAGTTATTGGGCTAGTATAGGTTAGGTAGGACTCGGTCGGCGCAACATCGAGGGCCGAAGGGCCTGTACTGCGCTGTATCCTTCTATGTTCTATGTTCTATGTACTCACAGTACTCTAGCTGTATCCTAACCAAAGTTCTGCACAATACCAAGGTAACTTCCATTTCTTGATATTGTGAATCCAATTATCTGAAGATGATGATGGTGGAGCTGTGCAGAAGGCTGTGATGGATCAATCACTTGACACTTTTGGCTGAAGACTGTTGTAAATACTTACCTTTTGCACTCATGTGCTGCATCTTCCATCATTTAGATAGGGATACTTGTGGTGCCTCCTCCTCCAGTGAGGTGTTTAATTGTCCATCGTCATTCGTGACTAGATGCGGCAGGACTACAGAGCTTAGATCTGATGCTTTGGTTGTGGAATCACTTAGCACTGTCCATCACATGCTGCATGCTACTACTAATTTGTAGTTTTACCAGGTCGATAACTCATTTTTAGATACATTTGATGCTGCTCCTACATGCCCTTCTGTACTCTCCATTGAATCAGACTTGATCCCCTAACATGATGGTAATGCTAGACTGAGGAACATGTTGTGCCTTTCTAAGATAGAACGGATGTTAAACTCTATTGCTGATGCCCCACAGAACCTCATGGATGCCCAATCTTGTTTCCCCAAAGATTGGTTCAAAGTCTATCCTATTTAATACAGTGATCATGCCACATAAGATGGAGGGCAAGCTTGATATGAAGACGAGATTTTATGGTGGTCACTCTAATTAACATTTTCATGGGCAGGTGCATTTACAGCAGGCTGAATGGTGAGAATGAGGAAAAGTATCTTGTTTCTGCTGTTCGTTCCCTCACCACTTGTCTCAGATCCAGTCTTGCAGCAATGTGCTTGAAGACTCAACAAACTCATTAGTGCTGAGCCACTCTTGATGATGAAAATTGAAGTCCCTCACCCAAAACATATTCTATGTCACAATCAAGTGGAACAATTCACAAGTGGTCTCAAATTTGATCTGAATCATGCACATTGGATTGGGTTTTTTCAGGAAGTGAAGATGATTGATGAGGATAAGGCACTGGATGTTGTCTACATGAACTTTACTAAAGCATTTGATAATGTCCCTCATGGTAGGACTAGAAAATTAAACATGGTGGGATCTACACTGAGTTGGTAAGTTGGATATCAAATTGACTTGGCCAAAGACGACAAAATATAGTTGTGGAGGGGTATTTTTCTGCCTGGAATTCTGTGACCAAAAGTGTTCCGTGAGGATCAGTGCTGTAACCTCTTCTATTTATAAATGATTTGAATTAAAAAAAAGTAGATGCTCTGATTAGCAAGTTTGCACACAGTATGAAAATCAGGGGAGTTACGGATAGTGAGGAAATTTGTCAGAAGATATAACAGGATATAGATCAGAGAAATGGCAGACTGAGTTAAATTCTGACAAGTGAGATAATGCATCTTGGGAAGTCAAATGCAAGAGCAATGTATCGAGTGAATGGCAGGGCCCTAAGGAGCGCTGACATTGGGGTGTAACTCCATAGCTCACTTAAGTGGATAAGGTGGTAAAGAAGGCATAAGGCACTCTTGTCTTCATTGATCAGGGCACTGAATATAAAAGTTTGAGCTCATTGGAGTATTGAGGGGGGATCTGGCTAACACACGATAGGATGAAAGTGGAGGTTTTTGGAGAGGGTGCAAAACAGGTTTACCAGGATGCTGCTTGGTCTGGAGTACATTCACGATAAAGAGAGGTCAGACAAACTTGGATTGTTGTCAATAGAGCGTTGGAGGTTGTGAGCTGATCTGATAAAATTGTATAGGCATAGATAGGGTAGCTAATTGGATTCTTCATCACAGGATGGAAATTTTTTGTTTTTTTTATTCACTTGTGGGAATGGGCGCTGCTGGCTGGTCAACACTTTTTGCTCATCCCTACGTGTTCTTGATAAAGGTGGAGTAAACTGCCTTATCCCTGCGGGCTGTGTTTTAGGTTGACTCACAATGCCCTTACGGAGCGAATTCCAGGATTTTGACTCAGCAACAGTGAAGCAACAGCAAAATATTTCCAAGTCAGGATAGTGGATGGCTTGGAAAGAAACTAGCATCACCATGTATCTGCAGTCCTTGTCCTTCAAGATAGAAATGGTGGTGGGTTGGAGGGTACTGTCTGAGGGTCTTTGGTGAATTTCTGCAGTGCAACTTGTAGCTAGTATACCCTGCTGCTACTGAGTATCAATGATGGAGGGATTGGATGTGGTAACATTTAAGTGTGATGCTTTGTCCTGGATGGTGTCAAGCTTCTTGAGTGTTGTTGGAGCTGCACTCGTTCAGGCAAGTGAAGAGTATTCCACTACACTCCTGACTTGTGCCTTGTGGATGATGGACAGGCTTTGGGGAGTTAGGAGATGAGTTACTTACCACATTATTTCTAGGTTCTGACCTGCTCTTGTAGCTACAGTGATAATGTGGCAGGTCCAGTTAACACTGCTAGTAACCCCGACGATTGGGGGCTCAGTGATGATAACACCATTGAATGGCAAGGGGCAATGGTCAGATTGGAGAGTCATTTCCAGGCATTTGTGTGGAGTGAATGTTACTGGAACATGTCAGCCCAAGCCTGGACACTGTTCAGATCTTGATGTATTGAACATGGACTACTTCAGTATCTAAGGAGTCACAAATGGTGAACATTGTACAATCCTAAGCGAACATTTCCACTTCTGAACTTATGATGGAGGGAAGGTCATTGAAGAAGCAGCTGAAGATGGTTGGGCCTCAGACAGTACCCTGAACAACTTCTGCACAGATGACCTGGAGTTAAAATGACTGACCTCCAACAACAACAACCATCTTCATATATGCCAGATATGAAATCAGCTAGCGGAGAGCGTGCCCCCTTGATACCCATTGACTCCGTTTTGCTAGGGCTCCTTGATGCCACAATTAAATGCAGCCTTGATGTCAAGGGGTATGACTCATACCTCCACTCTGGAATTCAGCTCTTTTGCTCATATCTAAACTAAAGTTGTAATGAGAGCAACAGCTGAGTGGCCCTGGCAAAATCCAAACTGGACATCACTCAGCAGGTTATTGCTGAGCAGGTTCAGCTGGATACCGCTGCTGATGACACTTTCCATTATTTTTGTGATGATTGAGAAAAGTCTGATGGGGGTGCTAACTGGCCAGGTTGGATTTGTTCTCTTTTTATGGACAAACACTGGCAATTTTTTTACATTTTTGGGGAGATAGCAGTATTGTAACTATACTGGAACAGCTTGGCAAGGGGAGCAGCAAGCTCTTGAGCATAAGTCTTTAGTACTATTGCTGGATTCTTGTCAGGACCCATAGCCTTTGCAGTATCCAATGTCTCTAACTGTTTCTTGATATCATGTCGAATGAATCAAACTGACTGAAGACCGGCATCTGTGACGCTGGGGATCACTGGAGGAGGAGATTGATAATCCAGTCATTCCGGCTGAATGTTGTTGTGAATGCTTCAGTCTTACTTCTGTTTAGTAGCTTGCCAGGTTTACACCACATTATTCGGTATGCTTGGTGCTACTCCTGGCATGACCTCTAGCACACTCCACTGAACAAGGCCTGACCACCTGGCTTGATGGTAATGGTAGAGTAGGGATATGCCAGGCCTTGAGGTTGCAGATTTTAACTATGCAGTGTAGGCACACTTAGAATATTGCTAATGGAGTGAGTCCCAGGAATTTGGCCCTGCTGCAGTCAAGGTACTGCAGTATATTTCCAAAAAAGGAGAATGTGGCATGGAAGCAAATTTGCAAGTGGTAGCATTCTTATGGAATCGCTACCCTTGTCTTCCTTCATGGTCTACGTTGTAACTTTGACAGATGCTATCAAAGGAGTATTGATGGGATGTTTCAGAACATTTTACAGATGGCATACTTCGCTGCCACTGTGCATCAGTAATACACGGAATAAATATTGAAGACGTTAGATGGGGTGCCATCTCTTCTTCAAAGCGAACAGCCCCACTACTTCACCCTACCCACATTATTGAACATTCTCATCCTTGGAACTCTGACCTATCTGTTCCCTTTAATATAATGAAAATCTCGATCAAATCACTCTTTAACGTTTCAAATTCCAGAGAATAAAACCCCATTTCATATAATACTCCTTTTAACTGACTGGAAACCTTGGATCCAATTGATGTTAAGGGTCTCAGGCCTGTCAAGACTTGGCTGTGTAAAAGCTGCAGCTGAAACAAAACACATACAGCATTTCTGCACAGACTTGCATAGCAAAGAAAAAAAATCCTAGGACATTCTGCCTTGTGACTCAGGTACAAAATCATAAACCATCAGTAAGCATTTTTAGTGTTTCCCACTGCCTGAAAGAGAATGTCCCAGTAGGTGAATTTGTGTAACAGGAAGTCAAACTATGAACTTTGTTGTAGAAAATTGCACATTTCCACATAATTGCTCACAAAAGAGTCTTTCAGCCCATTATCCAGTGCTGGCTCTTGAAAAAGATTTATTTGTATTTCTGTTATTTTACTGCAGTCGTGAAAAATGTTTTGCTTCAATTATTTATCCAATATATTTTTGAAAATTACTGCCGTATCAGTATCCACTGCTCATTCAGACAGCTCAATTCAGATCACAACTCCTTATTGCGCAACAACAATTCTCATCTTACCTCTAGTTACCAAGCTTTCTGCCATTAGAAACAATTTCTCTGTACTTTATCAAAAACATGCATAATATGGGCACATCAATTAAATTTTCCCTTTACTTACGCTGCATTTAGGAGAACAATCTGAACTATTTTTAACCTCTCCATATAACTTAATCTCCTCATTCTTCCCTTGAGAATTTGTAGCAAATAGTGGGAACTGTAGTTTGAAACAGCCGTAAGTGAGAAACAAACTGCATTCTATCTCCCAAAAGAAATGTCCTAAAAATACCCGATATAAACACAGGCTAGATATTCAGGTGATTCACTTGGACTAAGTTTCTAATTAAATTATGACTTCAAACTGAAATGTAATCTTCCCTATCTCCGGGAAATGCAGACTGCAGGCAATTTCTTCAGGCCTCACTGAGAATAAACAATAAGCACTATTGATAAAACATGCAAAATTTTCTGTCTTTCTGCTGAAATGTGGGGTCATGACTCTTGGTCAAACTGCTTTACTTGGTGAAAGTCAATTAATTATTGAGACTGTTTATTTAGAGTGAAACAGGGTGTTGCACATTTTACCATCTGTAGAATAGGAGATGGGTTAGAGATTGAGACAACGCTGTATTTGAAATGTGTCAAAAGATTCCCTGGATTCTGTTGCCCTCCTGTTCCCCCTCAAACTGATAGATTTTGATTTTCCCCTTTATATTACTGACAACTTGCTCTCAAAAGTGAAACAATCCACAATAAGCTACTCTGTGCCTAGTATTGAGTTTGCAGTGAATCTGGATTGCATGCACTGGATAATAACATGTAACATAAGAACCTGAAATTTTCAGCTGGATCCTGATGCCCAGGCAGCCCCACGCTACCTACCCCTCTTCCTCAACAACTCCCATGTGGGAATTTGCAATAACTATGATATTGACAATCAATGAGGCCTTACAAAACCACATCAACAATTTCAGACAAAGGTAGCTTTCTCCCTAAACATTATTTGCTGTTCTTTGCAGACAGATTTCCTCTGATATCACACAAGTTCAGTATTTAGGTTTGCTGTGTGCTGCACTCATTAATTATTTCAGAGATTTAAGGCATGTAAAATAATAGAATAGAATTCCAGGATGGCTACAGCACAGTAAACTGCCCATGCCCTAGAACTCAACATGTCCTACTTAGCTATTCTTTTCTTATATTCTTATTTTGAAATATCAGTAAATAGAAGGTTATGACAAGCCGGCATAATAGAGGAGTTTAAGCTCAGGCAGAACAACTACAATCTTGTTGAATTGCATTGCAAATCTGGAGGTCAAATGGCCTGCTTCTGCTCCTATTCCTTATGCTCTTCCTTTCCCCCGTACCAAGCAAATTCTGTACTCTTCACATAATTAAGTCCTCTTTTGAAAGCCACAATTGAATCTGCCTCTACAACACTCAGGTCATACAATCCAGATTCTAACCAATTGCTGCATGATTACATTTTTCTTCAAGTCACCTTTAGTTCTTTTATTACTGATCTTAAATTGATGACCTCGAGCTAATGAGCCTTCCACCAGTTTCTCAAATTCTCTCTATCGACTCTATCCATTGAGGTCATATGTCGTATTATTATTGTATTATACAACGTATAAGTGAATTGGAAAACAAACAAGATACCTTACCCAATCAGACTGTGCTTGCAAAACCTCCACACCAGGCAAAACTGAAAATAGTGTCCACCATTAGATGCAATCCCACAGTAATGCACATACACAGATCCCGGAAAGTTGCCACCCAGATTGACAGGGTTGTTAAGAAGGTATAGTGTGTTTTGGCCTTTATTAATAGAGGGATTGAGTTCCGGAACCAGGAGGTTATGCTGCAGCTGTACAAAGCTCTAGTACGGCCACACTTGGAGTATTGTGTACAGTTCTGGTCACTGCATTATAAGAAGGACGTGGAAGCTTTGGAAAGGGTGCAGAGGATATTTACTAGGATGTTTTCTGGTATGGAAAGAATGTCTTACGAGGAAAGGCTGAGGGCCTTGAGGCTGTTCACGTTAGAGAGAAGGTTGAGAGGTGACTTAATAGAGACATACAAGATAATCAGAGGGTTAGATAGGGTGGACAGGGAGAGCCTTTATCCAAGTATGAGGACGGCAAACACGAGGGGACACAACTTTAAAGTGAGGGGAGATAGGTATAAGACAGATATCAGAGGTAGTTTCTTTACTCAGAGAGTAATAAGGATATGGAATGCTTTGCCTGCAACGGTAGTAGATTCGCCAAGTTTAAGTGCATTTAAGTCATCATTGGACAGGCAAATGGACATACATGGAATAGTGTAGGTGGAATGGGCTTCAGATTAGTAATGACAGGGCAGCGCAACATCAAGGGCTAAAGGGCCTGTACTGCGCTGTAATGTTTTATGTAATAAGCCAATCAATCGTACAGTATAAATGTTGTTTTCCCTTGCAAATTATCCAGATGAGTGCAAGATGAAAAGCATTTGTGAGAAGGGTCAACATAACTTTTTTGCTTTCACACCCAATGCCTTCTGATCCTCTTCCCTGTTTTTCCAATTTGGAAAGGCAAGGACTCATTAAGGATAGTCAGCATAGCTGATTGCGTAGAAAATTGTGTCTCACAATTTTGAGTGAGTTTTTGTTTGAAGAGGTGACCAAGAAGATAGATAAAGGCAGAGTAGCCGATGTTGTCTACATGAACTTTAGCAAGGCCTTTCACAAGGTTCTGCATTGTAGACTGATTAATAAAGTTAGACTACATAGGATCCAGGGAGATATAGCCACTTAGATGCAAGATTGCTTTGCTGATAGAAGACAGAGGGAGGTGGTAGAGGTTTGTCATTCAGATTGGAGGCCTGTGATCAATGGTGCACAGCACGCTCCATACTGGGTCCACTGTTATTCGCCATTTATTTAAACAAATTGGATGAGAACATAGGAAGTATGGACACAAAAGTTAGTGGTATAGTGGAGAGTGAGGAATATTACCTCAGAGTATAATAGAATCTCGAACAGCTGGGTCAGTAGATCGAGGAATGGCAGATTGAGTTTAATTGAAATAAACGCAAGGTGCTACATTCTGGGCAGACAAACAGGTCACACACAATTGTAACGTGCTGGGGAGTGTTGTTGAGACAGATTGAGGGGTGCAGGTATATAGTTCCTTGTGTCACAGGTAGAAAGGGTGGTGAAGGAGGCATTTGGCATGCTTGCCTTCATCCGTCAGAGTACTGAGTACATGAGTTGGGACTTCACGTTAGACCACATTTGGAATACTGCATACTATTCTGGTCACCCTGCTATAGGAAGGATGTTATTAAACTGGAAAGGGCGCAAAAGTGTTCACAAGGATTTTACCAAGACTGGAATACTTGAGTTATATAGATAGGCTGAATAGGCTTGGAAGCGTAAGAAGCTGAGGGGTGACCTCATTGACATTTATAAAATTATGAGGGGCACTGATATGGTGAACAGCCAAAGTCTTCTCTTCAGGGTTGGGGAGCCCAAAACTGGAAGACATAGGTTTAAGATGAAGGGGGAAAGATTTAAAAGGGACCTGAGGGGTGGATAAATGCAAGGTATTGCATTTTGGTAGAATGAACAAGGTCAGGACTTATACAGTTAATGGTAGGTCCCTGGGAAGTGTTATCAAACAGAGAGACTGAGGGGTTCAGGTACATAGTTCTTCAGGTACATAGTTCAGGTACAAAGTTGTATCACAGTTATAGACGGGGTGGTTAAGGAGGCATTAGTATAAGTTGGAAAGTCATGCTGAGATTGAACAGGATGTTGGAGAGGCCACTTTTGGAGAACAGTATACAGTTCTGATTAAAAACTGAAAGAACTGCAGGTATTTGAAATCAAAACCAAAGCAGAAACTGCTGGAAAAGCTCAGCAAGTCTGGTAGCATCTACGGAGCAAAATCAGACTTAACATTTCTGGTCCAGTGACCCTTCTTCAGGATGGGTCTGTTTGGAGGAAAAGTTACTGGACCCAAAACATTAACTTGGATTTCTCTCCAAAAATGTTGCCAGATCCGCTGAGCTTTTTGAGCAATTTCTGTTTTTGTGTACAGTTCTGGTTGCCCTGCTTTAAGTGCATTATTAAATTGAAGAGGGTTCAGAAAGAATGGACAAAGATGTTACTGAGGATGGAGGGTTCGAGTTATAAGGAGAAGCTTGATAAGCTGGGAATTTTTTTGCACTGGAGCACAGGAAGTTGAGAGGTGACCTTATAGAGGTTTATAAAGTCATAAGGGGCACAGAGAAGGTGAATAGCAAAGGTCTTTTCCCTAGAGTGAGGGAATTCAAAACTAGGGGACATACTTTTCAGGTATGAGGAGAAAGATTTAAAAGGGACTTGAGGGGCAACCTTTCCATACAGAGGGTGATATGTGCTATGACCTGCCAGAGAAAGTGGAGGAGGCTGGTGAAAATTAGAACATTTAAAAGACATTTGGACAGGTACATGAAGAGGAAAGATTTAGAGGAGATGGGTCAAACACAGGCAAATGGGACTAATTTAGTTTAGGAAACCTGATTCCACATGGACTAGTTGAGTTGAAGGAAGAGGAAAAAAGCATTTACTCTTTAATGCTGTAGATCATATATCAATTAGCTCATAATTGAGATAGTAATCTGGAGGTTAATAACTTTTTGGTAATTTAGCACTTGCTCTTAGCATCAGCTGCAGCCAAATAACACATGATTGCTGAGCACATTTCCATTTAATGTAGTGGCTATCATTTGAATTTGTTACTTGTCACACAACAGTTCAGTCATATGAAGAAAGCTCAGTGTAAAGTTTGATACTAAGCAGCCCATTCAGGAATTCTCTCTCACTAGGTATTCTCTGGTTCTCCCTCTCTAGCCTATCAAAATAAAAGGGAATAAAAGGGACTTACCTCGAGAGTCAAGCCTCTATTTTGTCAGGAACTGCGAGGAGTTGGGGAGAGAGAAGCAGGGGCTACCGGGAGGTAAGTTTCCCACTTAACAGGGTCTTTTACCTTGAGAATCAAGCTTGCAGTTTTTTGGGAGTTGCAAGGAGAGAGGGGAAGAGGAGCAGAGACTGCTGGGAAGGTAAGTGACTGCTTTAAAAACTTACCTTGTGAATAGGCAGATTGCACGCTGAGCAGGAGCGGACACAGGGCTGCTAGTAAGTGAAGTAATATATTTAAGTGGTTGCATTACCCGAAACATTACTTAGGTAGTGTTCCCCACCATTCTCCACTTCTAACCCAAAACAAAGTTTCTGTGCACCGGATTGATAGGGTAACTAGTTTTTTAATATATATTCTTTAGTTTTCAATAGTCTCTTTGGGAATTTAGAATAGTGAGAATGACAGGGCAGTTCAATGTCCCTCCTGCAGAATGTGGGAGGTAAGGGCGACCACAAGTGTCCCTGCTGACTTCATCTGCTGGAACTGCACCCAACTCCAGCTCCTTGGTAACGGCGTTAGGCAACTGGAGCTGAAACTGGAAGAACTTTGGATCATTTAGGAGGCAGAGGTGGTTATCGAGAGGAGTCACAGGAAGGCAGTCGCACCCCAGGTACAAGTAAAGTTAGATGGGTTACAGTCAGCGGACAGAAAGGGAACTGGCAGGAAGTGCAGGGATCCCCTGTGGCCATTCCCCTCAATAACAAGGATACCATTTTGGATACTTTGGGGGGGGGGGGGGGGGGGGGGGGGACACTTACTACGGATAAGCCATGGGGTACAGGTCTCTGGCATAGAGTCTGTCCCTGTTGTATTGAAAAGAAGGGGAGAGAGGAGCAGAACATTAGTCATTGTGGATTCCATAGTTAGGTGACAGATAGGAGGTTCTGTGGGAATGAGAGACTCTCATGGTTGGTGTGATGCCTCCCAGGTGCCAGGGTTCGTGACATCTCGGATGGTGCTTTCAGGATCCTTGAGGGGGTGGAGGAAGCAGTCTCAAGTCATGATTCACATAGGCACTAATGACAGTTGCGAAAATGGATGGGAATTTAAGGCAGAAACTCAGGGAGCTAGGTGGAAGCTTGGAGCTAGAACAAGAGAGTTGTTATCTCTGTTTTTTTGCCCATGCCACATGCTAATGAAGCAAGGAATAGGGAGAGAGGGAAGCTGAACATGTGGCTGCAGGGATGGTGCAGGAGTGAGGATTTCGGATACCAGGATAACCAGGGCTCATTCTTGGGTAGGTGGGACCTCACCAACAGTGCAGTATCCAGGAGGTGGAGAGTTGTGAGATCAGAAATATGGTTTCAAGGTCGCAAGAGTGCACTGGCAAGCAGGAAGGTGGTTTGAAGTGTGTCCACATCAACGCCAGGAGCAGCTGGAATAAGGTGGGTGAACTTGCAGCATGGGTTGCTACCTGGGACTTCGATGTTGTCTGCCATTTCGAAGACATGGGTAGAGCAGGGACAGGAATGGTTGTTGCAGTTCAGGGACTTAGATGCTTCAGTAAGAATAGAGATAATGGTAAAAGGGGAGGGGTGTGTGGAATCGTTAGTGAAGGATAGTATTACTGTGGCAGAAAGGACATTTGAGAACTCATCAACTGAGATTAGAAACAGGAAAGAAGAGGTCAGCCTGTTTGGAGCTTTCTATAGCCTCCGAATAGTTCCAGACATGTAGGGAAAAGGATTGCAAAGATGATTCTCGATAGGAGCAAAAGTAACAGGGTAGTTATTATGGCGGACATTAGCTCTGCAAATATTGACTGGAAATACTATAGTTTGAGTACTTTAGATGGGTCAGTTTTTGTCCAGTGTGTGTAGGAGGGCTTCCTGACACAATATGCAGAAAGGCCAACAAGAGGCAAAGCCACATTAGTTTTGATACTGAGTACTGAACCCGGCCCGGTGTTAGATTTGGAGGTAGGTGAGCACTTTGGTGATCGTGACCACAATTCGATTGTTTATTTTAGTGATGGAAAGGGATCAAGAGTTATAACTGGGGAAAAGGCAATTATGATTAGGTAAAATGTAGGATGTACAGGATGGGGAAGGAAACTGCAGGGGATGGACACACTTGAAATGTGGAGCTTATTCAAGCAACAACTACTGCATGTCCTTGATATATATGTACCTTTCAGGCAGGGAAGAAGTGGTCAAGCGAGGGAGCCGTTCTCTACTAAGGAAGTTATATAGTCGCGGCTTGTGTTAAGATGAGATGTTAGGGTGCTTGAGAGTTACAAGCTATCCAGGAAAGACCTAAAGAGAAAACCATGAAGAGCCAGGAAGGGACACGAGAGTTGACAGATAGAATCCGAGGAGTCCGAGGAGATAGGAGAAGCGCTAAATGAATATTTTTAGTAAGTATTCACCTTGGAAAAAAAATGTCGACAAGGAGAACACTGAGATACAGGCAACTAGAGTAGGCGGGATTGAGGTTCACAAGGAGGAGGTATTAGCAATCCTGGAAACTGTAAAAATAGATAAATCCTCTGGGTTGGATGGAATTCATCCTAGGATTCTCTGGGAAGCCAGGGAGGAGACTGAAAGCGTTTGGCTTTGATTGTTATGTCATCACTGCCTCCAGGAACTGTGCCAGAAGACTGGAGGATAGCAAATGTTGTCCCCTTGTTCAAGAAGGGGAGTAGGGAGAATCTTGATAATTATAGACCTTTGAGTTTTACTTCAATTAGAGTCATAGAGTTGTACAGCATGGAAACAGACCCTTCGGTTCAATCCGTCCATGCCGACCAGATATCCCAACCCAATATAGTCCCACCTGCCAGTACCCAGCCCATATCCATCCAAACCCTTCCTATTCATATACCGATCCAAATGCCTCTTAAATGTTGCAATCATACAAGCCTCCACTACTTGCTCTGCTAGCACATTCCATACATATACCACCCTCTGCGTGAAAAGGTTGCCCCTTAGGTCTCTTGTATATCTTTCCCCTCTCACCCTAAACCTATGCCCTCTAGTTCTGGAGTTCCCCACCCAAGGGAAAAGACTTTGCCTCTTTACACTATCCATGCCCCTCATAAATTTGTAAACCTCTATAAGGTCACCCCTCAGCCTCCGACACTCCAGGGAAAACAGCCCCAGCCTGTTCAACCTCTCCCTATAGCTCAAATCCACCAACCCTGACAACATCCTTGTAAATCTTTTCTGAACCCTTTCAAGTTTCACAACATCTTTTCGATAGGAAGGAGACCCGAATTGCATGCAATATTCTAACAGTGGCCTAACCAATGTCCTGTACAGCTGCAACATGACCTCCCAACTCCTGTACTCAATATTCTGACCAATAAAAGAAAGCATACCAAATGCCTTCTTCACTATGCTATTCACCTGCAACTCGACTTTCAAGGAGCTATGAACCTGCACTCCAAGGTCTCTTTGTTCAGCAACACTTCTTAGGACCTTACCATTAAGTGCAAAAGTCCTGGTAAGATTTGCTTTCCCAAAATGCAGCACCTCGCATTTATTGGAATTAAACTCCACCTGCCACTTCTCAGCCCATTGGCCCATCTGGTCCAGATCCTGTTGTCATCTGAGGTAACCCTCTTTGCTGTCCACTACACCTCCAATTTTGGTGTCATCTGCAAACTTACTAACTGTACCTCTTATACTCGCACCCAAATCATTTATGTAAATGACAAAAAAATAGAGGACCCAGCATCGAACCTTGTGGCATTCCACTGGTCACAGGCCTCCAGTCTGAAAAACAACCCTCCACCACCACCCTCTGGGTTCTACCTTCTGTATCCAAAAGGCTAGTTGTCCCTGTATTCCATGAGATCTAACCTTGCTAATCAGTTGTGGGTAAAGTGTTAGAAAAGGTTACAAAAGAACAGATTTGTAACCATCTAGAGAGAAGTTAGTTAATTAGGGATAGTCAACATGATTTTGTGAAAGGTAAGTCGTGCCTCACAAACCTTATTGAGTTCTTTGAGGTGGTGACAAAACAGGTGTAGGAGGGTAAAGCAGTTGATGTGGTGTATATGGATTTCAGTTAAGCATTTGATAAGGTTCCCCATGGTAGGTTATTGCACAAAATACTGGAACATGGAATTGAGGGCGATTTAGTGGTTTGGATCAGAAATTGGCAAGCTGAAAAACTAAAGAGGGTGGTGGTTGATGGGAAATATTGATCCAGGAGTTCAGTTACAAGTGATGTACCGCAAAGATCTATTTTGGGTCTGCTGCTGTCTGTCATTTTTATAAGTGACCTAGATGGGGTGGAGAAGGATGGGTTAGTAACTTTGCGGATGACACCAAGATTAGTGGAGCTGTAGACAGTGCCGAAGGATGTTGCAGGTTACAGAGGCACATAGATAAGCTGCAGAGTTTGGCTGAGTGGTGGCAAACGGAGTTTAACGTGGAAAAGTGTCAGATGATTCACTTTGGAAGGAGTACTCTGGAATACGGAGTACTGGGCTAATGGAAAGGTTCTTGGTAGTGTAGATGAGCAGAGAGATCTTGGTGTCATGTACACAGACCCCTCAAAGTTGCCACCCAGGTAAATCGGGTTGTTAAGAAGGCATACTGGGTGTTAGATTTTATTGGTGGAGGGATTCAGTTTCAGAGCCACAAGGTCACGTTGCAGCTGTACAAAACTCTGGTGCGGTTGCACTTACAGTATTGCATACAGTTCTGGTCACCGCATTACAAAACTTCCATGTCCTTCCTGTAAAGGGTTCAGAGGCAATTTACTAGGATGTTGCCTGGTATGGAGGGAAGATCTTACGAGGAAAGGCTGAGGGACTTGAGGCTGTTTTTGTTAAAGAGAAGAAGGTTGAGGGATGACTTAATTGAGACATATAAGAAAATGAGAGGATTAGATAGAGTGGACAGTGTGAGCGGTTTTCCTAGGATGGTGATGGCTAGCACAAGGGGACATAGCTTTAAATGGAGAGGTGACAGACACAGGACAGACGTAAGAGGTAGTTTCTTTACTCAGAGAGTAGTGGGGGCATGGAACGCCCTGCCTGCAACTGTAGCAGACCTGTCAACATTAAGGGCATTTAAATGGTCATTGGTTAAACATATGGATGAAAATGGAATAGCGTAGGATAGATAGGCTCCAGATTGGTTCCACAGGTTGGCGCAACATGGAAAGCTGAAGGGCCTGTACTGCACTGTGATGTTCTCTGTACTATGTCAGATCCTTGAATGGTCTTCTCTCAACCTACTCTTTGCTGAGAAGAAGTCTTAGCTTCTTCACTGTAGCTTCACAGGCCTCATACCTGGAACAATTTCTGCATCCTGTCTAAAGCTTTCAAATCCTTCCTAGAGTGTAGTGTCCAGAAGTGACAATATTTCTGTTGAATAAAGGGAACTATGGAGCTATGAGGGAGGAGCTGGCCAAAGTTCAATGGTGCAATACCTTAGCAGGGATGACAGTGGAGGAACAATGGCGGATATTTCTGTGTATAATGCAGAAGATGCAGGATCAGTTCATTCCAAAAAGGAAGAAAGATCCTAGGAGGAGGCATGGGATGCCGTGGCTGACGAGGGAAATTAAGAAAAATATAAAGTTAAAAGAGAAGAAGTATAACATAGCAAAGATAAGTGGGAAAACGGAGGACTAAGAAGCTTTTAAAGAACAACAGAGGATTACTAAGAAGGAAATACGCAGAGAAAAAATGAGGTATGAAGGTAAACTGGCCAAAAATATAAAGGAGGATAGTAAAGGCTTTTTTAGGTATGCGAAAGGCAAAAAAAAATGGTTACGACTAAAATTGGGCCCTTGAAGACAGAGCTGAAAATGTGTTGCTGGAAAAGCGCAGCAGGTCAGGCAGCATCCAGGGAGCAGGAGATTCGACATTTCGGGCATAAGCCCTTCTTCAGAAATCTTATGCCCAAAACGTCGAACCTCCTGCTCCTTGGATGCTGCCTGACCTGCTGCGCTTTTCCAGCAACATATTTTCAGCTCTGATCTCCAGCATCTGCAGACCTCACTTTCCCCATGAAGACAGAAACAGGGGAATATATTATGGGGAACAAAGAAATGGCAGAAGAATTGAATTGTTACTTCAGATCGGTGTTCACTGGGGAAGACACAAGCAATCTCCCTGAGGTAACAGTGGCTGAAGGACCTGCACTTAAGCAGGAAATTATAGACCAGTTAGTCTGACCTCAGTGGTGGGAAAGATGCTGGAGTCAATTACAAAGGATGAAATTACGGCACATCTGGATAGTAGTAACAGGATAGGTCAGAGTCAGCATGGATTTATGAAGGGGAAATCATGCTTGACTAATCTTCTGGAATTTTTTGAGGATGTAACTCTGAAGATGGACGAGGGAGATCCAGTGGATGTAGTGTACCTGGACTTTCAGAAAGCTTTTGATAAAGTCCCACATAGGAGGCTAGAGAGCAAAATTAGGGTGCATGGTATTGGGGACAAAATACTAACTTGGATTGAAAGTTGGTTGGCTGATAGGAAGCAAAGAGTAGTGATAAATGGCTCCATTTCAGAATGGCAGGCAGTGACCAGTGGGGTACCGCAGGGATCAGTGCTGGGACCACAGCTTTTTACAATATATGTTAATGGTATAGAAGATAGTATTAGTAATAACAGTTGCAAATTTGCTGATGATACTAAGCTGGGTGGGCAGGGTGCAATGTGAGGAGGATGTTAGGGAGATTACAGGGTGACCTGGACAGGCTAGGTGAGTGGTCAGATGCATGGCAGATGCAGTTTAATGTGGATAAATGTATGGTTATCCACTTTGGTGGCAAGAATGGGAAGGCAGATTACTACCTAAATGGAATCAATTTAGGTAAAGGGGCAGTACAAAGCGTTCTGGGTGTTCTTGTACACCAGTCAATGAAGGTAAGCATGCAGGTACAGCAGGTCTTGAAGGCGGCTAATAGCGTGCTGGCCTTCATAACAAGAGGAATTGAGTATAGAAGCAAAGAGGTTCTTCTGCAGCTATACAGGGCCCTGGTGAGACCACACCTGGAGTACTGTGTGCAGTTCTGGTCTCCAAATTTGAGTAAAGACATTCTGGCTATTGAGGGAGTGTAGCGTAGGTTCATGAGGTCAATTCCTGGAATGGCGGTGCTACCTTACGCTGAAAGACTGGAGTGACTGGGCTTGTATACCCTTGAGGTTAGAAGACTGAAAGGGGATCTGATTGAGACATATAATATTACTAAAGGATTGCACACTCTGGAGGCAGGAAACATGTTTCCGCTGATGGGTGAGTGCCGAACCAGAGGACACAGCTTAAAAATAAGGGGTAGACCACTTAGGACAGAGATGAGGAGAAGCTTCTTCACCCAGAGTGTGGTGGGTGTGTGGAATGCTCTGCCCCAAAGGGCAGTGGAGGCTCATTCTTTGGATTCATTTAAGAAAGAGTTGGATGGACGCAATATACCAATTAAGGATCACCATAAATTCCTTCCGTTTACACTCCATCCCCTATTTATAAAGGGCAGGCTCTGTCAGCCTTATTATTTGTTTCCTAATCTGCCACCTTCAATGCTTCGTGCACATTTAACATTAGATTATTTGGTTTCTCTTCTGTATTAAATTTCATCTGCCACTGACCTACATTGTGCCCTTTGAAGTCTAACACCATCATCCTCACATAATACTTCCAAGATTTGTGCCACCTGCAAATAATGAAACTGTGCACTGTAAGCCAACGTCTAGGTCATTAATATAGGTAAAGCAACGCAGTGATCCTAATATTTACCTCTGGGGAACTCAACCATATGGGATAAAAGACTTAGGAGCACTAATGGACCACTCAGCCATACAAGTCTGCTCCTTTATTCAATCAAATCACGATTGATCCGTCTACAGTTTCGACTCGACCATCCCGTTTAGCTCCCGTAAAATTAGACTCCCTCATCTGTTGAAAATGTAACTCGGTCTTGAATAAATTTAAAGATCCAGACTCCATTATTTTCTGAGGAGAAGAATTTCACACTCAGTTGCTCTCCTTATCTCTGCTTTAAAAGGGGGACTTCTAATCCTTAAACAATTTACCCTACTTTTAGTTGTTCCAACAAGAGGAAATGTCCCCCAACATCGTGTTTTCATAAGATCACCTCTGATTCTTTTAAACTCTGATGGATATAGGCAGATCTTGTCTAAGCTTTCTTATAGGATAAGTTCTTATTTCCAGGAATGAGGTTTCTCCAGGCTGATAATCATTCATCATTATTCTTAGTTTCCTGTCATAAACCTTGTGTTGATGACGCCAGTGTCTTTTAGTCCACTGGATCAACCTTAGCCATCCCTGTAACTTTATCAAAAAAACTCAAGTTAATTCAACACAATTTGCCCACAACGAATCTGTACTGGTCTTTCTTAATTAACCCACACTTGTTCAAATGGCTATTAACTTTATCTTGCATTATAATTTCTAAAAGCTTTTCCACCAGTGAGATTAAACTGACTGGCCGTAGTTGCTGGGTTTAACCTTACAATCTACTTTGAACAAAGGTATAAACGTTTGAAACCTTCCAGCATAAACTCTGCATCAGAGGAGAATTAACAATAGTTATTTCAGTAACAACCTAACATCATAGAGCATAGAACACTACAGCATAGTACAAGCTCTTCGGCCCTTGATGCTGCGCCGACCTGTCATACCAATCTGAAGCCCATCTGACCTATACTATTCCATGTACGTCCAAATGCTTGTCCAATGACGACTTAAATGTACTTAAAGTTGGTGAATCGACTACCATCGCAGGCAAAGCATTCCATACCTTTACTACTCTGAGTAAAGAAACTACCTCTGATATCTGTCCTATATCTATCACCCCTCAATTTAAAGCTATGCCCCCTCGTGCTCGCTGTCACCATTCTTGGAAAGAGGCTCTCCCTGTCCACCCTATCTAACCCTCTGATTATCTTATATGTCTCTATTAAGTCACCACTCAACCTTCTTCTCTCCAACGAAAACAGCCTCAAGTCCCTAAAGCTTTCCTCGTAAGACCTTCCCTCCATACCAGGCAACATCCTAGTAAATCTCCTCTGCACCCTTTCCAAAACTTCCACATCCTTCTTATAATGCGGTGACCAGAACTGTACGCAATACTCCAAGTGCGGCCGCACCAGAGTTTTGTACAGCTGCAGCATAACCGCCTGGTTCCAGAACTCGAACCCTTGATTAATAAAAGCTAAAACACTATATGCCTTCTTAACAACCCTGTCAGCCCGGGTGGCAACTTTCAACAATCTGTGTACCTAGACACCGAGATCTCTCTGCTAATCTACACTGCTAAGAATCTTACCATTATCCCAGTACTTTGCATTCTGGTTACTCCAACCAAAGTGGATCTCCTTACACTTGTCCGCATTAAACTCCATTTGCCACCTCTCAGCCCAGTTCTGCAGCTTATCTATGACATTAGAGGATTGACACAAATTTTAAGAGAAGATATCAAAACGTCTGGCTAGTTTTCCAAACCTGAGATCAACTAACTGCACAGTGGAATTGGATAGTGGAGAACTAAAAATGAAGACTATATTGCATTTACAACATAGAAACAGGTCATTTGAATGAGTGCTTAAGCTCCGCATTAGTCTCTTCTCACTTGACTTAAACTTGTCCTGTTGCATCTAACTGCCAACACACAACATATTTAAAACAAAACAGAAACACAGAAAATAGTAGTTGTAGACCATTCGGTCCTTTAAGATCTGACAGAGTTGTAGTTACACAATGCCTTTAGGGATCACCAGACATCTCAAAAACATTTTACAATTAATTAATTACTTCTTCAAAATGTCGTCAAATGCAGCCGAGGCATCTGAAGGTATGGTTAGGAATGGTGAACTTATTAAAACTGGAATGCTCAACAAAACCAGAATTAAATGAGCTCAGTTATCTCAAATGTTTACTTATTGATGGAACGGGATAGGTATATATGGGAGGGCAGAAGCTATAGCTGGGGGAAAGGCAATTACGATGCAATTAGACAAGATTTAAGATGCATACGATGGAGAAGGAAACTGCAGGGGATGAGCACAACAGAAATGTGGAGCTTATTCAAGGCGAGCCCTTGATAATTATGTACCGGTCAGGCAGGGAGGAAGTTGTCAAGCATGACAGCCATGGTTTACTAAGGAAGTTGAATCTCTTGTTGAGAGGAAGGCGGCGGCTATTATTAGGATGAGATGTGAAGGCTCAGTTCGGGTGATTGAGAGTTACAAGTTAGCCAGGAAAGACCTAAACAGAGAGCTCAGAAGTGCCAGGAGTAGACATGAGAAGTCATTGGTGGATAGGATCAAGGAAAACCCAAAGGCTTTCTACAGGTATATCAGGAATATAACAATGACTAGAAGATTAGGGCCAATCAAAACATAGTAGTGGGAAGTTGTTAGTGACTTTTGAGAAGATTTGCAGCTCAGGTTGAGGTTCTCAATGCAAGTTTGCTCACTGAGCTGGAAGATTTGTTTTCAGACGTTTCATCACCATAGTAGGTAACATCATCACTAAGCCTCCAGTGGAGCATTAGTGGTATGGTCCACATTTTATTTTTGCATTTAGGTTTCCTTGGGTTGGTGGTGTAATTTTCTGTGGTGAAGTCATTTCCTGTTTTTTTTCCGGGGATGGTAAATGAGATCCAAGTCAATGCGTTTGTTGATAAGAGTTCTGGTTGGAATGCCATGTTTCTAGGAAACAAACAAGAGACACGTACAAGAATTCCTCGAAGCATGGCATTCCAACTCGAACTCTATCAGCAAACACAATGAACCTGAGAAAAAGAACAGGAAATGACATCACCAACTCAAGGAAACTTAAATAAAAAGCAGGCCTTACCACCAGTACGTCACTGGAGGCTCACTGATGTCCTTACCTAGTATGGCAGTAAAACGTCGGAAAACAATCTTGCCAGCTTAACAAGCACCCTTACATCCAGTGGGAGGCTACGTGTAGAGTCAGAGGAGTTAGGCGAAATGCTAAATGAATATTTTATATCAGTATTCACACTAGAAAAAGACAATGTGGTTGAGGAGGACACTGAGATACAAGGCTACTACACTAAATGGGATTGAGGTACATAAGGAGGAGATGTTAGCAATTGAGGAAAGTGTGAAAAGAGAGAAATCCCTTGGGCCAGATGGGGTTTATCCTGTGATTCTCTGGGAAGTCAGGGAGAAGACTGCAGAACCTATGGCTTTGATCTTTAGGTTTTCATTGTCTACAGGAATAGCGCCAGAAGACTGAAGGATAGCAAATGTTGTTCCCTTGTTCAAGATGGGGAGTAGGGACAATCCTGGTAATTTCAGACCTGTGAGCCTTACTTCAGTTATGGGTAAAGTGCTGGAAAGTATTATAGGATTTTTAACAATCTAGAAAGGAATAAGCTGTTTAGGGGTAGTCAACACAGTTTTGTGAAGGGTAGGTCGTGCTTCACAAACTTTATTGAGTTCTTTGAGAAGGTGATCAAGCAGGTGTATGTGGTGTATGTGGATTTCAGTAAGACATTTGATAAGGTCCCTCACGGCAGGCTATTGCACAAAACAGAGACATGGGATTGAGGGTGATTTGGCAGTTGGATCAGAAATTGGCTGCTGCAAAAAGACAGGGTGGTGGTTAATGGGAAATATTCATCTGGGAGTTCAGTTACTAGTGGGGTAATGCAAGGATCTGTTTTGGATCCATTGTTGTCATTTTTATAATTGACCTGAATAAAAGCATAGAAAGATGGGTGAGTAAATTTGCAGACGGCACTAAGGTTGGCAGTTGTGGATAGTGACGAAGAATGTTGTTGGTTACAGAGGGACATGGATAAGCTGCAGAGCTGCGCTGAGAGGTGGCAAATGGAGTTTAATGCAGAAAAGTGTGGGGCGATTCATTTTGGAAGGAATAACAGGATGCAGAGTACTGGGATAATGCTAAGATTCTTGGTAGTGTAGACGAGCAGAGAGATCTCTGTGTCCATGTACAAAGATCCCTGAAAGTTGCCACCCAGGTTGATAGGGTTGTTAAGAAGGCATATGGTATGTTAGCTTTTATTGGTAGAGGGACTGAGTTTCGGAACCATGAGGTCATGTTGCAACTGTACAAACTCTGGTGCAGCCGCAATTGGAATATTGCGTATAGTTCTGGTCACTGCATTATGAGAAGGCTGTGGAAGCTTTGAAAAGGGTTCAGAGGAGATTTACTAGGGTGTTGCCTGGTATGGTGGGTAAGTCTTACAAGAAAAGACTGAGGGACTTGAGGCCGTTTTTGTTAGAGAGAAGGTCAACAGGTGACTTAATTGAGATACAAGATAATCAGAGGGTTAGATAGGTTGGACAGTGAAGGCTTTTTTCCTCGACAGCAATGGCTAGCACAAGGGGACATAGCTTTAAATTGAGGGGTGATAGACATAGGACAGATATCAGACGTAGTTTCTTTACTCAGAGAGTAGAAGGGGCGTGGAACGCACTGCCTGCAACAGTAGTAGACTCGCCAACTTTAAGGGCATTTAAATGGTCATTGGATAGGGATATGGACGAGAATGGAATAGTGTGGGTTAGATGTGCTTCAGATTGGTTCCACAGGTCAGTGCAACGTGGAAGGCCAAACGGCCTGTACAGCGCTGTAATGTTTTATATTCTAAATGGTGGGTGGAGATTACAGAGAAGGGGAGGAGTTAAAGTCAAGTAGTAGTTCGAAAACAAGGATGAATATTTTACCACCATACATTGCTTCTCAGGGAGTCAATGTAGTTCAGTGAGCTAGGAACATAGTCCGAGTCAGACATAGGCAGTGTTTTGGAGGGCCTCAAATTCACAGACGGTAGGATGTCGGGGATGAGCAAAAGAGAAGGTGTTGGAATGGTCAAAGCTGGGGGTAACAAAGACATGAATAAGCAGCAGATCAGCTAAGGCAGAGGTGAAGTTAGCCAATGTTACAATGGTAGAAATAATGCAATGAATCAGAAGCTCATCTCAGGTCAAATACGACATGCTGATGCCTGAAGCAAAGATGCTATGAAGAAAGGTTGAGCAGGTTGGGCTCTTTACTCATTAGCATTTAGAAGAACAAATGATAATCTTATTGCAACATAAAAGATTCTGGTGGTTTTTAAAAGGTAGATGTTGCTTCCTCTCAAGCAGGAATCTCAAAGGAGGGATTGTAATTTAAAAATAAGCAGTGTTCAATCTAAGATAGAGATGAGAAGGAATTTCTCTCCCAGAAGGTCACTGAAATTGTCTTCCCCAGAAGGCAGTGCAGAGTGGATCACTGAATATATTCGAGAATTGGTCAGGTAGATAGGGTCAAATGACCTACTCTTGTTCCTATTGCCTAATCTGCACAGATTTGTTGAAAGCAAGTTGTGTTTGACAATGTTAGGCAATGCAGTAGTTGGCCATCAGAAGTGGTCTCACCAGAGATGTCAGAAAAAATTCAGGCATAAGGTTTGAAACATTATAGCATCACAGATATACCAATAAAATCAAGAACTACGAATGCTCAAATTCTGAAACAAAAATAGAAATTGCTGCATAAACTCAGGTCTGTCAGTATCTGGTAGAGATCAGAGACAATATTTTGGGACCAGGGACTCTTCATCAGAATGCACCATTGACAAACTACTGATGTCATGGACAGAGTTCAAGCAAGTAGTGGCCCTGAGGTTGGAAATGACATAACCATGAGTCAGAGTTTTTTGTGCTTTTGTTCTGTGTTTGTGACGTGGACTTGGTCACATAAATCACCTCACTATGACTGTCAAGCTGCAAGTTCAAACAATGAAGCATTGGCTGCGAGACATGAATCAGCAACATTTTGCTAATGTTCAACATTGAAACTCTGCTTTAGTAGGCAGGGATCATTACACATTTTTTAAAGCGGAGGTAGATGGATTCTTATTAGTGTAAAGAGGAAAATCAAGGTTAGTAAGAATGTGGAATGCTAAACGCAAAAGATCAGCCATACTCTTAATGAACGGCAGAGCAGGCTCAAAAAGACTGAATTGTCTACTTCTGCTCCTATTTTATATATCTGTAATGTGGATAGCACAAATTGTAATTGTTTTTAGGTGGTGGAGTATTTCATTCAACAATATTTCTTACCTTGAATTGCAGATAAATAAACAAAGGAGTCTTCATGCTTCAGATTTTCCAAAAACACCTAAAATAATAAAACTTCAATGAGAACCAACATGAGGCAGATAACAACCATTAAAAGAATCAGAACCAAGCAATCCAGCTGCATTATTTACTGCAACATCCACTGAAAATGACTTGTGACACAGAGGTATGCCCTTTACTTTGGGTCAGAAAGTTTACATTCAAGTCCTATCTGCCAAAGTATTATAATATGCCCAAAATGTTGATTAAAAAAGTCCTTTGTACATACTCAAATTGCATTCTGAGACCTTCCATGGAATCTGATACTATTATCTCACTAGGAAGTGGAAGATCCATCTCAGTCTCTACCTAAAGTACCCAACATCATAATTCAATGCATTGCCTCTCACTTCACTTTGGATGATATCAAGAAAAAGCTGAGCATGCAGGGCAAAGCAAAGGTCCTGACAACAGTCCAATATGTCAGAACAAGCCATACCCCAACCAAACTGTCCCAGTAGATAACACTGACAAATATTCAGCAATGTGGAAAATTGCTTAGTTATGTTTTGTCCCAAAAGGCAGACAAATCTAATCGGGCTAATTCTTGTTCATCAAAGTAAAGAATGGTGCTGCCGACAGTGCTATCAAGCAGTTTTTACACAGTGATAACCTGCTCACTGACACTCAGTTTGGGTTCTGCCAATGCCACATATCTCATGATTTCATTATAACTGAGGTCCAAATAAGGACAAGAGAAGTGAATTTCAGACAGGTGGTGAGACTGGCTGCCCTTGACATTAAGGGAGCATTTGACTGAGTGTGGCATCGAGGAGTCATAGCGAAACTAAAATCAAGGAGAATCAGAGAAAGCAGTTGGATGCTTAGAATCATACTGAGCAGAAGGGAAGATGGCAGTGGTTTTTGGAAATCAATGAATTCAGTCCCAGGACACCACCGCAGGAGGTCCTCAGTTGGTATTGTAGATGTAGGTTTGCTCACTGAGCTGGAAGGTTCGATTCATCTGGAGGCTCAATGATGTTACCTAATATGGTGACGAAACGCCTGAAACGAACCTTCCAGCTCAGTGAGCAAACCTATATCCAGAACCTCAACCTGAGCTACAAATCTTCTCAAAACTTGGTAATAGTGTGTAGACTCAACCATTTTCAGTTACGAACATACAAACAAGGAATATAGGCAGGCCATTTGGCTCTTAAGACCATAAGGCATAGGAGTGGAAGTAAGGCCATTCAGCCCACTGAGTCCACTCTGCCATTCAATCATGGCTGATGGGCATTTCAACTCCACATACCCGCATTCTCCCCCTAGCCCTTAATTCCTTGTGACAAGAAGAATTTATCAATCTCTGCCTTGAAGACATTTAGCGTCCCGGCCTCCACTGCACTCTGCGGCAATGAATTCCACAGGCCCACCACTCTCTGGCTGAAGAAATGTCTCCGCATTTCTGTTCTGAATTTACCCCCTCTAATTCTAAGGCTGTGTCCAAGGGTCCTAGTCTCCTCGCCTAACGAAAACAATTTCCTAGCGTCCACCCTTTCCAAGCCATGTATTATCTTGTAAGTTTCTATTAGATCTCCCCTTAATCTTCTAAACTCCAATGAATACAATCCCAGGATCCTCAGCCGTTCCTCGTATGTTAGACCTACCATTCCAGGGATCATCCATGTGAATCTCCGCTGGACACGCACCAGTGCCAGTATGTCCTTCCTGAGGTGTGGGGACCAAAACTGGACATAGTACTCCAAATGGGGCCTAACCAGAGCTTTATAAAGTCTCAGTAGCACATCGCTGCTTTTATATTCCAACCCTCTTGAGATAAATGACAACATTGCATTTGCTTTCTTAATCACGGACTCAACCTGCATGTTTACCTTTAGAGAATCCTCGACTAGCACTCCCAGATCCCTTTGTACTTCGGCTTTATGAATTTTCTCACCGTTTAGAAAGTAGTCCGTGCTTGTATTCTTTTTCCCAAAGTGCAAGACCTCGCATTTGCTCACATTGAATTCCATCAGCCATTTCATGGACCACTCTCCCAAACTGTCTAGATCCTTCTGCAGCCTCCCCACTTCCTCAGTACTACCTGCCTGTCACCTAACTTTGTATCATCAGCAAACTTCGCTAGAATGCCTCCAGTCCCTTCATCCAAATCATTAATACATAATGTGAACAGCTACGGCGCCAACACTGAACCCTGCGGGACACCGCTTGTCACCGGCTGCCATTCCGAAAAAGAACCTTTTAGCCCAACTCTCTGCCTTCTGTCAGACAGCCAATCCTCAATCCATCCCAGAAACCTTGCTAACCTGCTCTGCCATTCAACAAGATCATGAGGGGGGGGGGGGCAAACGATAGTCTGGTTAGCCTGACCTCGATTGCTAGTACGACTTTAGAATCCATTATCAAGGATGAGGTTGCAGATGATTTGGAAGTGCATGGTAAACTAGGGCTGAATCGGTATGGCTTCATTATGGGAGGTCATGCCTGACAAATCTGTCAAAGTTCTTTGAGGAGGTAATGACCAAGTTAGACACGAGCCAGTGGACATGATCTATTTGAATTTCCAGAATCTTGATAAGATGTAGTGCAGGAGGTTGCTTAATAAGGTAACAGCCCGTGGTGTGAGGGTCAAGCTACTGGCATGGATACAGGATTGTCAGAAAGCACAGAGTAGGGATAACAGAGTCTTTTTCAGAATGGCAGCCAGTGACCAGTGGAGTTCCACAGGGTTCCATATTGGAAACACAATTATTCATGTTGTCCATTAATTATCTGGACAAAGGAACTGAGGTCATTGGTGCTAAGTTTGCAGATCACATAAAAAGATGGGTGGAGGGACAGGTAGTGTTGAAGTAGCAGGAGGCTGCAAAAGGAATCGACAAGGTAAAAACAATGACTGCAGATGCTGGAAACCAGATTCTGGATCAGTGGTGTTGGAAGAGCACAGCAGTTCAGGCAGCATCCAACGAGCAGTGAAATCGACGTTTCAGGCAAAAGCCCTTCATCAGGAATAAAAAGACTGGGAGAGTGGACAAAGAAATGGCTGATGGAATACAATATGGGAATGAGAGGGGTTATATACTTTGATAGGAAGAATAGAGATGTACACTATTTTCTACGTGGGGAAAGATTTCACAAATCTGAAGACAAAGGAACTTAGGAGTCCTAGTTCAGATTCTCTTAAGTTAACATGGAGGTTCAGCTGGCAGCAAGGAATGCAAATGTAATGTCTGCATTCATTTCAAGGCTTATACTTTTCACTGTATTCATGCCACTTACAATCTTATAACCTTGCAGAATACAACAGCAAAGATGAACTGTCGAGGCTGTACAAAGGTCTGGTCAGACAGCATTTGAAATACTAGGAGTAGTCCTGGGCCTCATATCTAAGACAGGATCTGCTGGTGATGGAGGAGGTCCAGAGCAGGTTTACAAAAATGATCATATGAGAAGCGGTTGAGGATGATGGTCCTTAGAAAGATGAGAGTGATCTAATTGAATACTGAGAGACTGAGATACAATAGACATAGAGAAAATATTTTCATTACTAGGAGAGATTAGGACTCAAGGGCACAGCCTCACAGTGAAGGGCCAATCCTTGAGAACAGAGATGAGGAGAAATTTCTTCAGCCATAGAGGGCTGTGGAGACCACGCCATTAAGTGCATTTAAGACAGAGATAGGTTCTTAATTCGTAAAGGGATTAAGAGTTCTGAGGTGAAAGGAGGAGTTTGGAGTTGAGAAGCATATCAGGCATGGAGCAGAAGCAAACACAGGACTGCTGGGTCAGTGAGGCTTTATATTTGGGTGGTTGCTTTACCCAAAGCACTACTCAGGTAGCGTCTCCCACCCGTCCTTCATTTTATTGGTGGCATTTGCAGTGGGAGGAGCGATAGCGAGGATGAGAGGCCCAACGGAAAGGTAGGAGGGTGAAGGCTTGCTCGCTGAGTTGTAGGTTTGATATCCAGATGTTTCATTACCTGGCTGTGGTGACCTCCAAGTGAAGCAAAGCTGTTGTCTCCTGCTTTCTAATTTATAATCTTTCTCCTGGATGGGGTTCCTGGGGTTTGTGGTGATGTCATTTCCTGTTCATTTTCTGAGGGGTTGATAAATGGTATTGAGAGCGATGTGTTTGTTTATGGCGTTGTGGTTGGAGTGGCATGGGAATTGTCTGGCATGTCTTTGCTTAGCCTGTCTCAGGATAGATGTGTTGTCCCAGTCGAAATGGTGATTTTTTTTCAATTGTGTGTCGGGCTACGAGGGAGAGAGGGTCGTGTCTTTTTGTGGCTAGCTGGTATTCGTGTATCCTGGTGGCTAACTTTCTTCCTGTTTGTCCTATGTAGTGTTTGTGGCAGTCCTTGCATGGAATTTTGGAGATGACGTTGGTTTTAGCAGGGGTAAGCAATGGGGCACAGGTCTCTGGCACAGAGTCTGAACCTGTTGCTCAGAAGGGAAGGATGAAGAGGAGCAAAGCATTAGTCACTAGAAACTCTGTAGTTAGAGGGACAGACAGGCAGTTTTGTGGGAATGAGAGAGACTCAAGGTAGGTGTGTTACCTCCCAGGTACCAGGGTTCGTGATGTCTCTGATTGTGTTTTCGGGATCCTTGTGGGGTAGGGGAGCAGCCCCCAGTCGTGGTCCACATAGACACCAATGACATAGGTAGGAAGAAAGATGGGGATTATGGGAGAAATCCAGGGAGCTAAGGTGGAAGCTTACAGCTAGGACATACAGAGTTGTTACCTCTGGTTTCTTGCCAATGGCAGGTGCTAGTGAGGCAGGGAATAGGGAAAGAGGGGAGTTGAACATGTGGCTACAGGGATGGTGCAGGTCAGAGGGTTTTGGATTCCTGGATAATTGGGGCTCATTCTGGGGTAGGTAGGACCTCTACAAACAGGATGATCTTCACGTGAACTAGAGGGGTACCAAATCCTGGGGCAGAAATTTGCTAATGCTCTTCAGGTGGGTTTAAACTAATTCAACAGGGGGATGGGAACCTAAATTGTAGTTTGCGTTTAGAAGAGGTTGAGAGTATGGAGGTCCAAAACAAGGTCAAGCAAGTGGTTGGCTTCAAGTGTTTTTGTTTCAATGCCAGGAGCATCCAACTTGCAGCATGGGTCACTACCTGGGATTTCTAGGCGAAAGCGGGTACAGCAGTTGCTGGAGATTAGAGTCAAACTTAGAGTGGTGCTGGAAAAGCACAGCAGGTCAGGCAGATCCGAGAAGCAGGAAAATCGATGTTTCGGGCAAAAGCCCTTCAGGAATGCCTGATGAAGGGCTTTTGCCCAAAACGTTGATTTTCCTGTTCCTTGGATGCTGCCTGACCTGCTTCAGTAAGAACAGAGAAGATAGCAAAAGAGGTGGGGGTGTGGCATTGTTAGTCAAGGACTGTATTACAGTGGCAGATGGGACATGTGAGGACTCGTCAATTGAGATTAGAAACAGGAAAGGACAGGTCACCCTGTTTTGAGTTTTCTATACGCCCCCGAATAGTTTCAGATATTTAGAGGAAAGGAGAGCAAAGCTGATTCTCAATATGAGCAAGAGTGACAGGGTAATTGTTATGGAGGACTTTAACTTTGCAATTATTGGCTGGGAATACTATAGTTCAAGTACTTTAGATGGGTCAATCTTTGTCCAATGTGTGGAGGGTTTTCTGACAGTATGTAGACAAGCCAATAAGGAGAGAGGCCACATTAGATTTGGTACTGGGTAATTAGCTGAAAATGTGTTGCTGGTTAAAGCACAGGAGGTTAGGCAGCATCCAAGGAACAGGAAATTCGACATTTCGGGCATAAGCCCTTCATCAGGAAGGGCTTATGCCCGAAATGTCGAATTTCCTGTTGCTTGGATGCTGCCTAACCTGCTGTGCTTTAACCAGCAACACATTTTCAGCTGTGATCTCCAGCATCTGCAGACCTCATTTTTTACCCTACTGGGTAATTACCCTGGCCAGGTGTTAAGATTTGGAGGTAGCTGAGCACTTTGGTGATAGTGATCACAATTCAGTTCTGTTCACTTTAGTGATGGAAAGGGATAGGTATACACTGGAGGACAAGAGCTACTGCTGGGGAAAGGCAATTACGATACGATTAGACAAGATTTAGGATGTGCAGAATGTGGAAGGAAGCTGCAGGGAATGGGCTAAATAGAAAGGTGGATCTTATTCAAGGAACAGCTACTGTGTGTCCTTGATAAGTACATACCTGTCAGACAGGGAGGAAGTTGTCGAGCATAGGAGCCGTGATTTACTAAGGAGGTTGAATTTCTGGTCAGGTGGAAGGCGGCAGCTTATGTTAGGATGAGATGTGATGGCTCGGTTAGGGCGATTGAGATTTAGAAGGTACCCAGGAAAAACTGAAAGAGAGACTTAAGAAGAACCAGAAGGGGACATGAGAAGTTGTTGCGGGATAGGATCAGGGAAAACCCTAAAGCTTTCTATAGGTATATCAGGAATAAAAGAATGACGAGAGTAAGATTAGGGCCAATCAAGGACAATAGTGGGAAGTTGTATGCAGAGTCAGAGGTGTTAGGGGAAATGCTAAATGAATATTTTTCGTCAGTATTCACGCTGGAAAAAGACAGTGCTGTCGAGGAGAATACTGAGAAACAGACTACTAGACTAGATGGAACTGAGGATCACAAGGACGTGGTGTTAGAAATTCTGGAAAGTGCAAAAATAGATAAACCCTCTGGACTAGGGATGAGATTTATCCTAGGATTCTCTGGGAGGCCAGGGAGGAGACTGCCCAACCTTAGGCTTTGATCTTTATGTCGTCATTGTCTACAGGAATAGTATCAGAAGACTGAAGGATAGCAAATGTTGTTTAAGAAGGGGAATAGAGACAATCCTGATGATTATATACCAGTATGCCTTTGGCTGTGGGTAAAGTGTTGGAAAGGGTTATAAGAGATAGGATTTATAATCATCTGGAGAGGATGATGTTGATTAGGGATAGTCAACACGGTTTTGTGAAGGGTGAGTTCTTTGAGAAAATGACCAAACAGATAGATGAGGGTAAAGCCGTTGATATGTTGGATAGGGATTTCAATAAGGCATTTTGATAAAGTTCCCCATGGTAGGCTACTGCACAAAATAGAGGCATGGGATTGAGGGTGATTTAGCAGTTTGGATCAGAAATTGGCTAGCTGAAAGAAAACAGAAAGTGGTGGTTGATGGGAAATGTTCATCCTGGAGATCAGTTCACCCGTATTTGGAATATTAGTACTGGTCGCCACACTACCAGACAGGGATTTGATTAGGGATAGTCAACACGGTTTTGTGAAGGCTAGGTTGTGTCTCACAAACCTTATTGAGTTCTTTAAGAAATGTTAATGGGAAATGTTAATCCCAGAGTTCAGTTACGAGTGATGTACCACAAGGATCTGTTTTGGGTCCACTGCTGTTTGTGATTTTTATAAACAACCTGGGTGTGGGCGTAGAAGATTGGATTAGTAAATTTGCTGATGACACTAAGGGCTGTACAGTTGTGGATAGTGTTGAAGGATGTATTTGATTACAGAGGGACATCGATAAGCTGCAGAGCTGGGCTGAGAGGTGGAAAATGGAGTTTAATACGGAAAATGTGAGATGATTCACTTTGTAAGGTGCAACAGGAATACAGAGTACTGGATGAATGGTAAGATTCTCGATAGTGTAGATGAGCAGAGAGATCTCGGTGTCCATGTACACAGATCCCTCAAAGTTGCCAACAGGTTGACAGGGCTATTCAGGCGGCACATGGTGTGGTAGCTTTTATTAGTAGAGGGATCAAGTTTCAGAGCCATGCTGTAGCTGTACAAAACTCTTGCAGTATTGCATGCAGTTCTGGTGACAGCAGTATAGGAAGGATGTAGAAGCTTTGGAAAGGGTTCAAGAGGAGATTTACTAGGCTGTTGCCTGGCATGAAGGGAAGGTCTTACGAGGAAAGACTGAGGGACTTGAGGTTATGATATGGAGATGCCAGTGTTGGACTGGGGTGTACAAAGTTAAAAATCACACAACACCAGGTTATAATCCAACAGGTTTAATTGGAAACACTACCTTTGGAGCGCTGCTCCCTCATCAGGTGTTTGTGGAGTATGTTGAGGTTGTTTTTGCTAGAGAGGAGGTGGTTAAGAGTTGACTTAACTGAGACATATAAGATAATCAGAAGATTAGATTGGGTGGACAGTGAGAACCTTTTTCCTAGGATGGTGATGGCTAGCACCAGGGGCAAAGCTTCAAATTGAGGGGTGATAGATATAGGATAGATGTCGGAGGTAGTTTCTTTACTCGGAGAGTAGTAGGGACGCGGAATGCACTGTCGGCAACAGTTGTGGACTTGCACATTTTACAGGCATTTAAATGGTCATTGGATAGGCACATGGATGAGAATGGAATAGTGTAGGTTAGATGGGCTTTAGAATGGTTTCACAGGGTGGTGCAATAATCAGGGCCAAATGTTCTATGATTTAATAGAGAAACAGGTTTAATGGACCAAACAGTCTAATTCTGGTCCTATGTCTTATGATCTTATGCTATGAACCCCAAACAGCTAACTGAATTTGAACATAAAATGGCACAGTAGACAGATTATCTTTTGTAGGTTCATTTGTGGGACTTGGGCATCGCTGGCTGGCCAGCATTGATAACCCCTTCCTGTTTGCCCTTGAGTAGATGGTGGTGACCTGCTTTCTTGAATTGCTGCAGTCCAATTGCGCTGGGTTGACCCACAATGACGGTAGGAAGGAAATTCCAGCACTTTGACCCAACGGCTTTCAAGGAACGGCAGTATAATTCCAAGTCAGGGTGGAGAGTGGCTTGGAGAGGAACTTGCAGGTAGTGGTGTTCCCAAGTACCTGCAGCCCTTGTCCTTCTTGATGGAAGTGGTCTTAGGTTTGGAAGGTGCTATCTAAGGATCTTTGGTGAATTTCTCACATGGGATTCAGGGAGAGCTTGCCAATTAGATACAAAATTGGTTTCACAATAGATGACATAGGTCATGGAGGGTTGTTTTTTGAACTGGAGGCCTGTGACCAGCTGTGTTCTGCAGTAATCGGTGCTGGGTGTACCTTGAATCTGTGTCCCTAGTAATTGACCCCTCCATCCTGGGAAAAAGTCTCACACTTGCCACTCTACCCACGCACTCAAACTTCTATCAGGTCGCCCCTCAACTCCTGCTTTCCAGTGAAAACAAAGAGTCTAGCCAATTTTTCTTCAGAGTTAAAATCCCCCATACCAGGCAACATCCTGGTAAACCTTTTCCGTACCCTCTCAAAAGTATGCATATCCTTCTGGTAACGTGGTGACCACAACTGTATGCAATATTCCAAGTGTGGCCTAGCTAAAGTTCTTTAATATGCAGCATAACTTGTCTATCCTTACACTCAATGATCCTTCCAATGAAGGCTACTACTACTTTATCTACTTGACTTGGAGATGCCGGTGTTGGACTGGGATGTACAAAGTTAAAATCTCACAACACCAGGTTATAGTCCAACAGGTTTAATTGGAAGCACACTAGCTCTCGGAGCGACGCTCCTTCATCCTGTTGGGCTATAACCTGGTGCTGTGTGATTTTTAACTTTATCTACTTGCACTGCCATCTGCAGTGATCTGTGGACCTGCACACTCAGATCCCTCTGCATATCAGTACTCTTTACATTTCTGCCATTCATTGTATAATTTCCACCTGCACTTGACTCACCAAAATGCATCACCTCACATTTGTCCAGATTAAACTCCATCTGCCATTTTTTCTGCCCATGTCTCCAACTGATCTCTATCCTGCTGTATCCTCTGATAGTCATCATTATCTGTAACTCCACCAATTTCTGTATCGCCCCCACAAACTTACTAATTAGAGCAGCTATGTTTTCCTCCAAATCATTTATGTAGACTGCAAACAACAGAAGTCCCAATACTGATCTCTAGTCACACCCTCCACTAGTCACAACCTTCCATTCCAAAAAGCATCCATCCACCACAACCCTAACCCTGTGGCCAAACCAGTTCAGTATCCACTTTGCTCGCTCACCCCGATACCATGTGACTTCACTTTTTGTGCCAGTCTGTCATTAGGGACCTTGTCAAAGGCTTTACTGAAGTTTATGTAGACAACATCAACTGCTTTTCTCTCATGAAACATCTTCATCACCTCAAAAAATTTGATCAAGTTGGTGAGGCACAATGTCACCTGCACAAAACCATTCTGTTTATCGCTAATCAGTCCATTTGCTTCTAAATGCTTTTAGATCTTGTCCCGGAGAATCTTTTCCAATAATTTCCCTAATACTGAGGTGAGACACTCAGGCCGATAAATTCTTGGATTATCTCTGTTATCCTTCTTAAACAATGGGACAACACTGACTATTCTCCAGTCCTCTGGGACCTCAACTGTGGTCAAAGAAGATCCAAAGATGTCTGTCAAAGACTTCAGGAATTTGTTTTCTTGCCTCCCTCAAAATTCTGGGATAAATTCCATTAGGACCTGGGTACTTATCTATCTTAATACATTTTAAGATGCACAACACCTCTTCCTTTTTAATAGCAACTTGGCTTAGAAATTCGACACTCCCTTCCCTGAGATCAGCCTCCACCAATTTCCTCTCTTTGGTGAATAACCATACAAAGTATTCATTTAAGACATCACCTACCTCTTCTGGCTCCACACATACATTCCTTCCTTTGTCCTTGGGTGGGCCAACCCTTTCCCCAGTTACCCTCTTGCTTTTATATATGGATAAAAAGTCTTGGATTCTCCTTAATCCTGGTTACTAATGACTTTTCATCACCCCTTTTAGCCCTTCTAATTCCTTACTTAAGTTTTTTCCTACTTCCCTTATATACTTCAAGAGCTTTGTCAGTTCCTATCCTCCTAGACCAAGCATTTATAAAATCATGAGGGGCATAGATAAGATGAATAGCAAAGGTATTTTCCCTAGGTTGGGGGGAGTCCAAAATTAGGGGGCGTATTTTTAAGGTGAGAGAAGAAAGATTTAAGAGAGATCAGAGGGGCAATGTTTTCATATCAATGGTGCTTCTTACGTGGAATGAATTGCCAGAGGAAGTAGTAGATGCAAGTACAGTTATAACACTTAAAAGGCATTTGGACAGGGACGTGAATAGTAAAGGTTTAGAGGGATATGGGCCAAACGCAGGCAGGTGGGACGAGTTTAGTTTGGGAAACTTGGTCGGCATGGACAAGTTAGACCAAAGGGTCTGTTTCCATTCCGTATGACTCCATGATCTTGGAATATTACAATGTCATCTTTTATCTTCACAATAATAGATAAAATGATGGTTAGACTGTGAATCCTGATAATAAAGATCTTAATCTGTGATCAATACCTCTGTGTTATTTACTCTATTATTTTCTTGCACTTCATTCAGTAAAATTATTAATTTTAAAACTTGCATTGATTTGGCCTTTGGCTTTGATGAAAGTGGTTTGAAATAACCTTTGATGTTGAAGAAGTATAAAACTGCGGCAGAAGGGATAGGGAAAAACAATATGATTTAATGACACAATTCTGAAGAGTGTGCAGGAACAGAGGGAGCATAAACGATATACTGAGACAGCAGTTGGTAAAGAATATTGGATCTTCGGTTTCAGAAATCGAGACATTGAATACAAAAGTAGGAATGTTACATTGAATGTGTATAAAACTCTGGTTCAGCTACAACAAGAATATTGCATTAGGAAGTTTGAAAGAATGCAGAGCAAAAAGATTTCAGGATGAGGAATTCTAGCTGAGGTTAGGTTCGACCAGCTGGGGTTACTGTTCTTGGAATTTTGGAGTTGAGGGCAGGTTTGAAGGAAGGATCCAAAATTACTACAAGCTTCAATTCAGTGGACAAAGAAAAGTGGGTCCTCATAGTCAAGGCCTCACATTGAGATTTTTGGTAAGAAAAGTGAGGAAGAATTTTTTTGTGCAGTAAATGCTGATAACACAGAAGCTATTGCTACAAGTGTGGTGGAAGTTCAGGAGAATGATTGTAACAAGAAACTGGATGAGCACTCGAGCAAAATAAATTGACAGGGCTATGGCAGTACAGGTGAAGGGGAATAGCTGGACTGTTTTACAGAAAGCCAGCACAGTCTCATGGTAATTATTCCTAAATTTTTCTGATCCAGAGTTGAATGTTGATTGTTTTCCATACTTTCTTCATTACATCAATGAAAAGTTTCTACTTTTGATATCATATTTTATGCACAGCATTTCACAATGAATTCAGTCATTCACATTATGATTCCAAAACTATGTGCAACAATCCCAAGAAAACAATAAGAAAGCTCACCGATAGAACCTTCTCTTGGTTGCTGAGAGCATCAGGGTTACGTTGCTGAACCATGTGGCTAATTGTCCTTAGAGCAGCTGCTCGTGTAGGGACCTCGGGATCAAAGGCGATCTGAAGTATCTGGTGGAAGTTCCTGGGAGAGTTACCAGAGGTGGCCATGTTCCTGTGTTCCATCCCACCAACACTATATGAAATGGGTGACTGTCGTTGACTTCCAGTCACTGGACAGGTTTCTTTTGGGTGGCTGGACTTTGTTGGTTTATTTTGGTTGCCCATTGTGCTTTGTGCGGCTGTGGCAACTGTTTCAGTGGAGAATGCTCCATGGGTAGCAACAGTAATGCGCAAGTCTGATGCCAACTCTTGTATAACAGGGTCAGGATGTAACACTGCAATCTGTTCAAGTCTGGGCAACAATGGTTTCATGGCATCAAAATCTGTTGAGGTGAGCTGCAGTAAAACAGGGAGTACAATCAGAGATCGCCCCAAATTTACAATACTGCCCCTCTTCTCCTTCCATGGATTTGTATCAATTCCAATGTGATCCCACTGTCCTGCTCCCTCACCCTACCCCTTCATCTTTCTTTGGTTCAAGTGTTACACCAGTTTCTGTGGAAATTACACAATGGTCTTAACTTCAACCACACTGCATCAAGAAAATTATCCAAATTTCTCTCCTCAATCTCAGTAGCAGATTTAATGCAATGACACTTTGTTACTGAATCTCCGGTCACTCCCACAATCAGAGGAAATAACCTTTCTCTATAGACTCAATCAAAACCTTTTTATTATTATTTTTTAAAATGATTAAACTTTCTCTTGGTCTTTCTTGTTACAGTAGAAATAATCACATATAGGTAGAGGTTAGACAGCATGGGACTGCAGCCAACTAGGGTAAGGAATGGAGGTGATGGTGGGAATTGTAAGAGGAAACAAGGGAATATCGAAGGGTAAAAAACAATAGGAAGGCAAGGAGTGCAAGCAAAATGCCATGCCTGTAATTGTGCAGCATGAGCACCTCTAACTGGAACCAACCCAAGGTTTTATGGATTAAGTGCAGTTATATGATTTGGTACAATATTGCCCACTGATGTAAAGAGAATCTTGCTTCAGCATAAATCATGTAAAACCATGCTTACACATTCTCTCTTTTCTTTGCTCACTCACCTGGACAGCTCCTCCCAGCATGGCTGCTATCAGTCCCATTCCCATACTTAGTGTCTGTGCTTCTACAGTCGCCTCAGTTCGATGTGTCAAGTTCATGCAGCAACGATCCAATGTTGCAACGACAAACTCAATTACCTGCATCACAACTATGTTAATACAGAAGATGCAGCAAAAAAAAGATGATTTCTGATTCTGTTGGTTATTAACAGCACTCCAGGTATCTCATGAAGCAACTCTCCCTTTCACAAAGGTGATGAAGTATCAATCTTTATCACCTTTTGATACTTAAAGTATCAATATTTACCAAGTCTTGGAGAGTGAAAGGAGCAGTTACCAAGGGAAGATATTTAATTGGGGAAAAGGAAATGATGATGCTATCAGACAGGAGTTGCAAAGTACAGACTGGGAGCAATTGTTCCACAGAAAGGACACAACAGACATGTGGAGACTGTTTAAGGAGCAGTTGTTGCGAGTGACGTACAAATTTGTTCCTCTGAGACAGGTAAAAAGGGGTAAGATTAAGCCTTGGGATGACAAGAACAGAGGAGCTTCTCGTCAAAAGGAAGAAGGCAGCTTACATAAGGTGGAGGAAACAAGAATCTAGCACAGCTTTAGAGGATTACAGGCTTGCTAGAAAGGAGCTCAGAAATGGACTGAGGAGAGCCAGGAGGGCCCACGAAAAAGGCTTGGCAGGAAGGATTAGGGAGACCCCAAAGGCATTTTACTCATACATGAGGAATAAGAGAATGATTAGGGAGAAGCTAGGGCCGGTCAGGGATAGCGTGGGGAACTTGGGCATGGAGTCTGAGCAGGTAGAGGAAGCCCTAAATGAGTTTTTTGTTTCGGTTTTCACAGAGGAAAGGGATCTTGTTGTGAATGAGAACTTTGAGGAGCTGGGAAACAGGCTTGAACAGATCAAGACTGATGAAGTTGATGTGCTGGAAAGTTTGGCAAACATTAAGATTGATAAGTCCCAGACCAGATTTATCCTAGGTTACTCCGGGAAGCGAGAAAGGAGGTTGCTAAGCTGTTGGCAAAGATCTTTGCTTCCTCACTCTCCACAGGAGTCGTACCAAGGGGATTGGAGGGAGGTGAATGTTATTCCTCTTTTTTAAGAAGGGGAATAGGGAAATCCCTGGCAATTACAGACCAGTCTTACATCTGTGGTCAGCAAAGTTTTGGAAAGAATTCTAAAAGGTAGGATTTATGACTATTTGGGAATGCATACAGTGATTAAAGGCAGTCAGCATTGCTGTGTGAGGGGCAGGTCATGCCTCAAATCTTATTGAGTTCTTTGAGGCTGTGATGAGACAGGTCGATGAAGGTCAATCAGTGGATGTGATATATATTGGAATTCAGCAAGGGCATTTGATAAGGTTCCCCATGGTAGGTTCATTCATAAAGTCAGGAGGAATGGGCTACAGGGAGATTTGGCCGTCTGGATTTAGAATTGGTTGGCTGACAAAAGGCAAAGTATTATGCCTGGAGGTCAGTGGTAAATGGTGTCCCGCAGGGCTCTGTTCTTGGGTCTCTGCTCTTTGTAGTTTTTATAAATCACTTGGATGAGGAAGTTGAGGGGTGATTTAGTAAATTTGCAGATGACACAAAGGTTGGAGGTGCCATTGATAGTATCAAGGGCTATTGCAGGCTGCACTGCAACAGACAGGATGCAGAGCTGGGCTGAGAAATGGTAGATGGAGTTCAACCTGGATAAATTCGAAGTGATGTATTTTGGAAGGTCAAACTTGAATGCTGAGTATAGGATTAAAGACAGGATTCTTGGCAGTGTGGAGAAACAGAGGGATCTGGGTGTTCAAGTGCATTGATTCCTCAAAGTTGCCACCCAAGTGGATAGTGCTGTTAAGAAACCATATGGTGTTTTGGCCTTCAGTAACAGGGGAATCGAGTTTAAGAGCCATAAGGTCTTTCTGCAGCTCTGCAAGACCCAGGTGAGACCACACTGGTTGCCCTATTATAGGAAAGATATGGAAGCTTTGCTGAAAGTGCAAAGAAGGTTTACCAGGATGCTGCCTGGACTGGAGGGCTTGTCTTACGAAGAGAGGTTGACTAAGCTCTGACTTTTCTCTTTGGAGAGGAGGAGGAAGAGAGGTAACCTGATTGAGGTGTACAAGGTAATGAGAAGCTTGGATACAGTCAATAACCAGAGACTTCTCCCTACGGCAGGACTGACTGGCACAAGGGGTCATTGTTTTAAGATATTAGGAGAAAGGTATAGAGTTACATTCTTTACGCAGAGTTGTGAATGCATGGAATGCATTGCTAGCGATGGTGGTGGAAGTAGTGTCATTAAGTGACTGCTGGACATGCACGTGGACAGCAGTGAATTGAGGGGTGCGTAGCTTAGATTATTTTATCATAGGTTAGGAACAATCATCAGCACAACTTCTCTATTTTCAAAATTTCAAATCTTATCTCTCATGAAAGAGCTTATAACAAATGAGAATCTGCATTTTAAAACAATTACATAGTACTACACTGTTACGAAGAATGCCAGTAAAGCGTCCCTGTGCCAGATCAGCCTCCATTGAGCCAATGTGTCCTACCCTTTTGTTTACTACCACTGTACCCATAATGCATACATAGGCCACAATGTAATGCTCTTCAATCCATTTCTGACTCCATGTCAAACAAACCCAATATTAAATGACTGGCTTTATTTTTAAATATTGCTTTGTATCAGTAACAAAGCACTGATCAGGCATGTTATTGATATGGATGGCACAGAAATCTGTACTGTGCTGTTTACCTACCTGGAGACACAATCCTATTCTCAGTGAAACAAGTGTACAAAACCTCATGGTACAAGGAATGATCAACTTGCCCCAATGCAGTACTCAGTGTTGTTCCTTCATCTCATCAATGTCTATATTAATTTTCAGTTTCAGGCGAAGTGAACAGGGGCCTAGGTTTGGAACTCACAGGATACTAGGTCTTGGTTAACACTCAACATAGAAATTAGTTCATCCTTTATTTGATCTAAAGTTGCCACAAAATGGCTGTGGGAAAATGTGAAATTGTTCATCTTGGAAGGGAGAACCTAAAAAAAAAGTATAATTTCACTGGATTAAAACTGCAGAAAGCTGCAACAAAGGGACTTGGAGATACAGGTACATGAAACTTAGAAAGCTAGCACAGATGTACAGCAGGTAATCAGGAAGCTTAATGGAATGATGGCCCTTATTTCAAGGGAGATGGAGTGTAATGGTAGGGAGTCCTGCTCCTCAGATGCTGCCTGACCCGCTATTTTCCAGCACTGCACTCTCAACTCTGATCTCCAGCATCTGCAGTCCTCACCTTCTCCACGGCAGTCTTACTGCAACTATACAAAAGGGTGCTGGTGTGACCACAGCTGGAGTACTGGGAGCAGTTTCGGTCCCCTTATTTAAGGAAATTTCACTGGAGGTGGGTCAGAAAAGGTTCACTAGGATGATCCCTGGTATGGAGGGATTATGAATAAAGATTAAACAGGTTGTGACTCTATTCACTGGAGTGTAGAAGAATGAGAGGTGTTGCCATTGAAAGGTATAGGATTCGTAAGGGCTTGACATGGTAAATACTGATTGGATATTTTCTTTCATGAACAAGTCTAGGACCGGAGGCCACAGTCTCAGAATAAAAAGGTGCCAATTTAAGACCGAGATACAGTCAGGAGAAATTTCTTCTGAGTTGAGAATCTGTGGAACGCTTTGCCACAGAGAGCTGTTGGGGCAGTCTTTGTGTATACTTAAGGCTGAGATACTTTCTTGATAAGCAGGGAAATTAAGGGTTACAGGGAAAAGACTGGAAAGTGAATACGAATACCAATCAGCCATGATCCTATTGAATAGCAGAGAGGCTCAAGGGGTGGAATGGCCTACTCCAGTTCCTATTTCTTATGGTTTTAAAAGCTCCATGGTGGCTTGCCATGAGTGCATTTAATACTCAATTCAGGAAACATTTCTTTTCACTTTTATTCACTCATGTTAAATGAAAGATGATAAGCACTGCATCCAGGTTATCCAACTTTCACAGAAATGCCTCGATATCCAGTAGCAGTCTCCCAAAGCACGCTATATGCAGTACTGGTGCCCTGCTCTTGCAGAAAGCAAGGACTCAGCTCTCACAGACAACTCTTAATTCAATACTAAGACTGTTAGCTCTCCCCAGAGAGTACAGTTTTGGGTTCCGAGACTGCAGTGCTTTGACATAGAGTAGTTGAGAAATTGTGGAACTCACGTGCACAGTATTGTTGAGGACGAGATGGCCAAATCTCTCACACAATACAGCAATGAGTTGCAAGGTGACTAACTGCTGTTCCTGCTGCTCCCATTCAGGCAAACCATTAGTATGGCTTGTGGCAAGCCTGTCATCCATTTCTCCTGCTAAACATGTAAGACCCTGAAAAATAGACACACATTACCTTACCCTGAGTCTGCACCTTTCCACCACATTGTCCAAAACCATTCACACATATCACACCTCTTCAAAGCATTTTGTCATTCTTTCCCCTAATATTAACTGTTACTGCTGAACTCAATATGGCTCCTCCTTGCATTCGCAGTGATACTCCATTTTTAGCAAATAAAAGAAGCGCACATAGAATAAACTTACTTCCAAAACCTTTCTGCTCTCTTTTCCATTGCTGCTGTCCAAGTGCTGGCCCTAAAGGAGCCTTCCACATCCATCAAAGTTTTACCTACACATCCACTAATATCATTTATTGTATCCGTTGCTTCCGATGCGGTCTCCTAGACATTGGGGAGACTGGGCGCCTCCTAGCACAGCGCTTTAGGGAACATCTCCGGGACACGCGCACCAATCAACCACACCACCCCGTGGCCCAACATTTCAACTCCCCCTCCCACTCTGCCGAGGACATGGAGGTCCTGGGCCTCCTTCACTGCCGCTCCCTCACCACCAGACGCCTGGAGGAAGAACGCCTCATCTTCCACCTTGGAACACTTCAACCCCAGGGCATCAATGTGGACTTCAACAGTTTCCTCATTTCCCCTTCCCCCACCTCACCCTAGTTCCAAACTTCCAGCTCAACACTGTCCCCATGACTTGTCCTATCTGCCTAGCTCCTTTTTCACCTCTCCTCCCTGACCTATCACCTTCATCCCCTCCCCGACTCACCCACTGTACTCTATGCTACTTTCTCCCCACCCCCACCCTCCTCTAGCTTATCTCTCCACGCTTCAGGCTCACTGCCTTTATTCCTGATGAAGGGCTTTTGCCCGAAACGTTGATTGCCTGAACTGCTGTGCTCTTCCAGCACCACTAATCCAGAATCTGGATCACTATTAACTGGGTCCTAACTTCACTGCTCACATTTGTGGCAACCAACCTTTTTGTAAAGATCGTGAGACATCCTGAGCCATCCAGGATTACAACCAAGGACAGGATACATGACAACATTGAGAGGTTTTCTGAAGGATTGCATGAAACACCTCACCCTGGGAAAGGAGTACATGGAATCATACACTTCACTACTTTCAGTGAACCCATCAACCTGCTTCAATGGAGAACAGTCAAAGTGTGTGTGCACAGGTGAGCCACACTAACCGGACAGCTCCAAACTTTGTGCCATTCACTAATTTCAGACAATATTCAAAGTTGGAATTCAAACATTAAGGCCACAACAGGTATATTCTCTTCAGAGCTAAGGAGGAGGAAAGTTTGCTGGTTCGTGTGTGTGTAGGTGATCTCTGATGTTGGGATACAGGATCAGTTCTCAGTATTAAAAGCCACTTGGGTGAAGCAAAAGTTGACACCTTCAACAAAACAAGAAAACAAAACTGAAGGACCAAACAGGCAATTAGGAGACAATTGTATAGTGATATTGTAACTGGAGTAGTAATCACAGAGTCATAAAATCCTACAGCAGGGAGACAGGCCCTTTGGCCCAAACTGGTCCATGCCAATCAGAATGTCCGTTCATGCTAACCCTATTTCCCTGCACTTGGCCCAAATCCTTCTAACCCTTTCCTATCCGTGTATTTGTACAAATGCCTTTTAAATGTTGTTAATGAATCCACCTCAACCACTCCCGCTGGCAGCTCTTTCTTATGCGTACCACCCTCTATGTGAAAAAGCTGACCACCAGGTTCCCTTTTATTCTTTCCCCTTTTATCTTAAAGGGATGCTCTCTACTCCTTGATTCCACAACCTTGGGAAAAAACAGTGAGTGCGCATCCACCCTATTCACACCTCTATAAGGTCCTATGCTTTACAGAAAAGTCGTGAATTAGATTACTTACAGTGTGGAAACAGGCCCTTCGGCCCAACAAGTCCACACCGACCCGCCGAAGCGCAACTCACCCATACCCCTTACCTAACACTACGGGCAATTTAGTGTGGCCAATTTACCTGACCCGCACATCTTTGGATTGTGGGAGGAAACCCACGCAGACACGGGGAGAACGTGCAAACTCCACAGTCAGTCCCTTGTCCAACCTCTCTCTCTAACTCAGACCATTCAGTCCTTGGCAACATCCTTGTAAATTTCTCCTGCACTCTTTCCAGTTTAATAACATCCTTCCTATCAGGTGATCAAAACTGAACACGATACTCCAAGTACGGCCTCACCAATGTCCTGTATAACTGCTACATTCACCATGAAACTCCTACCTTGATAACCTTCCTCACTGTCACTAAGCTAAGCCAAAGAGAGACAACAGATTTCTGTTGCTCTAGGCATAAGCCATCTGATTCACTATTATAGCAATCATCAGTGGCTACATGGTCACATTTAGGCCAGCTTTCAAATTCCAGGTTTTTATCAGAAATTGCAGCAGGACCTTTATCAGCTATGGAAGTGGGCCAAGAAATGGTAAATGGAGTCTAAGCTAGATAAGTGTGAGATCTTGCATTTTACAAAGTCAAATCAAGGTAGGAGTTTCATGGAGAATGGTAGCGCCTTAAGGTGTGTAGGGCAGCAGAGGGACCTTGGAGTTCAAATGCATGATTCTCTGAAAGTGGAGTCAGAGGTAGACAGGGCAGTGAAGGCGGCTTTTGGCACACTGGCCTTCAGGGCACTGAGTTTAGAAGTTGGGAGGTTATGTAACAGTTATACAGGACTTTGGTGAGGCCGTACTTGGAGTATCGTGTTCAGTTTTAATCACCTGATAGGAAGGATGTTATTAAACTGGAAAGAGTGCAGAAGAAGAGGAGGAGAAGGAGAGGATTAGGCAAAATGAGAAGATATTTAATTGGGGAAGAGGAGACTATGACGCGATGAGACAGGAGTTAGGAAGCATGGACTGGGAACAATTGTTCCATGGTAAAGGCACTATAGACATGTGGAGACTGTTTAAGGAACAGTTGTTGTGAGTGATGAATAAATATGTCCCTCTGAGACAGGCAAGAAGGGGTAAGATAAAGGAACCTTGGATGACGAGAGCGGTGGAGCTTCTTGTCAAAAGGAAGGTAGCTTACATAAGGTGGAGGAAGCTAGGGTCAAGCTCAGCTCTTGAGGATTACAGGCAGGCGACGAAGGAGCTCAAAAATGGTCTGAGGAGAGCCAGGAGGGGGCATGAGAAAGGCTTGGCAGAACGGATTAGGGAGAACACAAAGGCATTTTACACTTATGTGCGGAATAAGAGAATGGTCAAAGAAAGAGTAGGGCCGATCAGGGGTAGCATAGGGAACTTGTGTGTGGAATCTGAGGAGATGGGGAAGCCCCAATGAGTTTTTTGCTCCTGTCTTTACGAAAGAAGCAAATTTTGTAGTGAATGAAACCTGCTTTGAAGAGCAGGTGTGCATGCTGGAATGGATAGAGATAGAGGAAGCTGATGTGCTGAAAATTTTGTCAAACATTAAGATTGACAAGTCGCCAGGCCTGGACCAGATTTGTCCTCGGCTGCTTTGGGAAACGAGAAATGCAATTGCTTCGCCACTTGCGAAGATCTTTGCATTCTCGCTCTCCACTGGAGTCGTACCTGAGGACTGGAGAAAGGCAAATGTAATTCCTCTCTTCAAGAAAGGAAATAGGGAAATCCCCGGCAATTACAGACCAGTAAGTCTCATGTCTATCATCTGCAAGGTTTAGAAAGGATTCTGAGGGATAGGATTTACGACCATCTGGAAGAGCATGGCTTGATTAAATGCAGTCAACACGGCTTTGTGAGGGGCAGGTCATGCCTCTCAAACCTTATTGAGTTCTTTGAGGATGTGACTAGAAAAGTTGATGAGGGTCGAGGGTGGTGTATATGGACTTCAGCAAGGCATTTGATAAGGTTCCCCATGATTGGCTCATTCAGAAGGTCAGGAGTAATGGGGCACAGGGGAACTTAGCTGTCTGGATACAGAATTGGCTGGCCAACAGAAGACAGCGAGTGGTAGTAGAAGGAAAATATTTTGCCTGGAAGTCAGTGGTGAGTGGTGTTCCACAGGGCTCTGTCCTTGGGCCTTTACTCTTTGTAATTTTTATTAATGACTTGGATGAGGGGATTGAAGGATGGGTCAGCAAATTTGCAGATGACACAAAGGTTGGAGGTGTCGTTGACAGTGTAGAGGGCTGTTGTAGGCTGCAGCGGGACATCGACAGGATGCAGAGATGGGCTGAGAGGTGGCAGATGGAGTTCAACCTGGATAAATGCGAGGTGATGCATTTTGGAAGGTTGAATTTGAAAGCTGAGTACAGGATTAAGGATAGGATTCTTGGCAGTGTGGAGGAACAGAGGGATCTTGGTGTGCAGGTACATAGATCCCTTAAGATGACCACCTAAGTGGACAGGGTTGTTAAGAAAGCATATGGTGTTTTGGCTTTCATTAACAGGAGGATTGAGTTTGAGTCGTGAGATCTTGTTGCAGCTCTATAAAACTTTGCTTAGACTGCACTTGGAATACTGCGTCCAGTTCTGGTCGCCCTATTATAGGAAAGATGTGGATGCTTTGGAGATGGTTCAGAGGAGGTTTACCAGGATGTTGCGTGGACTGGAGGGCTTATCTTATGAAGAGAGGTTGACTGAGCTCGGACCTTTTTCATTGGAGAAAAGGAGGAGGAGAGGGGACCTAATTGAGGTATACAAGATAATGAGAGGCATAGATAGAGTCGATAGCCAGAGACTATTTCCCAGGACAGAAATGGCTAACACAAGGGGTCATAGTTTTAAGCTGGTTGGAGGAAAGTATAGAGGGGATGTCAGAGGTGGGTTCTTTACACAGAGAGTTGAGAGAGCATGGAATGCGTTGCCAGCAGCTGTTGTGGAAGGAAGGTCATTGGGGACATTTAAAGAGACTGATGGACATGCATATGGTCACAGAAAGTTGAGGGTGCATACATGAGGATCAATGGTCGGCACAACATCGTGGACTTAAGGGCCTGTTCTGCGCTGTACTGTTCTATGTTCTAAGAAATTTACAAGGATGTTGCCAGAACTGAATGGTCTGAGTTATAGGGAGAAGTTGGACAAGCTAAGACTTTTCTGTAGAGCATTAGAGATGGGCGTAAGTACTGGCCAAGTCAGAGATGCCTGCATCTCACAAAAACAGAATGGATCAATGATAAACTCAGATCTGCCAAGCCAGCAAAGTCATAGAACAAAGGAAAATACAACACAGGACCAAGCCCATCAGCCCTCCAAGCCTGCGCCAATCCAGATCCTCTATCTAAACCTGTCACCTGTTTTCAAAGGATCTGTATACCTCTGCTCCCCGCCCATTCATGTAATGTCTAGATACATCTTAAATGACGCTATCGTGCCCACCTCCACCGGCAACACATTCAGGGCACCCACCACCCTCTGCATAGAGAATTTTCATGCGTATCTCCCTTAAACTTTTACCCTCTCACCTTGAACTCCTGACCCCTAGTAATTGAGTTCCCCACTCTGGGAAAATGTTACTTGCTATCCATCCTGTCTATATCTCGCATGACTTTGTAGACCTCAGTTAGGTCCCCCCTCAACTTCTTTCTTTTGAACAAAAATAATGCTAAACTACTCAACCTCTCTTCATAGCTAGTGCTCTCCATACCAGGCAACTTCTTCATCAACCTCCTCTGCACCTCTCCAAAGCATCTGCACCCCTTTGGTAATACGGCGACACAGAATTCCAAACATGGCCGAACCAAAGTCCTGTACAACTGTAACATGACCTCGGAGAAAGTGAGCACTGCAGATGCTGGAGATCAGAATTAAAGAGTGTGGTGCTGGAAAAGCACAGCCAGTCTGGCGGCATCCAAGCAGCAGGAGAGTCGACGTTTCCAGCATAAGCTCTTCATCAGCAATGAACATGTAACATGACCTGCCAACTCTTGTATTCAGTACCCCATCTGATAAAGGAAAGCATGCCATATGTCTTTTTGACCACTCTATTGACCTGCGTTGGCACCTTCAGGGTACAATGGACCTGTACACCCAGATTTCTCTGTACATCAATTTTCCTTAGGGCTTTTCCACTTACTGTACAGTTTGCTCGAGAATTGGATCTTCCAAAATGCATCACCTCACGTTGCCCAGATTGAACTCAACCTGCCATTTCTCCACCCAACTCTTCAATCTATTTTCTACAGTATTCTCTGACAGTCCCCTTCAATATCTGCTACTCCACCAGTCTTATTGCCATCTGAAAACTTGTTCATCAGACAACCTATACCTTCTTCCAGATCACTTACATATATCACAAACAACAATGGTCCCAGCAATGATTCCTGTGGAACACCACTGGTCACAGTTCTCCATTTTGAGAAGCTCCCTTCCACTACTATACTCTGTCTCCTGCTGCCTAGATAGTCCTCTATCCATCTAGCTAGTACACCCTGGATTCCATGCGACTTCACTTTCATCATCAGCCTACCATGGGGAACCTTATCAAACGCCTTACTGAAATCCATGTATATGACATTTACAGTCCTTCTCTCATCCATCAACTTTGTCACTTTCTCAAAGAATTCTATTAAGTTGGTAAGACATTACCTTCCCTGCACAAAATCATGTTGCATATCACTGATAAACCCATTTTCTTCCAAATGGGAATAGATCCTATCCCTCAGTATTTTCTCCGGCAGCTTCTATACCACTGAGGTCAGGCTCACTGGTCTATAATTACCTGGACAAAGTTGAAAATCACACCAGGTTATAGTCCAACAGGTTTATTTGGAAGCACTAGCTTACAGAGCGCTGCTTCATCAGCACAGCTACCTTTTCCGAGTTGGACTATTTACATACTGCTGTACAAAATCCTCCTGGAAGTTCCTTACAAATTCTCCTCCATCTTCACATAATCTGTTTACATTATTGTACCTCTATCTCACGCTCGCTGGTTGGAGGTCTGTAGCACAGCCCGAACATTGTTACTGCACCCTTCCTTTTTCTGAGGTCTGCCCATATTGTCTTACTGCTCGAGTCCTCCATAATGTCCTCCTTCAGCACAGCTGTGATATTCTCTCTGAACAGTAATGCAACTCCCCCACCCCTTTTACCCCTTCACTATCCCGCCTGAAGTATCAATAACCTGGGATCTTTAGTTACTGATCATGTCCTTCCCTTAACCAAGTCTCAGTAATAGCAATACCATATGCCTAAGTACCAATCCAAGTCCCAAGTTCATCTACCCTACCCACTACACTTCTCGCATTAAAACAAATGCACCTCAGACCACCTGTCCCTTTGCATTCATCATCTACACCCTGCCTACTCTTCCCCTTCGTCATGCTCACTTCATTAAGTAGTTCCTTACAGGCATTTAGTTAATAGCACCTTTCTGTCCACTAACCTCCTCATTTGGTTCCCATCCCCCTGCCACATTAGTTTAAATCCTCTAGCAGCATTAGCCAAAGCACCCCCTAGGACATTGGTTCCAGTCCTTGCCGAAGTGTAGACTGTCTGATTTGTAGTCGTTCCACTCCTCCAGAACTGGTCCTAATGTCCAAAAATCTGAACCCTTCCCTCCTGCACCACCTCTCAAGGCACGCATTCATCCTGCCTATTCTTTCATTTCCACTCAGAAAAGCACATGGCACTGGTAGTAATCCTGCAATTACTACCTCTGAGGTCCTACTTTTTAACTTGCCTTTCAACTCTCTAAATTCTACCTGTAGGACTTCATCCCATTTTTTAACCTATATCACTAGTGTGTATATGCACCAGGACAGCTGACTATTCACCCTCCCCTTCAGAGTGTTCTGCAGCCAATCTGAGACATCCCTGACCCATGCACCTGAAAGGCAACATACCATTCGGGAGTTTCGTTTTCAACCACAGAACCATCTATCTACTCCTGAATCCCCCATGACTACAGCCCTTTCACTCTTTCCCCCATTCTTCTGTCCAGCAAAGGTAGCCACGCTGTCAGGAACCTGGCTACTGCTGCATTCTCCTGGTGAGCCATCTCCCCCAACAGTATCCAAACCAGTATACCTGCCTTGGAGAGAGATGACCACAGAAGACACTTGCACTGCCTTCCTGCTCCTTCTCTGCCTTTTGGTCACCCATTCCCTTTCTCCATCAGATATCCTAATCTGCAGTGTGACCAATTCACTCAATGTGCTATGAACGACCTCAGCATCGTGGATGCTCCAAAGTGAGTCCATCCACAGCTCCAGAGCCGACATGGGGTCTAACAATAGTTGTGGCTGGACACACTTCCTGCATGTGAAGGAGTCAGGACTATCAGCCGCGTCCTTGAGCTCTCACATTGAACAACAGAAGCATAATATGGGTCTGAGATCTCGTGTCATTTATAATCTTAAACTTAACTTAATCTAACTATAATATTAAATAATAGATAAATGAAAAAACGAAAAAGGAAAATGTTTCCTAATCGCACAATAAAAGAGAAATAGAAAAGCCTTACCTTACCAATACACCACAGTGTCATTTTTTAGTGGAGACAACGACGGGTGGTTGGGAGACACTATATGTATAATGTTTCAGATTCAGCCACTGCCCAAATATATCAGTTCACTCATCTTCCCAGAGTGTAATTCGACTGCTACCGTTCAGCTCCTCGCTCTCATTGCTCCCGCTGCTGCTGAAAATGGAGGCTACAGACTCTCAAGGTAAGCCCTCCTTACCCTCTTGTGCCAAAATAGAGAGCTATCTCAGAGTAGATAAAGTCTGTCCTGCCAATGGGACAGATTGTACTGAGTGTAGGTAATGGTAGTGGTATACACAGTCAGTAGTTCATGCGTGAACTACTGTGTTTAAAAAAAAATTACAGCATGTGTTTCTTAAAAATCTTTCTCCTCTCACCTTAAAAGTATGCCACCTAATCTTGAAGTCCCCCACCCTAGGGAAAAGACATCTGCCATTCACTTATCTGGAACCCTCATGATTTTATAAACCTCTACAAGGTTACCCCTCAACCTCCTACACTTCTGTGAATAAAATTCCAGCCTCTCATAACTTAAACCCTCCATTCCTGGTAAATCTTTTCTAAACTCTCTCCAGCTTAATAATATCCTTTCTAAAATAGGGTGACCATAACTCGTGTTACTATACAGGGTAAACACTCCTGCTTAATTTAAAGCAGCAACTCAGAAAAGATTTATCCCGTGTAATAATCTGTGAAAATTTGAGGCGCCAAGAACTACTTAAAGTAAAAATTAAGAATTTTATTTCTTAAAGTATAACAGAGAATAATTAACTCAAAACTATTTACAACCCCTTCCTCTAATCTATCTTTTACCTTCCCCTTCTACAATATTAGTCCGATAAAACGTCCAATCAAGATTTACAAAACAAAACTTCTCATCTCAAAACCAGGCAGCTTTCGGTTCTCCTTTGATTCCTGTCTTCATTTCTTCTTCTTGGGAATTCTGCTTCACAGGTTACTGATCGACAAAGGTACCTTTAAGACAGCTATTTCTCAGGCAGTCCTTACATGCGGGTAGCTTGACAGTTCTCCTCTCAACTGTTCAATTCTCTCCGGCCTTATACCCCAAACCATCAGATTGTGTCATTTGCTTTAAGACTGTCAATACACTAAATTCAAACTGGATTGAAGTTTGGTATTTTTGGGGGTATAATTTAAACTGACTGGCCTAATTCGAATCTGTTTTGTTGTTTCCAGGCAACCAGCTACCCGAGTTACCCTGTAGCTGGAGCACATGTTACATTGTATCTTACTGAGAACGCTTGCTACTGTCACTGCGATCTTTTAACTCTCTCAAAGATAACAACATGCCCACACCTTCATAACACTAGGCACAGTACTCCAGATGATGCCTTAAAATCCTGTACAATCTCAACATGATATCCCAACTCCTATACTCAGAGGTCTGAACAATGAAGGCAAGTGTGCGAAGTGCCTTCCTAATCACCCTATCTACGTATAATGCCAACTTCAAAGAAAACCTGCTTCAGTACAGCTACAACACTAGCATCTACCAAACAATGAAAAGCTGCCCCATGTGCCCTGAAACAAAAGTATGTCTGTCCCAACCTAGCCAATTGCCACCCCATCAGTGTACTCGCAATCATTAGTAAAGTGTTGGAAGGTACCATCAACAGTACAATGAAGCAGCACTTACTCAGCAATTACCAATTTACGATACTCAATTTGGGTTCTGCCAAGGCTACGCAACTCCTGACCTCATTACAGTCTTGATTGAAATGTGGACAAAGCTGAATTTCAGAGTGACAGCCCTTGACATCAAGGCTGTATTCGTATGACATTAAGGAGCCCTAACAACACTATGAGAATCAATGGAAGGAGGAGAAAATCTTTCCACTGCTTGCAGTTGTACCTCATACAAAAGAAAATGGTTGTTGTTGTCAGAGGTCAAGAGTTCCAAAGGTGCAACATCTCCAACAGTTTCATCAACGATCTTCTCTCCATGAGGTCAGATGTGGAAATATTCACTCATGTTCAGCAAGATCTGGACAATATCCAGGTTTGTACTTTCAAGTTGCAAGTAATATTGCCAGGCAATGACCATCTCCAACAAGAAAGAATCTAACCATCACCCCTTGACATTCAACAGACTCATTATCACCAAATCCTGGGGTTACTATTGATTAGAAACTAAACTGAATATAAATATTCTGGCTACAAGAACAGGTCAGAAGCTAGGAATGCTGCAGTGACTAACTACCTCCTGATTCCTGTTGGGGATAATCTGCTATCGGGGTACCTACATTGGGGCTAGGGAGGGGAGCACCATTATTAAAGCAGACACTGTCAGATACCAGCTAAAACACAGCCATGTAAAGTAAACCCAGCCACTGCAGGACTGTCTGCCTGAGGCCACATTCCTTGGGGATTAGAACATGTCCGTCAGTTTCAGATCATCCTGTTACAATCTCATTGTTAATAAAGGAAACCGGTAACTATCGGATAGTGTAAATCGCACCGATACTACACTTGATTGATAAAGTACTTGCTAATGCCTCCGCTGACGTCAAAATCATTCGGGTCCTGTGTTAAATGATAATACCTGTATATTCAACTATGGAGAACTATTGTGAACGCCCAGACAACCAGGCGCATAGCAATGAGGAAACCCTTCCAAACAATAAACTTTTAAATTACAAGATCGGAAACTGCTGAACCCAGGATGTCTACCCATTGTTCAGCACAGCAGGAGCTGGACAGGTATCTCGGGGCAGCCAATAGAGACACTAATCCCTTCATAGACAGGTGAACCGACCAATGAGAGAACCGAACGAGGGGAACCTGACCGGGAACTCGAGGAAGCGCGAAGTATAACTGCTCCAGGTCCGTAGAGGAAGACAGAACGCCTTCTCCAACGAATTGCATGCCTTTGAATTCGTTGTATAGTTTGCCAGTCTTGATTCTGTAATAAACGGTGTTTTTGCTCCAAACTCTAGCCGGTGTGATCTCTCCTTCCAAAGAACACGTGGAGACGAGACCCTACGGGTCTGTCCCAACATTCCCAAAAGCCTGTTCATTATCTACATGGCACAAGTCAGAAGTGTGACAGAATATTCCCCACTTGTCCCACTTAACTGGCACAACAAACATTGACTCCGTCCACAACCGACGCTCTGCAGTATGTATCATCTCAAGATGCACTGCAGATGATTCACCAAGGCTCCGTGAACATGTTCCAAACCCATAACCACTTCCATCTAGAAGGACAAGGGCAAATATATGGAACACCACCAAGCAACTCACCATCCAGATTTAGATGGTTCCTTCAGCACTGCTGGCTTAAAATTCTATCCCTGGCCACATTATGGGCTCATCAACTCCAAATATACTGCAGCAGTTCAAGAAGGTAGCTCACCTTCTGAAGGACAACAAGAGATTGGCAATAAGTGCTGGCCCCATCAGAGACACCCACACCTCACAAATGAATTTTTTTGAAATTCCAATTCATCCCATATTGCAAGAACTGACTGCATTTCATTTCTGGCAAAATCTGACAATCTCTATTCACAGGTTCCACTGTGTTACTTTTATAATAGGAACTTTATCATCAGATGAAACTTGACGTTTCTCTCTGCCTGATTCCCAGTTCAACTGTCCCCTTGTACTCCTTCAGAAATATGAAGGGAAGAGATAACTTGATGCACCGTGTCACTGACCTTCAGACATTCAATGAAGAAATCTCCTGTAAGGTTGCTCTCCTGAAGATTGCTCAGTAACTGTGCCAGGCACTCAATCCGCCACTGTTCTGAGGATACTTTCTCATACAAAGTCTCATCTTCATCACTGATTAAAGTAAAAACACAGCTTCAGAGACAGGCTCTGGACAGGTGGTGACACAAATCTGGGTTTCATCAGTGTCCTTACGGAACCTCTTCACATGAATATGCTAACCAGGGGCAGCATGAACATAAGAAATAGAAGTGGGGGCAAGGATGGATCCTTTGGAGACACTAGATGTAACATTGTAGAAGTAAGAGGAGAAACCATTGCAAATGATTCTCTGAAACCAGCTCATTCGAAATGAGTGGGATCAGATGATAGAGACCCAATAGAGAAAGATTGTGTGATCAAGCATGTCAAAGGCTACAAATCAATCAGCTACAGTAGAGTGCATTCGTCCAGTTATATAGGATGTCATTTGTGGCTATGGTTAGGACGGTTTCAGTAATGTGGCAGAGATGAAAATCTAATTCTGGGGATTCATAGATGGAGTTGGTGAGGTATGGACAATAATTTGGAAAACAACAATACATTTGAGAACTTCAATGAGGAAAAGGGGGATGGAAATAGGACAGTAGTTTGCAGGAATGGTGGGGGTCAAGAGTGATTTTTTGAGGAGATTATGGAGCATGTGGAAGGGGAAATAGTCAATACCTGAAGAGAGGACAGCCTTAACAATAGGAGTGAATGCAGGGGTCAAGGAGCAACATTAGGTGGTCAACAATTTAATGAAAATGGGCTCAAGAGAATAGAAGATGGTTTCTATGCACTGATAGATTTGGCAAGGGCCAACAAGGAAACAGGAGGGCAACTACCAGAAACATGTGATGAGTTAGGACAGAGAACCATTAGAGATGAATTATCAGAGACAGATGAACCACAGGACTCAACCTTGATAAAAATGTCTGAGAGTTCCTTATGCTTCTGGGTGACATTGTGTGTGGAGGTTTCAAGAAATCAGTTAGTATCAGAGAAAATGTAGTGCCAACAAATGGTTTACAATGTTAAATGTGAAATAATATGTCAGTTGTTGATTCTTTCAGGTATTATTAACCACCAGCAAAACTTTCCTACCTTACGGTCTCCTTCACAGTGAGCTTCACACCGCCCTCACTACCTGCTGTAAAATGGTACAACGGGTTTTTGACAGGACTTGATTGTGTCAGGCCTGCAAGTTGCTTCAACACCAACATAGCTACTGGAGGTTCAGACTTCTGCAGGAACCACAAAATAATCTCCTGGCAACCAGAGCTGATAGACAAAAAGAGACTTCTAGTGAACAATAAAAAGTCAGTAACTTAAACAAAAAACAAACACAATCAGATGAAGGAATTGGATAAGAGTGATATTTTAAGATGGTGCTGTAGAATGGCAACTTTGTACACTTCTCACTGTACTCCTGTCTTCCTGCACTTAAGTGCACAGATAATAAAATCTAATAGAATAGCAGTCCAGGAGAAGAAATTCCTGCCTATTTCAGTTTGAAACAAAGTATCTCCGTGTTCTAAGCCTACGTCCCTCTTTCAACACACCCCCACAAGTGGGAAAAAGCTTCTCAACATCGTCCCTATCAAGCCCCCTCAAGAACCTTCCATATTTCGATAAGATCATCCATCATTTTTCTAGATATTAATAAATAAAGGCCTAATCTCCTGAGCTGATCTTAATGGGTCACCTCCTTCATCTGAGGAACCAGTCTCGTGAATCTCTTTTGCATTGTCTCTAATGCCAATCCTTTCTTAAACATGGGGACCAAACTGTCCACAACATTCCAAGTGCAACCTCCAGTATTCTGTACAGTTGTAACAAGCCTTAACTATTTTAAAACTGTAATCCTCTACCAATAAAGGCTAAAATATCATTTGCTTTTTTCATTATTTGTTGCACCTAAATGCTAACCTTTTGTGCTTCATGTCTAAGAACACCCAGATTCTCCTGTGAGGCACTTTTTTGGAGTCTCTCCATTTAAATAAGTGGCTATCTTTTGATTCTTCCTACCAAAATGCATGTCTTGTACATCATACCAAATTGCATGTCATTGCATCACACTTTCCTACATTAAATTCCACCTGCCAAGTTGATGCCCACTCAGTTTTCGGGTGGGGGGGGGGGTGGAGGATGCTCTGGTTTCCTCCCACAGTTCAAAGATGTGCAGGTTAGGTGAACTGATCATGCTAAATTGCCAATAGTGTTCAGGGATGTGTAGGTTAGATGCATTAGTTAGGGGGAAATGTAGACTAATAGGAGAATGGGTCTGGGTAGGTTACTCTTCAGAGGGTCGGTGTGGACTTGCTGGGCCGAAGGGCCTATTTCCACATATAGGAATTCCAATTCACTTAACGAATATCCCCTTGCAGATTCCTTACTTATTCATTGCAACATGCCCTCTGATCTATTTTACCATCAGCAAATTTGGATACATCATACTGTGCCCCCTCTTCTTAGTCATTAAGTATAAATAGTAAATAACTGGCACTGTGGCTCAGTGGTTAACACTACTGCCTCACAGCACCAGTGTCCGAGGTTCTATTCCAGCCTTGGGCGACTGTCTGTGTGGAGATTGCACATTCTCCCCGTGTCTAATCTAAAAACTGAAGACCTAAGACTGATGCTTATGGCATTCCACAACCTGTGCCTTTCCAACATGAAAAAGACACACTGATCTTGCCTTGTGTGTTAATCTGTCCTGAACATATCACAATACAATATCCTAAATTCCATGAACTCCTCTTATTTGTTACCTTATTGAATGCCTTCCAAAAATCCAAATACATCTACTCATTCTTCTTTACGAACCCTGCTGATTATATTCTTTTTCTTCAGAGTTGTCAAGAAGTTTTTTTTAAATATTAGATTACTTACAGGCCCTTCGGCCCAACAAGTCCACACCGACCCGCCAAAGTGCAACCCACTCAGACTCATTCCCCGACCTTATATTTAGGCAACAGACAATAGGTGCAGGAGTAGGCCATTCTGCCCTTCGAGCCTGCACCACCATTCAATATGATCATGGCTGGTCAACCTTAATCAGTATCCTGTCCCTGCCTTGTCTCCATAACCCTTGATTCCATGATCCTTGAGAGCTCTATCCAACTCTTTCTTAAATGAATCCAGAGACTAGGCCTCCACTGCCCTCTGGGGCAGAGCATTCCACACAGCCACTACTCTCTGGGTGAAGAAGTTTCTCCTCATCTCTGTCCTAAATGGTCTAACCCGTATTTTTAAGCTGTGTCCTCTGGTTTGGCACTCACCCATCAGCCTAAACATGTTTCCTGCCTCCAGAGTGTCCAATTCTTTAATAACCTTATATGTCTCAATCAGATCCCCTTTCAGTCTTCTAAACTCAAGGGTATACAAGCCCAGTCGCTCCAGTCTTTCAGCGTAAGGTAGTCCTGCCATTCCAGGAATTGACCTCGTGAACCTACACTGCACTCCCTCAATAGCCAGGATGTCTTTCCTCAAATTTGGAGACCAGAACTGCACACAGTACTCCAGGTGTGGTCTCACCAGGGCCCTGTACAGCTGCAGAAGAACCTCTTTGCTTCTATACTCAATTCCTCTTGTTATGAAGGCCAGCATGCTATCAGCTTTCTTCATTACCTGCTGTACCTGCATGCTTGCCTTCATTGACTGGTGTACAAGAACACCCAGATCTCTCTGTACTGCCCCTTTACCTAAATTAATTCCATTGAGATAGTAATCTGCCTTCCTGTTCTTGCCACCAAGGTGGATAACCATACATTTATCCACATTAAACTGCATCTGCCATGCATCTGACCACTCACCTAACTTGTCCAGATCACACTGTAATCTCCTAACATCTCCATCACATTTCATCCTGCCACCCAGCTTATATCATCAACAAATTTGCTAATGTTATTACTAATACCATCTTCTATATCATTAACATATATTGTAAAAAGCTGCGGTCCCAGCACTGATTCCTGCGGTACCACTGCCTGCCATTCCGAAATGGAGCCGTTTATCACTACTCTTTGTTTCCTATCAGCCAACCAACTTTCAATCCAAGTTAGTACTTTGCCCCCAATATCATGCGCCCTAATTTTGCTCACTAACCTCCTATGTGGGACTTTATCAAAAGCTTGCTGAAAGTCCAGGTACACTACACCTACTGGATCCCCCTCGTCCATCTTCAGAGTTACATCCTCAAAAAATTCCAGAAGATTAGTTAAGCATGATTTCCCCTTCATAAATCCATGCTGACTCTGACCTATCCTGTTACTACTATCCAGATGTGTCGTAATTTCATCCTTTATAATAGACTCTAGAATCTTACCCACCACTGAGGTCAGACTAACTGGTCTATAATTTCCTGCTTTCTCTCTCCCACCTTTCTTAAAAAGTGGTACAACATTAGCCACCCTCCACTCCGCAGGAACTGATCCCGAATCTATCGGTTTGGAAAATAATCACCAACGCTTCCACGATTTCTCGAGCTACCTCCTTCAGTACCCTGGGATGTACACCATCAGGCCCCAGGGACTTATCAACCTTCAGACCTAACAGTCTCTCCAACACTAATTCCTGGCAAATATAAGTTCCCTTAAGTGCAGGTCCTTCAGCCACTGTTACCTCAGGGCGATTGCTTGTGTCTTCCCCAGTGAACACCGATCTGAAGTAACAATTCAATTCTTCTGCCATTTCTTTGTTCCCCGTAATATACCCCCCGTTTTTGTCTTCAAGGGCCTAATTTTAGTTGGTTGCTGTTTTGACCACAATTCAAATTTAACCAGTCAGTTTAAAATATGCCCCAGGATATTAAAACCCAATCGGGTTTGAATTTATTGTTTTGCCAACATCTAACCAATGAGACTATGCAATGTTCTGGATATAAAAAGAGGGAGACACTAAAAATCAGACTGAGCAACTGCCATCAACACAGATCCAAGAAATTAGGAAACCCTCTTTATCAAAAGGTACCTTTTCATATGAAATCTATTCGCAGTAAAAAAGAAAGACGACGACCGAAGGAGATCTGTAGCAGGAAGAAAATAAGAACCAAAGATGACAGCCACTTTATGGTTTTGAAATTAAGTTGATGTAATTTTAATAAGTGTTTCATTTTTTTAAAGTTGGAGGCAGATAATAATCAGTTAAGAGAATGGGGGGTTTAGTATTGTGAATAAGTTGTTGTTTAATGTTCTCTTTTAGAGTAAAAATAAAAATTGATGTTATTTTTCTTTAAATTGTAGAATTTGGAAGTTCTCTGTCACTCATACTTGAGAGGATAGGTGATCTTTTTTGGGTGGATGGTTTAATTCACAAAAAGGTTCACAGCCGACTCATAACTGTACATCCCTGCGTTTATATTCTAGTCATCTCGAAATAAATGCCAACATTGTATTTGCGTCCTAACTACTGACTCAACCTGCAAGTTTACCTTAGGAAAATCCTGGACTAGAACTCCCAAATCCCTGTGCACTTCAGATTTCTGAATGTTCTCCCCAGTTAGAAAACAGTCTATGCCTTCAGTCTTGTTACTAAAGTGCATGACCTCACACTTTCTCACATTGTATTTCATCTGCCACTTCTTTGCCCACTCTCCGAAGCTGACTAAATCTTTCTGTAGCTTCCCTGCCCCCTCAATGCTATCTGCCTCTCTAGCTATCTTTGTATCATCTGCAAACCTAGCCAGAATGTCCTCAGTTCCTTCATCTCCATCATTAATGTACAAAGTGATAAGTTGAGGCCCCAACACTGACCCTTGTGGAAGACCACCAGTCACCAGCTGCCATTCTGAGAAGGACCCTTTTCTTCCTACTCTCTGCCAGACAGCCGATCTTCCATCCAAGCTAGTACCTTGCCTCTAACCCCATGCCCGATTTTAGAAAGGACATAAAACTTCTTCAGCCAAAGATAATTAATTGATGGAATTCATTGCCACAGAAGGTTGTGGAGGCCTGGTCATTGAATAGATTGAAGAATGAAATAGATAGGTTCTTGAGTATCAAGGGGATTAAAGGTTATGGGGTGAAAGCAGGAGAATGGTATTGAGAAACCTACTAGCCATGATTGAATGGCGGAGCAGGTTCGAACCTGCTTGTTATCTCCTCAAAGAATTCTAACAAAACATCAGGCATGACCTCCCCTTGATGAAACCATGCTGACTTCCTATGTTACCATGCACTTCCAAGGATTCAGAAACCTCATCCTTCACAATGGACACCAAAATTTTACCAATGGTCGAGGTCAGGTCAATCAGCCTGTAATTTCCACTCATTTGCCATACTCCTTTTTTAAAGGCGGGGGGGGGGGAAATGGGTGGGAGATACATTAGCAATTGTCCACTCTCTTGGAGCCCCCAACTCCAGTGATTCCTGAAAAATGGCCACTAATGCCTCCACTATCTTTTCAGCTATCTCCTTCAGAACTCTCGGGTGTAGTTCATTTGGTCCAGATGATTTTTCTACCACTTCCACAGTGAAGACTGACACACAGTACTTATTCAGTTCCTTAGCCATTTCTTTGTTCCCCACTACTACTTCTCCAGCGTCATTTTCTAGCAGTCCAATGTCCACTTTTGCCTTTCCTTTGCTCTATATATACCTGAAGTAATTCTTTAATTTTTTTATATTACTGGCTAACTTGCCCTCATATCTATTCTTTTGTGGCCTTCTGTTAGTCTTTGTTGGCTTCCCAATTGTCTGGCCTCCACTACGTTTTGCCACATTACACACACTCTCTTTTGCTTTTATGCTGTCCCTGACTTTCCTGGTCAGCCATGGCTGCCTTATTCTCTCTTTAGTATGCTTCTTTTTCCTAGGGATGAATTTTTGCTGTGCCTCCTAAATTATTCTCAGAAACTCCTGCATTGTTGTTCCACTGGCTTTCCTGCTAGGCTCACCTCACAGTAAATTCAGGTCAGCTGCTCCTTCATGCCTCTGTAATTGTCTTTGTTTAACTGTAATACTGTTACATCTGATTTCCTCTCAAATTGTAGAGTTAATTCTATCATATTATGGTCACTGCCTCCTAAGGGTTCCTTCACCTTAAGCTCCCTTATCAAATCTGCCTCATTGCACAACATCAAACCCAGAATTTCCTGTTCTCTAGTAGGATCCACCCCATTTCCAGTTCAACAGGGAATATAAATTGGGATTATATCATGTCAAATTACATAATTAGCATCTTCCACTGATCTGTAATCCTACATTAATAGATCTGCCCAATTTACCTTGGATAGTTTGTATCCTCCCATTCCAGTTAACCTTACCTAAGTAATTATGCCATGTGCTCAGTTGAGCCATATATTTTAATCTCTGTTCTGTCTGATTGCTTTACTCACACATTTCCCATTTCTCTTCCTTAATTATCAAATTTACATCTTTTTGTTTTCCATTTAGCCGTATGCCTAAAGCTCTGACTGTTGCTCTATTCTTCCCTTTTGTCCATTTGGATTATTTATATTATTTTTTCACTTGCACTCTCCCCTCAGAAACAATACTTATGTGCTGGTATCAACCTATTGGAACACAATGATTAAATCCTTCTTCTCTAACTCTCTCCAATACCCTTTCAAGCCAGCACAAGATAGGCCTGAAAGGCAACGTTTCTTGTATGACTCTATAACCACCACATTATATATTCCCGCTCTCCTCCTAACTGCTTTTGCTCAATGATTTTCTATCTGTCCTTCCAACAGTGTCCTTAAAATAATAAGTCTTTGGATCAGTTTCTATGGATCCTTGATCTTATCTTATTCTGCACTATATCTGTCACATCATCTGTGTTATAACCTAACGGCGGACCAAGTAACGGCTGTCTGGTGGTGTTTTTGAAGTCGCGGGGTAAGTCCAGTTCGTGTTTTTTTTCAAACAGCTAAAAGTTTTAAAGTTTTTTTTAAGCACCAAGCGGACCCGGAAGCTGGTGCCGCGCTAGGTTACCTGGGTAGGGTTTTTTTTCTTATATAAGTGCGCAGGCGAGGAACCCGAGGCACTACAGGGGAAGAGCCTCCCACCCGCCCTCCTCCTCTAACCTAATAATAAGACCCGTTGAGGCAAGCAGGTAAGTGCTGCATTTTGCTTGTTTGTTTCTTTAGATTTAGTTTTAAAGCTTACTTTTTAGAGGGATGGCAGTGCAGGCAGTGCAATGTTCCTCTTGCAACATGTATGAGGTGAGGGAAGCCATTAGCGTCCCTGCTGATTACACTTGCAAGAAGTGCATCCATCTCCAGCTCCTCCAAGACCGTGTTAGGGAACTGGAGCTGGAGTTGGATGAACTGCGGATCATTCGGGAGGCAGAGGTGGTCATAGATCAGAGCTATAGGGAAGTAGTTACACCGAAAGTTATAGACAGATGGGTGACAGTGAGGGGGAGTGGGAGGAACCAGCCAGTGCAGGGACCCCCTGCGGTCATTCCCCTCAAGAACAAGTATACCGTTTTGGATACTTTTGGGGGGGATGCCTTATCGGGGTAAGCAACGAGGTTCAGGCCTCTGGCACAGAGCCTGGCCCCGTTGCTCAGAAGGGAAGGGTGGAGAAAGTTAGAGCGATAGTTCTTGGGGACTCAATAGTGAGGGGTACAGATAGGCGGTTTTGTGGGGGCGACAGAGACTCACGATTGGTATGTTGCCTCCCAGGTGCAAGGGTACGTGATGTCTCTGATCGTGTTTTCCGGGTCCTTAAGGGGGAGGGGGAGCAGCCCCAGATCGTGGTCCACGTTGGCACCAACGACATAGGTAGGAAGAGGGGTGAGGATGTCAGGCAGGCTTTCAGGGAGCTAGGTTGGAAGCTCAGAGCTAGAACAAACAGAGTTGTTGTCTCTGGTTTGTTACCCATGCCACGTGATAGAGAGTCGAGGAATAGGGAGAGAGAGCAGTTAAATGCGTGGCTACAGGGATGGTGCAGGAGGGAGGGATTCCGGTTTCTGGACAACTGGGGTTCTTTCTGGGGAAGGTGGGACCTCTATAAACAGGATGGTCTACACCTGAACCTGAGGGGCACCAGTATCCTTGGGGGGAGGTTTGCTAGTGCTCTTTGGGAGGGTTTAAACTAACTATGCAGGGGCATGGGAACCTGGACTGTAGCTTCAGGGTACAGGACCTTGAGTATAGGGAGGTTAGGAACAAGGCATCGATTTCGAAGGAGGGTGCCTGTAAACAGAAAGGTGGCTTGAAGTGCGTATACTTCAATGCCAGAAGTATAAGAAATAAGGTAGGTGAACTTGCAGCGTGGGTTTGTACCTGGGACTTCGATGTTGTGGCCATTACAGAGACGTGGGTAGAACAGGGGCAGGAATGGCTGTTGCAGGTTCCAGGGTTTAAATGTTTTAGTAGGGTCAGAGATGGGGGTAAAAGAGGGGGAGGTGTGGCATTGCTTGTCAAGGATAGCATTACAGCAGTGGAAAGGACGATGGAGGAAGATTTGCCATATGAGGTAGTTTGGGCTGAGGTTAGAAATAGGAAAGGTGAGGTCACCCTGTCAGGTGTTTTCTACAGGCCTCCCAATAGTCTGAGAGAAGTAGAAGATAGTATTGCGAGGATGATTCAGGAGAAGAGTGAAAGTAGCAGGGTGGTTATTATGGGGGACTTTAATTTCCCAGATATTGACTGGGAAAGCTATAGCTCGAGTTCGTTAGATGGGTTGGTGTTTGTCCAATGTGTGCAGGAGGGTTTCCTGACACAATATGTACACAGGCCAACAAGAGGTGAGGCTATACTGGATTTGGTTCTAGGTAATGAACCAGGCCAGGTGTTAGACTTGGAGGTAGGTGAGCACTTCGGGGACAGTGACCACAACTCGGTGACTTTTACTTTAGTGATGGAGAGGGATAAGTGTGCACTGCAGGGCAAGAGCTATAGCTGGGGGCAGGGAAATTATGATGCGGTGAGGCATGACTTAGGATGTGTGGATTGGAAAAACAGGCTTCAGGAGAAGAACACTAATGATATGTGGAGATTGTTCAAGGAACACCTATTGAGTGTCCTTGATAAGTATGTACCAGTCAGGCAGGGAGTAAAGGGTCTTGTCAGGGAGCCGTGGTTTAATAGGGAATTGGAATCCCTTGTGAAAGGGAAGAGGGCGGCCTATGTAAAGATGAGGCGTGAAGGTTCAGTTGGGGCGATTGAGAGTTATAAGGTAGCCAGGAAGGATCTAAAGAGAGAGCTAAGAGCAGCGAGAAGGGGACACGAATAGTCCTTAGTTGGTAGGATTAGGGAAAACCCAAAGGCTTTCTATAGGTATGTCAGGAATAAAAGGATGACTAGGGTAGGTATCGGTCCAGTCAAGGATAGTAGTGGGAAGTTGTGCGTGGAGGCGGAGGAGATTGGTGAGACACTAAATCAATACTTTTCGTCGGTATTCACTCAGGAACGGGACTCTGTTGCTGGTGTGAATATTGAGTCACAAGTGATTAGAATGGATGGCATTGAAGTATGTAGGGAGAAAGTTTTGGGAGTACTGGAAAGGATGAAAATAGATAAGTCTCCTGGGCCTGATGGCATTTACCCTAGGATCCTCTGGGAAGCTAGGGAGGAGATAGCAGAGCCATTGGCCTTGATTTTTATGTCGTCATTGTCAACGGGAATAGTACCAGAAGACTGGAGGATAGCGACCTGCTCCTGCCCCACCGAACTCATCACCTGCTCCTGCCCCACCGAACTCATCTCCCAATACCTCGACACGGTCCTGTCCCCTTTAGTCCAAGAACTCCCCACCTACGTTCGGGACACCACCCACGCCCTCCACCTCCTCCAGGATTTTCGCTTCCCCGGTCCCCAACGCCTTATTTTCACTATGGACATCCAGTCCCTGTACACCTCCATCCCCCATCATGAAGGACTCAAAGCCCTCCGCTTCTTCCTTTCCCGCCGCACCAACCAGTACCCTTCCACTGACACCCTTCTTCGACTGACTGAACTGGTCCTCACCCTGAATAACTTCTCTTTTCAATCCTCCCACTTCCTCCAAACTAAAGGAGTTGCCATGGGCACCCGCATGGGCCCCAGCTATGCCTGCCTCTTCGTAGGATATGTGGAACAGTCCATCTTCCGCAACTACACTGGCACCACGCCCCACCTTTTCCTCCGCTACATCGATGACTGTATCGGCGCTGCCTCGTGCTCCCACGAGGAGGTTGAACAGTTCATCAACTTTACTAACACCTTCCATCCCGACCTGAAATTCACCTGGACTGTCTCAGACTCCTCCCTCCCCTTCCTAGACCTTTCCATTTCTATCTCGGGCGACCGACTCAACACAGACATCTATTATAAACCGACTGACTCCCACAGCTACCTGGACTACACCTCCTCCCACCCTGCCCCCTGTAAAAACGCCATCCCATATTCCCAATTCCTTCGTCTCCGCCGCATCTGCTCCCAGGAGGACCAATTCCAACACCGCACAGCCCAGATGGCCTCCTTCTTCAAGGACCGCAGATTCCCCCCAGACGTGATCGACGATGCCCTCCACCGCATCTCCTCCACTTCCCGCTCCTCCACCCTTGAGCCCCGCTCCTCCAACCGCCACCAAGACAGAACCCCACTGGTTCTCACCTACCACCCCACCAACCTGCACATACAACGTATCATCCGCCGCCATTTCCGCCACCTCCAAACGGACCCCACCACCAAGGATATATTTCCCTCCCCTCCCCTATCAGCGTTCCGCAAGGACCACTCCCTTCGTGACTCCCTCGTCAGATCCACACCCCCCACCAACCCAACCTCCACCCCCGGCACCTTCCCCTGCAACCGCAGGAAATGTAAAACTTGCACCCACACCTCCACACTCACTTCCCTCCAAGGCCCCAAGGGATCCTTCCATATCCGCCACAAGTTCACCTGTACCTCCACACACATCATCTATTGCATCCGCTGCACCCGATGTGGCCTCCTCTATATTGGTGAGACAGGCCGCTTACTTGCGGAACGCTTCAGAGAACACCTCTGGGCCGCCCGAACCAACCAACCCAATCACCCCGTGGCTCAACACTTTAACTCCCCCTCCCACTCCACCGAGGACATGCAAGTCCTTGGACTCCTCCACCGGCAGAACACAACTACACGACGGCTGGAGGAGGAGCGCCTCATCTTCCGCCTGGGAACCCTCCAACCACAAGGTATGAATTCAGATTTCTCCAGCTTCCTCATTTCCCCTCCCCCCACCTTGTCTCAGTCGGTTCCCTCAACTCAGCACCGCCCTCCTAACCTGCAATCCTCTTCCTGACCTCTCCGCCCCCACCCCACTCCGGCCTATCACCCTCACCTTGACCTCCTTCCACCTATCCCACCTCCATCGCCCCTCCCCCTAGTCCCTCCTCCCTACCTTTTATCTCAGCCTGCTTGGCTCTCTCTCTCTTATTCCTGATGAAGGGCTTATGCTCGAAACGTCGAATTCTCTATTCCTGAGATGCTGCCTAACCTGCTGTGCTTTGACCAGCAACACATTTGCAGCTGTGATCTCCAGCATCTGCAGACCTCATTTTTTACTCGATAGCGAATGTGGTCCCCTTGTTCAAGAAGGGGAGTAGGGACAGCCCGAGTAACTATAGGCCAGTGAGTCTCACTTCTGTTGTGGGCAAAGTCTTAGAGAGAATTGTAAGGGATAAGATTTATGAACATCTGGATAGGAATAATGTGATCAAGGATAGTCAGCATGGTTTTGTGAAGGGCAGGTCGTGCCTCACAAACCTTATTGAGTTGAGAAGGTGACTAAGGAGGTGGATGAGGGTAAAGCAGTAGATGTGGTGTATATGGATTTTAGCAAGGCGTTCGATAAGGTACCCCATGGTAGGCTAATGCAAAAACTACGGAGGTATGGCATTGAGGGTGCATTAGAGGTTTGGATTAGGAATTGGCTGGCTGGAAGGAGACAGAGGATAGTAGTTGATGGACTAGGTTCATCTTGGAGTGCAGTTACTAGTGGTGTACCACAGGGATCTGTTTTGGGACCGTTGCTGTTTGTCATCTTTATAAATGATCTAGAGGAGGGGCTTGAAAGCTGCGTGAGCAAGTTTGCGGATGACACAATGGTCGGTGGAGTTGTGGACAGTGAAGAAGGATGTGGCAGGTTACAGCGGGATATAGATAGGTTGCAGAGCTGGGCAGAAAGGTGGCAGATGGAATTCAATGTAGCTAAGTGTGAAGTCATTCACTTTGGTAGGAGTAACAAGAAGATGGATTACTGGGCTAATGGTAGGCTACTTGGTAGTGTGGATGAGCAGAGGGATCTTGTCCATGTACACAGATCTATGAAAGTTGCCACCCAGGTAAATAGTGCTGTGAGGAAGGCATATGGTGTACTGGGCTTTACTGGTAGAGGAATTGAGTTCCGGAGTCCTGAGGTCATGTTGCAGTTGTAGAAGACTCTGGTGCGGCCTCATCTGGAGTATTGTGTGCAGTTTTGGTCGCCATACTATAGGAAGGATGTGGAGGCATTGGAACGAGTGCAGAGGAGGTTTACCAGGATATTGCTTGGCATGGTAGGAAAATCGTATGAGGAAAGGCTGAGGCACTTGGGCCTGTTCTCATTGGAGAAAAGAAGGTTTAGGGGAGATTTGATAGAGGTGTATATGATGATTAGGGGTTTAGATAGGGTAGACACTGAGAACCTTTTACCGCTAATGGAGTCAGCTGTTACTAGGGGACACAGCGTTAAATTAAGGGGTGGTAGGTATAGGACAGATGTTAGGGGTAGATTCTTTACGCAGCGGGTTGAGAGTTCATGGAATGCCCTGCCAGTAGCAGTGGTGAACTCTCCCTCTTTATGGTCATTTAAGCAGGCATTGGATAGGCATATGGAAGTTATTGGGCTAGTGTAGGTTAGGTAGGATTTGGTCAGCGCAACATCGAGGGCCGAAGGGCCTGTACTGCGCTGTATTTTTCTATGTTCTATTTTGAATATGCATCTATGAGTTGTGACTAGATTCCTCTTTCTATCACTAATTCTTTTTATATCCATTCTGTCCAAGCCACTTAGTTACCAACGTCCAACTTTAAGTATCAACCAGCTCTCCCTTACCCCCATTTTTAATAACTGTCCTTTAAGACGACTCTCAAATCTCCCTCCAATCCGGCAATTCCCTTGCTTTGTCATTCCATGATAATACCTGGTCCATGACTGTAACACAAAGAGCAACTACATTTCTCTCTCCTTTTCCAAAACCCTTCCCTGCACAGCAATCATCCTGGGAAAGTAACTGCATAGTTTCAAAACCCGGTAGCTCCTTATTTAAGGCGAATGTGGAGGAAACAAATGAGGGGAGTTATTGGGCCTTTTTATGTAAACTGAGATCATCCATTCACTGCTCCCATCCCCTATCAAACTTCACACCCCACTTTCACATCTAAATATCCCCAATTAGGCTTCTGCCTGCCACAGCATTGAAGCAGTCTCAAAGCCTTCAGGGACATCTCTTACGATTGAAAGAGCTGTGATCTCTACTATCTCAGCCACTCAATGGCACAGTCGACCACATCAACTGTTGAAATCGAGCATCTCCAATAAATTGACTAGAAATAGGCATAGGGTAGTTAGAGAGTAAATACAAACCGCAAATGTGAAACTCCTTGTGCTGTGAAGCAATAAAGACTAAAGATTGCTGGAATTACTGCCTCCAGAGATGCCAACAGCTTAGAACTTGGGTCATTTCCAACCACACACACCTAAGGAGGAAAGAGCAGAAACATAAAACAATTATTCTGGAATATAAACAACTGTTAATTAAAAAGCATTTTTAACATTATAGATATAGAATGATATAGATACAGAATCCCTACAGTGTGGAAACAGGCCTTTTGGCCCAACAAGTCCACACTGACCCTCCGAAGACGAACCCACCCAGACCCATTCCACTACATTTACTGCAGACTAATACACCTAACCTACACATCACTGAACACTACGGGCAATTTAGCATGACCAATTCAATTAACCTACACATCTTCGGCTTGTGGGAGGAAACCGGAGCACCTGGAGGAAACTCATGTAAACACGGTTTAGATTAGATTAGATTACTAGATTAGATTACTACAGTGTGGAAACAGGCCCTTCGGCCCAACAAGTCCACACCGACCCGCCGAAGCGCAACCCACCCATACCCCTACATTTACCCCTTACCTAATACTATGGGCAATTTAGCATGGCCAATTCACCTGACCCCGCACACCTTTGGACAGTGGGAGGAAACCGGAGCACCCGGAGGAAACCCACGCAGACACGGGGAGAACGTGCAAACTCCACACAGTCAGTCGCCTGAGTCGGGAACTGAACCCGGGTCTCAGGCGCTGTGAGGCAGCAGTGCTAACCACTGTGCCACCGTGCCGCCCACAGGTGGTTCAGTTTCCTCCCACAATTATAATGCTCGAAATTTTTGTTCACATAATGAGTGGTTCAGGTCTCTAATGAACTATCTGGAAGTGTAGTGGAGACAGATTCAATATAAAGACGGCACAGTGGCTCAGTGGTTAGCACTGCTGCCTCCCACCACCAGTGTCCCAGGTTCGATTCCAGCCTCGGGTGACTGTCTGTGTGGAGTTTGCACATTCTCCGTGTCAGCGTGGGTTTCCTCCGGGTGCTCTGGTTTCCTCCTACAGTCCAAAGATGTGCAGGTCAGGTGAATTGGCCATATTAAATCGCCCATAGTGTTTGGTGCATTAGCCAGAGGGAATTGTCTGGGTGGGTCACTCTTCAGAGGGTCGGTGTGGACTTGTTGGGCTGAAGGACCTGTTCCCACGCTGTAGGGAATCTAACCTGATTAATCAAGATGGCATTGGTTGATAGTTGAATAGAAACAGTACACAAACTTGGGGAAACAGTGTCATAATGCTCTTTCAGAGAGCTGGTGCAGATAATATGCACCACATGGTTTCCACTTACATGATAAGAATTATAAGTTATTTTATTGCGAGCGAATCCAGAGTTAGAACACATAATCTCAATGTAAGGGGTCATCATTAGGATAGAGATGGGAAAGGATTCTTTCTCTTAGTGGGTAGTAAATCTGTGAAATTGTTTACAGCAGAAAGTTGTTAAGACTCGGCTATCAAGTATAAGAAAGACTGAGATAGACAGATATTTAATCAGTAAGGGAATCAATAATTATAGGGAAAACACAGGAAAGCAGAGTTGCGGACTATCAGAGTAGCCATCATCTCATTAAATAGCAGAGCAGACTGAAATGGACTGAATACCCAACATCTGCACCTATACCTTATTATTGTCTGAAAAATTCTGCGATTCTGTAAAGCATCCCAAAATGTTTTACAAGTGGGATCAAGCTTTATTTTATTCACTCATGGGACATAGCCGTCACTGGCTGGGCCAGCATTTATTACTCATCTCTAACTGCCCTTGAGAAGGTGGTGGTGAGATGTTTTTTGCCTTTGAACTGCTGTAGGTAGACCCACAATGCCATTAGGGAGGGAATTCCAGGATTTTGACCCAGTGAGAGTGAAGGAATGGCAATAGGTTTCCAAGTCAGAAAGCTAAGTGGTTTGGACAGGAACTTGCAGGTGATGGTGCTCCCACGTATCTGCTGCCCTTGCCCTCCTAGGTGGAAATGGTCATGCTGTCTGAGAATCTTTGGTGAATTTCTGGAGTGCATTTGTAAACAGTACCCTCTGCTGCTACTAAGTGTCAGTGGTCAAGGAAGTGGATGTTTGTGGATCTGGTGTCAATCAAGTGAGCCGCATTGACATGGATGGTATCAACATTTTTCGCTGTTATTGGTGCTGTACTCATCCAGGAAAATAGGGAGTATTCCATCACACTCCTGACTTAATCCTTGTAGGTGGAGGACAGGCTTTGGGGAAGCAGGCGGTGAGTGGAAATCGCTTCTCCATATCTGTTCTCTAGAGATTTTGGAAACCTCTATCAAATCTCCTCTTAACCAACTTGCCTTTGAGGAGAACATTCCCAATCAACAGTCATAAAATCTTAGGGTTGGACAGTACGGAAACAGACCCTTCAAATAAACTCATCCACGCTACCAGATATTCTAAATTAATCTAGTGCATTATGCCAATATCGGTCTAAGCCCTTCCATTCATATACCCATTCAGATGCCTTTTAAATGTTGTAATTGTACCAATCTCTACCACTTCATCTGGCAGCTCATTCCATACATGCACCACCTTCTGCACAAAACCGTTTCCCCTTATGTCCCTCATATCTTTTCCCTATTACTTTAAGCCAATGCCTTCTAGCTTTGGACTAGGTACCAGCAGATAAAGGGGGTGCAGTGGTAGTCTGGCGCACTGACCTCTACATCGCTGAAGCCAGACGCCAACTCGTAGACACTTCCTCCTACTGCCCCCTCGACCATGACCCCACCCCCAACACCAAACCATCGTCTCCCAGACCATACAGAATCTTATCACCTCAGGAGATCTCCCACCCACAGCTTCCAACCTCAGTCTGGGAACCCCGCACTGCCCGGTTCTACCTCCTTCCCAAGATCCATAAGCCTGACCACCCTGGCCGACCAATTGTCTCAGCATGCTTCTGCCCCACTGAACTCATCTCTACCTACCTCGACACTGACCTATCCCCCCAGTCCAGGAACTCGCCACATACGTTCAAGACATGACCCACGCCCTCCACCTCCTCCAAGACTTCCGTTTCCCCGGCCCCCAATGCCTTATCTTCACCATGGATATCCAATCCCTCTACGCCTCCATCTGCCATCTCCAAGCCCTCTGTTTCTTCCTCTCCCAACGTCCTCTACAGTACCCTTCCATCAACACACACATTCGTTTGGCTGAACTGGTCCTCACCCTTAACAATTTCTCCTTCGAATCCTCCCACTTCCTCCAGGCCAAAGGGGTAGCCATGGGGCACCTGTATGGGCCCCAGCTATGTCTGTCCCTTTGTTGGCTACGTAGAACAGTCCATCTTCCGTAGTTACACCGGCACCAATCCCCACCTCTTCCTCCAATACATTAATGACTTCATTGGCGCCACCTCATGCTCCCGCGAAGAGGTTGAGCAATTCATCAACTTCACCAACACATTCCACCCTGACCTTAAATTTACCTGGACCATCTCTGACACCTCCCTCTCCTTCCTGGACCTCTCTATTTCCATTAATGACAACCGACTTGACACCGACATTTTTTGCAAACCCACCGACTCCCACAGCTACCTGGATTACACCTCTTCCCATCCTACCTTCTGCAAAAATATCATCCTGTATTCCCAATTCCTTCGCCTCTGCCGTATCTGCTCCCAGGAGGACCAGTTCCACCACACAACACACCAGATGGCCTCCTTCTTTAGAGACCACAATTTCCCCTCTCACATGGTTAAAGATGCCCTCCAATGCATCTCATCAACATCCCGCACCTCTGCCCTCCGATTCCACCCCTCCAATCGTAACAAGGACAGAACGCCCCTGGAGCTCACCTCCCACCCTACCAACCTTCGCATAAACCAAATCATCCGCCGACATTTCCGCCACCTCCAAACAGACCCCACCACCAGGAATATATTTCCCTCCCCACCCCTTTCCGCCTTCCGCAAAGACCGTTCTCTCCGTGACTACCTGGTCAGGTCCATGCCCCTCTACAACCCACCCTCCCATCCTGGCACCTTCTCCTACCACTGCAGGAATTGCAAAACATGCGCCCACACCACCTCCCCCACCTCCATCCAAGGCCCTAAAAGAGCCTTCTACATCCAAAGTTTTACCTGCACATCCACCAATATCATTTATTGTATTCTGTTACTCCCGATGCGGTCTCCTCTACATTGGGGAGACTGGACGCCTTCTAGCACAGTGCTTTAGGGAACATCTCCGGGACACCAGCACCAATCAACCACTCCGCCCTGTGGCCCAACATTTCAACTCCCCCTCCCACTCTGCCGAGGACATGGAGGTCCTGGGCCTCCTTCACCGCCGCTCCCTCACCACCAGACGCCTGGAGGAAGGCGGCCTCATCTTCCGCCTCGGAACACTTCAGCCCCAGGGCATCAATGTGGACTTCAACAGCTTCCTCATTTCCCCTTCCCCCATTTCACCCCAGTTCCAACTTCCAGCTCAGCACTGTCCCCATGACTTGTTCTACCTGCCCATCTTCCTTTCTACCTATCCACTCCACCATCCTCTGACCTTTCACCTCCTTCCCCAGCCCCATTCACCTATTGCACTCTATGCTACTTTCTCCCCATTCCCACCCTCTTCTCATTTATCTTTCCACTCTGCAGGCACTCTGCCTCTATTCCTGATGAAGGGCTTTTGCCCAAAATGTCAATTTTCCTGCTCTTCGGATGCTGCCTGAACTGCTGTGCTTTACCAGCACCACTCTAATCTAGCATCTAGCTTTGTACTACCCTGCCCAGGGAAAAAGGCCTTGGCTATTCACCCTATCCATGCCCCTCATGACGTTATTGTATCTTCTACCAGGTCACCCCTCAGCCTCTGACACTCCGAGAAAAATAGCTCTAACCTAATCAAGCTCTCCCTGTAGCTCAAACCCTCCAACTGGTTGCAATTCTGAGGAAGGGTCATTCGACCCGAAATGTTAACTCTGATTTCTCTCCACAGATGCTGACAGACTTGCTGAGCTTTTCCAGCAATTTCTGTTTTGGTTGCCTTCTTCACTATCCTGTGTACCTGTGATTCCACCTTCAAGGAACTATGAACTTGCACCCTAAAGTCTTTTTCAGCAACATTCAACTATTAAATGTTCAAGTCCTGCCCTGACATGCCTTACTAAAATGCAACATTTCACATTTATCTAATTATACTCCATGTACCATTCCTCAGCCCATGGAGGAGAAAGTGAGGATTGCAGATGCTGGAGATCAGAGCTGAAAATGTTTTGCTGGAAAAGCGCAGCAGGTCAGGCAGCATCCAAGGAACAGGAGAATCGAAGTTTCGGGTACGAGCCCTGAAGAAAGACTCATGCCCGAAACGTCGACTCTCCTGCTTCTTGAATGCTGCCTGACCTGCTGCGCTTTTCCAGCAACACATTTTCAGCTCCTCAGCCCATTGGCCCATCTAACCATTGTAGTCTGAGGTAACCTTCTTCACTGTCCACTACACCACCAATTTTGCTATCACCTGAAAACTTACTAACTATACCTCCTATATTCACACCCAAATCATTGATGGCAAATACAAAAGGCAGTGGACTCAACACGTGTCCTTGTGGTACACTACTTGGTACAGTCTCCAGTCTGAAAAATACCCCTCTACTATTACCCTCTTGAAGTGTCCTACCTTCAAGCTATTTCTGTATCCAACTGGGTAACTCCCCTTGGGTCCCATAAGATCTAACCTACTAACCAGTCTACCACATGGAACCTTGTGGATGTTCATTTCGACAACGTCTACTGCTCTGTCTTCATCAGTATTCTTAGTCACTTCTTCAAAAAAATTCAAGTTAGTGAGACACAATTTTCTACACACAAAACCATGTTGACGATCCCTAATCATTCTTGCCTTTCTAATTGCATGTTTTGCTGTTATAAATGCATCTGGAAGGATATACAAATAGTAAGAGTTTTGAGGGATTTGGATCAAATGCTGGCAAATGGGATTAGGTCAGATTGGGGTGTCTGGTCGGCACCCGGGTTGGGCCAAGGGTGTTTTGGTGCTGTATGATTCTATATCAGCGGGAAGGGTCTTAAATACAACTGGTCTCTCACTTCATTTTGCAAGATATCAGAAGGCAATGGCAGGTTACATTCCGCATCAGGAGCAGCTTCATCAACACAACTTGTGGCAAGTGGTCCCTCACTGTTTTGTGAGGACAACAGCCAACCACCATATGTGAGGCAATTCCAAAGTGGGAACTTGAAAGGACTGATTCCTGAATGGACTGGGTCAAACTTCACTCCAGTTCGAAGTTGTTCTAACCACTCTTATTCCCTGCAGCCTCTAATGTGTAAGCCATTAATACCCAACCCTGATGCAAACAAAAACAAAGGCTTCCCACCCATGTCCTGTAACATTGAATGAAGAATGTTTCTTTAACCATCAGCTTGTTTGAGCTTGTTAAGTATCTGAGTCATTCTTTTTGTCGCGCAAGAGCAACAATTACGCACTAAACCTATCCTGACATGAAGAATAGACATTAACATTAAATATTCAAAGCACAAAATGTACAACAGTTACATCAGATATTTCATTAAACACATGTCCAATCAAGATATTAAAGTGACCCAAAACCATGAAATTATGATCCTGGGAACTATGTAATAATACAACTGCTTGCCAAGGCTCCATACAATATGCCAAAATATCCAAAAGTTACTCAAAAAACTCTCCATCCATACTTGAATCCCTCAACACCAAATGTTAGCTTAGTATAAGCAGAGAGACTTAAATCAAGTCTCACATGTTGACTACCTAACACCCATTAATTATATTCAGATCTCAATTCTGTCCATCCCAATCTGACCCCCGGCATCCATGCCAATCCTGCCCCTGTCCGTCCATCCCAATCCCACCCTGTGTCCACCTCACTCCAATCTGACCCCATGCCTTCCCATCCCAATCTGGCCCAATGTCCATCCTTCCAGATGTATTAGTGAGAAGCAACCAAAAATGGATTCTGGTAGAAGTCGGCTCAGCCACACAACTGATAAGGAGATTATGCAGGACCCAGAGCTCAACAGGAGGAAGAGCATCCAGAGAGTGCTGTTGACAAGTGAACAAGGAGAATTCTGGGAGAAGTCAGCACAGTCACCATGAGTGCCAGCTTCGAGTAGCAACTTGATCAGCAGCTGGGAAACAGAACCAGAGAGGCAGCAGGGAGAAAACAGCAACTTAAGCAAGTAAAAACGACAATGGGACATTTCAGGCCTAGTTTCGAGTAGCAGCCTGACTTTGATCCATTACACAGAATGTAGTATGGGAGCTGGACATCACCACATCACAGATTCAAAAGTGACATTTGGTAAGTAGTGGTCAGGTAATTTGTTTTTGCCTTCTGGGATTTAGATGTTTCAGGCGAGATAGAGAGGAATGTAAAAGAGGTGGAGTTTAATTACTGATTAGGGAAGTTACTGTTGTACTGAGAGAGGGCACCTTGGAGGGCTCATCCAGCAAAGCCATATGGGCAGAACTCGGGAATAACAAGGGTGCAATCCAGCAGGAGATTTAGGAACAGATATGTGGACAGATTATGGAAAAATGGAAAAACAACAGGATTGTTGCATTTTATTGACTGGGACTCCATTAGATTCTGTGTAATCCAAGATGTAGGACGGGAAAAATTTCTGGCTGTAACAGCTGCTCCTTTTTTGAGGTATTTTATGTGCTGGAGGTGATTTCCTCGAATTCCAGGAGCAGCAATTACTGTTCATATGCTGTTACATTGTTTTGGAACTTGGGGGGAAAAAAAAATCAAAACAACAAATTTTAAAAGGGAGAAGAACACACAAAGGAAGCACACGGGGAGGTCATTGCAGGAGAGAGAGAGAGAGAGAGAGAGAGAGAGAGAGAGAGAGAGAGAAAACCTGCACAGTTACTGCCTTTGATGTTTGAATTCATGTATCGTTGGACATCGGAGTGCATCTGGGAAAATTAACAAACAGTGAAATTCACAACTAATCTTGGAGGAACTGTTGGACGAAGTTCACAGCACAGAATCAGATAAGTTAATCGTTGTTTAAAGTGTGGCTGACAGAGAATCTGCAGCAGTGAGTCGAGTGGGTTCTTTCTTCATTGTGTGTTTTTGGAGATGTGTCTCTTATAGAGTCATAGAGATGTATAGCATGGTAACAGACCCTTCGGTCCAACCTGTTCATGCCAACCAGATATCCCAACTCAATCTACTCCCACCTACCAGCACCCTGCCCATATCCCTCCAAACCCTTCCCATTCATATACCTATCCAAATGCCTCTTAAATGTTGCAGTTGTACCAGCCTCCACCACATCCTCTGGCAGCTCATTCCATACACGTACCACCCTCTGCGTGAAAATGTTGCCCCTTAGGTCTCTTTTATATCTTTCCCCTCTCACCCTAAACCTATGCCCTCTAGTTCTGGACTCCCTGATGCCAGGGAAAAGACTTTGTCTATTTACCCTATCCATGACCCTCATAATTTTGGAAACCTCTATAAGGTCACTCCTCAGCCTCCGACGCTCTCGGGAAAGCAGCCCCAGCCTGTTCAGCCTCTCCCTATAGCTCAGATCCTCCAAACCTAACAACATCCTTGTAAATTTTTTCTGAACCCTTTCAAGTTTCACAACATCTTTCCGATAGGAAGGAGACCAGAACTGCACACAATATTCCAAAAGAGGCCGAACCAATGTCCTGTACAGCTGCAACATGACCTCCCAATTCCTGTACTCAATACTCTGACCAATAAAGGAAAGCATACCAAACGCCGCCTTCACTATCCTATCTACCTGCGACTCCACTTTCAAGGAGCTATGAACCTGCACTCCAAGGTGTCTTTGTTCAGCAACACTCCCTAGCACCTGACCATTAAGTGTATACGTCCGGCTAAGATTTGCTTTCCCAAAATGCAGCACCTCGCATTTATCTGAATTAGGGCTGAGGTTAGAAATAGGAAAGGTGAGGTCACCCTGTTAGGAGTTTTCTACAGGCCTCCGAATAGTCCTAGAGACGTAGAAGAAAGGATTGCGAGGATGATTCAGGCGAAGAGTGAAAGTAATAGGGTGGTTGTTGTGGGGGACTTTAACTTTCCGAATATTGACTGGGAAAGCTATACCTCGAGTATGTTAGATGGGTCGGTGTTTGTCCAATGTGTGCAGGAGGATTTCCTGACACAATATGTAGACACGCCAACAAGAGGTGAGGCAAGTAAGCGGCCTGTCTCCCCAATATAGAGGATGTGGCCTCCTCTATATTGGGGAGACAGGCCGCTTACTTGCAGAACGCTTCAGAGAACACCTCTGGGCCGCCCGGACCAACCAACCCAACCACCCCGTGGCTCAACACTTTAACTCTCCCTCCCACTCCACCGAGGACATGCAGGTCCTTGGACTCCTCCACCGGCAGAACATAACAACACGACGGCTGGAGGAGGAGCGCCTCATCTTCCGCCTGGGAACCCTCCAACCACAAGGTATGAATTCAGATTTCTCCAGTTTCCTCATTTCCCCTCCCCCCACCTTGTCTCAGTCGGTTCCCTTAACTCAGCACCGCCCTCCTAACCTGCAATCTCCTTACTGACCTCTCCGCCCCCACCCCACTCCGGCCTATCACCCTCACCTTGACCTCCTTCCACCTATCCCACCTCCATCGGCCCTCCCCCAAGTCCCTCCTCCCTACCTTTTATCTTAGCCTGCTTGGCTACTCTCTCTCATTCCTGATGAAGGGCTTATGCTCGAAACGTCGAATTCCCTATTCCTGAGATGCTGCCTAATCTGCTGTGCTTTAACCAGCAACACATTTTCAGCTGTGATCTCCAGCATCTGCAGACCTCATTTTTTACTGGTAGGATTAGGGAAAACCCAAAGGCTTTCTATAGGTATGTCAGGAATAAAAGAATGACTAGGGTAGGAATAGGTCCAGTCAAGGATAGTAGTGGGAAGTTGTGCATGGAGGCTGAAGAGATGGGAGAGACAGTGAATGAATACTTTTCGTCAGTATTCACTCAGGAACAGGACATTGTTGCCGATGTGAATATTGAGTCACAATTAATTAGACTGGATGGCTTTGAAGTATGTAGGGAAGAGGTGTTGGAAATTCTGGAAAGGGTGAATATAGATAAGTCCCCTGGGCCTGATGGCATTTATCCTAGGATTCTCTGGGAAGCAATGGAGGAGATTGCAGAGCCATTGGCCTTGATCGTCATGTCCTCGTTGTCTACAGGAATAGTGCCAGAAGACCGGAGGATAGCAAATGTGGTTCCCTTGTTCAAGAAGGGGAGTAGGGATAACTCTAGTAACTATGAGTCTCACTTCTGTTGTGGGCAGAGTCTGAGAGAGAATTGTAAGGGATAGGATTTAAGAACATCTGGATAGGAATAATGTGATCAAGGATAGTCAGCATGGTTTTGTGAAGGGCAGGCCGTGTCTCACAAACCTTATTGAATTCTTTGAGAAGGTGACTAAGGAGGTGGACAAGGGTAAAGCGGTAGATGTGGTGTATATGGAGTTTAGTAAGGCGTTTGATAAGGTTCCCCATGGTAGGCTACTGCAAAAAATACGGAGGTATGGCATTGAGGGTGCGTTAGAGGTTTGGATTAGGAATTGGCTGGCTGAAAGAAGACAGAGGGTAGTAGTTGATGGTCAAGGTTCATCTTGGAGTGCAGTTACTAGCGGTGTTCCACAAGGATCTGTTTTGGGACCATTGCTGTTTGTCATTTTTATAAATGACCTGGAGGAGGGGCTAGAAGGTCGGGTGAGCAAGTTTGCGGATGATACGAAAGTCGGTGGAGCTGTTGACAGTGAGGAAGGGTGTGGCAGGTTACAGCGGGATATAGATAAGCTGCAGAGCTGGGCAGAAAGGTGGCAAATGGAGTTCAATGTAGCTAAGTGAGAAGTGATTCACTTTGGTAACAGTAACAAGAAGATGGGGTACTTGGCTAATGGTCGGATACTTGATAGTGTGGATGAGCAGAGGGATCTTGGTGTCCATGTACACAGATCGCTGAAAGATGCCACCCAGGTAAATAGTGCTGTGAAGAAGGCATATGGCGTACTGGCTTTTATTGGTAGAGGAATGGAGTTCCGGAGTCCTGAGGTCATGTTGCAGTTGTATAAGACTCTGGTGCGGACGCATCTGGAGTATTGTGTGCAGTTTTGGTCGCCATACTATAGGAAGGATGTGGAGGCACTGGAATGGGTGCAGAGTTTGTTTACCAGGATGTTGCCTAGTATGGTAGGAAGATCATATGAGGAAAGGCTGAGGCACTTGGGGCTATTTTCATTGGAGAAAAGAAGGTTTAGGGGTGACTTGATAGGGTGTACAAGATGATTAGGGGTTTAGATAGGGTTGCCAATGAGAACCTTTTTCCATGTATGGAGTCAGCTATTACGAGGGGGCATAGCTTTAAATTAAGGGGAGGTATGTATAGGACAGATGTTAGGGGTAGATTCTTTACTCAGCGAGTCGTGAGTTCATGGAATGCCCTGCCAGTAGCAGTGGTGGACTCTCCCTCTTTATAGGTATTTAAACAGGCATTGGATAGGCATATCGAGGAAAGTAGGCTAGTGTAGGTTAGGTGGGCTTGGGTCGGCGCAACATTGAGGGCCAAAGGGCCTGTACTGCGCTGTATTTTTCTATGTTCTATGAAACTCCAACTGCCACTTCTCAGCCCATTGGCCCATCTGGTCAAGATCCTGTTGTAATCTGAGGTAACTCTCTTCGCCGTACACTACACCTCCAATTTTGATGTCATCTGCAAACTTACTAACTGTATCTCTTATGCTCGCATCCGAATCATTTATGTAATAGTCAGAGGGAAATTGAGAAACAAACTTGTTAGGAGATCTCAGATATTTGTAAGTATAATAGTGTAGTTATGGTAGGGGATTTTAACTTTCCAAACATCGACTGGGACTGCCATGGTGTTCAAGGTTTAGATGGAGAGGAATTTCTTGTGTGTACAAGACAATTTTCTGATTCAGTGTGTGGATGTACCTACTCGAGAAGGTGCAAAATGTGACCTACTCTTGGGAAATAAGGCAGAGCAGGTGACCGAGGCATCAGTGGGGGAACACTTTGGTGCCGGCGATCATAATTCTATTAGATTTAAAATAGTGATGGAAAAGGATAGACCAGATCTAAGGGTAACTAAGGAGAGAATAAGGCCCCTCAAAGATCAGCAAGGCGGCCTTTTGTGTGGAGCCGCAGAAAATGGGGGAGATACTAAATGAGTAATTTGCATCAGTATTTACTGTGGAAAAAGATATGGAAGATATAGACTGTAGGGAAATAGATGGTGGCATCTTGCAGGATGTCCATATTACAGAGGAGGAAGTGCTGGATGTCTTGAAATGCATAAAGGTGAATAAATCCCAGGACCTGATCAGGTGTACCCGAGAACTCTATGGGAAGCCAGAGAAGTGATTGCTGGGCCTCTTGCTGGGATATTTGTATCATCGTTAGTCACAGGTGAGGTGCCGGGAGACTGGAGGTTAGCTAACGTGCTGCTACTGTTTAAGAAGGGTGGTAAGGACGAGCCAGGGAACTATAGACCAGTGAGCCTGATGTCGGTGATGGGTAAGTTGTTCTAGGGAATCCTGAGGGACAGGACATACATGTATTTGAATAGGCAAGGACTGATTAGGGATAGTCAACATGACTTTGTGCTTAGGAAATCATGTCTCACAAACTTGAGTTTTTTTGAGGAAGTAACAAAGAAGATTGATGAGGACAGATTGGTGCTGGATCCTCTACTTTTCATCATTTATATAAATGATTTAGATGCGAGCATAAGAGGTACAATTAGTAAGTTTGCAGATGACACCAAAATTAAAGGTGTAATGGACAGCAAAGAAGGTTACCTAAGATTACAACGGGATCTTGATCAGATGGGCCAATGGACTGAGAAGTGGCAGATGAGGCTTAATTCAGATAAATGCGAGGTACTGCATTTTGGGAAAGCAAATCTTAGCAAGACTTATGCACTTAATGGTAAGGTTCTAAGAAGTGTTGCTGAACAAAGAGACCTTGGAGTGCGGGTTCATAGCTCCTTGAAAGTGGAGTCACAGGTAGATAGGATAGTAAAGGTGGCATTTGGTATGCTTTCCTTTATTGGTCAGAGTATTGAATACAGGCATTGGAAGGTCATGTTGCAGCTGTACAAGATATTGGTTCGGCCAGTTTTGGAATATTGCGTACAATTCTGGTCTCCTTCCTATAGGAACGATGTTGTGAAACTTGAAAGGATTCAGAAAAGATTTACAAGGATGTTGCCAGGGTTGGAGGATTTGAGCTATGGGGAGAGGTTGAATAGGCTGTTTTCCCTGGAGTGTCGGAGGCTGAGGGGTGACCTTATACAGGTTTATAAAATCATGAGGGGGCATGGATAGAATAAATAGACAAAGTCTTTTTCCTGGGGTAGGGGAGTCCAGAACTAGAGGGCATAGGTTTAGGGTGAGAGGGGAAAGATATAAATGAGAGCTAAGAGGCAATGTTTTCATGCAGAGGGTGGTGCGTGCATAGAATGGGCTGCCAGAGGTGGTGGTGGGGTCTAGTACAATTGCGACATTTAAAAGGCATCTGGATGGTCTATGAATAGGACAGGTTTGGAAGGTTATGGGCTGGGTGCTGGCAGGTGGAACTAGATTCGGTTGGGATATCTGGTCAACATGGACAAGTTGGACTGAAGGGTCTGTTTCTATGCTGTACATCTCTATGACTCTATGTATGTAACAACAATAATTGGGTAATTGTATTTGGAGATCTTAATGTCCTCAACATTAACTGGGACTGTCACAGTTTACAGGGCTTGGAGGGGCAAAATTCTTGAAATGTGTTCAGTAAAGGTTTTAATGTCAACATATAGAAGATCTAATAAGGGACAGGGCAGACCTTATTCCTGGGAAGGAGGCCAGACAGGTGTTTGAGGTGAAAGTGGGGGAGCATTTTAGTGATAAACACCACAACATTTTAAGTTTGTTGCAGAAGAAAGAAAGAGATGGTCTGCAACTGAGTTTTGAATAGGGTAGGGCAGATTTTATTTAAAAAAGACAGATCTGGCCAAAGCAGACTGGGATCAGCCATGAGTGGGAAAATTTGCAGCAGAACAGTGGAGGGGGATTGTTCAAAATGGAACTGGTGAGTTTACAGGCCCAACATGTTCCCTTAAGAGTGAAATGTAAAAGCAATAAGCCCAGCTAGCAGTGAGAGCGGGACTTCATGTCTATCCAGGTGATTGGGAACTGCAAGCAGGTCCTGCTCAGGCACATGCTGGAGGTAAAGCTTCAAAGGCAGCACCAGTGGCAATGGCTTTGCAGCCGAACACAGCGAGTGGTGAAGCAGGACCCCAGCATCTGCAGCAGCGGTGAGAACAGGCAGCTGAGGTCACTTTCAGTACAGTGTTTCCATTCTCTCCTCCTCTTAGTCTTTGCTATTACTTACTCAACTTTTCTTCTGGCCTGCTATCTATAATCTCCTTGTTTATCTATCCTTTTTACCTCTCTCTCTCTGGGCTCATTCTCCACCTATCCGCTGACTCTCGTGACTCCCTACACCCACAGCTTCAACTTCACTCTAAACTCCACTTTATCCGAGCTGTTAAAAGTTCTGATGAAGATACACCGGATTAAAAACATTAACTATGCATTTTCCACAGATGTTGCCAGACTTTCTCGGTTCCGCAAGCAATCGGTTTTTGTTTTAGATTTCCAGTATACGCTGTTCTTTGTTTTATAAGAGTCTTTCAGTCATCTCTGAGCAATCTTGGTCTTCTGTTGCAACACTAGCCTCTTTTGTTTCATTAAGCGGCTATACTGACCAGCTGTCAATCTGAAATTTTTGCTGGATTCAGAATTTGATTTGGTCCACGTATGCATATTGCAGTTCTGGTGATGACATAACCATTGTGACAATTTTCAAGGATCCATTCGAATAGATGTTCAAGAAAACGTCAATGGTGGATCGTGCTATCAAGACACATTTAGTCTTTGTTGTTCAGGGCAAAATCCACCATTTTTTCCCATCTTGCATTATTTTTTCATTAATACTAAATTATTTTGTTGCATTATTGTTATGGAATGAGTTACCAAAGTTACATCTTATAGCTTTGTATTTCAATCTTCTCCTATAGGACCCATTTCTTTTCATCACTCATCATGCCATTTGTGTTCTGTTCTGTGTCTGTGTTTTAACTTATGTCCTTCTTTGCAACACAGTCCACACTGCCTACCTCTAATTGCCCAGAGGGCAGTTAAGAGTCAACCACACTCCTGTGAATCTGGAGTCATATCTCAGCCAGATCAGGTGAGGATGGCAGTTTGCTTGCTTAAAGGACATTAGTGAACCAGATTGATTTTTCCTGACAATGGTTTCATGGTCATTCAACTCTCAATTCCAGATTATTTTGCTTTTGAATTCAATTCCGCACTGGCAGGATTCAAACCTGGTCCCCAGAATATTACTGGTGTCTCTGGATTAATGGTCTAGCCATAAAACACTAGGTCCCCAGTTTTATCAACAACTCAGGTCAGGTTAACTGGCATGTAATTTACCATCTTCTGTCCTCCTCCCTTCTTAAACAGGAATGTTACATCAGCCTCTTCCAGTCTTCTGGGACCCTTCCTGACTCCAGTGATTCCTGAAAAATCATCAATGCCTCCACAATTTCCTCAGCAACCTGCTTCAGAACTCTGGGAGGTAGTCCATCTGATTCGGATGATTTATCCATTTCAGACTTTTCAGCTTCTCCTGCACTTTCTCTGTGCAATCTATTTCACATACCTAATTGTCTGCCTGAAAAATAAATCAAGTATTATGTGCTCTTAATTAACAAGTGAATTTCAGCAAGCCATTTGTCAGTCACCCTTCCATGGGAAATCTCTGTCCTTAGAACAATTTGTTACCTCTCCTACAATGGCTTAATTTCAAATGCAACACAGAATTAGCTTTCACTAATTCACTGGATATCTCAAGTACCACACTCAAATCCTTTCTCATAACTCAATTGATTGACACTAAGAACTTGATCTGCTTTTGCACCTTTTACTCCAGTGAACAGCAACAATTACAGTACTCAAACCACAACTGATCAAAGTAATGTACAGTTCCTTGAGAGGTCGCTGACTAATATTCAATTACCTTACATATAGACTAACACCGTGTTTGCTTTTAAACTTGCATCCACACTAATTGGCTCATGAATAGCTTCCACATCAATAATTAAGTCACTTGTCAGACATGGGCATCAATGGCTGGACAGCATTTATTGCTCGTCCCTAGCTGTCCTTTAGAAAATGATGGTAAGCTGCCTTCTTGAACCGCTGCAGTCCATGTGCTGTAGGTTGAACCTCAAAGCCTTTGAGGGAATTCCAGGATTTTGAACTGCGACAGTGAATGAACAGCAACATATTTCAAAGTCAGGATGGTGACTGGCTTGGAAGGGAACTTGAAAATGGTGGCATTCCCATGTATCTGATGCCCTTATCATTCTAGATGGAAAATTCCATCACATTCTTGACATGTGCCTTGTTGGTGATGGACAGTTCTAGGGGAGTCAGGAGATGAGTTACTTGTCGCAGTATTCCTAGCCTCTAAACTACTCCTGTAGGCATTACATTTATGTGGTAAGTCCAGTCAAGTGTTTGGTCAATTCTAACCCTAAATATCTTGATAACAAGGGATTCAGTGATGGTAATACCATTGAATGTCGAGGGCTAGTGGTTAGTTTGTCTCTTATTGGAGATGACCATTGCATGGCATTTATGTAGCACTAATATTACTTGCCATTTACCAGCTTAAGCTGCAATATTGTTCAGATCTTATTGGCATATGAACATAGGAGAAAGTGAGGTCTGCAGATGCTGGAGTATCAGAGCTGAAAATGTGTTGCTGGAAAAGCGCAGCAGGTCAGGCAGCATCCAAGGAGCAGGAAATTCGACATTTCGGGCATCCTGACAAAGGGCTTATGCCCGAAACGTCGGATTCCTGATGAAGGGCTTATGCCCGAAACGTCGAATTTCCTGTTCCTTGGATGCTCCCTGGCCTACTGCGCTTTTCCAGCAACACATTTTCAGCTCGGCATATGAACATAGGCTGCTTCAGTATGAGGAGTCACGAATAATGCTGAATGTTGTCCAAACATTGGCGAACATCCCCACTTCTGACCTTATGATAAAGGGAAAGTCAATAATGAAGCAGCAGAAAACGGTTGGACCTAGGACACCATGCTGCGAAACTTGTGCAGAGATGTCCTGGAGCTGAGATGACTGACTTCAACAGCCACAACCATCTTCCTATGTGCCAGGTATGACTCCAACCAGCAGAGAGTTTTTCCATGGTGTCTATTGATTTCACTTTGGTGAATGCAGCTTTGATGTCAAGAGCTGGCAATCTCCCTTCTGGAATTCAGCTCTTTTGCCCATGCTTAAACCCAAGTTGTAATGAGGTCAGTAGCTGAGTGGCCCTGGCAAGACCCAAACTGAGCATCACTGAGCAGGTTATTGCTATGCGGGTGCTACTTGATAGCACTGTTGATGACAGCTTCCACACCTAACCGATGATCGAGAGCAGACTGATGGAACGATAATTGGTCGGGTTGGACTTGCCCTGCTTATTGTGTACAGGACATACCTGGGAGATCATTCTACATTCTTGGGTAGAATGTTAGTGTTGTAACTGTATTGGAACATGTTTGGCTAGGGGAGTGCCAAGTTCTAGAGCACAAGTCATCAGTACAATTGCCAAAATATTGTCCGGGCCCATAACCTTTGGGATATCCAATGCTTCCAACCATTTCTTGATATCACATAGCGTGAATCAAATTGGCTCTAGATTCATATTGGTGGTTCTGGGTACTGCTAAAGGAGGCTGAAATGGAACATCGATTCAGCATTTCTGGCTGAAGGCTGCCAACGTGCCAGCCTTATTTTTTGCACTGATATGTTGGGTTCTTCCCTCAATGAGGATGGGATATTTGTGGAGCTTCTTCTAACAGTAAGTTGTTTAATAGTCCACCACCATTCATGACTGGATGTGACAGGACCACAGAGCTTAGATTAGATCCTTTGGTTATGGAATTGCTTAGCTGTGCTCTTTGGCATGCAAGTACTCCTGTTTGGTGGTTTACCAGGTTGACACCTCATTTTTAGGTGTTGTGCCTGGCATGTCCTCCTGCACTCTCCATAGAACCAGGGTTGAACTCCTGGCTTGATGGCAATGGAGTGAGGGATAGTCAGGTCATCAGGTTGCAAACTGTGTTGGAATACAATTTGCTGCTGCTGATGCCCAGAGTGCCTCATGGATGCATCGTCTAGAGTTGCTAGATCTATTTGAAGTTGTCCCATTTAGCATGGTGATAGTGCAACACAACACATTGGAGGATAGACAATAGACAACAGATGCAGGAGTAGGCCATTCTGCCCTTCGAGTCTGTCCCACCATTCAATATGTCATACAGATAGAAGCTACAGGGACATAGTTACGCCAGAGAACAGAGGTAGCTGGGTAACATATAGAGGTGGGAAGGGGAGGAAGCAGGCAGTGCAGGGGTCCCCTGTGGTTGTTCCCCTCAACAATAAGTATACCGCTTTGGATACTGTTGGGCGGGGGTGGGATGGCCTAGCAGGGGTAAGCTGCAGTGACCGGGTCTCTGGCACGAGGTCCGGCTCTGAGGCTCAGAAGGGAAAAGGGGAGAGGAGGAGAGCGCTAGTTATAGGAGCCTCTATAATTAGAGGGACAGACAGGCGGTTCTGTGGACATGGGTGCGACTCTCAGCTGGTTTGTTGCCTCCCGAGTGCCAGGATCCGAGACATGTTGGACCGTGTCTTCAGAATCCTTAAGGGGGAGGATGTGCAGCCAGAAGTCGTGGTGCACATTGGCACCAACGACATAGGTAGGAAGAGGGGTGGGGAGGTCATTCAGGAGCTCAGGGAGTTAGGCTGGAAGCTAAAAACTAGGACGGACAGAGATGTCATCTCTGGGTTGTTGCCAGTGCCACGTGACAGTGAGGCAAGGAATAGGAAGAGAGTGCAGTTGAATACATGGCTGCAAGGATGGTGTAGGAGGGAGGGCTTCAGGTATTTGGACAATTGGACTGCATTCTGGGGAAGGTGGGACCTGTACAAACAGGACGGGTTGCACCTGAACCAGGAGGGCACCAATATCCTGGGGGGGTAGGTTTGCTAGCACTCTTTGGTGGAGGGGTGGGGTTTAAACTAATTTGGCAGGGGGATGGGATCCAGACTTGTAGTCCAGCAAGTAGGTTAGCTGTTTTTCAGGATGTCTAAGAATGTAGGGAGGCTGTGGAGAAGGTAGCACTGACAGGGAACACTTGCGGACACAAGGATGGGCTCTAGTGTGTCTGCTTCAACACAAAGAGTATCAGAAATAAGGTGAACTTAAGGCGTGGATCAGTACTTGGGACTATAATGTTGTGGCCATCACGGAAACGTGGATGGAAGAGGGTCAAGAATGGTTGTTGGAGGTTCTTGGTTACAGATGTTTCAGTAAGATTAGGGAGGGGTGATAAAAAAGGAGGGGGTGTGGTGTTGTTAATTAGAAATGGTATACTGGCTGCAGAAAGGCAGTTTGAGGGGGATCTGTCTTTGTAGGAGAATGGGCTGAAGTCAGAAATAGGAAAGGAGCAGTCACCTTGTTGGGTGTTTACTATGGGCCCCCCAATAGCTGCAGAGATGTGGAGAAACAGATTGGGAAACAGATTTTGGAAAGGTGCAGAAGCCACAGGGTAGTAGTTATGGGTGATTTCAACTTCCCAAATATTGATTGGAAGCTCTTTAGATCAAGTAGATTGGAGGGGGCGGTGTTTGTACAGTGTGTCCAGGAAGCTTTTCTAACTCAGTATGTAGAATGTCCGACCAGAGGGGAGGCCATATTGGATTTGGTAATTGGTAACGAACTGGGACAAGTGATGGGCTTGTTAGTGGGTGAGCATTTTGGTAATGGTGACCACAATTCTGTGACTTTCACCTTGGTGATTGAGAGAGATAGGTGCGCGCAACAGGGCAGGTTTTACAATTGGGGGAAGGGTAAATATGATGCTGCAAGACAGGATCTGAGGAGCATAAATTGGGAGCATAGGCTTCAGGGAAGGTTGCCGTTGAAATGTGGAACTTTTTCAAGGAGCAGATACGACGTGTCCTTGATATGTATGTACCTGTCAGGCAGGAAAGAGCTGGTCGTGTGAGGGAACCTTGGTTGACAAGGGAGGTTGAATGTCGAGTAAAGAGGAAGGAGGCGGCTTTCATAAGGTTGAGGAAACAAGATTCAGACAGAGCGTTGGAGAGATACAGGATAGCCAGGAGGGAGCTGAAGAAAGGGATTAGGAGAGCTAAGAGAGGGCATGAAAAATCTTTGGCGAGTGGGATCAAGGATAACCCCAAGACCTTTTATGCGTATGTGAGAAACATGAGAATGACGAGAACGAGGGTAGGTCCGATCAAGGACAGCAGTGGGAGACTGTGTATTGAGTCGGAAGAGATAGGAGAGGTCTTGAATGAGTACTTTTCTTCAGTATTTACAAATGAGAGGGACCGTATTGTTGAAGAGGAGAGTATGAAATGGACTGGTAAGCTAGAGGAGATACTTGTTAGGAAGGAAGATGTGTTGGGCATTTTGAAAAACTTGAGGATAGACATGTCCCTGGGCCTGACAGGATATATCCTAGGATTATGTGGGAAGCAAGAGAGGAAATTGCAGAGCCGTTGGCAATAATCTTTTCATCTTCACTGTCAACGGGGGTGGTAGCAGGGACTGGACAGTGACGAATGTTGTGCCCCTGTTCAAAAAAGGGAATAGGGATAACCCCGGGAATTACAGGCCAGTTAGTCTTACTTTGGTGGTAGGCAAAGTAATGGAAAGGGTACTGAGGGATAGGATTTATGAGTATCTGGAAAGACACTGCTTGATTAGGGACAGCCAGCACGGATTTGTGAGGGGTAGGTCTTGCCTTAAAAGTCTTATTGAATTCTTTGAGGAGGTGACCAAGCATGTGGATGAGGATAGAGCAGTGGATGTAGTGTACATGGGTTTTAGTAAGGCATTTGATAAGGTTCCCCATGGTAGGTTTATGCGGAAAGTCAGGAGGCATGGGATAGTGGGAAATTTGGCAAGTTGGATAGAGAACTGGCTAACTGGTCGAAGTCAGAGAGTGATAGTAGATGGCAAATATTCAGCCTGGAGCCCAGTTACAAGTGGAGTTCCGCAGGGATCAGTTCTGGGTCCTCTGCTGTTTGTAATTTTTATTGATGACTTGGAAGAGGGAGTCGAAGGGTGGGTCAGTAAATTTGCAGACGATACAAAGATTGGTGGAGTTGTGGATAGTGAGGAGGGCTGTTGTCGGCTGCAAAGGGACTTAGATATGATGCAGAGCTGGGCTGAGGAGTGGCAGATGGAGTTCAACCCTGTCAAGTGTGAGGTTGTCCATTTTGGAAGGACAAATAAGAATGCGGAATACAGCGTTAACGGTAGGGTTCTTAGTAAGGTGGAGGAGCACAGGGATCTTGGGGTCCATGTTCATAGTTCTTTGAAAGTTGCCACTCAGATGGATAGAACTTGTAAGGAGGCCTATGGTGTATTAACGTTCATTAGCAAAGAGATTAAATTCAAGAGTCGTGAGGTGATGGTGCAACTGTACAGGACCTTGCTAAGGCCACATCTGATGTACTGTGCACAGCTCTGGTCGCCTCACTTTAGGAAAGATGTGGAAGCTTCGGAGCGGGTGCAGGGGAGATTTACCAAGATGTTGTCTGGAATGGAGAATAGGTCTTACGAGGATAGGTTGAGAGTGCTAGGCCTCTTCTCATTGGAACGGCAAAGAATGAGAGGTGACTTGATAGAGGTTTATAAGATGATCAGGGGAATAGATAGAGTAGACAGTCAGAGGCTTTTTCCCTGGGTACAACAGAGTGTTACAAGGGCACATAAATTTAAGGTGAAGGGTGGAAGGTATAGGGGGGGATGTCAGGGGTAGGTTCTTTACCCAGAGAGTGGTGGGGGCATGGAATGCGCTGACTCTGGGAGTGGCAGAGTCAGAATCATTGGTGACCTTTAAGCGGCAATTGGATAGGTACACGGATAGGTGCTTAAGCTAGGACAAATGTTTGGCACAACATCGTGGGCGGAAGGGCCTGTTCTGTGCTGTATTGTTCTATGTTCTATGGCTGATCATCCTTAATCAGTATCCTGTTCCTGTCTTATCTCCATAATCCTTGATTCCACAATCCTTGAGAACTCTATCTAACTCTTTCTTAAATGAATCCAGAGACTGGGCCTCCACTGCCCTCTGGGGCAGAGCATTCCACACAGCCACCACTCTCTGGGTGAAGAAGTTTCTCCTCATCTCTGTCCTAAATGGTCTACCGCGTATTTTTAAGCTGTGTCCTCTGGTTCGGCACTCACCCATCAGCGGAAACATGTTTCCTGCCTCCAGAGTGTCCAATCCTTTAATAATCTTATATGTCTCAATCAGATCCCCTCTCAGTCTTCCAAACTCAAGGGTATATAAGACCAGTCGCTCCAGTCTTTCAGCGTAAGGTAGTCCCGCCATTCCAGGAATTGACTTCGTGAACCTACACTGCACTCCCTCAATAGCCAGAGTATTCTCATGTGAAGGCGGTACTTCATCTGCACAAGGATTGTGCAGTGGTCACTCTCACTGTCATGGACAGACGCATTTGCAGCTGGCAGATTGGTGAGGCTGAGATCAGATATATTTTTCCCTCTTGTTGGTTCCCTAACCACCTGCTGTTGACCTAGTCTAGCAGCTATGCCCTTTAGCACCCAACCAGTTCGATAAGTCGTGCCGCTGCTGAGCCACTCTTGGCGGTGGACATTGAAATCCCCAACTCAGGGTGCATTTGACACCCTTGCCATCCTTAGTGCTTACCCCAAGTGTTGCTCATCAGCTGAGGAAGAATGGTATGTGGTAATCAGCAGGAGATTTCCTTGACCATGTTTAACCTGAAGTCATGGGACATCATGGGGTTCAAAGTCTCCTAGGGCAACTCCCTCCTGTCTGTATACCTCTGTCCTGCCACCTGTACTGGGTCTGTCCTGCTGCCTGACAAGACATATACAGGGATGGTGATAGTGATGGCTGCAATATTGTCCGAAAGCTATGATTCTGTGGGTATGACTTTGTTTGACTAGCTATTGAGACAGCTCTCCCAATTTTACCACCAGCTGCCAGATGCAAGTAAGAATGACTTTGCAGGGTCATCAGTGCTGTTTCTGTCATTGTCTTTTCTTGCGTCTAGGTCAATGCCAGGCGGTTCTTTGTTGAGACTTCATAGTGATTATTCCAACTGAGTAGCTTGCTAGGCGATTTCAGAGGGCAGCTGAGAATCAACCACATTGCTTTGGATCATGAATCACATGTAGGCTAGACCAGGTAAGGATGGCAGAATTCCATCCTTGAAGAACATTATGTACCCAGCCAAAACTTGTACCATGTCTACATGCATTTTCTGCTTAGCAATGCAAAAATCTGGTTTATATTTTGCGTGGAGGTGGTTCTCTTTGCATCACTCACTGACTTGATCCCTGATCTATTTAAACCACAACTGCAGCTTGAACGCAGGCACTATAGTGATTGCGTAACTTGCACAGTCATAAATAGGAAAACAGAAAAGGGAATGAACTGCAAACCCCGTATAACCCAAGTAAACAGTTAGGGCCATGCACTAACACAGATCTCACATAGCTTGATTCCACAACACATCCTTGGCTAATTAGGCCCTGAGCAAAGCTGGCTACTTAAGAAACAAATATGTCAATCTTACCTTATATATATCGTCCACACAGCAGGTCAGCTCTGACTCTTCCACAATCACTGCGCCCATCTGATTACATCCCTCCACATCTGAAAGGAACGAACAGAATTGAGTTAAATAGAGAGGCTGCTGGTCAGTTCCTAGTAGCAGAGAAGGACTCAACTGCAGCAGTACAAGAAAGTAGCCCACCACTACCTTCTCAAAGGTAACTATCATAAAACCATAGAAATGATACAGCACAGAAGGGGTCCATCTGTCCCATCTTGTCCACATTGACCCAAAGACACTCCGATGCCCTTTCTAATTTCATCTTCTTGCCGGTTACAGTCCTTAAGGTGCAGATTCAGGTACTTTACTTTTGAGTCTCTGTCTCCACCACCAACTGAGGATAGGCAATACATGTTGGCCCACCCAGTGTCATTCACATTCCATGACTGAATAAAAACTGTGAAAGATGCATCATAAGGGTGAACTTCCCATTGTTTAGCAACAAATAAGTCACTATGAAACGAGCAGAAAACAGGGAGAAAGAATTAAGACACTCACCAAAGTTTTTTTTTTGCACAGGACCTTTGACCTAATCTCACCCCACTCATCCCATCTCTCCTCCCCAAACCTGTCTTCTCTGTTCCCCACATTTTCCTACTCCATGTATGGGAAGGAGATAAAATCCAAAGGATAAAGATTTCAGTTGCAGTGAACTGACTAAATTCTTAATATTTAATTGCGGTTACTTGCTAAGCCTTGTTAATGGGTTCTTGGCAAAGGATGTGGTTATGCTGATGGGCAAGCTAATGAAATCCTGCTGACGAAATTCACCCACACAGAACTAAAAGTAATAAGCATTTCTCAACCATATTATTAAATAAATTAAACACATGAGATTAGTAGTCTAGTAAAATTGGCAAGTACACCTTTGGCAGAGAAAGTGAACAGTCAATAACATGAAAGCAATTCATTAAAATTGCTAACTGACTCATGTTGAACAGTTCCACACTGCCTCACATTGGAAAGCAACAGCAATACGTTGTATTCCTTTGACTAAACCATCCCAGTCACTACAACAATTCCACTTACAAGAATATCAAGTTACTACCCCATTTCCAGAAAACCCACAATTTCTAAGCCCTTAACGGTTCTATCTTTTGTATAATTACAGAAATGTGTGGAGAAGAAAGTTTGCCAGCACTTCCAAACCAGGTGAATATCAGTGACTGCTGCTGCAAGATTAATTGCACATATAGAACATAGAACAATACAGCGCAGAGCAGGCTCTTCGGCCCTCGATGTTGCGCCGACCTGTGAACTATTCTCAGCTCGTCCCCCTACACTATCCCATCATAATCCATGTGCTTATCCAAGTTTTATTTAAATCTCCCATGTATACTTGAAACTGTTGTTGTGATATCAACATTCATCAGCACTGATTATCGGGTTACAAATGCAGAATGGGAATTTCAGTGAGGTATCAGAAGTCAACTTGGTATCCCAAGGAATCGGTACCTTACCTGCAGGAGGGAAAGAGAATTGAGCAAACATAAAATGACATTCTTTTGTCTTTGAGTAAAACTACTTAAAATAAAATACATCAGGATCTACATCAGTGGAAGCACAAGGAAATATCAAACCAGTGCCTAGTAAAGGAATGGATTTTTCACACCCGGTATCTCAGACTCCTCAGTCCATCTCTCAAATTTATAGACGTGTCTGGACTGGAGGAATGAGTAGGAAGAAATCTCAATTTTGAATCTTCTGAAGTTCAACTTCCCTGGATGTCAACAGCTGAGAGATTAATGGAACACTCACCACAGCAACACAAAAGAAAAAGGGAGGGGAGAGACTGGGAGACACTGCCAAAGACACATTAAACCTGTCACAGACTGATGAATGAAATTCTCTACTCCCCTCCAATGTGGTTGGAGCAGCTTCAAGCCACAACTTTACAAACATAAATTTCTCAATCAACATAAGGAAACTAAGCATTTATAGGCACAGGAGAGGGAGCTGATTTGTCAATAAGGGGGATAAATGTGTATTTTCTGCTAATCTATAGTTTAGAATTAATACCACAAGAAAGCTTTTTTATTTGGCTTAAAGTTTGGTTAAATCCCACTGGATCAACCAGCTTTTTGAGCATCAGCTGGAGGTATAAGTGCGTCTGCAATGCTAAGAATTATTTCAATAGCACATTTTTAGATATGGAGGGAGCTTAAGAGAGTTTACAAGGATGGATGGCTATCAGTGAGAAGAATGGAAGCAGGGAGGTAGTTGAAGAAGCACATCTCATTCAAGAACAGCTTTTTCTGCGGAGTGCAACTGTATAAGTCAGGAAAGAGAAAATAAGAACAATATGGGTTGGAGAATCAATCGTGGTAGGTACAGACAATTGGGTCTGCGGACACAGATGTGACTCCAGGATAGTGCCTTGCCTCCCTGGGGCCATAGTCAATGATGGCACTGAATAGTAAGGCATCCTGAAGTGGGAAGGTGTTCAGCCAGATATCAAGATAAACACTGGTTCCAAAGACATAGGCAGAAATAGAAGGAGCTAAGTGTAGATTGAGAAGCAGGAGCTCAAGGGTTATAATCTATGGATTACTCCTGGTGCCACATGCTCGTGCGTATAGGAGTAATTGGACAGATTGGATGAATGCATGGCTGAAAGATTGACGCAGGAGGGAGAGCTAGAGATTCCTTGATCACTGGATCTGTCCTGGGGTATTTGGGACTTGTACAGATCCAACAGGTTGCACTTGAACAGCAAGGGGACCAACATCCTTGATGGTTAGAGCTTTGGTATGGATATAAACTGACTTGTCAGGAGGATCGGTTATATAGAGTGAAGGTGCAATTGGGGGTGATGGACAGGCAGGTACAGGAGAAAAGCCATGTCAGTCTCGCAGGCGGAGCATATATGGTCAGGCGATGACACAAGGGAGCATGGAAAGGCTGTATGGAATTTGTGTAAATGAAAGGAGTCGAGTAAAACAGATGATTTTACCTTGGGGTAATATCATTGTGATCATGGAGACATGGCTGAGGGAGGGGCAGTACTGGGGTATAGAATCTTCAAGTGAGGCAGGAAAAGACTGAGATGAAGAGAAATCCCTTCTCTCGGGTGTTGAGTGTCTTTGGAACTCCTTGCCATAAAGAGCTTTGGGGGCAGAGTCCTTATGTATGTTTAAGTCTGAGATAGACAGATTCTTGATCAATTGGGGAATGAAAGGTTATAGAGAAAGGGCAAGCAAGTAGACGTGAGGAATGCTGATCAGCCATGATTCTACTGAATGGTGGAGCATGCTTGACTGGATGAACAGCCTACTCCTTTTCCTATTCCTTATAGTCTTATGGCTACATAAAACAGGTAGTGGTGCTGTAATATTGATCAGAATCAATTAATGCATCAGGAGGCATGATACCATAGAAGATTCTTCAAATGAGACCAAATGGGTAGAAGGCAAAAAAAAAGGGCAATCACATTGTTGGAAGTTTTCTAAAAAGCCCCAGATAGACAGAGAGAGATAGAATAGCAGATATCTCGGCAAATCTCAGAGAAGTGTAAAAATAATAATAGAATTACAGGATCATTATGGCGCAGACTGAAACTGTTCAGTCATTGTGCTGCATCGGTTCTATCACTTAGTTTTAGTCTCCTGCCTGTTCCTCATGTGGATTTCAATTTCACCTAGGATAGAAAAAGGTGAAAGGCTTAGAGGGCTGAATTCTTAAAACACATCTAGGCTTTTCAAGTTAGCATGCATAAAGTCTTACAAGAGTGAGGGGCCAGATTTTAGGGAACGAAACCAGGCAAGTGACAGAAATTTCATGGGAGAACATTTCAGTGATAGTGACCATAACTCTAAGATTTGAGGCAGTGGATTATGGAAAAGGACAACATAGGACCAGGAACAAAGATTCTGAATTGGGGAAAGATAGACTTCAGTACAATAAGTCAGGATCCAGGCAAAGAAGACTGGAAACACATACGTTTAGAAAAAATTACATCAGGCAGTTGGGATCTTTCAAAAAGAATGGCAAGGCAGAGTGCAAACGTTCCCGTAAAGGTAGTGGGGGTGGCATGGTGTGCATCTGAAGAAATAAGCTCAGGGAACCCTGGGTGTTAAGGAATTTATAGGGTTGCTTAGGAAAACAAAGGAAACGCATAGCAGACATCAAGGGCGAAAAACAAAAGTCCCAGGGAAATGCAGAAAGTACAGAGTTTTACTTAAGAGAGTGAAGAGGGGTCATGAGAAAACACGAGTAAAAATAAAGGAAAATCCAAACTTTAAAAAGTTAATTATAAAATAAGTATATAAGAAGCAATAAAATGGCAAGAGGATAAACGGGAAAATAGAAGACTCAGAAAGGGCCAACGTGGAGATGTGTGTGGGGAGCTGGAAGACGTACGGATGGTTCTCAATGAGAACTTTGCTTCTGTATTCGATACAAAGGATGACACAGATTCAAATGTCAGAGAGGGAGACTGTTATATATTTGAAGCAAATCAACATTGAAAGGAAGGAGGTATTAGTGGTTTTAGCAGGCTTAAAATCGGGTAAATCTCCAAGCCCAGATGAGATATACCCCAAGTTACCATTGGAGGCAGGGGAGGATATTGTAAGGGTCCAACATTAATTTCAAAATCCTCGCTGGCCGACAGACTACATAATATGGGTACAGACAATCAAGAAAGTTGTTACAGATACACCAGGGAATTATAGGCGGATGAACAACAATGGTAGGGATACTTGGAAAACATTCAGCAATGGAATTAATCTCCACTTGGAGAGACAAGGGTTAATAGAGAATAGTTTTATCGGGGGAAATGATGTTTAACAAATTTGATATAATTTTTAGAGATGACGACCAGCATTGTGAATGAGGAGAGTACATTGATGTAGTTTTCATGGACTCCAATAAGGCATTTGACAAAGTCTCAAAAGGGAGTGTCCATGAGATTCAAAGTAATTTGGCAAATTGGATCCAAAATTGGCTTATTGACAGGAGGCAGAGGGTGCTCATTGTGGGTTGCTTTTGGTGACTGGAAATCTGTGTCCAGTGGCATACTGCAAGCTTTTATGCTGACCCTTGCTGTTTGCAGTGTATATTAACAACCTAGATACATATGGTTAGCACTGCTGCCTCACAGCGCCTGCGACCCGGGTTCAATTCCCGACTCAGGCGACTGACTGTGTGGAGTTTGCACGTTCTCCCCGTGTCTGCATGGGTTTCCTCCGGGTGCTCCGGTTTCCTCCCACAGTCCAAAGATGTGCGGGTCAGGTGAATTGGCCATGCTAAATTGCCCGTAGTGTTAGGTAAGGGGTAAATGTAGGGGTATGGGTGGGTTGCGCTTCGGCGGGTCGGTGTGGACTTGTTGGGCCGAAGGGCCTGTTTCCACACTGTAAGTAATCTAATCTAATCTAATCTAATCTAAATGTTAGAAATTTAAACAGCAAGTTTGCAGGTGACACAGAAATGGTGGAATGGTAATCAGCTAGGAGGAAAGTTTTAGAACACAGGACGATTCAGTAAGTCAGATGAGCTAGACAACAGCAAATGGAATTTCATCTGGAAAAGTGAGAGGTAATGCATCTGGGAGGGCTAACAGGGCATGGGAGTGCATGATGAATGATAGGACCTTGGAAAGTACAGAGAATCAGAGAGACCTTGGTTTGCATATCCACAGACCCTTGAAGGCAGTAGGATAGATAAATAAGGTGGTTAAACAAGGCATATAGGATACTTTCTTTTATTGGTCATGACAATGAATACAAGAGCAGGGAGTTTATAAAAAAGCTGTATGTAACATTAGTATTAGAATCCCTACAGCGTGGAAACAGGCCCTTTAGCCCATCAAGTCCATACCGACCCTCTGAAGAGTAACCCACCCAGGCCCATTCCCCTACCTTATGTTTATCCCTGACTAATGCACCTAACCTACACATCCCTGACACCATGGACAATTTAGCATGATCAATTCACTTAACCTGCATATCTTTGGATTGTGGGAGGAAACCCACGCAACACTGGGAGAATGTGCAAACTCCACACAGTCACTCGAGGCTGGAATCGAACCCGGGTCCCTGGCGCTTTGAGACAGCAGTGCTCACCACTGAGCCATCATTCTGCCCCTGTTCGTTTGGCCACAGCTGGAGCATTGTGTGTATTTCTGGTCATCACCCTTCAGGATGTGATTGCACTGGAGAGGACAGACAGGAACTTCACTAGGATCTCGCTTGGGCTGGAGTGTTTCAGCTATGAAGAGAGGGTAGATAGACTGGAGTGTTTTTGTTCGAGCAGAGAAGGCTCAGGCAGAACCTGACTGAGGTGTACTAAAACATGTGGGGCATAGATAGACAGGAAGAAACCTTTCCCCACAGTGGAAGAATTTCTTTTCACACAGAGGATGGTGGTTTCTGGAACTCTCAGTCGAAAGGATTATAGGGACTAAACTATCAAAAACATTTAAGCAGTAGTTGGATGAATACTTTGTTGGGAAATGGGATATAAGTAAATCGAGCTTGATATGTCCTGTCTTCTGTGCTGTAATACTCTATGACACTCACTTGGGGATCACAAGTCAACAGCACACATCTTATATTAATTTTGTACCCAGAGAGACTACAATGATAGTCAATGTGGCAGCATGGAAACATCACACTTGCGCACAAGACAAATCAATGCAGGGGATACGAATGTAAAATAGTGGAAGCATTCAACATGTTAGACAGTATCGGACACCAGTTCGCAGAAAAATCATTGACCTCATACTTAATTAGTTTCTCTCTCAACAAATACAGTCTGATCTCTAGTTATTCAGTATTAGATATTGGTTAGAGTCAATTCTAATTCAAAAATTAACTTCATCGCATGCTTGTTTAATTTCTCATTGCTGCAAATGTGTGTGTTGAATGACCAACTCCAATACTGTTTACATTGAGTCTTAGTACAGAAGCTGGCAATTTGAAACAATTGGCCTGTACAAGCGTTTATACTTACTCTTATTGCAACTTTACAGAGCACTGGTTAGGCCACAGTTAGAAAACTGTGTGCAGTTCTGGTTGCCACACTATTGAAAGAACATGATTGCACTGGAGAGAGTGCAGAGAAGATTTTGCCAGGACGTCCACAAGAATGACAAGTCTCAATTATGAGAAGACATTGGATAGGTTAAGCCTGTTTTCCCTGAAGCAGAGGAGGCTGAAGGGGATCTGATTGAAGTGTACAAAATCATGAGACACTTAGACAGGATTGAGACAAGTTTTTCCCCTGTCTGAGACCAGGGAGCACAAGATTGAGGTGAGGAGGAAAGATTTTATACTCGAAGGGGTGATAGAAATATGGAATGTAAAATGTGCTGCCAGAGAGGGTGATGGAGGCAAGTGCTCTCACAACATTTAAGAAGCATCTACATGATTACTTAAAATGCCAGTGCATAGTAGGCTATGGACCAACAGCAGGTGAATGGGATTAATGTAATTTGTTATTTGTTGGTCAGCCCAGATGTGGTGAGCTGAAGGACCAGTTTCTATGCCATTCGAGTCTATATATCAACTGAGATAGGAGTATACAAGGTAAGGAGGCAGGGAGCTGACAGGTTTATAACAGCGGAGGGAAGCTATGCCCTATGGGCGTACCAGAGAGGCATGGAAACAAATCAAAACAGCTGCGCAGATTTCCTTTTTATACTTCGAAAGCAAGGAATAAAGGGAATCTTATAGCAGAATGGTGATGTCCCTACCTCTGAGCTTGGAGACTGGGTTAAAGTCCCAACTGCTTTAGAAGTTTGTAATAATGTCTCTGAACAGGTTGTTTCAAAAATAACTAGAAAACAAGGAATGATTAAAGAGTTGTCCTATTACCACTCATGATGTGAATGTTGGACATTTGTTCAATGTTGCCAGCAGGCACAGGATGTTTACCTCACTGGAGATAGAAATCTGACTATGGTTCAATTAGGAAGTTGCAAGGACAGAGCACTTAACTGACAGCACAATGCCATATTCCCCGCCCCCATTGTAACTTCCTTTCTTTCCACCCAGACTGAAAGGGTTACAACAGATCAAATATTGTACCATCAATAACTTCGCCATATTCTATATAAACAAACTAACTTTTGGACACTAGTACGATTTTGGAACTTTTCCTTATGTGATCTGTAGGGACTGTGTTTTAATTTATAATAGGTTAAGTTCTAAGAAACACTGCATTTTTTGAGTCTTGGCAAAGTTATACCTGAAGTATTAATTATTAACCTATTGCATGCAACCAGAGTTTTATACAATGGTAATGTTAGATTTTGTTTTAAGTTTTTCCTGTCACTGTGATGAAATAGCATTTGCAAGGGGACTTATTCAAACACACACACATTCTATGAACTGTTGTCTTACAAATGGGAGGTGAGGTAAGTACAGGCCCTTTGCCCCTCCAAGCCTGTACTGACACATTTTGCCGTTCCACATTAAAATTGTCTTCAGTTACAGGATCCTTATCCCTTCCTATTCATGTATTCGTGTAGGAGCTTCTTGAGTGACGCTGTGTCTGCTTTCACCTCTTCAACCAACGCATTTCAGGCACTCACCACACTGTGAAAAACCTGCCTTGTACATCTCTTTTAAACTTTCCCCCTTGAACTTTGAACCTGCGTCCCTGAGTAATTGACCCCTCCACCCTGGGAAAAAGCCTTATACTTCCCACTCTATCCATGCCATTCACAATTTTACAAACTTCTATCAGGTCACCCCTCAACCACCTGCACCCCAGTGAAAACAAACCCAGTCTAGCTAACATTTCTTCATAGCTAATATCCCCCATACCAAGCAACATCTGGTAAACCTCTCCAAAGCATCCACATCCTTCTGGCAGTGTGGTGACCAGAACATTACGCAATATTCCAAGTGTCTCCTAACTAAACTTCTATAAATGCTACTTCATAACTTGTCTATCCTTATACTCAATTCCCCTTCCAATGAAAGCAACAATGCCATAAGCCTTTTTTACTACCTCATCTGCATGCACTGCAACCTTCAGTGATCTGAGGACCTGCACATCCAGATCCCTCTACAGATCAGTACCCCCAAGGGTTCTGCCATTCACTGTATAATTTCCATTTGTACTTGACCTTCCAAAATGCATCATCTGAGCACTTTCACAACTGTGACTGTCAATTCTGAAGGTTAAATTCTCATGAAAAGATGAAAGGATTCCCTTAATCTAACTCGCTCATGGTTCAAGTGAGCACCAGTAACTCAGCTAAGAGATCACTCTCATATGCCTGGTGTTGTCTATCTCTGTACCTTTGTTATCCAAGCAGCAGATCAGAGGAGCCAGTAGAGGTTTCAGTAGGTATTTGTCGGTGAGTTCAGGTTGTTCCTTTACCATCGAGAGGAAAGTCATCGTTGCCACTCTCTGAAACTGACGAGCTGTCAGCTTGTCCTTGATGTGAAACAGTTCAAGAACCTAATAAGAAGCAAAAACAGGGAATTGTTAGAAATAACATCCAGCTGCTTTTAAAGAGGAACCTCGATTATCCGAAGAACATGGGCGGGGTGTATTTCATTCAGTTAATTGAATGCCAGATACCATAGGTTAGCCAAGCATCAAGACCTTGTGGTGTTGCCAGATTATCAAATGCCGGATAATCGTGGTTTCTCTGTGCTATTCTAGAGAGAGCTATCGTTAGTAAGTTTGAAGATGATACCAAAATTGGAGGTGTAGTGGACAGCGAAGAAGGTTACCTTAGATTACAACAGGATCTTGATCAGATGGGCCAATGGGCTGAGAGGTGGCAGATGGAATTTAATTCAGATAAATGAGAGGTGCTGCATTTTGGAAAAGCAAACCTTAGCAGGACTTATACACTTAATGGTAAGGTTCTAAGGAGTGTTGCTGAACAAAGAGACCTTGGAGTGCAAATTCATAGCTCCTTGAATGTGGAGCCGCAGGTCGATAGGATAGCGAAGGCGGCATTTGGTATGCTTTCTTTTATTGGTCAGAGTATCGAATACAGGCATTGGGAGATCATGTTGCAGCTGTACAGGACATTGGTTAGGCCACTGTTGGAGTATTGCGTGCAATTCTGGTCTCCTTCCTTTCGGAAAGATGATATGAAACTTGAAAGGATTCAGAAAAGAGTTACAAGGATGTTGCCAGGGTTGGAGGATTTGAGCTATAGGGAGAGGTTGAATAGATTAGGGCTGTTTTCCCTGGAGGGTCAGAAGCTGAGGGGTGACCTTATACAGATTTATAAAATCATGAGGGGCATGGATAGGATAAATAGACAAAGTCTTTTCCCTGGGATGGGGAAGTCCAGAACTAGAGGGCATAGATTTAGGGTGAGAGGGGAAAGATGTAAAAGAGACCTAGGGCAACTTTTTCATGCAGAGGGTGGTATGTGTATGGAATGAGCTGCCAGAGGACGTGGTGGATGCTAGTACAATTGCAACATTTAAGAGGCATTTGGATGGGTATATGAATGGGAGGGTTTGGAGGATATGGGCCAGGCATTGGCAGATGAGACTAGATTGGTTTGGGATATCTGGTCGGTATGGAAAGTTGAACTGAAGGGTCTGTTTCCATGCTGTACATATCTATGACTCTATGGCAAGCTCCACAGCAGTATCTCCAACATTAAATCATGACATGATGAAGGGTTATGGCCGAAATGTTGATTCTCCTGCTCTTTGGATATTGCTTGACCTGCTGTGTTTTTCCAGCACCATATCCTCGACAACAATGGTATACCCAGCCCCATCAATAATAAAAAGCTCCCTCAAGGCATCTAGGACTAGTAGCCTGGAAATTAATCAAGGTGTGAATGTTGCTCACTGACATACCAATTGCAAGTGACTCATTAAAACAGACAGTCCACATTATCATACAGATTGATCATGGAATATTCCCAATAAATTGAAGTTAGGAATGCAATAATAAAGGACAAGCTCTTACACCAATCCATCATTTACTAGTTTCAATCGCAATTTATTTCACTCTAAACAAAATGTGTAAAAATTGACTGTCCTTTTGTACAGTGACAGCTTGATTTGCAGAGGGGTTCCAAAATTTTCAATTTTAGGTTCAGATTTCAAGCATCCACAATATTTTGCTAGTCTTAATTTCAAGATTTCAGTAAGTACTTAACATGTCTCCTCATTCTTTTCCATCTAGAGGTGAAAATCTCTCTCCATAACCACTTAGTCAGGACTCAACACTTGTGGATGAAACAGAACATTTGAAATGAAAAGACTGGGAAGGAGCAGACAGCAAAAGTTGTTTTATGTCATGTGTGATCATGCCCACTCAAGCGACTGTCTCCACCCCCACCTCCAGCCCCAGCCCACTCCAGGTCCGAACTCCCAGCCCTGTCGTGTGTTCACCATTTCCCCCAGACCTCCCCCTCACTGAGGATGAACTTTTAGTCCTCAGCAAAGGCCTCACTTTTATCCTTCTACGCTCCCAGATTAATGAGTTCGATACACATTGCAACCTTGAATGTTTCTTCCACCACCTCCGCCGCCGGACAACCACCTATCCACCAAGCACCCCTTCTCCCGCCTCCATACACCCCACCCACCTGGATACCCTGTGCCAACCTGTTTACTGCCCTTGACCTCTTCATTTCAAACTACCGCTGTGACATCGACCGACTCAGCCTGTTCACCCCCCTCACCCCTCCAATCTCTCGCCCTCACAATACGCAGCACTTCACTCCCTCTGCTCCAACCCCAACTCTCAGACGGGGGGGGGTGGGGAGTAGTAGTGTGGTGCGCCGACCTCTACACCAATGAAGCCAGGCACCAACTCATAGACACCTCCTCCTACTGGCCCCTTGATCATGACCTCACCACCCAGACCATCCACAACCTCATCACCCTTGATGATGTCCCATCCATTGCCTTTAACCTCATTGTCCGTGAACCTCACACCGCCCGATCCTACCTCCTACCTGCCCCGGTCAACCCACTGTCTCAGCCTGCACCTGCCCCACTGAACTCGTCTCTTCCTACCTAAACACCATCCTGTCCCCCTAAGTCCAGGAACTCCCCACTAATGTTCATGACAGCATCCACGTCCTTCACCTTCTCCAAGATTTTCGTTTCTCTGGCCCCCAACGCCTCATCTTCACCATGGACATCCAGTCCCTGTACACATCGATCCTCCACGACGAAGGTTTCCAAGCCCTCAGTTTCTTCCTCTTATGCTATCCCAACCATAACGGGTCCACCGGCACCCTCATCTGCCTGGATGAACTGGTCCTCACCCTCAACAACTTCTCCGTCCAATCCTCTCACTTCCTCCAAACCAAATGGGTAGCCATGGGGACCCAGCTCTGCCTGCCCGTTTGCCGGGTATGTGGAACAGTCCACCTTCCGCAGTTACACCGGCATCACCCCCTAACTGTTCCTCAGCCACATTGAAGATTGTACTGGCACCACCTCATGCTCCCATGAGGAGGCTGAACAGTTCATCAACTTTACCAACTCCTCCCACCCTGACCTCAAATTCACCTGGACCATCTCAGACACCTCACTCCCCATGCTGGACCTCTCCACCATCATCTCCGGCAACAGCTAATCACAGACATTACCGCTACCAATGTCACCTATTGCATCCGTTGCACCCATCGGGGAAACAGGATGCCTTCTTGCGAATCATTTCACAGAACATCTCTGGATCGCCTGCACCAACCAACCTCACCGCCCCAATGCCAAACACTTCAACTGCCCCTTCCACTCCATCAAGGACATGCAGATCCTGGCCCTCCTGCACCGCCAAACCATTACGACCCAACACCTGGAGGAAGAACACCTCATCTTCTGCCTTGGGACCCTGCAACCACACAGGATAAATGCGGATTTCCACAGCTTCCTCATTTCTCCTCCCCCCACATTATCCCAGTCCCAAGCCTCACAACTGACCACCGCCTTCCTCACCTGTCCATCACTACCCCCAGCCCCCCTCTGAGTGATCACCTTCTCCCTCACTTTCATCCACCTATTGCTTTCTCAGCTACCTTCCTCCCAACACCAGTCCCTCCCATTTATCTCTCAGCCCCCAGCCACAAGCCTCATTCCTTATGAAGGGCTTATGCCTGAAACGTCGATTCTCCTGCTCCTCGGATGCTGCCTGACCTGCTGTACCTTCCCAGCAATACTCTCAACTTACATCGTGTGTGCGTCATGTTGGGATCCATTATTAAGGTTAGGCAGTGTAAGAAACTTTATTGTTAGGTAGTGCTCACGTAAGGTAGCATTAGCAAGTCTGGAACTTGTTAGCTTCACTAGACAACAGTAAGCCATTATGTTACACTAAGAACAAACTGAAAAGCTGATGGCATAATGAGGCCCCAGGGAGGGTGAACAGATAACAGGACATTGAAACCGTGTTAGATTACACGTAGCTCACACTGAGGTAACAGAATGTTATCAGCTTTGGGACCAATCCCATAAGAGTATATCGTATCCTACCAAATAAGGATGTAGCACTGGGATGCGAGGGGCTAAAAAGCTAGACAAAGAGAACAATAGTTCAGAAAGCGCTTTCTCCAGTGAGCAGCAAATCTCACTGTATTTTGTACGGCTCTCTCTCATTAAACCAGCTTATATTTTGAATCAGATCCAGTGTTTCTCTCCTCCAAACGAACACGGGGACGGTAGCCCGTCCTAACAGTCAGGACCTTGCTGTCCCCCAACTCTGGGAACACACGAACCCACATTTATGCTTGCAAACTTTGTGCGAGTAATACTCAATTCCCTGACCTTAAATGGGTTAAATGAGCACTTTCTTCATTTAAATAGTGTACAGCTCCTCTATTCTTCCTGCTAAAGTGCATAAACATTTTCCACATTATGTTTTTGCCTACTTGCTTAACTTGTCTATATCTTTCTACAAACTCTTTGCATCATCCTTACCCTTTGCCTTCCCACAAAGTTTTGGGTCAACTGCAAACGTGGCTAGTCAGTTCACTTTCCTCATCCTAGTCATTAATACATATTGTAAATAATTGTAGTCCCAGCACTAATCTCAATGGCACTCCACTAGTTACAGATTGCCATCCTGAAGATGTCCTCCTTGTCCCAACTTATTCTCTTTGATTACTTAGCCAACCCTCTGTCAATACTAATACACTATCTCCAACATCATTGACTCTTATCTTAAGTAATAACGTGTGGTACTGTACCAAACTCCTCCTGAAAATCCAAATATATTACATCCACTGCTTTCCCTTTATCAATCCTGCTTGTTACCTCCTCAAAGAATTCTTGTAAATTTATCAGGCCTGATTTTCTCTTCATGAAGCCATGCTGACTCTGCTTGATCATATTATAGAAACATGGAAGCAGTAACAATAGGCAATTCAGTCCTTTGAGCCCACTTCACCATTCACTATGATCATGGCTGATAGTATGACTGTTCATTACTCTGTTCAGACCTTCGTCCCATACCTTTTGATCGCTTTAGCCCTAAGAATTATATCTATCTCCTTCTTGAAACTATTGAATGGTTAGCCTCTACTGCTTTATGTGGCAGAAGATTCCACTATCTAGGTGAAGACATCTCTCTTCTCAGTCCTAAATGTTTTACCCTATTTATTTCGTCAATTTCTGTTAATAACAAAATTGCATGCTTTTTTTCGATATTATTCTCCACCTGTATATGTGTATGTTTAAGAAGAAATGAATATAGTTTATTTGGTTTAGATTTTAGAGTGGTCTAAATAACTTAGACTTAGACTTAGACTTACAGTGTGGAAACAGGCCCTTCGGCCCAACAAGTCCACACCGACCCGCCGAAGCGCAACCCACCCATACCCCTACATTTACCCCTTACCTAACACTACGGGCAATTTAGCTTAGCCAATTCACCTGACCCGCACATCTTTGGACTGTGGGAGGAAATGTAGCACCCGGAGGAAACCCACGCAGACACGGGGAGAACGTGCAAACTCCACACAGTCAGTCGCCTGAGTCGGGAATTGAACCCGGGTCTACAGGCGCTGTGAGGCAGCAGTGCTAACCACTGTGCCACCGTGTTGCCCATGAATATCATGATAAACATGATATTCTTCCAAATTAAACATACAAAATCCTGCTTTACACTTATTACTGAAAATCGTAACATTCAAAACTGAGTAAAACATTCCCTCTAAATCATACCATGTTTGGGATAACCAAGAGGTGAGGAGAAAAGAGAAACGTTATCCCATCACCTCTTCCCATCTGTGATTATTATACATACATATTCACGCACATGTTACATACATGCAATGTATTGTAAATTGATTAGTTACTTCAATTCATACATAGTTTGTACCACTGTGATAAGTATGAATTGCGAGGAATAGAGTCTGTGGTAAAGATACAGAGTTTGTGGCAGACATCAAACACAATGGCTTTGAACTTTCCAATCTTTAACTGGAGGAGATTAAGATTAGACAGACTGACAGTAGAGGCAGTGAAAGGCTGATAGAGGTGGGGGAGATTTGAGCTGGACGTGGTCAGGGTATATGTGAAACTCTGATCCCACCTTTTTGGATGATGATACCAAAGGGAAGCACTGAGACAAGGAAGAGAAAGAGCCTAGGACAGATCAAGGCTGAAATGGACAACCATGCCAAAGCATGTTATAGTTAGTGACTGTCACTTTTGAATCAGATTTGGGGTCTATGAGTGAGTAACAACAAATTTGATGGCTTTGGAGAGGAAAGAGAGGCTATCGGGGACTGGCAGGCAAGTGAATTTAAGGACATGATCAGATTAGCTGTGATATTAGTGAATAATAAAACATGTTCAGAAAGTTTACTTCTGCTCCTATTTCTCATGTTATGTTTTAGTGATGGATCCAATTTGGAACAAAGAAAGCATGGGACATGGTAGAGAGAATCAGACTGTTTCTCGTAGTTGAGGTGTCATAAATATAAAATTAAATGTAGGAGATTTAAAATAGAAGGAAAAATTTCTTCACATAGAGCTTAAAGGCTATGGAATTCATTTCCACAGTTAATGATTTAGGACACACAACTGTTCACATTCTAATTAGATTGGAGAATTGGATGATGGATGGGGGAATAAAGTGAAATGGAATAGTGCAAATTAATATGATTGGACAATCTACTTGCAGGGAACATAAAATCCAAAACGGGGCCGGTGGGACTGAATAGCTTATTAAATGCCATTCCATACGTAAAGTTAGCTGTTGAAAGCTGAGGCTGCAGGATGGACGTGCAGTTCAACAGCTCCATCTACTGGGAAAGGAGAAGTGACTGAAATGTTGACAGCTCTTCACTTAAGAATGAAAAATGCCAGTTCAAAACTACCCAAATATGTCAGAACAAGTATGCAACATATAGAAAATATAATTTTTTATGCACCTATTTTGATGAATTTTGTGAGCTGACATCCATTCACTAGTTCATTTTTCAGGATAACGGCCTAACCAGTCATGATGTGGAAGTGCTGGTATTGGATGAGGTAAAAAAAATCAGAAGACACGAGCACTCTGAAAACTAATGTTTTCAAATAAACCTGCTGGACTATAGCTTGGTGTCATGTGATTTTTGACCCTAACCAATCACAATTTTCCTGAAGCAGGAGAGGGGAATACCCAGAGATAGTCACTAATACTTCAAAGCATGAGACAGAAGGCAAAACAGTGCAAGTAGTGGTGAAATAAATATAAGCATATGTTTTGAGATACCCTTGTAGCCTTAGTTTTGTTTCATACTTAGAAATTGGCTTTTTTTTTTAAAAGCTATTGGCTTGCAGCTCTAATGAGAAACATCAAATTTCCACTATTTTCTGAATGCAATTTTGTACAGAACTGTTGTCTTTCTTTCACTTACTCATAGATAACATGAATTTTTTAAAAAAATCACAGGAAACTTGTGAGTTGATTCATTGAGCAGCAGTTGTTAAGAACTGTAGAAATTGTAACAAAGTCAGCGAGCTGGACCTTACTGTATACAAATTCCCTGATTGGGATTAATCTGGTAGTCCTGGCTGACGTGCAAAAACATGACTTAGCTGAAGCTCAACCAGGTGCTACAACTGGCTTTATTACAGGAAATGTTGCAAATGGAGCATGTCAGTTGCAAGGTATTCTGATGGCAGTGGTCACCCTCACCTGTCTGCCTTAGCTTGGGAAAATCGTACTCGATTGCAAACAACTGCATAGACTCACTCAGGAAATATCCTGATAAGAATGACTTCAGGTGGGCCAACAGGGAAATCCCAAAACAAAACCAAATGTCGGTCAGTTATAATTTTCTTCATGATCGTGCCTGGTAAGATATTGTAATTGTTGTTGTTATGCAGATTCAGGACAGTAACAGAGTCATACTAGACTTAAGTAGATTAAGTTTACTCATAGGTCAGCATCCAGGAGGATGTCCAAGAGAGTTCATACCTCGAAAATTCCACCTGCATCTGGCTTGGATCCAGTTAAATGGCCATCTGGTTTGAATGGAGGTTAACATTGACCCAGCTGTTTCAGTGATAGCAGAATCAGGTTTTTATAAAATATACTCTGAACTCCAGCCCTTAAACTTGTGCAAGACTTTACCTAGGCTGAGAACCCATCAGTATTTATTGTGGAAAAGGACATGGAAAATATTGAATGTAGGAAAATTGATGGTGACATCTTGAAAAATGCCCAAATTACAGAGGAGGAAGTGTTGAATGTTTTGAAATGCATAAAAGTGAATAAATCCCCAGGACCTGATCAGTCGTACCATAGAACTCTGTGGGAAGCTAGGGAAGGGATTGCTGGGCCTCTTACTGAGCTATTTATATCTTCAATTGTCACGGGTGACTGGAAGAGTGGAGGTTGGCTAACGTGGTGCCACTGTTTAAGAAAGGTGTAAGGGCAGGCCAGGGAACTATAGACTAGTGAGCCTGACATCGGTGGTGGGCAAGTTGTTGGAGGAAATCCTGAGGGACAGGATATACATGTACAAGGACTAATTAGGGATAGTCAGCATGGCTTTTGCATGGGAAATCATGTCTCACAAACTTGATTGAGTTTTTTGAAAAAGTAACAAAGAGGACTGATAAGGGCAGAACGGTGGACGTGATCTATATGGACCTCAGATTGTCTACAGGAATAGAACCAGAAGACTGGAGAATAGCAAATGTGGTTCCCATGTTCAAGAAGGGGGGTAGAGACAACCATTTGACCAGTGAGCCTTACTTCAGTTGTTGGTAAATTGTTGGAAAGGTTATAAGAGATAGGATTTATAATCATCTAGAAAAGAAGAATTTGATTAGGGATAGTCAGCACGGTTTTGTGAAGGGTAGGTCGTGCCTCACAAACCTTATTGAGTTCTTTGAGAAAGTGACCAAATAGGTAGATGAGAATAAACAGGTTGAGGTGGTGTATATGGATTTCAGCAAGGCGTTTGATAAGGTTCCCCACAGTAGGCTATTGTACAAAATGCGGAGGAATGGGATTGTGGGAGAATTGGCAGTATGCATCAGTAATTAGCTTGCTGAAAGAAGACAGAGGGTGGTGGTTGATGGGAAGTGTTCATCCTGGAGTCCAGTTACTAGTGGTGTACCACAAGGGTGGGTGTTGGGTCCACTGCTGTTCGTCAGTTTTATAAATGACCTGGATAAGGACGTAGAAGAGTGGGTTAGTAAATTTGCAGACGACACTAAGGTCGATGGAGTTGTGGATAGTGACGAAGGATGTTGTAGGTTACAGAGAGACATAGATAAACTGCAGAGCTGGGCTGAGGGGTGGCAAATGGAGTTTAATGCGGACAAGTGTGAGGTGATTCACTTTGGTCGGAGTAACTGGAATGCAAAATACTGGGCTAATGGTAAGATTCTTGGTAGTGTAGATGTGTAGAGAGATCTCGGCGTCCATGTACACAGATCTTGAAAGTTGCCACCCAGGTTGACAGGGTTGTTAAGAAGTCATACAGTGTTTTAGCTTTTATTAATAGAGGGATCGAGTTCTGGAACCATGAGGTTATGCTAAAGCTGTACAAAACTCTGGTACGGCTGCACTTGAAGTATTGCGTATAGTTCTGGTCACCGCATTATAAGGAGGATGTGGAAGCTTTGGAAAGGGTGCAGAGGAAATTTACTAGAATGTTGTCTGGTATGGAGGGAAGGTCTTACCAGGAAAGGCTGAGGGACTTGAGGCTGTTTTCTTTAGAGAGAAGGAGGTTGAGAGGTGACTTAACAGAGACATATAAGATATTCAGAGGGTTAGATAGGATGAACAGGGAGAGCCTTTTTCCAAGTATGGGGACTGCAAACACAAGGGGACACAACTTTAAAGTGAGGGGAGATAGGTACAAGACAGATGTCAGAGGTAGTTTCTTTACTCAGAGAGTAGTAAGGGTATGGAATGCTTTGCCTGCAACGGTAGTAGATTCCAAGGAACAGGAAATTCGACGTTTCAGGCATAAGCCCTTCATCAGGCTTATGCCCGAAACGTCAAATTTCCTGTTCCTTGGATGCTGCCTAACCTGCTGTGCTTTAACCAGCAACACATTTTCAACTGTGATCTCCAGCATCTGCAGACCTCATTTTTTACACGGTAGTAGATTCGCCAACTTTAAGTACATTTAAGTCATCAATGGACAAGCATTTGGACATACATGGAATAGCATAGGTTGGATGGGCTTCAGATTGGTATGACAGGTCGGTGCAACATTGAAGGCCGAAGGGCTTGTACTGCGTTGTAATGTTCAATGAGGCATTGACAAGGTTCCCCATGGGAGACTAATTAGCAAGGTTAGATCTCATGGAATAAGAGAAAACTAGCCATTTGGATACAGAACTGGCTCAAAGGTAGAAGACAGAGGGTGGTGGTGGAGGGTTGTTTTTCAGACTGGAGACCTGTGACCAGTGGAGTGCCACAAGGATCAGTGCTGGGTCCTCTACTTTTCATCATTTATATAAATGATTTGGATGTGAGCATAAGAGGAAGAGTTAGGAAGTTTGCAGATGACACCAAAATTGGAGGTGTAGTGGACCGCAAAGATTACTACCTCAGATTACAACAGGATCTTGATCAGATGGGCCAATGGGCTAAGAAGTGGCAGATGGAATTTAATTTAGATAAAGGCGAGGTGCTGCATTTTGGGAAAGCAAATTTTATGCAGGACTTATACACTTAATGGTAAGATCTTGGGGAGTGTTGCTGAACAAGAGCCCTTGGAGTGCAGGTTCATAGCTTCTTGAAAGTGGAGTCGCAGGTAGATAGGATAGTGAAGAACGCGTTTGGTATGCTTTCCTTTATTGGTCAGAGTATTGAGTACAGGAGTTGGGAGCTGACAATGTGTTGCTGGAAAAGCACAGCAGGTCAGGCAGCATCCAAGGAACAGGAGGTTCGGCTTTTCGGTCATAAGCCCTTCCAGAAGAAGGGATTATGCCCGAAATGTCGAATCTCCTGTTCCTTGGATGCTGCCTGACCTGCTGCGCTTTTCCAGAACACATTTTCAGCTCTAATCTCCAGCATCTGCAGACCTCGCTTTCTCCTACAGGAGTTGGGAGGTCATATTGCGGCTGTACAGGACATTGGTTAGGCCACTTTTGGAATACTGCATGCAATTCTGGTCTCCTTCCTATCAGACAGATGTTGTGAAAATTGAAAGGGCTTAGAAAAGATTTACAAAGATGTTGCCAAGGTTGGAGGATTTGAGCTATAGGGAGAGGTTGAATAGGCTGGAGCTGTTTTCTCTGGAGCGTCAGAAGCTGAGGTGTGACCTTATAGAAGTTTACAAAATTATGAGGGGCATGGATATGATAAATAGACAAAGTCTTTTTCCTGGGGTGGGGGGAGTCCAGAACTAGAGGACATATGTTGAGAGTGGGGGGGCGGGGGGGAAGGTATAAAAACAATCAATATCCTTAAGGGCTTGTACCAATACACAAGATTGCCATTCTGCTTGTAGTCAGCAATTTTTCAGCAGACAATAGAGAACATTTTGCAATGTATTCCTCATTTACCTAGATGGCATCCCAATAATGAAGAACACTAATAAGGAATACTTCCAGAACTTTGTATATAGTCGGACGGCATTTTTCCAAGGAAGGTGTACACCTAAGAA